>NC_137979.1:24759456-25506533 GCF_963924665.1 Micromys minutus | reverse complement strand
GTAGATATGGTGATCTAAATAAACAACCAATTAAATTCAGGAGAATATTAAAAATCATACATCAGAAACACTTGGAATTTCACCCATGGTAGGAAAAGATGGCTTAACAGAGTAACAGCCCACAAGGTTAACGGATTAAAAATCATATGATGATCTAAGCAGATGTAGAAAGTGTTCCGTGAAATTCAGCGCTTTGATAATGTGCTAAATGAATCAGGGAACAGCCTAAATTTAGAGTCTTATGTTGAATCCCACTCTAAAGCAGATTCTATCCCATTTATATTTTGAGTAAATCCAGATTTTTAAATATTAGATTATCTTTCATACAGGTTCATTTGCATGTCAAAATCTAAATATATCTAGAAACTGAACACAGTTTGCTGGGCAAATTCAAAACAAAACAAAACAAAAAATCCCCATAAACCAAAAAAGTAATGGTGGCCTTGCCAGTAGCTAATTCACTAGGTATTTTTTCCCTGTGTGATCTCTAAGTGTCTATAACCCCTGGTGCACACAGGAAGGAGTGCATTTTCCCATCTTTAGTGTGGTGTCTGTTTTCCAGAACATGATGACTGGCTAGACAGGCAGATCTGTTCCCATGGAGATGCAATCAAGGGGTCCTGTCTGGTGTGACCTCCGCCACTTCATTCACTGACTCTTTCATGGATACCCTCTTCTTACCCTTATCTGTACACAGGTCCAAACTGAAGACGGTGCATGAGCGAATCCCCTTGGCGGGACTGAGCAAGTTGCCCAGTGTCCCTCAGATCGCCAAGGTAAAAGCTAAAATTTAAGGGAAGGAAGGTGGCTTTCTCTATCAGCTCAGGGCCAGCCATGGGGAGGAAGGGCAGACTCTGCTTTGGGAACTGGAAGGCTACTTTGTTCTTTGCCTAGATGGAGTGAGGTGGCTCTTAGCAGCTGCCTCCCTGTCTCTGGCTCATCCTTGCACCTGAAGCTGCTTGGGGAACAGCCTACTCCCCTCAGGAGACTAGGAAGGCAGGGCTGGCCCTAGCTAGTGCTTCAAAGGAGGGTGCTGATGGCTAAGGAGTGGGGGCTGGGCTGCGCTGAGGTGATTCAGATCTATCCCTGCCATACGTAAGGGGCTGTCACAGAGCAGAGGCTCATTCCAGTGCATCAGTTACTGGGAATTTGGGAATGGAGTCAGCACGGTGGAGTCAGAAGGGAGGCTGGCTGGCCCCCACTCTGAGTATAAGAATGCCTGCAGAGTTGTGCCTTTTGTTGGGGTCAGGGTGATAGCTTTTTGCTATTGTCTTTTAGTCAGAATAGAAATGCTTCTTAGACTTCATTCTGTGCCCTTTACTTTATCTCGAGACTCTAGAAAGGTTAGTGGACTGTCCTGGGCCTACCGTGATGAGCAACAGAATTTGAACCCTGTGTGCTTTGTCCTCACATGATGCCCTCTCTGTGGGCAGAGGAGCCTGTGTGTACCTTACAGACACGGTTCTTGACCTGTGTGTTTCTCTCCCTGCTCAGGCTTTCTGTGATGATGCAGTAGGGCTGAAATTCAACCCTGTCTTGTACCCCAAGGTGAGTAGCATGTGTGCCTATGGGCCAGTTGTCCACAACGCTTTCGCTCGGCATGGATCCGGGACTCCATTGATGGGGGTGGGGATTCCTTGTGTCATGGAGGAGTCATCGGGGGTCTCTATGATGGTCTTCTATGTCTTCCTTGTTTTCTTACTTATCTGTCCACAAACTGGTATCCTGGGAACTATGACCCGTCATTCCTGGGCTTCCAGCCCCACTGAGTAGGTAGGTCCCTGGCCTACTGAAAAGGTTGTTGGAGGAGGGTAGTGACTTTGAAGTTTCTGCCTCTCCCCAGATGTACTTCTCTGAGGCCAGTGTTGGGCTTGGATATATTCTATTTCTGGGGAGCCAGTCACCCTGACATTGTGGAGATATAGGGGTCCAGAACTCAGAAAGAAACACATTAGGAAGTTAGAGGCCAAACCTTGGATCCCTGCTGCCCATGTTACTACAGTTCTGAGGTTCCCTAAGCCTTGCTGGCCTTAGTTAATGAACTGAGTGTTCCCTGATACTGACCCTCCTATGACTGGCCCGAACTCGACCCCAGTTCTAGTATGGGGACGAGCACGGTGAGAAGCAATAATAACAGAACAAACCAACAAACGCAGTCCGCAGCAATTACAGCAGGACAGCGCTTAAATCACCGCAGTGGAGAATTGCTTGAAATTGCCCATAGGAAAAGACCTTGTACTGATTGCTGCTTCATAAGCTATCAGAGGCTCCGGAGCAAATGGAAGCAGAGTTGTGCTTCCACTATGGCTTCCTCTGTGGCCACCACTGCTGCAGCTGCCGCTTGCTGGGGTCAGGTCTGTCCACTTCCCAAGTCTCAGCTCTGACAACCAGGAAATGTGGAAATGAAATTGCTGGTTTGGAAGCAAATCCTTCACCCTGCTTCAGTGTTCAGAACACCCTTGACCACATCTCAAATTGCAATGGCTGGGCATAGCTCTCTTAGAATTATCTGTGTGGGGGTGGGGGTTGGGGGATGAGCTGGTAGTGGAGTCCTTAGCTGCACAGAGCATGTCTTGCAGATGCCTCTTTGTACTCATTTTAGCATCTTGTAGATACCAGCAAGGTGTTGCACTCCAGAGAATGACTTCTGTCATTCAGGCTGACCTACCTTTGTATTCAAAGCTAAATTAGTAACTGAACTAACTCAGCTTTGGTAGTCCTTGACACAATCCTACCCATCAGGAGGCTCCAGGAGGCTCATTTATAAGCCTTGGGAAGCCTGAAGGGCCTGGTGGTAGAAAACTAGCTGTACTTCATGCTGTCTGTCTGAGGTCCGGCTGTGATGTGAATCTGGGAGAGAAGTGGTGTGTGTGTGTGTGTGTGTGTGTGTTTTCTCTCTCCCCCCTTTTCTCCCTCCCTCCTTCCTTCTCTCCCTCCCTCCCTCCCTCCCTCTCTCCCTCACTCCCTTCTTCTTTCCCCTTTAACATCTTCTCAGAGTATATTCATTTAATGGGCTGACTCCTGGTAGGAACAGAGACTTGCTCAAACTTACCTTTATGAAAAGAGTTCGAATTTGAGCAGACCCATCTTTGCTGGCTGTTTGCATAGGGATTCAGCTTTATTTTTTAAATACAGCATAAATAGAACTCTGGGGTAAAGTGAATTCGTTACGTCTCAGCGGCTGACACATCTGTACAGGATCCAAATGAGGTTGGCTACTGCTGAGAAAGCCGAAACGCTGAGGTGTTGGGGGCTAGATAGGGCCTTAGAGCAGCATCCTAACACAGATGAGCTCTTGCTTCTCCTCCTCTGTGTGGCTGTCTCTTGTCTGGGCCTACTCTGCTGAAGTGGACATGCCTTTCCTGTCTTCCATTGCCTCCTATTGACATCGATCTTGGTTTTTTTCTTTCCATTTTTTTTTAGGCCTCTCAGATGATTGTGTCCTATGATGAGCATGATGTCAACAACACTTTCAAGTTTGGGGTCATTTATCAAAAAGCCAGGCAGGTGAGTACCACTGTTCACATCGAAGCCTCTTGCTCGTGACTGTTACCTCTGCACCCCAAGTGCAGGAGTTCCAAGGTAGATTCTTTTTCTCTTTTCTTTTCTAAGGTGTGCTTTATTTTTAATTAAGTGTGTGTGTGTGTGTGTGTGTGTGTGTGTGTGTGTGTGTGTGTGTGTGTGTGTGTATGTGCATATGTGTGTTCTCGTGCCTATGGGGTTCAGAAGAGGGATTTGGATTCTCAGGAACTGGAGTTATCACAGATGTGAACCCTCAGATTTGGGTGCTGGGAACTAAATTCAGGTCCTTTGCAAGTGCATTAAGAGTTCTTAACCACAGAGTCACCTCTTCAGCTACATCGCTGCCATTTCAGTGAAAACACCTAATGTATCCTTTTATCTTAGCTTAGCATGCTAAACTAATCTTGGTGCCTCCTACTTATGTCATTCCATTTTGCTCTTTGTTTCTGTCCCCTACTGCTCTCTGGAATTCAGCTGGTTCCCTTACCTCCCAGTCAGGCTTTTCTTCTGCTTTCTTGTTACACATCCTTCATTATCCACTTACTTTTCTGCCTTCATTGGGATCTCTTCCTCTCTTAAGACCATGAACACACACACACATATGAGCACACACCCACATGTATGAGTACACACACACACACACACATATGAGCACACACAGATATGAGCACACAAATATATGAGGACAGACATACACATATATGAGCACATACATATATGAGTACACACACATACACACAATTTTTTTCAGTTTAGACAGGGTTTCGCTATGCCTTGGCTGCCCTGAAACTTACTATATAGACCAGGCTGGTCTTGAACTTAGAAACCTGCCTGCCTCTTCTTGAGTGCTGGGATTAAAGGTATGCCCCAACTACCATGTCTGGAAGATACACATAATTTCTTAAATTCAGGTGCCACATCTGCAGTGTTTGTCTTCCTGAGTCTGGATTATTTTATTTAACATATAATTTTCTGTTGCATCCATTTTCCTACAAATGTCATAATTTCAGTTTTCTTCACCACTGCATAAAGTCCCATTGTGTGATATTTACCCATTCATCTGCTGACAGACATCCAGGCTGGTTTCATTTCCTGGCCATTGTGAGCAGTGTGATTATAGATGTGGGTGTGTAAATATCTCTGCAGTTATTAAATTCTCTAAATACAGTTGTCACTGTTTACTGCATGAATTGGATTGGAGCGAGCTGAATGTTCAAGGGAGGCAACTTTACAAGAAGACCCCAGAGTTTTGTGGTGGTTAATTCTACACAATAAAGCCTAATGCTGTTTCACTCCTTCATCTTATATTTATCTGTGAGCTACCAACCACAAAAAAAAAAAAAAAAAAAAAAAAAAAACTCAAGCAAGAGAGAGGGAATGGGTTAGCCTAAGCTACCCCCTCCCTCCCCCTTTTCCTAGCAGGAAATGAGCAATTTCTCATTCAGTGGGGTGTTGGAGCCCAGTGATATCTTATTGGTAGGATGAAGTCAGCCATGCTGGAAATCTTTATACCATGGAGATTAGAGGAGACCAAGGCTTCTTTTACTCCCTTAAAGAGTCAGTTGTTAAAGCCAGTTAAAGATGGAAGTTTCACCTGCACCCCACTGCTGCCTGCCTCTGTCTCTTGTAGCACCTCACATGCTTCTTTGGAGTTATTTGGCTAAAGCCATCTTTCCTAAAGTGGGGTTCTACGAGATACAGTCTCGTGAAGTGTTCTTGAGCTGAATCTTGTGTGTGGGTGTCTACTGTAGACAAACTTTCTAAACAGGCCAGGATCTATTGGTACCTTGGTTGAACTTTGTGGTTTTCATGGTTAATTTGGCCGCAAACTTTCCATCTTCCCTTTCTGTTTTCTACGATGAACATTTACGAGCATCCCAAGCAGAATGGTCCACCAAAGGTACCACTGTTTCCTCATTTGGTTCTGTGAGGAGATTCCACACTCATTTCCCCCCTGTATCCAAGTGCCCAGGCTCTGTGAATGGCAGGTCACTGATGTCCTGTGGGGTTTTTGTATGGCCATCTCTTTCTTGGTTAGCCGGTTTCTTTGTCTGAAGATATTAGACCATAAAAGACACACAGATCTGCTTCAAAGCACTAATTGGGTGAGGAGTTTCGGAGCTGAGAGGCTGTCGCGGATGCATCTCACAGTTTAAGGGAGATGATTCAGGTTGCCACAGGAATGATTTCCACAAATTAACATCTTTATTTCATCCATCTCAGCTACCATAACCCCCATAACTAAAGTCCTTTGCTGGTGAAATCTACCAAAACTTATCTTACAAGGTGGTTACAATCCAGTGTTCCAGCAGAAGTTATAATTATTGAATATTAACCATCCATCTCTGATAAGGACCTCGTGCATTTTTTGTGTGACCAGTGCTGCTGCTGCTGCAGGGGAGAAGCCGGGAAGACAACATATTTAAAAAAACAAATGCCAGGCAGCTTGTTGCTTGGCAAACCTACAGCTGGGGGACATTTAATGTCAACATTTGTCGCATAAAAGCTCTACACTGACTGGTCTTTGGCTATTACTAAGCCTCACCTAAACTGTCCCGTTTGTCATGTACTGTGCTAAACACCGTGGGTGACGCAGGGTGACTAAGGCCTCCTCCCTGAGTATACGGTCAAGCTCAAGGACCATACAGAAACAATGACAATGACAATACCATGCGGGGTGTGACTCCTGGGACAGCAGTGCCAGCCCCAGAAGGCACTATATTGTTTTCTAGTAGAGATATAGCATGTCTGGAAGCAGCTGCTCTCCCACACATTGCCACACAGCCCGTGGTGACAACACCTTTCTGGCATGCTGAAGACCAGATTGGTAATCTCCGTAAAGTGCAGGGTAGTAGACTCTTCAGACTGTGAGCCTTGGGGGTTCTGCCACCACCGCTCCACTTGGCTTACAGAAGCAGCCACTCACACATATGTAAAGAGCTGGGCTGGTTGTGTTCTAATAAAACTTTATTTAGGAAAAGAAGAAGCAGAGTTGTCTGGGCCCCCAGGCTAGCGTTTGCTGCCTCCTGTCGAACAGCAGTGTTCGTGCACATGCAGACCTCACTCAGGGTCTGCAGGTGCAGGCTTTGCTTCCTTGTACTGTTAACTCCCATTTTCTTACAACCATTTTAAAATTTAAGTGTATTGATTTACTTATTTATTGCTGTGGCGCTGTGTGTCAAATGCAGAGCTTTGCATGTGGTAGGCAAGTGTTTTGCCATGCTCCAAGCCCCTAGGGGCTTTTATTTTGAAAGAAAATTATAGACTGCTATTCTATCTAGAAAGCCATTGTCACTGTCCCTTGCTATGGAATGAAGGCAGTTGTGTGTGTGTGTGTGTGTGTGTGTTTGTTTGTGTTTGTGTAATAGTGTGTGTCACAACTAGGATTTCTGACATAACCTAAATATTACTCTTGTTTTTCTAATTCATGAGGACTTAAAAATGTCTGTCTGTCTGTCTATCTATCTATCTATCTATCTATCTATCTATCTATCTATCTATCTATCTATCTACCATTGGTTGGCAGTATGTATTCAGAGATCAGAGGACGACTTTCAGTAGTCAGTTCTCTACACTAGGTGGGTCCAGGACTTGAATTTAGGTTGTCAGGGGTTGGCAGCAAGTGTCCTTAGCTGCTGAGACATCTTGCAGGCTCCTTACATGGACTTATTTGTAAGTGTGTGTATGTGTGTCATGGGTATTGTATGTCTTGTGTATGTGTTGTTCAATGTTGTTTTATTCATGTATAGGTTCCATAGTCAAGAAACAGATTTCCACTACAAGGTCTCCTACGTTTATAGTCACAGCATCTTCCTTTTATAGTCATGCCTGTCTTCCCCTCCCCCACCTCTGCTCTTCCAGTTTCTAACCGTTGGCAACCATTTATTTGTTCTCCATTTTTATTTCACAGTGTGATATCACTGTGATATTTGCACTGTGCTGATATCACATATCATATCTTTACTAGCTTTCAACTTTTAGTTAAGAACCTTTAGGGCTGTTCTGCTCAGCGGATTATCCAACGTCTCAAGTGTGTCATGACTTCCTTTATTTCTTGTCACCCTCTCTCCCTCTGTCCTGTGTTTCTTTCCCCTTTCCTGCTTATTTCCTCCTTTTCCTCTCTCCTTCCATTATTTTGAGATAGATTTTTCACTGTGTAGTCCAGGCTGGCCTTGAACTTGGTACCTTCCCAAATGTTGGGATTGTAGGTGTTACCATGCCCTGCTTAAGTTTTTATTGCTGTGTAGTATTCCATGGTACTGGCTGTACACACTCCGTTTAGCTACCCATTCACTACACCAGTCAGGGTTGTTTCCAGCTTTGGGAATTTATGACTGGAACCACCGTAAACACTTTTATGTAGGATTTTTTTTGAAACTATGGTTTTATTTCTCTGGGATAATTGCTGAGCAGTATAAATTCTGGTCACATGGTAAATTGCATGTGTAGCTGCCAGACCATTTTCTGGAGTGATTGTTTTCCCATCAGTGTGTGGGCGACCCAGCTTTCTGTGTCGGAGCCAGATTCGGTGCTGCTGGCTTTCGCCCTCTTGGTGCATGTGTGGTGTACCACATTGTTGTTCTCGTCTGCATTTTCCTGCCGGCTAATGACGCTCAACACCTTTCCATGTGCTTGGCTGTCATCTGCCTGCCCACTTAGGTGAGATGTCTGCCTATGTCTTTTGACCATTTTCCGATAGTAATTTTTCATGCTGTTTTTATTACAGCTTTACTGATCTATAATTCTTACACTTTACAGTTCACAGCAATAAGGATTTCGTCCACAGGTGGCTGTGGTGTGGTCACGGTGGCATAGCAATATGATCTAATTGCAGGCTGTGCCACTGCTCTTCATAGAAACCCTACACCCATGGACGGTCTCTCTTCTGTTCCCTTCCCTTTAGCTCTTGGAAGATACCAAATTCAAGGCCAGCCTGGGCTATATAGTGAGAATCTCTCTCAAAATAGTCTGTCTTCTGGTTTTCTGGATTTGTCTATTCTGGACCTTTGAGAAGTGGAAGAACATTTTATATGTGACAAATTTATCTGGTTTTCTTTTTTCACTTAGATAAATGTTTTCAGGGTTCATCTATGTTGTAACATGTATTTCTTCCTTATTTATGGTCAAATAATGTTCTATTGAATAGATATACTACATTTTAAAAAGTATGTTCCTTGGTTGACAGATATCTGAGTTGTTTCCACTTTGGGGTTATATACAGTACTGCTTTTGGTATTCATGTTCAGTTTTTTTCCCCATACATTTTGATGTCTCTTGGATGTAAACCTGGGGAGTGTTGCTCAGTGGTTACCTTCTGAGGGAATGTGGACAAACCTTCCACTCCATACCCAGACAGTGTCTTCTCATTCCTTCCCTGACCCCTGTGTTTCTTTCAGACCCTGGAGGAGGAGCTATTTGGGAACAATGAGGAGAGCCCAGCTTTCAAGGAGTTTTTGGATCTCCTGGGGGACACCATCACACTGCAGGATTTCAAAGGGTGAGTTTTGTCAGGGGCTCACAGTATTTATGGTTGAGGCCTTTGGTGGGGCCCAGAGGACAGCTCTGTCCTGGGGGATCTCTGGGGCATTTCCTACTTGCTCTTGTACCTGCCTGAATTCCTAAAGACTCAATGGTCCTAGGGATAATTTGTTGTGACAGGTTGGCTGAGAGGCAGTGGTCTGGGAAGCATGGTGAGCTTGCTCCTGCTGCGGTTTGCCTTTCTAATTACGTTTGGCTCAGACTGGCAGGGACACGAATCCACTTTCCCTGTCACTCACCTGGCAGTCGGAAGAGAACCCTGCGCCATTTGGAAGGAAATGACCCGATTTGGACAACGCTCAAAGAACAGATAATTAAGACTTCACACAAACATAATAACCCTCTTGGCAGAAATCCACGCAACAGTGTATGGTCTTTTAAATGGACAGAAAGCTAGAATATTGGGACTGTTGTTTGGAAGACTCTGGCCTTGCTTTTCCTAAGAAAAGGCAACATTTCGGAATATTCCAGAACCAACCAACAGAGAGGCTGGCATATGGCTGAGAGCCCTAAGACAGCCCTTGCCCAGGAGCCAAAACAAGCACCTAACATCTTGTGGAAAAACACTTAGGCCAGTTGCAGTAGGCATTCAAATAATTGCTGTCTTCCTTTGTTCTTTCTGCCCTTTTCTCTTCCTCTTTGCTCCTCTTCTCATTTTGAAGTTGTTACTATTGTCTGGAGTCAGTCACACCAGGGTTAGAATCCCACCTCTGCCACAGGCCCTAAGATGCTGGGCCTGTGACTTTGCCTGGAGAGGATTCCAGTTCCTTATCTATAAAAAAGGGAGATAAAGGTAAATGAAATAGTCTCCAAGGTCACGGGGATTAAAACGGTGCAGACCAAGCTGGTTTGGCTTCTGAGTGCCTGGTGTCCTTTCAACCCTTTGGGTCTGAGGTGCATCTGCTTTTTGCCCCCTCCCAGTTGCTGAAGACTGGTTCCGGGCTGTCAGCCACATCTCTGAGAAGGTGGAAGGGCTGGCTCCTAGAAGGCCATCAGTTCCTCCCCTTCCTGCCTGGGATGGCGGGGTTTGGTCTCTACAGGAGCTGGCTACTTAAAGCTGATTATCTGTTCCTTTTTCTGGGAGTCTCCTAGTCTCCTGTGGGTTCACCTACACCCAGTGACTGGCTGTCCTGGTCTTGATGGGTGTACAGAACAAAGGCTAAGGCCCAGCCTTGGGAACTTTGGGAAGCTAGGCCAGCCATTTTTGTGGGGTTACAAATGGATGGCCACCCCATTAGAACAGTCCCAGCAGGATGCACAACAAAGTCTTGAAGTTGAGGCTTTGGTTGTTGTCTTAATTAGCTAGTTAGTTTGTTTGGTTGTGTTGTAAGACAAAGGCCTCACTCCGTAGGCCAGGCTGGCCTCAAACTCAGGGTCATCTTGTTTTGATCTCCGAAGTGCTAGGTTTACTAACATGAGGCCACCAGGCCCGACTTTGTCTTTCGTATGGGTGACAGATGGTAGAACACTAGGGTGGGCTGTTCAGAAGAGCAGATCTCCACACCTCTTCAGCTTACGTCCTCGTTGGCCCTCAGCTCCTCCATGTCTTCTCACCCACCTATCTGCTGTACGCCCATAGTGTCACCAGGATGCCACCTCACCTCACTCCTCTCCTGCTCCTGCCCTGTTTTTATGTCAGTTTCCGAGGAGGCCTGGATGTGACCCACGGACAGACAGGAGTGGAGTCGGTGTACACCACTTTCCGGGACCGGGAGATCATGTTCCATGTCTCTACCAAGCTGCCCTTCACGGATGGTGACACCCAGCAGGTAACCAGTACAGGCCAAGCTGCAGGTCACTCCCACTTGCCAGATACAACGCCGCAGCCTGGGGTGGCCTGTTATAAACACTTCCTTAAGGCTCAGGGTGCGGTTCAGTGGGAAACTACTTGTGTAGCGTGCAGCATGGCCTGGGCTCTCTTTCTCTAGCATCAACAATAAGAACTTCCCCTGGGAAGTCAGTGGACACACGGCAGATCTGCAGATGGGAGCCGGAAACCGGTAGAGCAGGCTGAGTGTCGACTCCCAGCAAGTCAGTGGCCTCATGGCTTCAGACTGGTGCCTCAGAGTAGTGTCAGTGTAGCCCACTGCTGTGACATTCTCTAGGTTTCTGAACGGTGGGCTCCTGAGATTTACACCTGGCATGTGTCTGCTTCTCGTGAAACCCCTGTCCCCTCTCCTGGCCTCTCAGCCCCTCTGCTTCCTTGCTGCTGCCCCATGAACGTGACGATTGCATGAGGAGCCTCTCAGCCTCATTGCCTGTCCCTTACCTGGGGGACTCTGTGAGACCCGTGGCTCCAGCTATTTCTCCAGGCCTGCTGCTTTGAGCTGCACATCCCTGGGGCGGGTCTGACTCTGGCAGCTGATCCTGGCTGTTGCGACATCAGTGACCCCATTCTTTCCCCTTCCTATCTCAGAGAACACAGGAGGGCTACCTCCAAACTCTGACCTGTTTGTTTCTGCCTAGGAGCAGGGATGCAAAATTCGCGAACATTGTGCATGGCTTCTTGGGAGTAAAAGAAATTGGCAAGCTCATGATGATTTGGCTCCCAAATAACTGGATGTTCCCGAAACAAATGGCTGTGAGATTTGTTGTGTAGCCAAAGTGGGTTTTCCCTGGTGGTTTCACCTTTGGTCCTTGTTTTTCTACAGCTTCTCTCACCTATTGCTCCAGTCTCCCGGGCTTCTTACCTCAGGGCCATTTCACCCTGGCTATGCTACAGAGCTTGGCTCTTGGCAGGGACCAAATTAATGATAGTTCTTTTGTTCTTACTGTTACAAAATGGGAGCTCAGGTGTGTGCGCTCATGTGTGTGCATGCGAGCATGCACAGGTGTATAGGCACGAGTGTAACAAGTAAGGCAGTGTGCATAAAAGCCTCCAGTACTGTGCTCGGAGCATAATAGATGCCTGTAAGGGAGAGACTGTATTTGAAAGGGTTGAACACAAGTCCTACTTTCAGGATGCATTTAATAAAGGACCAAATACTCAGGCAGGACCTGGCATACAGGAAGACCCCAACATTTGTAGTCATCTATATGAATAGCAGTTCACAGTTCCTGGCACCCTGTAGGGGCTTGTAACCTAGATCACATGGCTAGGTGCCTGGCACTGCTAGGTTCCCCCATTCATTTGTTCTTCCCTAGCCTGCTGGCCTCTGCTTCTTTGTGTCCTCACCTCCGGTTGAAATGATCTGCCTCCTCTGTCTACATTCCTATCCACCCTGCCTGTGTTTTTTGGGGTGCCTTTGAGGGTATTGAGCCCTCTGCTGTCACTGCTTTCTTCTAAAGCTGTGTCACCTGCCAAGGAGCAGCTGACATAGCCATGGCTGACATCCTGGTTAGCATTTTTCCCCCAGGTGGCTTCTCCTCTGTTTGCCTTTCTTCTGGATCCATTGTGGTCTTTCAGAGCCATCTTGGTCTCACAGTCTTACATGCTCTCCGGGGTCCCGAGTCCAGGCTCTGCACACTGTTGATTAGTACCACGCAGGCCAGCTAATAACATGGCTGTCTTTCTCCCTTTTCCTCTCGGTAATTCCCACAGACAGCGAAACAGCTCCCCAAAGAGCTTGGCCTCAGAGTTCGGGGTTCATGAGCGGTGGGAGAAAGAGGAATTTGCTGTTGAGCTCTTCCCTGTTTTGGGGGTGGTCCTGACTCTCACAAAGGGGTACTTTCTGTTTAGCTGCAGAGAAAGCGGCATATTGGGAATGACATCGTGGCCATCATCTTTCAAGAAGAAAACACACCGTTTGTCCCAGATATGATTGCATCAAACTTCTTACATGCCTACATTGTCGTTCAGGCTGAGAGCCCAGGCACAGAGACCCCGTCCTACAAGGTAAGGAAAAAGCTTCCGTGGGGGTTGTCATGGGCCCATGTACATCCCTAGAGTTGGTGGGCTCAGTGACAGCAAGAGACACTAGGTCATCCCAGTATTGCAGTCCCCATGGTTGGTCCAGCTTCTGGCTCTGGGTGGACAGCACCCTCTGAGCTCTCCATCCTGCTGCTTCTAGCTCTTCAGCTTCTCACTCAACAGTGAAGAAGCTCTGGGCGCCGGTCACGGTCACGGTCACGGCAATAGCATTTGCTAGAGGAAGTCTAAGGAGGAGGAGGGGAGAGAGGTGAGGAGGTACAGTGAGTGTTCAGGAAAGGGCAGAGGAAGACAAGAGAGGGTGAAAGCTAGAGAGGCCCTCACAGACCCTGGACAAATGAGCGAATTCAATTGGAATATTTTGGTGAGAATGCAAGACCTGGGTGAGGCTCATGAACAGGAACTTTTCTTTCTTTCTAAGATACATGAATGCTAAAAATGTCATCCTGGGCACTGCTGGTGACACACGGCTGTAATCCCAAAATCCTTGCAGATGTCAGGGTGGGGGCAGGGGATCAAGAGTTCCAAGCTAGCCTGGTCTACATAGTGAGACCCTGTTAAAAAATGAATTAAAAAAAAAAAGAGGATGAGGAGGGTGTGGGATGTGAGGGGATTAAAGCAAGTTCACTTTCCTCACTGAACACTGTATCCAAGTGTGGAAATAGCACACGAAACTTCGTTAGTGTGAATAATTAGTTATGTGCTAACTCAAAAAAGAAAAGAGGAAAAGGGTCACCTGCTGTAGTGGGAGGAGGTGTGTGGGATATATTGACTATTTTGGCTCCCAGCTCTCAGCGTCAGGTAGAGACAGGGTGCGTCCTTTCTCCTCCTCACTGCTTCTTCTCCCTTCTTTGTCCTGACCCCCAGCCCTGCACTTCTGTGCTCATTGGTTTGAGGGGCCTGGGACCCATGAGCAATAGGCTGAGCCAGGGATTTTAGGGGAGGACTGGATGGTCTCCAAGCCCTCAGAGATCTTGTAAGAGCCAAGTGCTGGCTTCCATTTTTTGTTTGTCTCCTGGAAAGAGATAGCAGAGTTTAGTTCCCAGAGGTTTCCCTGCACCACAGAACACTGGGGACTGGCATCTTCAGACCCAGGTTTAGATTTGTGGAGATGCCTGTGTCTTTTAAGGTGATTCCCAGAGCGCCCCTCCCCCAGGCACTTGGGTGATAAGAACCATGAGGACTGGGTTAGATCCCTCAGGGGCCTACCCTGAAGTAGGAGAGCCAACAGTGAGAAGAGAAGACAGGAGGGAGCCCAGAAGGCAGAGTGACTAGCAGTCTGGGGTCTCTGCTTCTGTCTCTTTGTTGCTGTGTGATTACTAGTCAGTTTCTTTTGTCTCTGGGCGTCTATTTCTATCTTTGCAAAACAGGAAAGCTGGATTTTAAAAACCCAGGGTTCTTCTAGTCTTGGTTAATTATGGGGACAGAGACAGAGGCAGGATGGGGTATGGGTGGCCCGATGGTTTGGGGAACTCTGTATTGAATGTGTATGTGTGGGTCGGCATGGAAAAGAAAGACATAGTGATGGGTGGTAGCTCCTGCTCTGTGGCAGGCTCTGCGTTACAGCAGTCTTCTTCGTTCTCTACATTCATTTATGTGCATGTGTGAGTATGTATGTATGTATGTGTGAGTGTGCACATGCACATGTCTGTGTATGTGTGCATGAATGTGTGCACATGCACATGTCTGCATGTGTGCATGTGTGTGATTATATAAGTGTGTATATGTGTGTGTGTATGTGTGTGTGAGTGTGTGAGAGCACACTTGCACATATCTATGTATGTGCATGTGTGTGCACATGTGAGCGAACTCATGCATGTCTATATATGCACGGGTGCGTGCGTGTGTGTGTGTGTGTGTGTGTGTGTGTGTGTGCACTCATGCATGTCTGTATGTGTGTGTGTTTGTCTGTGTGTGTGTGTGTGTGTGTGTGTGTGTGTGTGTGTGTGTGCTTGTGCATATGGAAATCAGAGGCCAACTTGCAGGAGTCAGTTTTCTCCATTCACAGTGTGGCTCTAGGAATCAAAACCAGGTTGTTAGGTTTGGCAGCCAGTGCCTTTACTCATAGAGCCATCTTTCTAGCCCCTTGTATAGAAAGCTTAACAAGGCCCAATAGTCTGCTCATTGGGAAGAGATTGAATGGCTGGTTGCTGCTGAGGGTACTTAGAGTTGAGGCCTCAGAGCCAGGGAGCCTAGAGCTGGAAGTCTTCCCAGGAGCCTCTGGGGCAGGTGAGAAACCAGCTTCATGAGTGCATGAAGTGTGGAATCTAATCACTTCTCGGGTAGGGATCTCATTGTTCCAGTCACTCTAGATTGGAGAGAGATTCCAGCTCAGTAATCAATAGGATTTCCCCCATTCCTACCCGCAGGGGCCATTCCATCTCACTCCTGGAGTTCTGCCAAGGTTTCAAGAATCTTCTGTGAAGCAGGTGGCTGGCCGGGACCTCCCCTTGCCTATTATGACTCCCTCGGAACAGCCCTGCCAGTCTTCTGGGTGGCAGGCCATCCCTGGGCACTGGGCTTTGTTGGGTCTCCAGCCCTGGCTCTCTCAGCTCCCCTGGGCATCTGGTTGTAAGCTTAGAGGAGGGGACAACTAAGGCTTAGCTGCCTGGGGAGACCGAGGTCAGAGGTCAGAGGAGGAGCTAGGATAAGGATGGATCGTGGATGGCTCTGCCCTCCTGACCTGTGGTTTTAAAGGCATTTCTAAGACACTCCATCAGGACAGACTACTTTAATGTAGGCCTGAGGAGGAGGGGCCAGGCCAGGGAAACAGCTGGACCTGTAGGCATCTGTGCTTTGTCCCAAGTGTCCCAGATACCCACAGTGGACAGCCAAATTCTTGTTCTGAGATGGAATTCTAGACTTGGGCCACTGGTGCGTGGTAGGTGGCTGGGGGTTGGGGGTTGGTGGTGCTGTGTCTAGCAGCTGGGGCTCAGCCAGAAATCTTGTCAGTAAACACAAACGGTTTCTTGACTCTGAGCACCTCAGTTTGGGCCATGTAGATGGATGGCCTTGAGTTTGGAGGAGGAAGGCCCCACTGACCGAGGCTCTGATTCTCTCTGCTGGACCTGGCAGGGCCCCAGGCTGCCTGCTCACCCAGTCTGGCAGAATCTTGCATCTGCCCTACTTCACAGGACAGAGTGGCTGGCAGCGTGCCAGGGCCTTCACATCAGCCACTGCTCATGACTGAATAGGACAGCCTCCCCAGAGCCCCAGTAGCCTTAGGGGTTGACAGCAGGTGAAACCAAGGTACTTGCGTTAGAGAGGAGGTGAGGAGTGGGAGCCACCTGCTGTGGAGTCTTTGGATGTTCTTACAACCCAGCCTCACAGCACCTGGGGAGAGCTTGGATGTCCCCCATCCTCATTCTCAGCCAATGCCCTTGGGATCTCTATGTTCTGGCCTCAGCCAGAATGACTGGCTTTGTAGGTAGAGCCAGGCTTCAGACCTGGGTCTCCTTGCAACTAGTTTTTACTTGTTTCTTCAAAAACTTAAATCAGTTGTTGTTTTGTTGCTGTTGCTGCTGCTGCTGCTGTTGTTGTTGTTGCTGGTGGTGGTGGTGGTGGTGGTGGTGGTGGTGTGTGTGTGTGTGTGTGTGTGTGTGTGTGTTTGCATGTACATGATGTGTTGTATGGGGGCACAGACACACAGGTATAGAGGGCAGAGACAATTTGGGAGTTGTTCTGGAACTATCAAGCTTGTGTGTCAGGTTGGTTTGTTTGTTTTTAACCTGTGGAGCCCTTTCAGTGATCCAGTAGTTAGTTACCTTTTAAACACTCTAAGTGAGTTGGATATATGGCAGATTAATGTGGCCTCGGAGCTGGGTTGGGGCAGTCTGGATTCTCTGGCTTCCTTTCTCTGGCTTTGGGTGCTTGTTCCATGTCTTAATCTGTTTCCTCATCAGTAAAATGAGCAGTAGTTCTCAGTTGCCTACTCTGGGATGAACACTGTAATGGGGATAAGACAAACCTCCTGGCTACCACTGGCACTGTTTGTACTTAGGGTCCCAGTGGTTCCCCAGCCCAGCCAAACTTGCTTCTGGCTCCTAGGAAGGCAGAGGAAAGGATGCAGGATTCCATCTCATCCAGCCCACTAGAGGATCATCCCATGGGGCTTGTGGGTGATACTCACACAGACATTCTGTGTTCCGAGAAGGAAGGAAGGGGTAAGATGGTCTACTTCAAGGTGTGGGACTCCTAGTCTCTCTTAGCCCCCTTGAAACTGTTTCGTTCAGGTATCAGTCACAGCGCGGGAAGATGTGCCTGCCTTTGGCCCGCCTCTGCCAAGCCCGCCTGTTTTCCAGAAGGTAAGAACCTGTTCTTTTACACTTGTAACATCCAAGACCTCAGATCTCTGCACCTAAGTGTTTGTAGTTAGAGTGGGTTTGAGTATAGAGAGGTATTGTAGGGAGATTCTGTTATAGCTTTGGGGGTATCTTCTTTTTGGATAGCTCCCTACCTCACCCTTTGAGGTCAATGTGGCCCTTGTAGGGAGTTTAATACCGGGGTTACCTTCTTGTGCTTTAGACCCGAGAGACAGCTGCAGAAGTTGCCTCAAGTAACCAAGGTGTCACATGGAGGATGGGTTTCCCAGTACTGGGAAAGCTGCCTTCCAAGTTGGTATATTAACAGGCGGGTCTGGCCTTGGCTGGAAATGACCAGATATGAGAGGGGCTAGAGCAGGGGGCTCTCTTGTCTTTTTGTCACTATGTTGGAGGTGTTTTATCTACAGCAGGGGCTGGGAGAGTCTTGAGTCTCTTACCTGTTTCAGGGCGCGGAATTCCGGGAGTTTCTGCTCACCAAGCTCACGAACGCAGAGAATGCTTGCTGCAAGTCGGACAAGTTTGCCAAGCTGGAGGTGAGAGCGCCCGGCTGACAGTCTCCTCCGGGCTTGCCTCCTTCAGGGGTCTCACCGTGGTGCCAATTCAGTTGAGGAGCTTTTTGCTCCTTCCTAAGCCCTCATCTCTCTGTTGCTTTGGGAACTTTTTTTCTTAGTAGAACTCATCTAGACTCTAGGTCTCACCAGCCCATCACCAGTTTTTGTTTTTTTTTTGTTTTTTGTTTTTTGTTTTTTTTTTTTTTCCTGAACATGGAGTATGTCCAGGTCATGCCCTCTTACCAAGGATAAGGGAGACATTACTTCTGTACTATGTAGTGCCCAGGCTGTTAGAGGGGCCTTCACAGAAGAGAAGCTATGATTTATAACACAGTGTATTATATTATACTTGGACCATGATGGAGCTAGTGGGTAGTGTCTGCTTCTGCTAGGGATGATGAAGGGTGTGTTCAGGGAAGGCTTCCTGGGGGAGGTTGCTTTTGAGCTGCTGTATCTTGACGTCTGATGAAGCTTTCATATAAGGAGAGTCTGGAAAGTCATTCAAGACTCAGGGAACAGTTAAAGGCCAAACAGAAGCAGACCTTTTTGGGGGTGGGATATGTGGCCTGAAAGCAGCTTCCTGTGACTCAGCTGCAGATGGTGTCTGAGAGAGACGTCTCAGCAGTTAAGAGCACTGACTGCCCTTCGAGGGGTCCTGAGTTCAAATCCCACAACCACATGGTGACTCACAACCTTCTGTAATGAGATTTGATGCCCTCTTCTGGTGTGTTTGAAGACAGCTACAGTGTACTCACATATATAAAATAAATAAATCTTAAAAAAGAAGAAAGGGGCTGGAGAGATGGCTCAGCGGTTAAGAGCACTGACCGCTTTTCCAGAGGTCCCAAGTTCAAATCCCAGCAACTACATGGTGGCTCACAACCATCTGTAACAGAATCCGATACCCTTTTCTGGTGTGACTTAAGAGAGCAACAGTGTACTCACATATATGAAATAAAATAAATAAATTAATTAAAAAAAGAAGAAAGGATTAAAGAGTCTAAGAAGCTCCATAAAGGTGAACACTTCACAGGTACTGGGCTAAACTGTGGGTAGATGTGTCCAACCAGAGGCCTGCAAGCCACATGTGCCCAGTATAGCCATGAGTGTGGTCCAAGGCAAAAATCATAGACCAGTAGGTATAAAACATTATGAACTTTCCCCCTGGTAACTTGACTGTGCAGTTCTTTTTTTACTGGATATTTTACTTATTTATATTTTAAATGTCATCCCCTTCTCAGTTACCCCTCCGAAGCCCCCCCATCTCACCCCCTTCCCCCATGCTTCTGTGAGGAGGCTCTGCCACCTGTCCACCCACTCCTGTCTCAGCACCCTAGTATTCTCCTACATTGGGGCATCAAGCCTTCACATGACCACGGGCCTCCCCTCCCATTGATGCCAGAACAGTTCATCCTCTGTTACATATCCAGCTGAGCCATGGGTCCCCCCATGGGTATTCTTTGGTTGGTGTATTAGTTCCTGGGAGTTCAGGGGTGTGTGTCTGGTTGGTTGATATTGTTGTTCTTCCCATGGGGTTGCCAACCCCTCCAGCTCCTTCAATCCTTTCCCTCACTCCTTCATTGAAGTCCCCGTGCTTAGTGTGATGTTTGGCTGCGAGCATCCATATCTGTATTGGTCAGACTCGGGCAGAGTCTCTCAGGGGACAGCTGTATCAGGCTAACTGTGCAGTTCTTATAGATGACAGAACTGTGTCACGATGTCAGAAGTTGCACATTCCTATAAGGTCAGGGCTGGGAAGACATAGACTCCTAGAAATAAGGGTGGGACAGTCGGAACTGTGGGGTGACTCAGGCTTTTGACTCAGGTTTGGTGGTGACATGGGGACAGTTGGGGAAAGAGCTTTGTTAGGACTGTGGCCTGCTGAAGGGGCTTGTCCAGTCACTTGTGTCTGGAGCCCCCTGGAGGCTGCACGCATGGCCCTGGATGTTAGATCCATGGGCAGGGGGGTGGAGCATCTAGATCCTGGTCTGAGATCTGGGCTGGGAGTCCCCAGGGTAAGCCTTGGAAGAGTTGGTAGGGCAGGGAGAGTGGGAGGAGGGGCAGCTGTACTAACTGCGGCATTGGTGAGCACAAAGCCGTCTCCTAAATCCCCACCATGGCCAGGCGCACCAGTGACAGAATAGCAGCCCTCAGTCCCGGCACCTGGGCAGAGAAGAAAGCTCACACCTCTGCTGTTGGCGTCTGTGCACCTGTGTCTACCGTTCCTTTCTAGGATCGGACCCGGGCTGCTCTCCTGGACAACCTTCATGATGAACTCCACACACACACTCAGGCCATGCTAGGAATGGGCCCAGAGGAGGACAAGTTTGAGAACGGGGGCCACGGAGGATTCCTGGAGTCTTTTAAGGTATGGACGCGGGCTCTTTTGAGTTGTTATAGAAGAGGGCAAAGAAAGAAAATGGATAACTTATTGGGGATCCAGACTGAGACCCCAAGGAACAGTCAGAGGTGACAGGATGGGGTGGGACTTTGTAAAGGGCTGGGGCCTTGTGTATGAGGTTGGAGCAGCCAGCAACCAACTGATTCCAGACTGTGGAATATCTCTATGTTCTCTCCCTTGGCCTGGACCGTCTTCAGACCAGGAATTCTGTAAAGCAGGTAAGTGAGTGAACAGAGAAGAGGAGACCAAATGAACTAAGATCCCCACTGCTTCCCTGTCTCCCTCTGTGTGGGAGCTCGGGGAAATATGGTGGGGCTGAGACCACGAGCCTTAGGGGTACTCAGTAGCTGGGTAGGGTGCTGCCTGGCTCTTCCTTGCTGGCAAGTGCTGGAGCCCAGTTGGGGGTGGATGGGGGAGTGGAGACACAGGTGAGTCTCTCCAGCACTGAAATAGAGTTTTACCCACAATGAGCTCCCTGTGCCCAGCAGGACTCAGATGGAGACTGGGTGACCATGGAACCACTGAGGGGCGGAGATAGTTTCATTATCATGACCCGGCTGCCTGCTTGTTGGTTCACACGGGCCGACTATGACCATGTGCATTTGACTGGATAGTTATTTCTCCATATCTCCTTTAACACACAAGGGGTGTGGGTGGGTACTGGAGGGCAGGCTATAAGAGGCCATGGGATCTCAGGACCCTGCTCCTCAGAGGTAGGGTTATAAGTGTTTTTTAACAGTCTCAGCTACAGGGTACTAGGCAAGATCTTTAAAGTCCCTAAGTTATAGTTTTTTTGTTAAGGACCCAGAGATAATAAATTGGACCTTTGTCACCGTATTGTGAGAGTTCATTGGAATAAAACCCAGAAGTTGCAGATCACCTTTGACACAGTAAATACCCTTAGCTGTTGTAATAGGGTGCACATTAACTGTGCAGTATGGTTACATATATACATACATTAACTGTGCAGTATGGTTACATATAGTCTTAAACTTCCCGACCGTCATTAGTGCTCTGTGTGGAAGGCTGGAATTATGGATATAATAATTTTGGCATAGTAATTCACACTCAATTTTTGCAATTGTAAGCATAGTTTTTCATGTGAGGAAACAAAGACACAGACACTGGATAATTTATCCCAGGTCACCCTGGAGGCAGAGTTGAATTCAGGTCTCCCAGATTCTTAACAGCTACATGATACTCCCAGCGTCTGACCATGAAGATTCCTCCCATACTGGCCAGGCCTGGGCAGGTCTGGGTCAGTTGTTTGCTGCCCAGCTGGACAGCAGAAAGCAGGTTTAGCCCTGCTGGCTCTAGCTGGAACCAGCTGCTGAGATTCCTCCTGAGGGTGGGAGGAACGGAGCTGCTTTTCCAGGCGGGAAGGAGATTCCTAGGGCTTCTGGTGTAGCTAGAAGAGACTGTGAAAGAGAAGCCCGGAGGAATCTAGGTGCAAGAGGAGCTGGGTGTGGAGGAGCGTACCTGTATGGACAACAGTTAGGAAGCCAAGGTGGGAACATGCTGAGTTCAAGGATGGCTTGGGCTACATAGTGAGATTCTTTATTTTTGTTGGATCTTGAGAAAAATGAAGGACAGAGGAGGGAAAAGGAATGGAGAAGGAAGAGGGAAGGCGCCACGGTGGACAGATCCCTCGCCAAGAGAAGGGTGAATGTGAGGCTAGGTAATAGGAAACGGGCTTGGGCCTAGGGAAGGTAGAGGAGCAGCCACTTAGTGGCCTTCTGAGGCTCTGGGGGGGGGGTCTGCCTCACCTCACATCACACACCTGCCACAGTAGATCAATTTATATAGCACGATTGGAGTTGACAAGCTAGCATGACACTGCTTTGCAGACCTCCTATGAACATTTGCTGCTTTGAGTCTCACAGGTTTTTGGTTTTTTGTTTTTTGTTTTTTTTAAATACTTCGAAGCTATGTTTTTAAGATTTCAAATATTTATGCAACACTGCATGTAGGCTGTGGACATTGTGCCCATGGGTCTGATGGATGAGGTACCTCAGCAGCTCAGGACTGGCGGCAGATCTAAAGGATAACCACTCAAGGCCAGTTTGCTCCATCTCTGGCATCTGTTGGGGAGGAGTTGTGGTTGGTTTGAGTTTCACTTCAGGGTTTCTGAGGTATTCCTGGAGGGGCTTTCAAGAGAGGGCATGCTGCATGACTCTCTTATGACTGGCCTGTGAAGTATAAGGGGGACTTACTTTTAACTCTGTGGTTGAAGGCGGACCCATTTTTCCCATTCAGATTTTATACCTGCCTCTGAGGTTGTGAAATTGTAGGGATAGAAGGGGTCGTCAGGGTCAGGCACACAGAGCAAGCCTCTGGAGCACCGCTGACCATGGCCAGTGAGTTTCTCTTCCCCCAGAAGGAGACCTTGGCGTCAATTGTCAAGTCCTTCAGTGTTGATTCAGGTCTCCCATGTGGAGGGGCCTGGGCCAGGGGGCAGGCATGGCCATGGCCCAGTTCAAGAGTCTGTCTCTGGTGCTTTAGGCAGCACTGTGGTGTCAGGATTACTGACATTTTTTTGGGGGTTAATTATCCCTCTGTGGGATGTCTCCAGAATAAAGGGTTATCTGCAGTGACTGAAGAAGAGAACGGCTGCCATGAAAGTTCTCTCACAGGCAGGCACTGGCTGAGGACGCTCAGGGATGAGCATCATCTCACTCCTGTCCCCTTCAGACTGGTCTTCCCTGGAGGGCCCCATCCCAGAAGCAGACCCACTGTGGCTGGTGTGGCTGTGGGTGGAAGCTTCCCCTCCACGAGGCGCATACTGGATGCTTTGTGGACACCTAGACCTGCCTGTAAACCAAACTGCTTGGAGGAGTCTCAGGACCTCCCAGGTCTACTGACGTTTGGAAGTTTTTATTTTCGTGTAGGGGACAATCTGAAAACCTACACGTTTCGAATGGAAAAGACTCATCTTTTGCAGCATTGGCTTGGATGAAGGATGTCTGTGGCTCTGGGTGGAGGGGGAGTGGCTGTGGCCATGCTTCTGGGAACCTTGCAGGTTTTTTTCTAATGAAGGAGCTGAGTATCACTTCCTTTTGGAAGGTATGTAGCTCCAGGCTATCTGTAATGAAGTAAAAAGAACAAAATGTCAGTTGAACTTGTCTGTGTGGTATTCATATAGCACATGTGGACCATGGTTTGAGAAACACTGGACTGCCCCAACTCTCTACTGTCTTTATATGGAGGCAGGGCTAGAGGACAATGGGACAGAGTTGGAACTACAGGGATCCGGGAGGCAGCAGGCTAATTTCTCTTATCCTTTGAGGAACTGGTGTAGGTAGTGCTTTGGTCTCACCTGACCCCTAGTGGCAGAAGAGGTCAACAGACATCTCTGGCAAAGTCTCTTTGGGGGTCCTGTAGCCACAGGCCGGAGTCACACCGGTAATGGTGGACCAAGGATTGTGAGTGGGGTAGACACAGTCCCTGGCCTTTGACATCTCTGTCACTTCTTTTGTTCCTGGAAGGGGAAGTCGTGGTACCAGGAATGGATAACATGCCTTACAGTGCAGTGAAGAAGACAGGGGCTGGAAGAGAGTGATGGGGGGTGGGGGGGTGCTAAGGCCTTGGCCTGGCTCTGCTCAGCTCATGGTTTGGAACCATAGTCTAAGTGAGCTACCGGTGTGTTCCTGATGGAGGAACAGAAGACCCTGCCTGAAGCCATTGCAGCAGGCAGGAGGTTAGCAGTGTCTTTGTCTCTGAGGCCCCGCCTCTGTTACTTCTCCGGGTTTGTCTCTGACGTTGAGTTTGTTAAGTTGGAACCACTCACAAAAACCTCTTGTAAGGAGGCCATGGTGCTGGTGGCTAGGCAGCGCGGTGACACTTGTGAGTAATAAGGAAGTGGTCCATTCTCTGTCCCTCGCCTCATTGCAGAGCTGGATGGAAGGCAGCGATGGAGTGGGCTGAGGGCTGGGAGGACACAGGGACTGAGGGAAATCAGAGGTGATGGACCAGGATGCCAAGGGACAGTCATGGGAAATGATAGCAAAGACCAGCACAAGGCTGCCAGGTTTAGAAATGTAGGTGAGATTCCAGCTCTGCACACAGAACTTTTCAAGGATCAGGCCACCCACTGCTAGGATGAGCCGGAAGGGAGGACTCAAACAGGGGTCAGGTGAGCTTTGCCAAGCACAAGTCTCCCAGCTTCCTGAAGCTGACACAAAGACTTCCATGACTGTCCTTCCCAGTGCCTTCCTCATGCCATCACTACCGCCTTCTCCCTTTCCACTCTTTACCCAGTTTTCTGATTCTGTTGCCTAGATTGACAGGGCCAGAGCTTCCATTCTGTTGCCCACTGGACTGTAATGTGAAATTCTTTAGCTGTCACTGGACAGTTTCATTCAAATCAAGCATTGCTTTGGGTCTTAGCGGTGACCATCACTTGTCTTTCACACTAAGATCAGGGCAGGAGAGCTGATCCAAGTGGGCAGACGACCTCCCAGGGGTTGGATACACACTGTCTCATCTCATCCTTGTGACAGCTCCTCCTGCCAGGGACCATGGGAGAGCCAGATTCTATCCTTCCTGTTGCCAAGAGCAGGAGAGCAGATGATTGACCAGCAGCCCAGCCCTGGAATTCCGTCGGCTCATTGGCTCCTCAGATTCTTTCTGTTGACTCTGACATAGTACATGGGCATCTGAAGACACTGTCTTCCCTGACATCAGCCTTCAACATTTTTATAAGAGCTGGATCCCCAACCTTCTGCTTTCCTGTCATATTTAGTTCATCAGTCAGTGACTTGCTCCTCCTTCATCTCTATCCCATCTCCTCATTGTTTCTGTCTTCTACCTCTTTCTCCTTCTCCCACCTCTCTCTCCTCCACCTCTCTCATTTTTCCTGTATCTCCCCTACCCTCTCCTCTTTGTCTTCCTGCCCTGCCATCTCTTCCTCTTCCTCCATCCTCCCTGATCTCTTTCCTTCCTTCTCCCCTCTCTTTTGGAGATAGGGTCTCACTATATAGCCCAGGCTAACCTTGACCTCTCAAGTCTTCCAAGTTGTATGGATTACAGGCATACACTCCCATATCCAGCTCTGTGTTTTCAATTTTGGGGTCTGGGATTCTATATTTGGGTCTCAGCTCTATCTCTTAGTGGTGTGTGACAGCTATTTGTTGCTTGAGAGATTTTCTATTCTCTCTATACCTCAGCCTTGTAAGGATTCATCACCGTGTGTGCGAAGCTCCTAAGACTGGACAGGTTGCACAGGGCTTATTATTTATACTTGGAACCTTTCAGAGCACGAGGGACTGAGAGCTAGATCAGAGCATAAATGAAGAGTTTGGAGTGTTGGTGACACTAGTGGTGGCAGCCCAGGGGAACAAGCATATAAAAAATGCCTTTACAAAGCATTTGTGTCATTTAAGGAGCCTTTCTTCCCATCCAAGTGCATATCCTCAGGTTTCCGAGTCCAGGAAGTCTATGACGCTTGGGCGGTAGAATGAATCAAATATTCTGGCTCTTGCAACCATGTCCCAGGAACACTGTTGCTAGGCAACTCTTCTGTAGTTCCGAGAGGGGAGAGGTGACATCCCTCATGGGGCATCTTTGATTCAGACAATAGAGGCTACATGATGTCGATTTGAAGCCGGTAATCCCACATCTCACTGGTGGCTTGTCTTGAGGGCTGTGACATCTGTCAGTAGTCTTTCTGCATCTCTGTCTCATGTCAGGAGGAATGGCAGGCAGAATGAGGCCTTTCACCATTCCAAGGTCTCAAAGGTGTCCCTGGGGCTCTGAAGAACAGTGTTTGTGCTGATGTATATGGAAGATCTTCCTTTTGTCTCAAGGGAAGCAAGGAGTTTTGCTCTTCCTCCGGAGACATTCCTTAGGACTATTCATGAGTCCAGTTGTAAGGGCCTGGGCTTCAGCTTAGTCTATATATGGTTGCTGGTGCCAAGTTCTGAGAATACCCTGTCTTGACAGGCTCACACCATGCTGAGGAAAATCTGCTAATTACTGTACCATGAAGTCCAAGTGACTCTGGCACAGTTGGTCAAAGCACCTTGTTCTTTCCCTTTGCCCCCTTGTGGTCCTGACCTCTTCAGCTTTGTCATCAGGTTTGACTTCCCAGATGGCTCCAATGCTTTCAAGTGCTCTCCCCAAAGCCATGAGCAGATATTCCCCCAGTTTCACTAGTAAGGAATGAGTTAAATGAATGCTTTAAACTGAGCCTGAGCACTTTGTATCCCAGGGAGGAGGGAGAGGAGGAGGAGGAGGCATTGGATTGCATGTTGGTCCTGCCAGCACGAAATCTGCCAGTTGGAGTTTGGTACCTGTACTTGAACCACTAGTACAGGTGTCCAGGAGCCATCACTCTTTAGGCACCAGAACAAAGGACACAGAGACCATCATCACAGACACTGGGTCTTGCGTTATTAGCCTCCTCTTTGAAGTGTGTTTTGGGCACTCTTGGATGCAATGCCCCTTTGGCCTCAATACTGCTGTTCTAGTTCCCGGCGTGGTGCTGAGACACAGGAAACACATTGTGCTTAATATTAACGCCAAGAGAAGCTATACTTGTGATGCGCTGGCCTCTCTTTTAAGAGCTTTATAGGTTCTCCTTGTGTAGACACACCCTATCCCATCTCACATAGGTCTCAGAGAAGCTAAGCAACCTGCAGAGGCTCCGGCTAATGAGTGGCACAGCAGGGAGCCCAGACGTTACTCCTGGCAGCAGCAGCCTAGCACTTTTGTGCGTTTGACCACTAAGTTGTGTTGTCTGGCCATCTTATTGAGAAACTAGATAGATGTCCAGATGACAGTGATGCGAGGGCTTGGGGGTCAATGCAGAAAACCTCTCAAATGTAACCTACACTTCAAACACCACGGAAGCAAAACCGTGTTATCCCAGGGGAGCCAGGATCCTGTAGCACTTCTGTTGGCTAGAAGTCCTGCCATAGTTTGGAGCTGAGTTCCAAGCATCGTAAACACCTCCTCTTTGGCCCTGGGCAGAGCAGTGTTGTACTCTAGAGAAGTCTGGGGGAGGGATTGTCACCCCGGGGCCAGCTCTTCTAGGGGTGCAGTCACTGTTCTTATGACTCAGTTATTTTCTCATGCACTGTGACAAACCTGACTGTCCTGGTTGTCATTGGCCAGACACTTAACAGCTAGCCAGTACCCATACGGCCAGTCATAAGTGAGCACAAAGTTCCACACTCACAGTGATTCCTTTGTGTGCCCAGTCTGAGCACACATCTCTGAACAGCCGGGCAGATCTGAAGTGTTGACGTGGAAAGTGTAACTTCAGTTCTGCAAGTTTAAGGGATGGCAAGTGGCAGCTTTGGAGCAGAAATGAACAGGGACTTGTTCCAGGGTTCTACATCCAGGGCCGTTGTAGCTGCCCAAGTCTTACCTGTGGTCACAGTGGGGAGGGCAGTCCAGTATACACTTAGGAGAGGAAGCTTAGCTTTGTGAACACAGAGCTGATGTGTGGTTGAGGACGTAGCTCGGTGGTAGAGCTCTTGCCGAGCATGAAGGAGATCTTAGGTCCATCCCTCAGTGACACACCACACACACACACACACACACACACACACACACACACACATACACACACATACCACACACATACCACACACATACACACACATACACACACACACACCACACATACACACACACACACACACACACCACACATACACACACACACATACACACACACACCACACACATACACACACACATACCACACACACACACACACACACACACACACACACACACACACATCAAAATAACAGTGAATTATGTTTAGCTCTCATCCTTTGTGGAATGTATGACACTCATTTTATAGACAATGAAACCGTAACTCAGAGAGGTGGCGTTGCTCAAACAGTGTCATTGAGGTCTGCTAAGCTGCAGGCCTTGCTTCTTCTCTCCATTACACGAGGGTAGCAGGTTAGCCCACCTTGCAGCACTGAGCCTCCAGACCCTGCCTTGACAGAATTTAGAGAGCTCTGTAGACACCAATCACTGAGGTGTGGGCTTCTGTAACTGTGTGTAAGTCCATTGCTAGTGTGCACACATGTACATCATTCGAGCCCAGGGCAGAGTCATCCAGCGGGACCAGGTTCTGACTCTCAGATTTTTGTCACCCCCTACCCTTTGCAGAGAGCTATCCGAGTACGCAGCCATTCCATGGAGACCATGGTGGGTAGCCAGAGGAAGCTGCATGGTGGGAACATTCCTGGCAGCCTCAGCGGGGGCATTGTCCACAACAGCATGGAGGTCACCAAGACCACCTTCTCGGTGAGTGCTTTGGACACTGGGCCAGCATGTGGGGAAGAGGGGGAGGGAGGAAGGGTGTGTCCCACTCTAGGTTTGGGTTAGCAGGGTGAGCTGGTTGTTGGGTTGGGGAACAGTGAGCCTGCTGAGGAGGTGAGCTAACCTGTACTTGATAAGAGTAGCCTATGCCAGGTTGCCTCTGGAGTTGGTTTGTACCATGAACTGCTCTCTAAGTTTCAAGAACTGAGCCTGGGGACTCAAGAGGGAGACCCCTAATTGTTGATGACAACTGTTGGCCACATCACCTTGCTTTGTACCTGGCACTGAGCTGGTGATTGATACCCAAGATCCTACCTGATCCCTGTCACAGCTGTCTGTGTAGACACAGGAGCACTCTCTGTTTCATACTTTAGGAAAAGGGAGCTCAGAGAGGTTAGGTAACTGACTAAAAGTCACCCAGGTAAGATGAAGACCTGGGGTTTGGATGCAGGACCTCATGATAGAAAACTTAGCCTCTTCATCACTGTGGTCAGTTCTTGGGGAGGGCCAGCCTTGTGGGTCTGTGAGGTCAGGCCTCTTGACTCACACAAGGAGAGGAAGCCACATAGACAGCCATTGGCTATTGATTTATATGGAGTGGAATTTTCTTTGAAAAACCATGAAGTAACAGAACAGACTCACAAGATGTTGACTTCTGTTATAAACGGCCTCGAGCAATGGCTTGGCTTACCTAATATTTTCACATCCATCATCTCCTTTCTCCCAGAAGGTCATGATAGCAGCAGAGGATGAGGAAACTGAGACCCGGAGAGTCTGACCATTCTCCCAGAGTGGCACAGCCCATGGAGGGCAGCGAGGCTGGGGTTAGAAACTAAGGAGTCTCCGGCTTCCATGTGTCCTTGCTTAAACCTTTACCATGTGTCCCCGCCTCCTGGTAGACCAGAGACTGCCCATGAGTACATGCAAACTCAGCTCTGCTGCTCTCGTTTGGTCTGTTGCTGCAACTCCTGCCAGGTTCCATTTAAACACACGCAGTGATGGAGACCCAGGAGCCCTGGGTTCTTATTGCTAGCTCACCTTGACACATCCCTCTTTCCTGGTCCCAAGCTTTCTAATTAGTGAGATGAGAGATTGAAGATGGATAATCCAGGGGACCTCTAGATGTTTCAATCTATGACCCCCTGAATCATCTCCACCAGCTCAGCCCCACTACGGTGATCCTCTGAGAGCTCTAGGCTCTGTTGGACCATTACCTGCCGGCACGGGCTTTGTTAAAGAGCAGGAAAGAGGCTATGAGTGACTCAGGTGCTGGGGTCTGAGCTCTTTGCTGTTTTCTCTGGTCTCACAAGAAAAGGAGTCATTTGACGGTCTGAGAAGGGGCGGGAAGGACCGGGTGGGCATGTGCACTCACTGGCGGTTTTATCAGCAGCCTCCAGTGGCCGCAGCAACCGTGAAGAACCAGTCACGGAGCCCCATCAAGCGGCGATCGGGACTCTTCCCCCGCCTGCACTCGGGCTCTGAAGGCCAGGGGGACAGCCGGACACGATGGTAACTGTCAGGGCCTGTCAGCTCTCTCTCCTTGATAGCTGTCAGGTGCCCACACATGGGGGACAGGTTTTTCCCAGTGTCAGGCTTCTCCTAAACGCTAGCCTCACTTCAGGTACCCATTCATCCTGTCCCTTGTGTTCAGGAGAGAGGCCCTGGCTGGGCAGTGATCAGAGATTCTGATGCAAAGAAACAGGATAGATTTGTATGTCTGCTCGGAGAGATTTCGCAGAGCCCCAGTGTACTCAGACAAGTAGAAAGTCTCTTGGCAAGGACATCTGGGAAGGAAGAGAGAGGAGAGACTGCTTGTGTGCATGTGTGTGTGTGGGGGTGTCCCCAAAGCTAGGAGGGAAGACATTTCTGTGTTAATCATGGAGGGAAGTTCATTGTAGTGACCCATCCTGAGGTTGGATGGTCAGGGGTCACTAGCAACCTCACTAAAGTGCGTGGAGGGACTGAAGGTGGCTCAGAGAGTCAAGTGTGAGGACTTTTTTTTGGATCCCTAGAATCCTTATAAAAAGTGGGGTGTGGTGACAGGTGGGTCCCTGGGGCTTTCTAGTTAGTGAGCTCAAGGATCATCTTAGAAAGGGAAAGTGGAGGGCACACCCCGTGTTGACTTCTGAGCTCCACAGACACAGGCAGTTCAAAGCACCTGTGCACACATACACATGCACATGCTACTGTTTCCCTCCCCCTTCCCTCCCCCTTCCCTTCTTCCATTTCTCCCCCCTTCCCTTCTTCCATTTCTCCCCACTTCCCTCCCACTTCCCTTCTTCCATTTCTCCCCACTTCCCTCCCACTTCCCTTCTTCCATTTCTCCCCACTTTCCTCCCCCTTCCCTTCTTCCATTTATCCCTATTCCCTTCCCCTTCCCTCCCCCTTCCCTTCTTCCATTTCTCCCCACTTCCCTCCCCCTTCCCTTCTTCCATTTATCCCCACTTCCCTCCCACTTCCCTTCTTCCATTTCCCCCCCTTTTCTTCCCCTTTCCTCCCCCTTCCCTTCTTCCATTCCTCCCCCTTCCCCTTCCCTTCCCCCTTCCCTCCCCTTCCCTTCTTCCATTCCTCCCCCCTTTCTTCCCCCCTTCCCTCCCCCTTCCCTTCTTCCATTCCTCCCCCTTCCCCTTCCCTTCCCCCTTCCCTCCCCCTTCCCTTCTTCCATTCCTCCCTCCTTCCTTCCCCCCTTCCCTCTCCCTTCCCTTCTTCCATTTCTCCCCTTCCCTCCCCCTTCCCTTCTTTCATTTCTCCCCCTTCCCTTCCCCTTCCCTTCTTTCATTTCTCCCCCCTTCCCTCCCCTTCCCTTCTTCCATTTCTCCCCTTCCCTCCCCCTTTCCTTCTTCCATTTCTCCCCACTTCCCTCCCCCTTCCCTTCTTCCATTTCTCCCCACTTTCCTCCTTCTTCCCTTCTTCCATTTATCCCCATTCCCTTCCCCTTCCCTCCCCCTTCCCTTCTTCCATTTCTCCCCACTTCCCTCCCCCTTCCCTTCTTCCATTTATCCCCATTCCCTTCCCCTTCCCTCCCCCTTCCCTTCTTCCATTTCTCCCCCCTTCCCTTCCCCCTTCCCTTCTTCCATTCCTTCCCCCTTCCCTCCCCCTTCCCTTCTTCCATTTCTCCCCCCTTCCCCTCCCCTTCCCTCCCCCTTCCCTTTCTCCATCCCTCCACACACAGAGAGAACTTATATTGGCTATCGACACCTCTAGGGTGCCTGTAACCGTGAAGGTAAATATTAGGTGTTATGGAGGCTGTGGAGATACTGGCACATTTGCGCGTTGCTGGTGGGGATGTGAGATGGTGCATCCACTCTCAAACCAGTGTGGCAGCCCTCCAAGGGCTAAACATAGAGTTCCCACCAGACCCTGCAATCCTGTCCGTAGGTGTGTATGTACAGAGACTGTGGGAATTGAAAGCAGTTGTCCATAACAACACCAACACATACTTATTAATTGCAGCATTATTCACGGTAGCTCAAAGTGGGAACAATCGAAGGGCCTGTCATCCGATGACTAGATAAGCAAAATGAAATAAGTCTACCCACAAAATGCACAAATGTGGGCTACAGCCCGGACAAACTTTGAAAATGTTAAGCTAGAGAAATCCAAATGTGAAGACCATGTACGCTGTCAAGTCCCGTTTCTATGGAATGTCCAGACTAGGCAGAGTTCATAGAGACCGAAATAAATAGGTTAGGGGTGGGGGTGGGCAGTGAGTCAGAGTCTTTTTTTTTTTTTTAAGGCCTTGAAGTGTTCTAAAATTAGATTGTGGTGATGGCTGCACAATTCCATGAACATATTAAAAATGTGACATGTGTGTTATGCCTCATTAATGCTGCTATTATAAAATGTGCACCGAAGGGCTGGAGAGATGGCTCAGCAGTTAAGAGCACTAGCTGCTCTTGCAGAGGACTGTGGTTTGGTTCCTAACATCCACAGAGGCTCACAACCGTTTGTAACTCTAGTTCCAGGGGATCCAATGCTCTCTATAGACCTACACCAGGCAAGCATGTGAAGCACACATGGCAAACATACATAGACAATAGCCAAACACACAAGACTTAAAGAGAAAAATAGATCAGTGGTCCTGAGACTCAGAAATACTAAAGAAGAAACAAGCGAATTGGGGACAGAGCTGTCGTGGTCCCAGAGTCTGGTACAGGGTAAAATGTGTTCCTTGCTGAATGGCAGGAGAAAGAGGCATTTGGATCCTTGGGCTTAGAGTACCCCTTTATTCCCCAGCGCCAAGGGGTGTGTTTTCACTTGTAGGATGTTCTCAAGAGTCATTATAGCAGGTGCCCCTCCCCGCAACCTCTCAGGAATCCATGCTGGGTTGATTCCTGTATGGCCCTGCTCTGCTCCCTATGGGATCAGCTCTTAATTCAAACTCTTCCTGAAGGAGTGGGCAGCATGGGAGAAGGATAGACTTCGGCTGGAGGCCACCAAGCCAGAACCTCTGTCTGGTGGCCTTGGACTATCACCGAGAATTCAGATTGGCTTTTATTTAGGGGATAGGAAACCTCTGCTGTCTTCTACAATCTCAGAGGTTCAGGTGGGGAGGGAAGAATTGGCTGCCTTCTGTGTCCTGACTAAGGGTGGACAAGGGCAGGGCCTGGCTCCAGCTTCACCTCTTTTTATTCTCTTTCCCTAGTGATAGTGCCTCCAGCACCCCCAAAACCCCAGATGGCGGACACTCTTCTCAGGAGATAAAGTCTGAGACCTCATCAAATCCCAGCTCTCCAGAAATCTGTCCCAACAAAGAGAAGTAAGGGAGTAGGGGTTTGGGGAAGGCTGGCTTATGAGCTCTGCCTCCAGGCAAGCTGAGAGTAGCAGTTGTTACCTTTGGAAGTTTCTGGAACACTGCCCTGGTGGGGCAGAGGCTGCGGAGTGGCTGTGAGCAAACTCAGTTCTCTGGTGGACCTGCCTCTCTCCTCTGCAGGCCCTTCATCAAGTTGAAGGAGAATGGCCGTGCCAACATCTCCCGCTCCTCCTCCAGCACCAGCAGCTTCAGCAGCACAGCAGGGGAGGGTGAGGCCATGGAGGAGTGTGATGGTGGGGTAAGTGAGTCTCAGTCAATCAGAGAACAGCACTCTGAGGCTGTCTTAGTCAGGGTTTCTATTCCTGCACAAACATCATGACCAAGAAGCAAGTTGGGGAGGAAAGGGTTTATTCAGCTTACACTTCCACATTGCTGTTCATCACCAAAGAAAGTCAGGACTGGACTCAAGCAGGTCAGGAAGCAGGAGCTGATGCAGAGGCCATGGAGGATGTTACTTACTGGGCTTGCTTCCCCTGGCTTGCTCAGCTTGCTTTCTTATAGAACCCAGGTCTACCAGCCCAGGGATGGTACCACCCACAATGGGCTGGACCCATCCCCCTTGATCACTAGTTGAGAAAATGCTTTACAGCTGGATCTCATGGAGGCATTTCCTCAAGGGAGGCTCCTTTCTCTGTGATAAATCCAGCTTGTGTCAAGTTGACACACAAAACCAGCCAGTACAGGGGCATAGCTGGTTACATTCTGCTCTAAAAGAAGGAGGAGTGGCCTATGCAGCTGTTACTACCAAAGGAGAGCAGTGAGTGAGGGGCCTCTGTCTCAGCAGAGTGCTCAGGAGCAGCAGTGGAGATTGCTCATGCCAGGGGGACACCAACTAGAAAGGAAAGAGGTCAGGGAAAGGATGTAGTCATGGATGAGGCAGAAATGCCAGAGGGTTGGGGACAGTGGCTTGTGTGGTCTATCTCAGAACAGCTGTGTGGCTGTTGGGTATACACTGGCTTTGCTCACCCAGTTTCTCTCCTCAGAGCAGCCAGCCATCCACAACCTCGCCCTTCAAGCAGGAGGTGTTTGTCTACAGCCAGTCCCCAAGCAGCGAGAGTCCCAACCTGGGGGCTGCTGCCACGCCCATCATCATGAGCCGGAGTCCCACAGGTCGGTAGCATGTGAAGGTCTGCGTGATGTAGTCAGGAGGGCAGAGCTGTACCCTGACGGAAGTCCTACGGGCATGTACCCCAGGCATGCTGGACGGGTCAACTTCCCCTTTTCCAAGATGTTAGGGCCTTCACCTCCATTAGTGTACACCGTCTGCCCATCATCTTTTTCTTTGTATAGACGGGGAAACTGAGGCTCAGAGGATTTCGTGATGATCCTATAGTGGAGAAGTTAGGATTGAGTGATTAGGAGGCTGTACGCTCTGCTTACCTCTTGCCCTACCCCGTCATCACTGAGGGCCAGTGTCACAGCGGTGATTCTGAGCATCAGGCAATGAGAGAAAATGGCTGTGGAGGGGGCTGGAGGAATGAGAGACTGTTCTGGGTGTGCGTGAGGTTTGGTACAGCAGGGGTCATGGAGAGGTGAGAAAGGACAGGGGTTATGGGGACTATGAGTGGGCTGCCAGGAAGCCTGGGGAGGACTCGGGCATTGTTGGTAAAAGCCACTGGAGATTCTGGAAGAGCCGCCTCACACTGAGAAAGACCATTTGGCAGGGACATGCTGGGCATACAAAGGACTGGTGGAGCTGGGGAGGAGGCACCAGCAGAGGCACAGTGGGCACTTAGGGGAGTCAGGGTCACAGCAGAGCATGTTGGGGTATGGAACTGACTCAGTTGTCAGTGCAGGCTTAGAGAGGGTATGGGGGCCTGGGTCTTTCAGATTTCTGAGCTGAGTGGGAAGTACCAGGTCAGAGGAAACAGAAAGGGACCAGCTTTCAGGGTCAATCAAGTACCCAGTGTGACAGATAACTTACCTAGGCAGGCACTGTGGGGGAAGGGTGTGCTAGTCTCAGTATGGGGCATTTGTAGGCAAGCAGTCCCAGGCTGTAAACAGACAGGGAGAAGAAGGGCAGTTGCTGGGCTTTGCACACACTGGTCAATCATTTGTAAGCCCTCCACTTCCATGCACTGTCAATAGTCACACTCTGACCAGAGGAGGCCAAAGCCTCACCTCGGCAGGAGAGGCTCTGCCATTTCCATGGTCTAAGGCATTGGGTCTTTGACATAGCTACCCGAGGATCAACAGAACTCATCCTCTCAGGACTTCCAAGACTCCCTACTAAGATTTGATGAGCATACACTGTAAAATGCATACAACCATTAATGTAAATGTGTCTTGTGGGACAGGAATAAAACATTAGTGAGACCAACCAGTTCTCAGCTGTGGGGTAATCTCACTTCCCAAGGGACCTCAGCAATATCTATTGGTGGTTTTGGTTTTCAACATAGCTGGAATGGGGGTGATGGTCTACTGGTTATCACCCTGTAGAGATCAAACGATGTCAAAAGGAGCACGTAGTGAGATAAAGCCGAGACCAGGGAAAAAGCAAATGGCACTTTGTGGAGGGCTTCATAGTTAATGTGCAGTTTACAGCTCCCTCTCTTGTGGTCAGCAGCTCTCTGGATGGACTCTAACCTCTCAGCTTTGGCACTGACTGGCTCACCTTCCAACCCTCTGTTTCCTCCTTTGTAAAATGGAGTAGCCCTACACATCTGCTGATGATTTTTTTTTTCAAGTGCTTGGTTAAATATCGATGGAATGAACAGATAATCTATTGCCAAACTGTGTCCTTTGTGGCACTAACTATCAAAAGGAATGACTACCAGCCTGCTCTGTTGGACACGGTCAGAGCGAAGAGAGGCTTCAGGAGCATCTGCAACTAACTGGTTTAAGGTCACTCAGGGCAGGAGGACATGTGGAACGGTGTGAAGTCGTCCCTAGCACTAACTACACCCCCAGCTGGTGCATCTCCCCACCCCCTGGCTGTACTTAACCCTGATTTTCTGCTTTTGACTCCTAACCCCATGTAACATGGATTCAGAGGTCTGGAAACCTGTTTCTCGCTGCTCCAGTGAGTGTGGAGAGATGCAGGCTGAGAGGAGAGGGGTGGCCGGGGAGTCTTCTGTAATTGCGGATGCCTGGTCATTGGCTATTCATACTTGGGCTTCTGGGAAAACAAAGGGAATTGATCATCAGGGTTCTCAGAGAAGGTTTAATAGCATGTGTGTGCACATGTATGTGGGTGGTGTGTGTGTGTGTGTGTGTGTGTGTGTGTGTGAGAGAGAGAGAGGGAGAGAGAGAGAGAGAGAGAGAGAGAGAGAGAGAGAGAGAGAGAGAGAGAGAGAAATGGACATGGTAAACTTTACCAACATTGCCAACATAACCAACTGAAACACAGTTTGAAAATAATGGCAAAATATTTAGTATTTTTTACTTTGAGTCTCCGGTGTCTGTAAGATTTTCATAGGACGGTATCAGTGTTACTTAACTCTGGTGCCTATAGCCAGTACAAGGCTGTTGATGCCAGTCAAATCTGGTTGCCATGTGGGTGTTGATGGGTGTTATTGCCCACAGTGACATTTTGCATTAGAAAGACAACATTTGTTTGTCAGTGATAGAAAAAGCCTCTTTGCTGAATTTGGTAGTAGTTTTCCAACACTGGGGAGCAGATGGCTTCCACGCTGGTCTTCACAATGTAGTGGTGGCAGGCACAACCTACTTTCAAGTTCACTTATTATTACTTTCTATTAGTTTCTCCCTCCCCCATCTCTTTAAAGATTTATTTATTTATTTATTACATATACAGTGTTCTGCCTACATACATGTCTGCACACCAGAAGAGGGCATGTGATCCCATTACAGATGGTGTGAGCCACCATGTGGTTGCTGGGAATTGAATTCAGGACCTCTGGAAGAGCAGCCAGTGCTTAGCCCAGATTTGCCACCATCAGTAGTTTTCATGCTTTCGTTGAGATTGATCTCAGACCTCCACCACTGCATCCCTGAGCTTGGTGTTGAGAGATGCGTAGCCTACCACCTTAACCAGTTTCTGATAAAAGGAAACAGCAGATGCAGGGGCACAGCTTGAAGAAAAACACCGTGATATAACGAGGACATGACAAATTTTGAATATCCATTATCTTCCTTGCATATGGCTTGTTTACATGTAAGCTCCCATAATTTAGTTTTGAAAATATTAATTTGTTCACATCCGTGTGTAATAAGTAGGGTCCAACATTTCTCAGTGTTTGGGTATTGTTTCTGATCCGTTAGGAAGCAGGCTTTGGGGGGTGGTTGAGGTCCTCTTTCCCTATTCAGAGCATTCTGACTTTGCTAGAATAATCACTCAAGGTCCATATATACTTTTTTCCTTCTTAGATGCCAAAAGCAGAAACTCCCCGAGGTCAAACCTGAAATTCCGCTTTGATAAACTCAGCCACGCTAGCTCCAGTGCGGTAAGGATGGGTCTAGTGAGCCCTACACCCCACATTCTAGCACCCCTCCTAGCCAGACCCTTTCCTGTGGGCCGGAGAGAGCGCCTAGAGAATGCTCATGGGGGTCCCCTGAAGCAGGCAGAGATAAATGCTCTGCCAGATTTGGGGGTGATGGTTTCTGTCCTGACTTGGTGCAGACCAGGCTGGAAACTCTCCAGACACCTTTGCTACCCCTCTTATAAAAGAGCCACATTCTAGCACACAGCCATGCCCCGAGTTTTGCTGCAGAGAGAGGCTATTGTCTGGTTTTCTTTTTTTTTTTTTCTTTTTGAAAAATTCTTGTTGTGTGTGTTTTTTTTACACAGGGTCACTAATGTGAAAGCGAAGACCTTCCCTTGTGCAAGGTGAGTGTCTTACTGTGGCCAAGAGAGGGGAATATTCCCTTAAAGTCACAGTGTCTATGGCTTTATGGCCTGAAAATGGCCAGAGAAAGTCAGCTGAGGAATATGGAGGACTGCTGCTGACAGATGTTTCCTTCATGGGGAAGGAGAGGCTGAGAAGAGTGGCTGGGAAGGGTGGTCCAGTGGCATTGTGGTAGATCCCCACACCGGATGGAGCTGGTTGTAGTAGCTGAGAGGGGAAGTAGCAGAAGAGTTCACTTCCTTCCCTGGAGGGAGGATTCCTTTTGGGCCGGCATTCTGTCTGTCCTCGGCCAGGGCTCCTGGCTGGTATTTATCTTCCCCATATGACATGAGATGCCCCTACCTAAGCACTGCTGAGGGACAGCCCCAGGGTGGTCTCTGCTCCTGACACACCAGGGAACTCCTGATAGTGAAGTCACCTGAGACTCATTGGCCCCACCTACTCAATGGGGTCCCCTGGGGTAATGAGTGAGTTGGGACCAAGAGGAACGGTACAGTTAAGCTCACTTTATGTTAAACCCGTGTATGAGAAAACAGAAGAGAAAATGGGAATGTGATGTTGGCCTCCTCTACCTGTGAGGGAGTATGGATGCTTTCCTTGCACAGTGCTCACACATGCCTTCTGGGCTGAGTCGAGGCCTCTTGTATTTGGCAGCCTCCTTGTCCTGATTGTAGCCATGGGCAGTGGGTTCCCTCTCTGACTCCAGCATTTTTTCCTCTCTCTTTCACCAAATACTTGTTTTCCATCTCCCCTTCCTTATCTTCTCAGGGAAGTGTGGACTCCTGCCTACAGAAGGCTCCTAATTCCAGCAGTTTGGGGGTGCCATCTACTACTCTGACCGTTTAGGCCCAATGTCTCACTGGCCACCTGACCAGCTTTCTGCTCCACATCCTGACCTGGCTATGACCTGCCAGTTCCTTCTCCAGACCCGAAAGCCCCAGCCTGTACTTCTGACCTCCTGGTGTGACCTGCTATCTGAGTCAACTGTCCTGTTTTACATGCAGGAAGAGATTTGGGCAAGGGTGACTCTGAGTCCCAGGGGGCTCAGCGAGAAGTTAGGGAGCTCGTTTGCCCCAGAGACAGTGGGGGCATGTGTGGTGGGGAGCAGAGGTAACTGCAGAAGTGTGGGTGGGTACTGTCTGTCTTGGGTCACAGCACAGTGCCTTCCTGGACATGGTGGAAGGGTTGCTTTTCCAGGAATATCCCAGCATCCTCCAGGTTGAATCTCATTGCGTTTGTGACACGTCTGCTGGCCCAGGCCTAGGGAGCTCTGTCCCTGCTTCCAGGATCCCCTCAGGAGGCTCAGGATGGTGGGAGCTCTGAGTTAGAGCTAGCTGTTCCAGGATCTGGCTGCACGCTCCCTTGACTGTAGTCTCAAGGTTTTCCCTTTCTAATTCTACACAAGCTGCTGATCAACTTTGTGGTTGAAGAAGCCCTGGTAGTGGATGGCCAGGAGTGTCCAGGGGGAACACACCCCCAGTGCAGGAGCCTCTGGGTAGAAAGACTCAGTAGGGGTTCAGGTCTCCATTTTGGTGAGAATTTGGAAAAGACAGTGTAAGCCACCTCTTAGATGAGAGAGAAAGGAGTGATAAAGTGGACTTGGCGAAGTTTGGTCAGTCTAGTGTGTGGTGGTTGAATTTAGTGTTGGAAACAATACAGTGTTCTTCCATCTCTGTGGTCCTGTCATCTGTGAGGAGACCAGTACTACCCAGGGGCTGCTTCTAGGCTCAGCCCCCAGTCTTATTCCTTTTAAACTGCAGGTTTCTAGGCCATTGTCCCATTTGCAGGACTCCTGGAAGCCCGGATCCCATTGAGCCCACACTATAAGCCACAGGCCATCTGGGTGAGCCGACTTATACCGAGGAGCTCCTCGGCCTTCCAGGTTTGCGGGGCTGCTCTGCTGCTGGGTGTGGAGTAGAGCATCCACCAGGCTAAACACTGGCTCCACACAGCAGTTCCTGGAAGATCCCACCCCATTAAGTACACAGGTCTGTGGCACAGGGCTGCTTGGTTCTGGGCTCCTGTTTCAGTGAGCAGATGACAAGATTTCCAACCGAGTGCTTTGTCTGCATAGGCTCCTACCCCCAAGCCAAAGCACAGAAGGGTGGGACAGCCTTGTGGGGCTGGTATTGTAACTGTGTCCCCACTGCCTCTGTCATTTGAGCACAATTTTGATCCTTCATTCCTTGTGAACTTATGTGCACCCTGGGGAGGGGGAGCTATCCCCCACACTCTACTCAGAAATACTAGTCCGGTCAGATTTGTTCTAGTTAGAAGGTCAACAGAATATCTGTTTGTCTTTTCTTAAAAACCAGTGTAGCAGCACCCGGGGCTGGAAGGAGGAGGGTGGATGCTGGCAGTGTTCTGCTGGCAGGTTCCTGCTTGAACTTGAAAGGTCAAACTGTGTTTTCTTTGAAACTATTACAAGGCTCTGGCTCCCTTCTCGGTGTTGGACAGTTTTACCTGCTTGGTGGTTGTACCGTGTTGCATTATGGTCTGTGGCTCTTGGGGACTTCCAGGTTGTCCCATGCTGTCTGGAAACCTTCTAAGCCTTGTCCCCACTGCTTTGGCTACTCTGTCTGGAGGCCTTATCCCTGGGCCAGTGGATGGGATGAATGACTGTGTGCAGAGGAACTGAGAGGCCCTGGCTATGGTCTTCACCCTTGGTTTGCTACTGAGATCCTCTGGGCAGGATATGAGATGCCCCTGCCCTCTGCTCATTCTTCTAGCAGGTCATCCTGTGGCTTCCAGAGTAGGTACCACGAGCCCCCCTTGAGTTCTCTGCTTAACGGGAGGAGAATAATGGCAGGGCCCAGCCTCCTCTTAGCACTCCAGGTCGGAGTCTCTTCTTCCCACACTCTGATCCAGTCTTTCCTTTCATGGCTATACCCAGTCTTAGGGCTCCGAGTCTTGTTGAGGCTTCCTCATGTGACTGGGCTTCTGTAGATGACACTTTTGCTTGGGTTTGGGGGGAACATTGCCCAACTGTTAACCTCCACAAGGGGTTTTCCTGGTCACAATTCTGGAAACTGTTTTGAGGGTGTTAATAGGCATCCAGATGCCCCCAGCTCTCTTGATGCACCAAGTCAGATGTGGGAGAGCGCCAGATAGAAGGCCTTAGCCAGAGTTTCTGTCCTCCATAAATGAATGTCAAATGGTGTTTCTTGGGAAACAATCCATGGCTCAGTTTTGTGGGCACCATTTGATACTCAAGCCTTCTGGCTCCTGTTTGCATCTCATCAGACCTCATCATTCTCCAGAAGAACAGAAAGAACTTGCCTGAGGCCACACAGCTCATCCAGTGGCAAAGCTGTTACTAGACCCATAATGGCCTTGGGCCCTTTCCTGCGCACCACCTCTACTTCCTGTTGGTGTAGCAGGCATTGCATTTTCTGGAGCTTGGGCTTTAAGGAAGCCTGGTACCTAGGGTCTCTGAACTGGCAGGGAGGTGGTGCTGGGGGCGGAGGGTGTTGTTAGGGTCTCAGTCTCTGCTGTTTTCCATCATGAGAAGTCTTGGTCAGTGAAGACCCAGCCAGTGGCCTGGGTGAAGGAAATGGACCGAGAGGGATTGCAATAAAGTGCTTCTTTAGGTTTTCAGTGACTGGGACAAAGTTACCTGGACAAAAATGCATTAGCTACCCCTGATTTCTTTGTCCTAAATCAGGACAGAAAATGTTAAAATGAACTAAATGAACTATTTCTTTGGTCTATCTTCTCTTCCTCCCTCTCCATCCTTTTCCTTCCTCTTTTTTTTTTTTTCTTCTTTTTTTGGTGGTGCTGGGAATGTCTCGAGGCCTTGCTCATGCTAATTGAGTACCCTGCCACAGAGTCCAGGCCTCTCCAGTTTTTTTTTTTTTTTTTTTTTTTTTTTTTTTGAAATGGAGACGGGTAATAAAAGCCCAGATCTGGTGACTAGGCAGGACACAGCCAGTTTCATTTTCTTTCCTTTGACCCTTTAAGGTGCCAACGCAAACATCACCTTTTGTTCTTTGTTTCTCAGTCTGCAAAGACAGCTGTGTTTGTATGTGTGTGTGGGGGGCAGGGCTGGGGTTCGGATAGAGCTTATGGCTTCTGGGCCTGCAGCAACCAGGTTAGTTAGCCATGCTCCGGACGCCCATGCTCTCTCCCCTACTTCTAGTTACCCCTCAAAAAGCAAGGGCAGGTCAGTACAAGGCTGATCCTGCCGCCCGGGGTGGTAGAGGGCTTCTGAGGCATCCCACCAAGCTCCGGTGTCTGTTTTGCCAGTGTCTGCTCGCCCACACCAATCCCCATCTCTTTGCAGCTGGGCTCTGTGCTCCTTTGGGAGACAGAAGACAACCTGCAGAGCCTAGGGTGGTCTGTAGTAAGCAGCAGCTGCGGCAGTGACCTTGGCCCAGGCCTCACCATCTGTACTGTGTGCTTGGCTGCAGGACTGGAATTAGGGAATTAGTTGCCATTGTCTTTGATTCTGTGATATCTCCACTTGAAAGGGTGAAATTCCCCTTCCTACCCCTTAGCGTATATGCCAGCTTGTGACGTCCCCGCCTGCTCTCCAGCCCCCAGGGTGCCGGTGTTGCCATGTGAAGAGATGCCCATGTGGTAGAACCTAAGAGGTGTAGTTTGGAAGTGACCCCTGTGACGATGACTTTTCTTTGCTTCCTCTCAGTGAGGGGGGTGATTTGTAGATCCCGACTGCCTATGTGATGTAAATAGTGTACATCTAATTTATTGCTATGGTAGAACATTGTATTTGTTAATGTATAAAACAAATTCTAAAAGGTTGAAAATGTATATTTTGTTGCTTAAATGTGTCTTTGCAGAAATTGACAATAAATAACATATTTTGTGTCCATTAGAGTTTACATTTCTTGGAGTGGGGGTTTCAGGGGAGGGTAGCTATCAGCTTGAACCTGTTTTAAAAAACGTTATTAATATTCAAAACAAACAGACCCAGTGCTGGGGAAATGGTGTGTTGGATAAGATTGCTTGTTCTGCAGGCATGCGGATCTGAGTTTGAATTACCAGCCAACAAAGCCATGCCGGATCTCACATGACCCCACGGTGGGTGGTGGGGAGGTAGAAACAGGCAGAGAACTTACTTGTCAGCCAAGGAAAGATGGCAGGCTTCCCGCTCAGTGGGAGACCCTGTCTTGAGGCAATAAGGTCCAGAGCCAAGGACTAATGATGTCCTTGGCATGTGCGCACAGGAGTACAAACATGCACCTCATACACATACATCACATGTGTTCATGCACACACATACAGAGTCACACTAACCATAACTTAAAAAGAAAAAAAAAAGGAGTTTCCGTTTTAAAAAGAAGTCAGACTGTTACTCAGGGGTGGGTTGATGAGAGCGCAAACTCCCTTTGGTGAGACCTGAGTTTACCATATTAGCCAGCACTTGGGGTCTGTGGTACTGAGATGAGTCTCCTGCTGCTCACTGACTTGTTGCCTTCCTATCATTTTCGTCCCCTTGGCCCAAGCTCGCTTTCAGATTTTCTGTTCAAGGAGTCTCCTGCGACTAAATGCCTTTCTGATCTTCTTGTGACTCACAGTGGTCACACTCACTCATGTGGATTTGAAGGCAAGAGGCAGGTTTTAAGCCTCTGTCGGGAACTTGCTTTGTGATGTTGCGCAAATTATTCAGCATGCCATGATCTGAATTCTCCTCTTTGTACTCTCAGAAGTATAAGCCCCGTGAAAAGCATGAGGATAACGATGAATTCCTAACCGAGGGAAACACTTTGAAAACGGAGGTTTTGTTTAGTAGCAGAGACTCACTCAGTAACTAAGGTAATCTCAACTGGCGAATGATCCTTACATAGGTAGTCAGTTAGCTATGATGTCTTCCAAGTTCCTAAAAATGCACCATGGGAAACTGCAACTGTCGGAAAGACAGGCTAAGTGTGTGACACTCATATACACTATTGGTGACAAATAGAAATAAAGACATCTAAGCTTAATAAAGCTGGTAACAATTCACACATGCCAAATGGTTAAGAAACAAATGCGCACATCAGTGACCAAAATGTATCAGCTGGAGACTGTGAAGTCCACCTGTGGAGACACGCATTGGAAGAGTTGCCACTTAGGAGCTGTGAGGGGGTGGAGGAGCTGCAGTATGAAGTTGGATTTCCGGTGTGGTTGTGGTTGTGTGTGTGTGTGTGTGTGTTCTATGCATCTTGATATAGCTGGGTGCAGTCACCTGTGTGCACCTAATATTTCTCACAGACAAAACGCAGGAGCAAAAGTCTTAGACTGACTGGTGTTATCCCTGGTTACATCAACTGCATAGCACCAACATAGCATTAAAAAACCCAAGCCTTAGGGAAGAATTGATTATGATCTCAGTCTCTAAAACAGCCCATTGAGACTGGTGTTTCCATTCCACTTAAGGGCTCAGACCCGAATCTGATGAGCTGACATAAACCTGAAGGAAAGTTCTAGGTGACGGAGGGCACTGAGCTGAACAGAGGCATAGCAGGTAACTTGCGTGTCAGCGTTCCTGGCTTCTTTGTCCTGCATGGAACCCCATGCCTGTGGTCTCCTGGGCTGGGGGCTGCAGCCCATGTTAAGCTTCGCCTCCTCTTCAACAGTAGTTGTAGGCTTCCTCTTTGGAGTGTGAGATTCCAACTGAAGCGCCATCTTTCACACAAGCAACATGCCTCTCTGCCCCTCAGGGTTTGGTTGCTTCCTGGGTTCAAGTTTTCTCCCTGGAAACAGGAAGGGGAGATGTCACTTATGGGCAGTCTTGTGGAAGCTGAATCCTCATGTATGTAGAAAGTGCTGCACAAGGCATGGGTGTCATTCACCTGGGCCCATAACTAACCACTAACACTTCTGGACCCTGTTGATATCCTGGAGTTCCCCCTGTTACTCTACCAGCAAGTACGCACACCTGCAACTCAGAGGCTTTGTTCTTAGGATTCTTAAAATCTGCACAGCCCCTCCCTAGGCCAAATAGCTTGGAGCTCTTGGATATCTTGGCATCTATTATTCTGCCACTATGCAGAGGAAGGCTTTCTGACCAGCTCTCTTTCTCCCTGCTGTCTGATGGGGTCCAGAAATAATATCACTGCCCAGTTCCATACCTCAGTAATTAAAGTCATTAACCCCATTTCAAGCTTGTTTTAAACTTCAGAGTGGGTTCGAAGTTTGTCTCACCCTTTGGTGGAGGTTGGCATCACGGGACAACCGTCTTGCCTTGGGCTGTTATAGAGACTCTGTCAATCTAACTTCCCTCCTGCTCCTCTGCTCCCGCTTTCTGATTAGGCTCCAAGTTAAAACTCAGTCTAACCCGGGTAAGGACTCCCACCCTCAGCGTCCACTCAGGGCACTTCTTCCATCTTGATACCCAGTGGAGTTCCTCTTGGTAATTTTCCACCTCAGAAAACTGCTCGCCTCAACACTTGGCTACAAATTCCCACTGGTCTCTGTCATGTTTGCACTTGGGTTCAACTTCATTTCCTTATTGCAACAGTTTTGAATAAAGTCTCCTTTGTCTGATGGGTGCAGTTTTTCTTTGTTTAGGGGCTGATCTGCCCTGCCACTAATGTCCTTCTGTAGACGCTGAGACAGGAATGATGGATTTATTAGGGGAAAGGCCTATGGGGCAGAATGGGGAGGGAGCTGGAGCAGATTGGACAGCTGTCACTGTGATGCTTAAAGGAAAGACCGAGTGGGTCAAGGGCCAGGCAGAAGTGGCCATGATTGCCGTGCATGTCTACAAGGACTTCTTCAAGGCCACTGGGGAGTCCTCAGTCAAGTTGTCCACTCGAGGGATCAATAGGTCCCATGGGACTGTAATTGCCACTCTTGATGGAAACAGATACTGGGTGGGAGAGGTCCGTGGGAAGTCTGGCTTCAGTGCCGTTCAGATCTGACCCAAGATCTGCTGGGCTGATGGCATAGTTCTGATCTGAAAGCCTGGGGACCAGGAGAGCTGATGGTCAAGGCCACACAAAGACTGACACATGCGTAGGCCAGCTTGAACAGAGAACAACTCTGTCCTTCCTCTGTGTTGTTCTTTTCAGGCCCTCCTGGACTGTAAGATTTGCGTTTCCGTGGTGAGAGTGGTTGCTATGCAGCCTGATAATTCAAATCAACGGATTCTGGGTGCCCCACATAGACACGTCCAAACTTAATGTTTTCTATGCTCTCTGGGTGCGCCTCAGCCCAGTCTCGTTGACATGTTACTAGCCATCAGACACGTCTAATGAAACCACGCCTTCATTAAGCTGTTCTTCCTGTAATGCCTTGGGGTGAGGTGGGCTGCTGCTGTTCTGATGGTTAACTTCTGCACAGCTGTTGAGCTCCTGTTTGTTTCCATTGACTCCTGTACTTCTCTGAGTTTGAAGTGTGGGGTGGGTAAATCACTGCTATGGTCCAGGGAAAAGTTCTCTAGAATGCTAATTTAAGGTACTGAGTTTGTATAATTCAATCACTCTGGGGTAAGACCCAGGATCTGCATTTTTTTGGGTGTGTGTGTGCTGGGACAGGGCATCACTATGAAGCCCTGGTTGTCCTGGAGCTTACTACGTAGACAAGTTTAGCCTTGAACTACAGAGATCTACCCACTTCTGCCTCCAAAGGGCTGGGATTAAAGGAATGCACCGCTATGCCTCATAAGATGTGTAATTTGATGGTCTGTGAATTATATCCTGGGTGTTCCGAGCTTTTGGGTTAATATCCATTAATCAGTGAATGCATGCCATGTATTTATTATTCACAGACCATATGAAGCTCAAAAAGAAGGAAGACCAAAATGTGGGTGTTTCAGTTCTTCTTAGAAGGGGGAACAAAATACTCACAGGAGGAAATGTAGGAACAAAGAGTGGAGCAGAGACTGAAGAAAAGGCCATCCAGAGACTGCCCCACCTGGGGATCCATCCCTATGCTGCCACAAAACCCAGTCACTATTGCTGATGCCAAGAAGTGCTTGCTGACAGGAGCCTGATATGGATGTCTCCAGAGAGGCTCTGCCAGAGCCTTACTGATACAGATTAGGATGCTTGCAGCTAACCATCAGACTGAGCACGGGGACCCCTATGGAGAATGTAGAGAAAGGACTGAAGGAGCTGAAGGGGTTTGCAACCTCACAGGAAGAACAATAATCAATAAGCCAGAGCCCCCAGAGCTCCCAGAGACCAAACCACCAACCAAAAAATACACATGAAAGGACCCATGGCTCCAGCCTCATATGTAGCAGAGGATGGCATTGTCTGGTATCAATAGGAGGAGAAGCCCTTGGTCCTGTGAAGGCTCATTTCCCCAGTGTAAGGGAATGCCAGGGTTGAAGTGGGGGGGGGGGAGCATCCTCATAGAAGCAGGGGGGAGGGGAATGGGGGGAGACTGGGAAAGGGGATAACATTTGAAAAACAATCTATCCAATAAAAAACACTTAGAAAAAAAGATGTGTAATTTTAGATGAGCACACATGGAGAATTCTGTCGAGTCTGATGCTTTGGGAAGCATGGATTCAGTGCACAGACTCTATCTAAAAATCGACTTCCCATGGAGTAGTCTCAGAGCTCAGAAGCTTGTGCCCTACCTACATACAGGTTAGCCAGAAGTGTGTCTTCACATCTACAGGATGGAGAGGAATCTACCCCTCACCTGGGGGGGATTTTTTTCCCAGTTATTGCCCAGGTGGAAAAATACATATCCTGTAAAGCCAGGATTTTGTAGGAAAATCAAAGGAATCACCAAAGAGATTAGAACCGTGAACGGGTCCTAAAGCAGGAAGCTTGAGAGGAGTCACTTGACATGAAGACGGGGTGCTGGCTGTAGGAATGGCAGACATGCTGAAATAGGAGAGGCTGGGAGAAAAGCTCAGCATCATGAGGAAATAGGTGGGTGAGAAGTTGGTGAGGCTGAGAGAACGGGGAATTCTACGAAAATGGAAGGCAGCTGGGCTGTCTTCCCCAAACCAAACCAGATGATCAGAGGAAAGGCAGGGACAGAGAACAGCTGCCAGAGAGAGCGGATGCTCACACTCCATGGGTGCACAGGGCAAGTGTTCCCTCTGCTCACACCCCATGGGTGCACGGGGCAAGTGTTCCCTCTGCTGGCAGGGTTAGGAGCAAAATAAACGCAAGAGAGGTAGACCCAAGAACAAAGCTGGCAAATTGGCCCCCATAATGTGGAATAATAACATGAAACAACCCATTTAAGAGGAGCAAGTGATCAAAGCAAGCTGCCTCCAGTCACCCCATGAGGAAACAATGAGGCAGATGCTGGCCAGGCTGGTGGCACAGGCACACACAAGATGGTGGCAAGTTTGTGCAGGGTGTCAGATGGGTTTTAATGATCTTCTTGTAAGACACTGCATATACGTACGTGTGTGTGTGTGTGTGTGTGTGTGTGTGTGTGTGTGTAGCCAACAAGAAAATCTTATGGGCTGGCTAGATGGTTCACAGAAGAATGATGCTTGCTTGCCTTTGTGCCTGATGAATCCTGATCTCTGGGTCCCCCATCTGGTGGAAGGGGAGAACTGACTATTTATTGCAAATAGTCTATGAGATCCACATGTGTGCAGCAGAAATGCCTGTGTGTGTGTGCGCATGCATGCTTACACAGTAAATTACAGCATGTACAAAAATTAAAATACAGATCTCCAGGTCTTATAAAAATTTATTACTAATAAGAAATGTGATGAAAATGACAGTGATAAAAATGACAGAAAAGTGGACTATAGGGTACAGTAAAATTTAGCTTCACCCTTCAATACTGAATGCAGTGGAAAAGGATGTGTGCATGTGTGTATGTGTGTTGTATGTACGTGTGTGCATATGTTTTATATGTGTATTGTGCATTGTGCTTGTGTAAATGTGTGTATATGTGTGTTTTTATGTGCATGTGTCTATGTGCATGTTATGTGCATATATGTCTGCATTTGTGTATATATGTGGTGTGAATGGGTGTATATATGTTTGTGTTTTTGTGCATGTATGTGTGCATTTGTGCGTGTATGTGGAATGTGTATATATATGTATATGTTTGTGTCCTTATGTGCGTTTGCATATATGTGTGTATGTGAGTGTGTATGTGTGAGTATGGGAGAGTATGTGTATACATATATATATATGTGTGTGTGTGCATGCATTTGTGTGTATGTGGGAGTGTGTATGTATGTGTATGTTGAATGTGTGTGAGTGTGTGCATGCCTGCATGTGCAAGTGTGTGCATATGTGTATATGTGTGAGTGTGTATTTGTGTTTGTGTGTATGTGTGTACATGTGTATTGTTATTAAGACTTAAAATTTGAGGACATAATTATTAACAACCAGTATTTAGTAGGATGGTTGTGTGACAGGGATCAAAACTAGCTCAAACTAATTTAAATCTTTAAAGGGGTGTTAACAAGATGCAGGTGTCTCTGCATCAAAGGACAGAAGTGACATGTCTCTTGCCCACTTCTTTCCGTTTCTCTCTGTTCTCTTGTTTTGTTTGAGTTGATTGTTGGCTTTATTAAAATGGGTTTGTGACAGCTAGAAAGCTTTTTCAGACACAGTGTATATGTAATTGTCTACTAGCTTTGAGGTGCTGAGAAGAAGGCAGATTCTTTTGTTTTAGGATGAAATATTCTATAGGTGTCTGTTAAATCAATTTGGTTCATAACTTCTGTTAGTTTCACTGTGTCTCTGTTTAGTTTCTGTTTCCATGATCTGTCCATTGATGAGAGTGGGGTGATGAAGTCTCCCACTATTATTGTGTGAGGTGCAATATTTGCTTTGAGCTTTAGTAGGATTTCTTTTATGAATGTGGGTACCCTTGCATTTGGAGCATAGGTGTTCAGAATTGAGTGTTCATCCTGGTAGAGTTTTTCTTTGATGAGTATGAAGTGTTCTCCCTTATTTTTTTTTATAACTTTTGGTTGACAGTCGAGTTTATGTGATATTAAAATGGCTACTCCAGTTTGTTTCTTGGGACCATTTGCTTGGAATTTTTTTTCCCTGCCTTTTACTCTGAGGTAGTGTCTGTCTTTCTCACGATGATGAGTTTCCTGTATGCAGCAAAATGCTGGGTCCTGTTTGTGTATCCCGTCTGTTAGCCTATGTCTTTTTATTGGTGGAATTGAGTCCATTGATATTAAGAGATATTAAGGAATAATGATTGTTCCTTTCTCTTATTTTTGTTGTTAGAGGTGGAATTATGTGTGTGTTGCTATCTTCTTTTGGGTTTGTTGCAAGAAGATTACTTTCTTGTTATTTCTAGTGTGTAGCTTCCCTCCTTGTGTTGGAGTTTGCCATTATCCTTTATAGGGCTGGATTTGTGGAAAGATAATGTGTAAATTTGTTTTTGTCATGGAATATCTTGGTTTCTCCATCTACATTAATGGAGAATTTTGCTATGTATAGTAGCCTGGGCTGGCATTTGTGTTCTCTTATGGTCGGTATGATGTCTGTCCTGGATCTTCTGGCTGTCAGAGTCTCTGGTGAAAATTTGGTGTAATTCTGATAGGTCTGCCTTTATATGTTACTTGATCTTTTCCCCTTACTGCTTTTTAATATTCTTTTGTTTTGTGCATTTGGTGTTTTGACTATTATGTGATGAGAGGCATTCTTTTTCTGGTCCAGTCTATTTGGAGTTCTGTAGGCTTCTTGTATGTTCATGGGCATCTCTTTCTTTAGGTTAGAGACGTTTTCTTCTATAATTTTGTTTGTTATTTACTGCCCTTTAAGTTGGGAGTCTGCTGCCTTCTATACCTATTATCCTCAGGTTTGATCTTCTCATTGTGTCCTTGATTTCCTGGATGTTTGGGGTTAGGAGATTTTTGCATTTTCTTTGACTAGTGTGTCAGTTATTTTTATGGTGTCTTTTGCCCTCGAGATTCTCTCTTCTATCTCTTGTATTCTGTTGGTGATGCTTGCATCTGTGACTCATGATCTCTTTCATAGGCTTTCTGTCTCCCGAGTTGTTTCCTTTTGTGACTTCTTTATTGTTTCTATTTCCATTTTTAGATCCTGGATAATTTCCTTCAATTTCTTCACCTGTTTGGTTGTGTTTTCCTGTAATTCTTTAAGGGATTTTTATGTTTCCCCTTTAAAGGCTTCTACCTGTTTAACCTGTGTTGTGTATTTCTTTAAGAGAATTATTTATGTCCTTCTTAAAGTTCTCTATCATCAGCTTGAGATGTGATTTTAAGTCTGAATCTTGCTTTACTGGTGTGTTGGGGTACCCAGGACTTGATGTAGTGGGATAACTGGGTTCTGATGATGCCCTAGCCTTGGTTTCTGTTGCTTATATTCTTGTGCTTGACTCTTGCCATCTGGTTATTTCTGGTTTTAGCTTGTCTTTCTGTTTCAGACTGGCACTCCTGTGAGGCTGTGACCCAATGAGCCCTTGGTCTGAGGTGTGTCAGCACTCAGGGGAGACCAGTACTCTCCGGGTGGGATTTGGGTGTGGAGAGCTGTGTCACAGGGGTGGCTCTGCGGTGCTGATGGAAACCTGAAGGATCCTGTCTCTGGGTGCTCTGAGATTCCTGTGCCCTGTGGTCTCCTGGAAGGTCCCTCTTTGTCCAGTTATTGGAGCAAAAGGGCTGGTCTCACTTGTGAACTTAGGAGTGACAGCACTCCTGGGAGACCAGCTCTCTCCAAGAGATTTGAGTACCTCTTTCTTTAATTTTTTTTCTTTTTGATGGTGGTGGTGATGGTGTGTGTGTGTGTGTGTGTGTGTGTGTGTGTGTGTGTGTGTGTGTGTTTAATTTGTCAGTAAAGGGGCTGTTAGTTTAGTCTTTATGTTGGGAATACTTCCTCAGCCTGTTGTGGGCTCTCCTCTTTCTATTCTTTATAAAAATTAGAAGAAAATTCTTGTGCATTCAAAACTGTGTGTTGCATCAGTGAAGAGTACGCCCGGCTACAGGAAATAGACAAATTAGCTAACAATGCCTCGAGAGATGAAAGAATATTTTATTCAAGCGACATGAGGAAAATAATTTGTTCTTCAATGAAACTGCATTGTCCTGGGTGCACCTTCCTGTGTTATCTGATTCAGAATCTCTTGGAGTCATTTTACAATTCTGCAAGTTTCAGATTACTAATAACTAGTAATTATAGTCCATGCACATGCAAATGAATCTGATGGGACACCTTTCTCCCATTGTCATAATCTCATAGAAAGACAACTTGCACATTTTTTGGATGTTCTCGAATTTAATTTTGAAGAAACTTAGTTTAGAGTGGTGTGTGTAGTGTACTTTTTAAATTAGATACTTTGTATTTCCATTTGAGATGTTATCCCTTTTCTCCCCCTCCCATCTCCCCTCCCCTCCAGTTGCCTTTGCAAAGGTGCACTCCCTTCTAATTCCCTTCTCCTCTCCATTGCCTTGGCATTCCCGTACATTGGGAAAACATGCCCTCCCTGGACCAAAAGCCTCTTCTCACGTTGATGCCAGACACTGCTATCTTCAGCTTCATATGCACCTGTATCAATAGATCTCTCGATGTGTGCTCAATGGTTGGGGTTTTAGTTCATGGGAGTTTTGGAGGGTTTGGTTGGTTGATAATGTTGTTCTTCCCATGAGGTTGCAACCCCTTTCAGCTCCTTCAGTCCTTTCTTTAGCACCTTCATTGTGGTCCCCATGTTCAGTCCGATGGTTACCAGCAAACATGCTAGGCTGTATCTGTATAAGTTTGGTAGAGCCCCTAAGGAGTCATTTCTATCTGGTTCCTGCCAGTAAGTACTTCTTGGCATCAGCAATACTGCTTGGATTTGGTGGCTGCATATGGGGTGGATCCCAAGGTGAGGTAGCCTCTGAATAATCTTTTCTTCAATCCCTGCTCCTCTATTTGACCTTGCATTTCCTCCTGTGAGTGTTTTGTTTTCCCTTCTAAGAAGGACTGAGGCATCCCCATTTTGGTTTTCCTTCTTTTTGAACTTCATAAGGTCTATGAATTGTTTCTTAGGTATTCAGTACTTTTTGGGGCTAGTATTTGATAACCAGTGAGTGCATACCAAGTGTGTTCTTTTGTGACTGTGTTACCTCACTTGGGATGATAGTCTCTAGTTCCATCCATTTGCCTACAAATTTCATGAAGTCATTCTTTCTAATAGCTGAGTAGTATACTCCACTGTGTAAATGTACCACACTTTCTGTATCCATTACTATGTTGAAGGACATCTGGGTTCTTTCAGCAAGTGTTGTTTCATCAAATAACTTTGGTGGTCTAAGGACTGATAGGTCGTCGCGTTTGTATATTATTTTTCCAGTATAATCCTAGAGTTAATCTTCTTGGGTTTCATTTTACATCCTTGCATCAAATGCTTTTGCAAACGAGAATTCAGAGAGCTTGGAGTCGGCACCAGCTGGCCATTGTGGGGCAGAATGACTTAATTTTAGGAAAGTTGGAGACGCGGGGTAGAGTGGGGTAGGGTGGGGTGGTGGGTATGCCTCTTTTCAGCGAGAGATGATCTACAGCATTTATGCTCGCTCTTCTGCAACGGAGGATTACAACCGCAGAATTTTGTCTAAGACGCATGCGATTCTGAACGTCGCCGCTAGATGGAGTGCGAAGACTGCAGAACGAGAGGATGCACGCGGGGGATCAGGGAGCTCTGGGCTTTTTCACCCACTGCTTCTGCAAGGCTGTCAGACAGGGTGTGTTTGCTCCTTTGGTCAGTTCCTCTGGGAAGTGAGGATGGACAAGGTACAGATCCGAGGTCCTCCGCGCTCTGAAACTACGGGAGATACAGCAGAGGCCAAGGGTGAGGGGCCAGAGTGTTCCAAGGACACAGCTTGTCCTTGAGTGGGTTTGAGGAACTCAGCCCATCACCTCTGGTGGAAAATGACCCTAGTGGGGCTCTTTGGGTCCTGACCCGGGGTGCAGTGCAGGGTAGTGAGGGAGAGGGCTGGTGAGTGAACTCCATTCAGATCTCCCAGCCTGAGAGCCAGACTTTATAGGTCCTCTTAGGCTCCCAGTATCCGAGACTTAGATCCAATAAAATCAAGTATATTTGAGATGAAGAGATGATCTATAGAGGTTAGTGACATTGGTTGCTTTCCCCAAGGACCCAGGTTTGAAATAACAGACTGTCTAGCTACGTGTGGTGGTACACACCTGTACTCTCAGCACTCAGGATGCTGAAGCAGGAGGATTATGACTTTTAAAATCAGCCTGGTATACATAGTGAGACTCTGTCCAAAACCAAATTAACCCCCATTCCCCAAGAGAATAACACCAGCAATAGTCCAACACACTGGGCTCCCTGTGCCCCAGTGGCAAGGGTGGCCTTGGTTTCGAAGCCCTCTCTTCCAAAGACCATTCCCAGTATATCCCACATCTGGTGACTCAACAAGGTGGGGCCATAATGTGTAATTAAATGATGTGTAATAATGTATGGCCTGTGATGTATAATGCATAATTAACCTTATCCAGAATACCCCCTAACACCTCCCTGTTGGGTTGATGATAAGGTCTGAGTGTTTCCCCTTTAGCTGTGCATTGAAATTTAATGGCCGACCTGTAGTAGTAAGAGACGGGCCTCTAAGGGGATCAGGAACAAGGATTCCTCTTGTGAGTGGACATACCCATGTAAAAGAATCTTTATGTGGCAGTGAGCTCGCCTTTTTTGCAGTTTGTAGTCACAGCATCTCTTCCCGCTGGAGGATGCAGAAGGCAGAGTCTTGGAAGCAGGACAAACACGGGAGCTGGCAGGTTTTGCCCTGTTTCCTTCCCTCCCCCTTGCTAAACAGATCACTAAAGCTAGCCCCCAAGGTCTGTTCCCTTATTTGGCCACTGACTCATTCCTGAGACTAAACATCAATGCCCACCAATCGAAATTCATTATTTGGTTTTAGCGGCTAACCTGGGCAATCAGAACTTACTAACTCATCCCAGCTCAGACTTGGCACTTTCTTCTTGACTGTCCCACCTGTAGAGACACCTGCTTACTGCCTCTGTCCCAGGAGAGTCAACCCCTCCACCCTCATTCCTCTTAGGTGATAAATCTCCTTGGTGCTGGGAACTTGGTGTTTGGGTGTGTTTTATACTGACTTGGAGTGACTGGTCCTTACAGGCACCATTGTCTTCGATTTTACAGCTTCCAGAACTGTGAGGAAGGACTCTTATTTAAAAAGATTTATTTTCATTTTTAAACACATGTATGGGCATATGTGTGTTTCTGTGAATGTACACCGAGTGTGTGCAGGTACCTGTGGAAGCCAGAAGAGGGCATAGGATCTCCTGGGTCTATGGGGGGTTGTGGGCAGCTCAGTGTGTGTGACAGGAAGCAACTCTGGTCCTTGGGGGGAAATATCAAATACTTTTAACTATTGTCCCACATCTCACCAGCCTTGAAATTTCTTTTTGTTCTTTCTTTGTAAAACAAAGTGCTCAACCTCCGGTGTTTCCTTACACAGAATAGACTGAGCTAGCCAGGGTGATTTCACATGAACCGGGACTGAGCTCTGGAACAGTACACATTCTGCTGATTGTGGAGAGATGACTCTGGATAGGCATAGGTTCATTTAGTCTAAAGTGAATTTTAAATCCACATGGTTTGAATGTAAAGTGTTCCCCATAGGATCATGTTTGAATACTTGGCCAGTAGCTCATTTTGGAAATGAATGGAAAGTCCCAAAAGGATGGGACTGTGGTCTGGCTAGGGCAGGCCTGGGCTCTCACTGTTTCCTTACCAATATGCTGTGCTGTAAGCTCTCACTGCCGTGGTTGGAGCTGCCCCAGCTGCCGGCCTTCCCTTCCACGGTGGTCTGAGGTTCCTGAAATGGTCAAAACAAATTCTTCCTCTTTGGAGTTTTTTCTGTCAGTTTTCTGTGTTGTCACTGGGACAAAGGCCAAGGCTCATCTTCTGATGGTCTTCTAATCGATAAGAGTGGGTGTTCAGGGACTACGGTGGTTGCAATTTCTCTTCTTCAAGTCATTTAACGATTTATGCATTTAGATACTCTGATGTTGTGTGCACAAATATTTACAACTGTATATCTTTTGGTAAACTTGTTCCTTTATCATTATTTAAGAGACCTTTGTTGTCTCTTTTTTTGTGTTTGACTTTCTGTTTGACTATGTTTACATCAACTAATTGTCTGAAATAAACACAGCTACAGTTTCTAGTTCCTTGGAAGATACACACACACACACACACACACACACACACACACACACACACACACACACACACATGAATATTTCTTTGCCCATTTACCTGTTTACTCTCAATCTGTATGTATCCTTTGAAGTAAAGTGAGTTTCTTATAGACAGCATTTGGTTGAATCCCACACCCTCTATCCTTCCGGTTACTGTATGTGTTTTGATTGGAGAACCATATCTGTTTATCTTTAAGGTAATTAATTATTCACAGGTGTGTATTTGCCACCATCACTTTGTATCTTGTTTTCTGGACAATTTTGTTCTTTGTTTCTCTCCCTTAAAGGAAGGACTGGTTTATTTTGGCTTATGGCATAAAAAGGAATACAAACCAGCATGAGGCAGCTGAGCAAACTGTGTCTGAAGTTGGGGAGCAGATAGTGGTGTCTTCTTTTCCCTCCTGTGTTCCTGTGATGCATTTCACTGTGAAAATGCCTCAGGTCTTTCCTTTTTATATTTTGTGCAATCACTATAGACAGGTTTATCTTCATTGCTATTATGAGGTTTGAATAAAACATCTTATTTTAGTAACAGGCTGTTTTATGTGAGTGATAATTTTTTTGGTCAGAGAGATGGAGACTTTCATTCATAATCTTGCTGAGGTCCACCTTTTCCATCTTAATATCTGTTGTCTACTGTTACTATAGCAATATTTTACTTAAAATATGGTGTCTGCCAATTTGTAACCCTTTACCTTCGAGCTTTGTTGTTTATTTAATTATTTTAGTGTTCTCTCTCTCCCTCTCCTCTCCCTTTTTCCTCTCTTTCTCCTTTCTCTCTCCCTCTCTCTCCTTCCCCTTTCCTCTCCTCCCCTCTCCATTTCTCCCTTCTCCTACTCCCTCTCCCTCCATCTCTCTCCTCTCTCTGTTCCCCATCTATCCCCCTCCCTCTCTCTTTCTCTCCCTGAACCATACCCTCATATATGCTCAGCAAATGTTCTACTTTGAGCTTCATCCCCAGCTGTAGCATCTTTTTTTCCTTTTGTTTATTTATTTTATTTTTTAAAAGATTAGTTTAATTTTATGTGTATGACTATTTTACCTGCATGTATATCTGTGCCTGGTTCACACAAAGGTCAGAAGAGGGAATTGAATTCCCTGAAGCTGGAGTTGTAGACAGTTGTGAGTTGTCATGTGGGAATGGAACCTGGGTCCTCTGGAAGAGCAGCAAGTGCCCTTAATCGCCCGAACCATCTCTCTAGCCCTAGTATTTATGTCTTAATCAGATAGATACACATATTCAAATCAGTGTGGGAAACTTTGCCTTTCAACTGATGAGGTAGGTTCATTTACATACAATTTTACTTATTTCTCACAATTAGCTGTGATCTCCACATTTATGCTTGCAACCCAGTTTGAAGGTTTTAATGGACATTCAGTAAAATATGTTAATGAACAGCAGAATGATTTCCACATCAACTGAACCTTGCATTCTACATACAGTCTTACACCCCTCTGGCTCTATTGATTCATCTCTAAAGAATTTCTTCCGAACCACCATAGCTCAATGACCAATAATCAGCCACTATTGCTTTTTTGTGCACTTGGTGTATATGAGATACAACAAGAGGTGTCTGTATGTCATAACTGGGTCTATCTGGAAAAGCCAGAATATGGTCCAATGGTCAGGCACATTGAAAAAAATCTGACAGTGCAATATTCTAGGGTTGGCATTAGTGTGACCTTATTTATTACCAAAGATGGTGAGGTCTGAAGGGTGTCTTTCCATCACCACAGAGGTTTTATTTCAAGTCAGAGCTGTGTGCCAATACTCCTGCATAACCTGCAGGGTGATGGCTGCATATATTGAAGGCCATATGCTCCCCACTTCATCTCCCAATTTCCCAACAACCCTCAGGCTAGCTTCTGAAGCGGCTTTCTGAGCAGTTTTCCTAGAGCCCCATGCATGTCCTTGTTCCTCAAGCTGTAGATGAAAGGGTTCATCATGGGTGTCACCACTGCATACATCACGGTGGCTACTGAGTCTTTCATGGAGTAAGTGTGCAGGGGTTTCAGATACACCATACAAAGTGTCCCATAGAAGAGAGCCACCACAGCCAGATGGGACGCACAGGTGGAAAAGGCTTTGTACTTGTTAGAGGCTGAAGGAATTCTCAGGATAGCTCTGACGATCCAGACATAGGACATGATCATGAATCCAAAAGGAACAAGGAAGATGAAGCAGCCCGTGGCGATCAGCATCGTGTGATTGATATGGGTGTCAGAGCATGCAAGCCTCAGCAGGACGTACATTTCACAGAAGATGTAGTGGATTTTCCGAGACCCACAGAAGGTTACTCTGGTCATGAGGAGGGTGTGGATGAGGCCATAGAGGACAGACAGGATCCAGCACAAGATGAGAAGGGAGATACAAAGCTTGGGGCTCATGGCTGTAGTGTAATGAAGAGGGCGACAGATGGCCACATAGCGGTCATAGGCCATGACAGCCAGGATGAGATTGTCCAAGGCTACCAAAGACACCAGGAAGAAGAGCTGTGTCAGACATCCTGTGTAGGAGATAGCTTTGTTCTGGGACTGAAGGTTCACCAGCATCTTGGGGATAGTGTTGGTGACAAAGAAGAGGTCAGTGAAGGAGAGGTTGGCCAGGAAGAAATACATGGGAGTATGCAGGTGAGAGTCAGAGCCAATGGCCAGGATGATGAGCACATTTCCTACCACTGTGACCAGGTACATGGACAGGAAGGTTCCGAACAGGATGTGCTGATGTTCAGGAACCTCTGAGAGTCCCAGAAGTAGGAACTCAGAGTCGCCACTCTGGTTGCCTCCATCCATTTCCCAGTTTTCTGCAATGTGAGCACCAACAATGGCTTACCAAGCACTCTTGTTAGATACAGAGTCAGCATAAGCAAACCCAACTGCTTTCTTAGCATTAAAAGTATCTTAGAGCTAGGTGAGCACTCGCCCATACTCTCTGCTACTCAGGAGACTGAGGTTAACTGCTTAGGCCTGGGAGGCTGAAGCCAGCTGGAACAACATGACAAGACTTTGCTCCTTCCATCCCTAAAAAGAAACTCAAACTCAGATTGAATCCAGTGCTTTGTGTGCAGGTAAGTACTTCACTCCTGAGCTACATCTCCAGCTGTGTAACACACACACACACACACACACACACACAGACACACACACACACACACACACACACACACACACACACACACACTGCAGAAAAATGAATTGGGAGGGAAAATCATCCAGAAATTTCCCCAAGCAAACACAACTTCTTTGGAACATTGTGTTCATATTTTCCTTTTTGATTCAATAATCCTTATTCACTTAATGTGGCAGGGAAATGTTCTTTAAGGTATTGTTATAACTTATTGTTATTTCTTAACATCAAGCAATGTAATTTTATACCTTCTTAAGTCTTTCCCCTTTCTTTCTTCCTTCCTTTCTTTTTTCCTTCCTTTCTTCCTTTCTTCCTTCCTTCCTTTCTTCTTCCTTCCTTCCTTCCTTCCTTCCTTCCTTCCTTCCTTCCTTCCTTCCTTCCTTTCTTTCTTTCTTTCTTTCTTTCTTTCTTTCTTTATTTCTTTCTTTCTCTCTTTGCTTTCTTTCTGTCTCTGTCTCTCTCTGTCTCTCTTTCTTTGAGACAGGATCTCACTATATAACTCTGGTTGACCTAGAACTCATTCGTCAGAACCAGGCGGTCTTGAAGTCACCTAGATCTGCCTGACTCTGCTGCTCAAGTGCTGAGATTAAGGTGTGTACCATCACACCTGCCTCTTCCCTTTATTCTTAAAGATTATGATCTTCAGCAAGTAGTATTTCTCCCTCATTGCTTTTGTTGATATACAGTGTGTTCCCCTATAAAAAGTATGTCTTTTTCATTTTAGAACAAGTTTTCTTTCTTTCTTTCTTTCTTTCTTTCTTTCTTTCTTTCTTTCTTTCTTTCTTTCTTTCTTTCTTTCTGAGCACTGGAGTTTGAGCCTAACGCCTCATGTACACTAGAGAAATGCTCTACCATGAGAAGCATCTCAAGCCTCTTTCCTTTACTGTATAATCCGTACTACATTCCATACTAAAACTGTATAATTCATGCTTAACTGTAATGCCATGTAATTAGCACTCAATTATGGTGATTCTAATCTGCCTACTGTGTAGTATTCATAGCAAATATTGCTCTCTTCCTTGGAATAGAAAGGCAGACTAAACTACTCACTTGGACTTACTCAAGAGTTTAAAACAAAATTATTCTAAGTAATCTGCGGAATGTTCTTTCAATAAATTAGTCTTTCTTTATGGAAAAGAGAAAAGTTAACAAATGAATGGAACCAATGGTAAGGTTGTAGTGCGTCTGCCAGAGGCCCAGAGCCCCTGTCAACCTTTAGGAGGGAGAGGCAATAGAATCATTGCAGTTTGAGGCCTGTCTGGTTGACACAGGAAGTTCTAGGCCAGCCAGGGTTACATAGCAAGATCATTGCTGTACAATCAAACCAACCAAACAAAAGCACCTCTGCTCTGAAACCAAACCAAAGCAAACCAAACTAACCCAACCCAACCCAACCCAACACAACACAACCCAACACAACACAACACAACCAACCAACCAACCAACCAACCAACCAACCAACCAACCAACCTTCCCCGACCCAAAACCAATCCCAAAATACTACCAACAAAAAAGAATCCCCAACAACAACAGCCTAGTTTAAGCAAAACAGAAGACAGAACCAAGCCAGGGGTAGGTGGCCCATGTCTTCTTTAATCTGAACACTCAGAAAACAGCATGTTTGAGTCAAGCCTGGTTTATATGGCAAGTTGTAGGGCAGCCAGAGTTACACAATGAAACCCTGTCTCAAACAACAAACAAACATACAAAAAGTAGACAAAAATGAAAGCCCAAATCAAACAGGGATCAGGCATGTATGGTACACAGGCAAAAAACCAAAAAGTCAAATTTCAGAAATAGTTGGGATAACAGTGTGATATCAGACTTTACTGAAGAAAAAATAAATAAACACAAACAAACAAATCTAAAATCTCAGTGTAGTCATTATAAATATAAACAGGGATGGTTTAGATGTGTGAAAACTTGGATTCTCTCCTGAGAAACACACACACACACACACACACACCGAGACAGAGAGACAAAGAGATAGAGAGAGACAGAGTGGCAGAGCTTTCTGTAACCCACATAGGTGCAGGGGAGGGGGAGGAAGAGGAAGAGGAGGAAGAAGAGGAAGAAGGAAGGAGGAGGAGGAGAAGAGGAAGGAGGAGAAAGAGAAGGAAAAGAAGAAGTAGTAATAGTAGTAGTAGTAGTAGTAGTAGTAGTAGTAGTAGTAGTAGTAGTAGTAGTAGTAGAAGAAGAAGAAGAAGAAGAAGAAGAAGAAGAAGAAGAAGAACAAAGACTCAGAAAATCATAGGATATCAAGATCTAGAAAAGCCAGAGGGAGGGGGAGAAGGGATTCAACACACCCATGGGGAACCCAGCTGACAAGTTCCCAGAGTAACAGAAAAGCTCTGGTTCAAAAACCACAGCTGCTGTTGAAGACACAAACCACCCCTATTTGGCTAGTTGTTACTAAGTCATTTACTTCATGAAAGACATTTTCTTTTGTCCCATTTTATAGATAGGGCCACAGAAGTGTTTAGAAGGCTAATGGATTTCACAGATTTTCTTACCTGGTAACTGGTAGGGCTGGAATTTGGTACCTCCAAACCTCCTTCCCCAACAGCTCTCTCACATATCAAGCAAGGGTGATAATGCTCATCTCACCAAGGATTCTGGTCAAAAGCCTGAAATTCCACATGGGGGCATATTTCTACAACCCTAACATATGATTATAAATTGGAGACTTGTGGAAAGGGCTATGGAAGACCTATCCTTAACCAGTTCAATCTTCTGATATATTTTACTCAATTTTTTTATAGGAAATTTTGCTTAGGTGGGAGAAAGGAAAAACTGCATGGCTTCCAGTGACCTCTCCATCTGGAGCCTGGTTCTGCTCCTTCCTTAGGAGAAGCCTCAGCTCATCCTGTACCAACAGAGAAGGGCCTAGGATGCTGAGATGGTTGGTGACCGGTCTGTGTCAGACCCTGAGTTGCAATTGCACAGGAGAGAGGAGCGTGGGGGTGAATTAGTTTTGGTTTCTCTGCAAGAGGAGATTGTCCATGTCAGGTATTAGAGAGCAGCAGACAGAATGAGGTGGGTACCCCAAGCAAGTGCCATGCCAGCAAAGAGACCTGGAGAGGCAGAAGATTCCTCATCCTGGAAGTCACCCAAAGAAGCCTTAGAAGCCTGGCTCTGAATGTTTTAGAGCTGATAAAGTGGGGTAGGTGATGGCTAGGGTTTCTTTATCAAAGAAGGTATCTAGCTGTGGAGGGGCAAGGGTGGTCTTTTGATATCTGAGAGGGAACAGGAGACTACCACAGCTTTTTGTAACCCACATAGCTGCAGATTTCACAGTGCCTGAGAATGCCTTTGAGATGTGATTGTCCAAGTGAAAGGGAGGCTTACTCCCCGAATCAGTACAGGGCACACACAGCAAATTCTCTGCACAAAGGAGATTCCTTACCCTGCAGGGTGGTTGTGGTTAGATGGCTGCAGAGATATAAGCCCCTCTAGTATGTGCTTTGTGTGTGTAAAGAATGTAATGTGAGCCATAAAAAGAACTCTATGCTTGCAGAAAAAAGGCTTTGTCAATTCCTCTGTGAGTGGGGACATGGTTATGGGCTTCTTGTCTCATCTGTGCAGCCATCCTTGTGGATGGAGAACTGCATGTAGGGCACGTGGTAGTACTTTGAAGTAAGAGATAGTGTGAGTGAAAAGATGAGAGAGGATGAGGGAGAAGAGAGAGGGGCAAGTGGAGGGGGGAGAGAGACAGACAGACACACACACACAGAGAGATAGAGAGACACACAGAGAGATGAACAGATGGGGGAGAGAGACAGAGAGATAGAGAGACAGAGAGGGAAAGAGGGAGAGACAGACAGATGGGGAGAGAGACAGAGAGGGAGGGAGAGACAGAGAAAGAGGGAGAGAGAGACAGAGAGAGACAGAGAGAGAGGGAGAGAGAAGGAGAGAGAGAAAGAGAAGGAGAAGGGGAGAGAGAGAGAGAGAGAGAGAGAGAGAGAGAGAGAGAGAGAGAGAGAGAGAGAGAGAGACAGACAGACAGACAGACAGATCTTACCCTCTGCTCTGTGTGGCTCTAGTTCTGCTGCCTTCATTTTTCTCATATACAGGATAAAAATTCAGTCTGTTAGTTTTTAAAAACAGGACTTTGTGACTTGTTTTATGGGCTACAGGTGGAGAGTAGGAGCTTCTTTCTTGGGTCTTCAGTCCTATAAATCAGAAGACAGAATTTAAGACTCTTTGTGCTGTGATTGGTCCATGGTTTCTGAAAACTGATGCTTGAACCTCAGTTTCATGAAGAAAGGGGCTGAAAGGGGCTATTTATTAGTTTTGGAGAGGCCTTGGGGATACAATCCCAAGATGGTTACCCGTGGTGAGCATAGAACTAATTGCTCCAGTGTTAATATCTGGAGGCAAAGGAATTGGGAAATGAACCTTGTTTACAGGAAGGGAAACAAATCATTATATCAGAGAAACCTTCACATTTCCCTTGGAGTAAGGATAAGCCAAAAATAAATGGCTCATAAGTTCTGAAGTTGGCTTGAGCCATTAGAGGTTTGCAAAACCTCAAACACTAGTGACTTCAAGTACTAAGTTAAAGCAGTTTTAAACAATCAAGGGTATAACCGTAGCTCAGTGGTAGAGTGATCATCTCGCATGCATGGGGCCTTGGGTTTGATTCTAAACTTTGGAAAAAATTGCTAAGTCTTTGCTAGATATAATGGCGAGTTCTTGTGACCTTAGCACTGATGATGCAGAGGCAGGAGGATTATGCACAAGGCCTGTCAAGGTCACATAGTGAGGAGTCAAACAATATCATTGACAAGATATTATACACGGAGGAGATAAAGTCACCTAGATCTCTAAGTCTTAAAAGTCTTAAACCTCGACTCTTAAACATGGTGTCTACAGTGTGATGAAGGAGAGGTGGACTGATAAGAAAGTGAGATCACAGGAGTGTGAACCAGCAGGAAGCATTCAGGGAATCCAGACAATGTAGCTGCCAGACACAAACTGGAAAGCAATGATGCTTTTGGTTTAGGGGATACAATGAATCTGAAAAGTCAGTGAGAAAGTTTGATAAACTAAACAGTCATGAGCATTCAGGGAAGATCACAGTGTGAGCTTCTAATCCATCCTCCCCAAATTTTTACTGAAGCACTTATCACAACAACCAAGAGTTGGAAACAGTCTGAATTCATTAGTGTATGGGTCAATATGAAAGTGTGGGGTCCTGTTTGGCTGTAAAGATACCCCAAGTCTAGCCACTGGCAGCAATGTGGATGGAACTGGAATCTTGTTAACAAACCAGGCGTGGACAGACAAGCACTGAATGACCTTACTCACATGCGGAAACTAAATGACCAGGACTTCGTCTTTGCTTTTTTTTCCCTCCACAAATCTCTTCTCTAAACTCTCTGGTTTGTCCTTTCTTAGTTTTAACTTAACTAAGACCCAGCTTAGCAGTATAGCAGTACATGGGTTCAAATATGAACAGATTTTGGCAAATACTGGTTATGGTGGTTTCAATAAAATGTCCCTTATAGTCTTGGATGTCTGAACACTCGATTCTAACTGCTGGTGCTATTTGGAGGGTCTGGGAGGTGAGGCCTTGTTGGAGGTTATATACTACTGGAGTCAGGCTCTGAGGGTTTAAGGACTTGTGACATTTTGAGTTCTATCTCTCTGCTGCTGGGTTGTGGTTCAGGAGTGAGCCCTCAGCTTCCTGCTCCTGTTGCCATAGCTACTGATTGCTCTTATCTTTGTGGAATTGTAAGTCTGATTAAACTCTTTCTTTTATAGATTGTCATGGTTATAGAAGTAGAGTGGTTTTGGGGAATGGGAAAAGTGGGTATTGAAGAGTGGATGCTCTAAGAAGACAGAGTAAGGATGTGGGCTGCACTACAGTCTCACCTGGCATTAGAGGAGCTCTGGGGCAGAGTTCACACTAATAGAGTCACACCTACCCAGAGGCAAGAAAGCCAGCCTTGGATCTCAGTGTCAGTACTTGGTCATGGCTTGCTTACCCATCTCCTGGAGCAGTGGGAACAGGGAAAATTGATCAGCTTCTCAGGCCAGGAAAATGGACATTACAAGGTATTCTCAGCCAACACTCAGAGAAGGTGAGAGTGGGGTGGATGAAACTGCCAGAGAAGGAAGGGTGCCCACAGTAGCCACTAGTACTGAAGTTCATAGAGCCTTGCTCCCAATAATCCATTCTGGGCTATGTGCTCTGGAGAATCTTCACTCATGTCTTCAAAGAAAGCCATTTGGGTTTTATATAAGATGGTAGAAACTAGAAAGTTGTAATTAAGACCTTTCTCTAGCAAATATAGGGACAGATCTAGACCCATATGCATAAAATTTTCTTGTAGAACTCCCTTCATTGTTATCCTATAGGTTTTAGTGCTGCGTTCCATTTCATTCAGTTCTAGAAAGTTGGATTTCTTTTTTGTTTTAATTTGTGACCCATTAATCACTAATCAAGTGCAGCATTCCTGTTGTGTCTGGAAAACATTTCCCCATAATCATCTACCCCGTATGGCTATTACACTCTTTCTGGCCACTCATCTGCAATGATCCGTGAAGTCCAAGGAGGGAGTGTGCGACAAATGCTGCGTATAGAATGGCAACAACATTCTGCAGACTCTTATTCTTCACCTTGGCCAGTTTTGGGTCTCTGTGTTACTCACCATCTACTGCAAATAGAAGCTTCTCTGAGAAGGGTTGAGAGATGCATAAGTCTATGGGTACAACTCTAAGTACAACTAGGAGTCAGTTTAATACTATGCCTGTCTAGCAGAGTAATAGTAGGAGGAGATTTCTATTATTCTACTAAATTTCTACTTTGTTTTTATTACTATGATTATTCTACTAAATTTCCACTTTGTTTTTACAGCCCACTGTCATCAAATCATGCTGCCCATAGGCTATTTCGGGCTATCCACTGGATCATGGGAAATTACCAGTGGTTAAATTGCCAGAGAAAAATGACCATCAATTTTTCAGCCTCTATCATCTGCCAATAGAGTCTCAGGTAAGGGTTGGCCTGTGAGCCTCTTCTTAATCCATGCTGCAATTTTTACCGGCTTGATCCTGCATAGATTCTGTGTAGGTAACCACAGCTATCATAAGTTCATTAGTGCAACAGCTATGTTATGACCAGAAGATGGCACTTCTTAATACTACTTCCATTCATTCCCCATACTTTTTCACATACTTGTTCTTGATATTCCCTGAGACTTGTGAACGGTTGTTGATACTGGTTGTCCATTTAGTGCTGGGCACTCAAGATCACTTGCTCTTAGCACTTTGATTGGCCATGTAGCTCTCCACAGATCACTGATCACTGAAAAAAGAACTTCTCTACCAAGATTGGAAGTAGCTCATATCTACAGGTATAACACATTTTTTAAAACAAGGTAGTCTGACAACATGATCATTTAGCAAAACAACAACAATAGATGCCAACCTAAGGCCTATAACATCCCCAGTCACCAACTTTTGACCAGGTTTACAGTGCCAGGAATAAAATACCCCTTCTGTGGAGAAGGATTCAAGACCAATCAGGAAGTCTTTGGCATCTCCATAACATTTATGTCACCATCAGACAAATGGAAATACCATGCCTTGCAGGAGGATATTGTAGTGTGCAGAGGCCAGAACTGAGTAAGATCATTATTTTTTTTTCTTTTAGCTGTTTTAACAACACATTCAAGCATCATAAAAGATAATTAGCAGAGAGGAAATTTCTCAGTTGGCCTGAGGCTGTTTCTTCTACGTACAGCAACCAAAGTGTGTGGTGTTTTCAGAAATAGAGTTTTGCCATCTGGTCATGGCAGGCAATCAAGAACTTGTAGGAGATGCTCTCCTATGCCTGGTATGAGATTTTTGTTTGACAACCTGTGTCTTCTGGAAGCAACACTATCTACCCATACAGGACATTCACCTTTTAAAGGAAATTATATTCTGTAATTATCTTTCAAACTGGTGGGTTTCAATATGTCTTTTTTACACATCTTAAAATTTGGCAGAAAACACCTATCTCTTCTCCACTTCCTTGCAGTCATCTCTATTTAAACCTTTGACTCCTAGTGTTCTCCACCCCTCTTGCATATAACATGTGTTATACTGTCACATACAGTTGTAATTTTTGATTACTTTCTTTTTCTGAAGCTATCGTCTTTATCTCTCCTGCTATCTTTGGCTTGATGTTTATTTTTTCCCCAGATTTAACAATCAAGCATACTTTTTTGCTCCATTTGCTTGAAATACCTTTCCTTATCATTTTACCATAAGATTGTGCCTATCTTTAATGGTGAACTTCATTTCTCATAGACAACAACCAGTCAACCAACTAATCAACCAACCAAAAAATATGCATCCTAATTTCTAATCTAATCTGCTAGTCTAGTCTGTGTAATTTTATTGGGAGAATTGAGACTACTTAATATTCAGAGTTATTGTTGGATGGTATATATCAATTTCTGCCATTTTGGTTGATTTTGTGGTGTCTTTTGGTTAACTTTCTTTATATTGTTTACCTTTTCCTAGTCATTGCTTAGAAACATATTTCCTTATATTTAGTCCAAAATGTTTCTTCCAGAATCCTCTATAGAACTGCCTTACTGATCATGAATTTCTTTAGCCTGCTTTTATCATACAAAGTTTTTGTTTATCCTTTTTTAAAATTTATTTTTTTTATCCTTTATTATGACAGTTTTGCTAGGTATAATAATCCATCTTGACAGTTCTGGTGTTTTAGAACTTGAAATGCATTTTCCTAAGATTTTTTTGGCTTAAAATTTTCTATTAAATATAACTGTTATTCTGCTGGTTCAGCATTTGTATGCGACTTGGTTCTTCTCTCAGCTTTCAATAGTCTTTTTTGTTCTGTAACTTTAGTGTTTTGACTTTAAAATGCCAGAGTTTGGAGTTCTGTCTATTTGGTGTTCTCTGTGCCCCTTGAACCCAGATTGGCATCTCATTCTCTAGATTTATTTTTATTTTCCTATATAAATTTTTGGACAATATTTTCTACGCTTTTGGCATGGAATTGTTCTTCTTCCTCTATGCCTCTCATTTGTAGGTTTGGTCTTTCTATGGTGTCCCAAATGGAACTCTATCATGTTCCATTTATATATCTTAAATATTATCATTAATCTTGAATGAGTAATTGGCAAACAAATGACCTGAGTTTCCTCTCCTATCTGTCCTCCAAGTCTCTCAACTTCCAGCTTAACTCTCTTCTTTCCCTCATCCCATCCACTTCTCTGCTTCTCCTCAGAAAAGGGTAGGCTTCTCATCAGTATCAACTAGCCATGGCATATAAGTCTAGGCACCTTCTCTCCTGTTAAGGGTAGACAAGGCAACCTAGTAGGAAGAAATGGTCCCAAAGGCAGCAACAGAGTCAGTGACAGTTCTTGCTCTCTGTGTTCGGAGTTCCACACAAAGACCAAGATACATATGTGTATAGGGCCTAGCTCAGTCCCATGCAGGGTTTGTTTGTCAGTTTCTTCTGTGTGAGCTTCATGAATGCAGGTTAGTTGAATGTTTTTGGCATTTCTTGTGGTGTCCCTGATCCCTTTTCCACAAGATAATCACAGGATTGTTTGAGCTCCACCTAATTTTGACTGTAGGTCCCTGCATCTGTTTCCAACAAAATTTTCTGTATCTAATGATTGATTATCAGCTTTTTCTTTCAGTTTGATTATATGACAAATTACATAGACAGATTTTCACATATTGGACCATCCTTGCATCTCTGGAATGTAGCCTACTTGATAATGGTGGATGATGGTTTTGATGTGTTCTTGTATTCGGTTTGAGTATTTTGCATCAGTGTTCATAAGAAACATTGGTTGGAAATTCTCTTTATTTGTTGTGTGTTTCAGGCATCAGGGTGACCATGGCCTCAGAAAATGAATTTGGCAATATAGTAAAAAAATCAAAAATTCTGGCTTGGGGCTTCTTTCCAGCCTTAGACCATTTATGTTTCCAGATGAAACACACACACACAGCCTTTATATATATTTTTTAAACAACTTTATTTTACAAAACAAAGATAAATGTACAGATTTTAAACATTTTTTTGCTTAAAATTATACATTTTTGTCAGTACTTTTTTAGATTTTAAAATAATTTTTACATAAAACTATATGAATATATTTTTTAGTCAGTACTTGATTTTTTTAAAGATTTGATAGTATGCATTGAAAACTTAATAGTTACAATGAGCGTAAAGTACATGTAAAACAAAATGTAACATGGAAATAGTCAAAGTTTTCTTGTTGTGTAAATATTTTTTTTGTTTTGTTTTGTTTTCTTTATTTCTTGGACTTCATACAGTCTGTGAGTTGTTTCTGGGGGAGTGCAAGTCTCTGGGGTTAGCATCCCACTATCAGTGACTGCATATTATGTCTGTTCTTTTGTGACTGGGTTATCTCACTCAGGATGATATTCTCTAGATGCAGCCATTTTCTTAAGAATTTCAGCCTTTATATTTTAAATATCCTTAGACAATACAATAGGTAGACATCTACCTACCCTCCATGTGGATAAAATATATTTCCCTATTGGTAATCCCAAGTCATCATTTACTATTGACTATGTTCCATTTGGTTGCTCTTAACTCCAATTAGGCAGCCCTCTGGGCCACATTTTCTTGGCCCTTAGTCTATGGTGGCTCTCCTTTTCCCTTCTGCATGTTCTTTTATCCTGGTGCTGCTTCTTTTGTTTGCTTCTTCCCTTTTTCGTGTCCTCTCTCTTCAAGCTCATAAAACCTCAACCCAACCTATGTCTCTTCTGTATAGCAATTGGCTGTTGACATTTTTGTTTACCAATTACAGTTAACTAGAGACAGGCTCACTGCTATGTCTACAGATGCTAGAGTTTACATATATATGTAGACTTTAGGTCTAGGGGGCCCACACTTAGCATTACAATAGACATTAAGAGACAAAACCTCAACAAAATTTAACTTGGAGGCAGGGTTCCCAAGGGCTACCTGCACACTCCAGATCTTAGGGGTCTACACTTGACATTAGAATACAAACAACATTAGGTCAACCCACTATAGGCAGTGTTTGTTTTGTTTCTATTTTTTAGAATAATTTGAGGAGTGTTGGTATTAGCTCTTCTTTGAAGATCTGATAAAGTTCTGCACTAAAACCATCTGGCCCTGCTATTTTGGGGGAGGGGGGAGGTTGAAAGACTTTTAATTACTGCTTCTATTTCCTTCCACTTCATTTAGATTTTCTAATATTGTGGAGTCTAGATTTTTGAAGTAAGATCTAATGGTTTTTTGATCTCCTCAGTGTCTATTATGTCCTTCTTTTCATTTCTGATTTTGTTAATTTGGATATTGTCTCTTTGACTTTTTGTTAGTTTGGCTAAATGTTTAATTTATCTTGTTGACTTTCTCAAAGAACCACCTCTGTTTCTTTGACTTTTTTCATTGTTCTCTTTGCTTCTATTTAATTAATTTCAGCCCCGAGTTTGATTATTTCTTGCCATCTATTCGTCTTGGGTGTGTTTGCCTCTTTTTTGTTCTAGAACTTTCAAGTATGTTGTTAGGTCACTAATATGAGATCTTATTCTTAATGGAGGCACTTAGTGCAATGTCCTCTTATCATTGCTTTTATTGTGTCCCATAAGTTTGTGCATATTATACAATAATCTTCATTGAGTTGTAGAATATCTTTACTTTCTTTATTTATCCTCTGACCCAATTTGCAATAAATAAAGAGTTGTTCAGTTTCCATGAATTTGTAGGCTCTCTGTTGTTGTTGTTGTTGAAGTCCAGCTTTAATCCATGATGGTCTGGTAAGATATTTCAATTTTCTAGTATTTGTTGAGACTTGCTTTATGAGAGAATATCATCATTTTTGGAGAAGGTTTCTTGAGATGCTGAGAAAAAGGTATATTCTTTTGTGTTTTGATGAAATGTTTTGTAGATATATGTTAGGTCTATTTGATTCATAACATTGGCTAGTTTCATTATTTTTCTGTTTAGTTTCTGTCTTGATGACCTGTTCATTAGTGAGAGTGGGTGTTACAGTTTCCCACTATTAATGTGTGTGGTTCAATCTGTAATTTAAGCTTTAGTAATGTTTCTTTTATGAATGTGGGTGTTTTTGCCTTTGGGGCATATATATTCAGAATTGAAACAACATTTTGACAGATTCTTTTTCTTTTATTAGTATGAAGTATCTTTTTTCATCTCTTTTGATTAATTTTGGCTGGAAGTCTATCTAATTAGATATTAGAATTGCTTCTTAGGCCCATATGCTTGAAAATCATTTTTCCAGCCCTTTACTCTGAAGTAGTCTCTCTTTGACGTTGAGGTGTGTTTCTTGTATGCAGAAGAATGATGAAACCTGTTTTTGCACTCAGTCTGTTAGCTTGTATCTTTTTATTGGGAAATTGAATCCACTTATATTGAAAAACATTAATGATAAGTAAATGATAATTCCTGTTATTTTGTTTTTGTTGTTGGTTCTCTCTCTCTCTCTCTCTCTCTCTCTCTCTCTCTCTCTCTCTCTCTGTGTGTGTGTGTGTATGCACGCTTGTGTGCATGAGTGTGAACTTTCCTTTTGGTTTTGCTGGTGTGAGATTGCTTATTTTCTGTGTTTCTGTGGTGTAGTTAACCTCCTTGTTTTGGAGTTTTTTTTTAAAGTATCTTCTATTGGGCTGAATTTGTGGATAGATATTGTTTAAATTTGTTTTTTTAGAATTTATTTTAAGGCTGGATTGATGAATAGATACTACTTAAATTTGGTTTTGTTATGGAATGTCTTGTTTCTTCCATCTATAGTGATTGAAAATTTTGCTGGGTTAGCAAGTAGTCTGAGTTTGCATCTCTTTGAGTCTGCAGGACATCTGTCCAGGCCCTTCTGGCTTTTAGAGTCTCTGTTGAAAAGTCAGGTGTAATTCTTTCTTTGTTCTGTAGTTCAGTGTTTTGATTACTATGTGGCAATGATGGGTGTGAGTAGAACAGGACTTTCTTTTCTGGTCCAATCTTTTTGGTGTTCTGTAAGTTTCTTGTACATTTACAGTCTTGTCCTTCTTTAGGTTAGGAAAATTCTCTTCTATGATTTTGTTGGAAATATTATCTGGGTCTTAAGCTTGGATTCTTCTCCTTCTTCTATTTCTATTATTCTCTGGTTTTGTCTTTTCATAATGTTCTAGATTTTCTGACATTAGATTTTCTTTGACAAATGTATCTGTTTCTTCTATCATATCTTCAGTGCCTGAGATTTTCTCTTCCATCTATTGTATGCTGCTGGCGATGCTTGTGTCTGTAGTTTTTGTTCACTTATCTGTATTTTCCATTTCTAGAATTCTTCAGTTTGTGTTTTCTTTATTGCTTCTATTTCCATTTCCAGGTCTTGATCAATTTTATTAATTTCCTTCAACCTCTTTTTTTGGCTTTCTTTAATGGACTTATTCCTTAAAAACATTTTCTTCAATTGCTTGCTTGTGTTTTTTTGTATTTATTCAAGGAATTTATTTATTTCCTCCTTTAGGACCATTATCATCTTTATAAAGTTAGTTTTAAGGTCATTTTCTTGTGCTTCAGCTATGTTAAAATATTAAGAGCTTGCTGTAGTAGAATATCTGGTGGTGATATTTTGCTCTGAGTATAGTTGATTTTGTTCTTACACTGTCATCTAGGTATCTGTGTTTGTGGTGATTATATGTCTAGGTCCTGATTTTTGAGTTTATCTTTGTTGCATGGATATTTTGTTCCTTGGTTTTTGTTTCTACTTTGATCTTTTGGTCTTTGTGGCTTGGATTTCTGGTAGCTAGTATGACCTCTGGTCCAGCAGAGAGTCTATCTGAGTTGAGTCCTAGACCTCTGGTAGCTAGTGTGACCTTGGTCTAACAGTGGGGCTCTAACTGAGTTTGGAGCGGGGCATAGTGATGAGATGGGGAGTGGTAATTGTGGATAGTAGGGGACAAGAAATGAGTAGAGGAGGTTTATGTGTGGGCCTTCTATCATTCTGGCAGCTGAAGTGGTCCCTGGTCCAGCAAGGAGCTTCTGTCTGAATTGGGGGATGGGGTTCTGGCAGTTAGTGTAGATTCTGGTCCAGCAGTGAGACTCTTTGTCTGAGTTTGCCTATTTATTCTTCTGGCAATCATGGAGGAGGCAGATGGACAAACCCTTCCCTCTACCAAACCTAATTGGGACCCCAACACTAATGGAGGTAGGGGACCTCTAGATGTCCACTACTATACCTTCCTGACTCTAATGAGAACAACTACTAGACAGCCAATTAACCTCTCAAAGGTATCTGAAGTTCTCCAGGGAAGTGAAGAACCCTATGCTGGTTTCTTGGAATGACTTCTTAATGCTTATCAAGAATATACCCTGATTAATCTGGATGCCCTAGAAAACCAGCGAGCTATAAACATAACTTTTGCAACTTAGTCAGCCCCTAATATTAAAAAAATGTTACAAATTTGGAGGAATTCAGGTCTGAAGTCATGAAAGTAGTGCAAAGAGTCTTTAGTATTAGGGAGATTGAGGAGAGGAGAAGAAAAACAGGGACAGTAGGAACAGAAACAGGGACAAAAGATTTGCAAAGAGAGAAAGTCAGAGTCACAAAGCTTATGCTGATAAAGTAACTAAATGCTGATAAAATAAGAAAAAAAGAAACAGTAATTTTCCAAACGATCATAACTATATTTCACAGAATGTATTTACATTTCTGCTAGGCCTGCTTTGTTTTAGATAAGGACTATGTGGTTGGCCTCAGACTCAGGATTAAGTTCCTGGTCCTCCTCCTTTCACTCCTGAGTGCTGGAAGTACAGATGCCACCACGCCTGCCTTGATATCTTTGTATTTTCATTCTCTAATATAAATATCTCAGCACCTGAAACTGAAAACGTTTTTACAGTTTTGTACATTGAGTATGTGACAAGAAAGTCACTGAGTGTCTTTGTTTTCCTCTATAGATCTTGAACTCTCCCAGCATTGTTTACTAAAAGACCTGCCCATTTTTTTACCTCTGAATGGACTATACATTATTCTCTAGATGCATAGGATATGTCAAGTTTCTACAGACTATTTCCAGGCCTTCTGATTTATTGTTTTGATTCATTTCTCTAATTTTAATCAAATATGACATGTTTTCTTTTAAGATATGTTATAATGGCAGAACAGTCAAGTACTAAGAATGCTATTGTGCAGGTGATGGAAACTTTTAGAAAGAATTTCAGTCCAGTGACGACTGACACTGGACCTTGCTTGTGGGTGTCAGACCCTGCCTCATTCCAATGAGACAGACACTGAGCACTTGGACAAAATGAACGACAAATATCTGAGGTGAGTATGTGGCTAACATCATGAAATGGAGGTATCCAGGACTGCACGTGAAGGAGCTTGTACAACCCTTGGTCTTGAAGGTAGAAACATAACCATGGAGGATAGGTGAAATGGCCAAATTGCTTTTCTGGGTAGCTGGAAGAAGAGAGGGAAAGCTGTCAAGACTTGGTTTGGAAATTTGAGCCCCAGTTCTGTTCCATCAACACAGGGCAAACTAGTAAAATACCTCTGGGCCTGTTTTTTTACCTGTAGTTGGGCAAATACTGAAGCTACATTAAAGAGCTTTTATGAAGGTTAAGTAAGATACATCTGCAAAATAACAATCAGTTTTTGCTATGTTATCATTCATAGTGTTTGTTGATCCCTTAGTATGCACTTTATGTGTGTTTAATTTGATTATCAAAATAACCCTGGGTAGGTGAAAATGTTACTCTATTTTCATTGAGAAGATCAGTGGGTTTGTCTGCTACATCAGTGCTTTTCATCCTGCACCAGGCTGCCCTAGAAATCATGAAAAGGGAAGAAGGAAGGATGCCCAAGGAAGTAACATCTTCCACCATGATAGGAAAGTTCTGTTTATCTGAGATTATGGCACTGAGGGGCTGGACTAAGACACCACCCCATCTGCCATTTATTCAATTATTAGGACCCTCAGCTTCTAAGATCCTGGAAAATCATAGTGTTTAGTGACATCTCTGTGTTGGACTCTCCTAACAGTTCAGGTTTCCTACTGTCTTTCCCTCATAGGATTCCTCCATGTACCCCAAAACCTTACTAACAGCATCCTGAGGGGAAGGTCCTGCCTTCATGAGGACTCATTAAGCATGTGAGCCTCAAGGAAGCATCTCCCTTTTGCCTCTTTTTGTTGTGCCTCCTTTTTATCTCCAGGTCAATCCAACTGGGACTTGGTTCTCTCTGCTCAGGGTTCTCAGAGATAGCATAAGACAACCCACTTTGGTATCATCTTTAGTTCCACAGTGACTGGAAAAGAATAATAAACTAGACCTCATAATCCTCATGTGAAAAATGGGAATGCTAAACTCCCTTATTACTCTCACAGAATTAATATGAGGGTAGATCAGTGTATTGAGTATGGGGCCTTTTTTCTTTTTAATAGTTAAATGCCACAAAGCATTATTATTTGCTTAATAAAGACCTGGGTTATTCTTTGGATTGCAACTCCCTGAACTCTTCCTTCCTGGGAGGGCCAATTTCTGAGGTCCCTAGAGAGTGACTCTACAGTGGATGAAGTCCCATGGCAACATGATCTCATCTTCATTTTATTTCTTTCCTCATATATGACCCTACCTTGCTCCGTGGGACTAGGGTCTGTACGGTGCCTCCCTCTTTCCTTTCTTTTCCAGAGAAACCTTGCTTAGCTCAGTACTTGCAACAGGTAAGAGTGTACTACTGGGCGCTCCCCTTTGTTCCTTGAGAAGACACTGGAGCTGCTACCAAATGAGGAAGATCTCTTATTCAGAGAATGCAGTAAGGCAAGTCTTGTTCAGATAACCCATTATCTGAAACAAAGAGCTGGGGTGGGGGTCAGCCTTGCCAGGGCCCTTCTGCTACCTGGCACATTTTTTGGATGAAAACTGTTTACTTACTGATTCTAATTGGGGATGAGCACATTCAGAGAATCTAGCCTTTTTGCCTGGACCTATTTCTTAGGAAGCCAGCCATCTTGCCTTCGTCAGAGGGCCTGACTGAGACTCACCATCAGACCCCTAGAGTTTGGTCAGGACATTAGAGAGTCCCTAAGACTCAATTAAGTAAGCCTGCATCTCAGGTTGGATGTAGAATAGCAGGATGGCCTTTCTGCCAAAGTCAGCATCGTAACCTTGTGTGAGACAGATCTCTAATGTTTAACTGCAAATAATTAAAAATCAATATAATATTAAAAATTGTTATCTTGAGATGCAGTTTTGGAGGTTCACCTATATTTAGTTATATCATCAAGTATTTAATTTTCCACCAGCAACAGCAGAGACCCAGAGACACAGGCCTGGTGAGAAGTGGTTCCGACTAGCCAGAGGGCAGAGTCCCTGCTCTGCTTGATTCTGGGACCCAGGAATCCTGCATTGGAATCTCTGTTCTCAGCCGGCGACTTTTGGGTGGAGAATAGGCACTCAAACCATCCTCCACCAGGAACAGCGGAGATCCAGGGACACAGGCCAGGTACAAGGAAAAGGCAAGAACCAATCACTGACAACAAGATGGCAAGAGGAAAGTGAAAGAACATACCCCAGGGAAACCAAGACAACCTGGCAACACCAGAACCCAGCTCTCCCATCACAGCAAACAGCGGAATGCCAAACACTCCAGAAAAAGAAGACTCAGATCTGAAATTCTACCTCAAGATGATGATAGAGATCCTTAAACAAGAACAAGAGGAAAAGCATAAAGAATTAGAAGCTTTTAAAGAAGAAACAAGAAAAAAAAAAAAACTCAAAGAACTCAAAGAACTAGAAGAAAACAGAATCAAGGGGATGAAGGAATGGAAGAAGGAATTTAAAATGGAAATGGACACAATAAAGAAAACACTAAAAAGAGACAACTCTAAAGGTAGAAATCCTAAAAAAGAAATCAGGAGTCACAGATGCAAGTATTTCCAACAGACTACAAGAGATGGAAGAGAGAATCTCAGGGGCCGAAGACAACATGGAAAACTTAGACTAAACAGTCAGAGAAGATGCAAAAACCAAAAATCTCCTAACCCAAAATGTCCAGGAGATTCAGGACACAATGAAAAGACAAAACCTAAAGATAATAGGAATAGAAGAGGGTGAAGAATATCAACTAAGAGGCACAGTAAATATCGTCAACAAAATCGTAGAAGAAAACTTCCCTACCCTTAAGAATGAGATGACCATGAATATAAAAGAAGCCTACAGAACTCCAAAGGTTGGACCAGAAAAGAAATTCTTCCCAACACATAATAGTAAAAACACCAAGTGCCCAAAGCAAATAAAGAATACTAAAAGCAGTAAGGGAAAAAGGTCATGTAACATATAAAGGCAGACCAATCAGAATCACACACGATTTCTCAACAGAGACTATGAAGGCTAGAAGAACCTGGAAAGACATCATGCAGACCCTAAGAGAGCACAAGTGCCAGTCCAAGCTGCTATACCTAGCAAAACTATCAATCACCATAGATGGAGAGACGAAGATATTCCAATACAAATCTAAATTTATACAATATATGACCACAAACCCAGCACTACAACAAATTATAGGTGGAAAACCCAATACAATGAGGGGAACTACATCATAGTAAAAACAAGAAAACTCCTAAGCAAGAAAACCAAAATAAGAAAAACACACAGGCACGATTCAACCCACAAAAGCAATAATAGGAGGAAACAGCAACAATTATTCCTTGATATCTATTAACATAAATGGATTCAACTCCCCAATAAATAGATATGGGCTATCAGATTGAATACATAAACAAAACTCAGGATTTTGCTGCATAAAGGAAACTTATCTTAGAGACAAAGACAGACACAATCTCAGAGTAAAAGGTTGGGAAAAAAAACTTCCAAGTAAATGGCCCCAAGAAGCAAGCTGGAGTAGCCATTCTATTATCAAATAAAGTAGATTTTCAACCAAAAGTTATCAAAATATAAAGAAGGACACTTTTTACTCATTACAGGGGAAATTGGTCAGGAGCAACTCTCAATCATTAACATATATGCTCCAAATACAAAAGCACCCATATTCATAAAAGAAACCCTACTAAAGCTCAAAAAATACATTGTGCCCCACACAATAATAGTGGGAGACCCTAATACCCCACTTTCACCAATGGAGAGATCATGGAAACAAAAACTGAACAAAACACTGTAAAACTAGCAGAGGTTATGAAACAACTGGAATTAATAGATATCTACTGAACATTTCATCCTAAAACAAAAGAATATACCTTCTTCTCAGCACGTCACAACACCTTCTCCAAAATTGACAACATAATTGGTCACAAAATTAGCCTCAATAGATATAAGAAGATTGAAATACTCCCATACATCCTATCAGATCACCATGGTCTAAGGCTGGTCTTTAATAACAACAAAGAGAACAAAAATCCCATATACACATGAAAACTAAACAATGCTCTATTAAATGATAGCAGGGTCAAAGAATAAATAAAGAAAGAAATTAAAGATTTTCTAGAATTCATTGAAAACAAAATACAACATACCCAAACCCATGAAATGCAATGAAAGCAGTACTGAGAGGAAAACTCATAGCTCTGATTGCTTCCAAAAAAAAAACTGGAGAGTGCATACATCAGCAACTTGACAGCACAGTTGAAAGCTCTAGAAAAAAAAGAAGCAGATACACCCAAGAGGAGTAGACAGCAAGAAATAATCAAACTTAGGGCAGAAATAGACCAAATAGAAAGACAAAGAACCATTCAAAGAATCAACAAAACCAAGAGCTGTTTCTTTGAGAAAATTAACAAAATTGATAAACCCTTAGCCAGACTAACTAGAGGGCAAAAAGAGAGTATCCAAATTAACAAAATCAGAAAGGAAAGTGGAGAAATAACAACTGATACTGAGGAAATTCAAGAAATCATCAGATCCTACTACAAAAGACTATATTCAACAAGGCTGTAAAATCGGGAGGAAATGGATTGATTCGTAGACAGATACAAGATACAAAAGTTAAACCAGGTCCAGGCAAACCATCTAAATAATCCCATAACACCTAAAGAAATAGAAGCAGTTATCAAAAGCCTCCCAACCAAAAAAAGCGCAGGTCCAGATGGGTTCAGTGCAGAATTTTATCAGACATTTATTGACAACCTAATACCAATACTCTCTAAACTATTCTACAAAATAGAATCAGATGCAACGCTAACAAACTCATTTTTTTGAGGCTACAATAACCCCAGTTCCTAAACCACACAAAAACCCTACAAGGAAAGAGAACTTCAGACCAATCTCACTTATGAACATTGATGCAAAAATACTCAACAAAATCCTTGCAAACCAAATCCAAGAACACATCAAAACGATCATCCAACATGATCAAGTAGGCTTTATCCCTGGGATGCAGGGATGGCTTAATATATGGAAATCCATCAATGTAATCCACTATATAAACAAACTCAAAGAAAAAAAACCACATGGTCATCTCACTAGATGCTGAGAAAGCATTTTACAAAATTCAACACCCATTCATGTTAAAAGTCTTGGAAAGAACAGGAATCCAAGGCTCATACCTAAACATAATAAAAGCAATATACAGCAAACCAATAGCCAACATCAAACTTAATGGTGAGAAACTTGAAGAAATCCCACTAAAATCATGGACTCTACAAGGCTGCCCACTCTCCCCTTACCTATTCAACATAGTACTGGAAGTCCTGGCCAGATCAATAAGACAGCAAAAGGAAATCAAAGGGATACACATTGGAAAGGAAGAAGTAAAAACCTCATTATTTGTAGATGGCATAATAGTGTACTTATGCGACCCCACAAATTCCACGAGAGAACTACTACAGCTGATAAACAAGTTCAGCAAAGTGGCTGGATATAATATTAACTCAAACAAATCAGTAGCCTTCCTATATTCAAAGAATATATATGTTGAGAAAGAAATTAGGGAAAAAATACCCTTCACAATAGTCACAAAAACTATGAAAACCTTGGTGTGACTCTCATTAAGCAAGTGAAGGACTTGTATGACAAGAACTTCAAACCTCTAAAGAAGAAAATTGAGGAAGATCTCATAAAATGGAAAGATCTCCCATGCTCATGGATTGGAAGGATCAACATTTTAAAAATGGCCATCTTACCAAAACAATCTACAGATTCAATGCAATCCCCATCAAATTTCCAACCCAGTTGTTTATTGAGTTGCAAAAAGCAATGTGCAATTTCATCTGGAATAACAAACACCTAGAATAGCAAAGAAATCCTCAACAACAAGAAAACATCTGCAGGCATCACTATCCCTGACCTCATGCTATATTACAAGGCAATTGTGCTAAAAACTGCATGGTACTGCTACAGAAATAGGCATGTGGATCAATGGAATAGAATAGAAGATTCAGAAATGAGCCCTCATGTATATGGTCAGCTGATTTTTTACAAAGGAGCTGTAAACATTCAGTGGAAAAAGGACAGCCTATTCAACAAATGGTGTTGGTCCAACTGGCACTCAGCATGCAGAAGAATGAAAATAGACCCTTTTTTGTCTCCTTGTACAAAGCTCAAGTGTAAGTGGATCAAAGTTCTCCACATCAAACTAGGTACACTGAAACTATTACATGAGAAACTAGGGAAAACCTTAGAACTCATAGGCACAGGAGAAAATTTCCTGAACAAAACACCAATGGCTCAAGCTCTAAGGTCAAAGATTGACAAATGGGACTTAATGAGATTGCAAAGTTTCTGTAAGGCTAAAGATACTGTCAAGAAATCAAAACCGCAGCCAACAGAGTGGGAAAAGTTTTTTACCAACCCCACATTAGATAGAGGCCTAATATCCAAGGTATACAAAGAACTCAAAAAGCTAGACACCAGAGAATTAAACAACCCTATTAAAAATGGGTTACAGACTTAAACAAAAAGTTTTCAATTGAGGAATATTGAATGGCTGTGAAACATCTAAGGAAGTGCTCAATATCTTTAGCCATCAGGGAAATTTAAATCAAAACAACCCTGAGATTCCACTTCACACCATTCAGATTGAACAAGGTCCAAAACTTAGATGACAACAGATGCTGGCGAGGATGTAGAGAAAGAGGAACACTTCTCCACTGCTGGTGGGGTTGTAAATTGATACAAGCACTCTGGAAATTAGTTTGGCATTTCCTCAGATAAATGGACATCGTACTACCTGAAGACCCAGTTATTCTACTTCTGGGCATTCACCCCACAGACGCTCCAACATATAAGAAAGATACATGCACCACAATGTTCATAGCAGCTCTATTTATAATATCCTGTAGCTGGAAGGAACCCAATGTCCTTCAGTAGATGAATGGATACAAAAATTTTGGTACATTTACACAATGATGTACTACTCAGCTATCAGAAACAATGACTTAATGAAATTCTTAAGAAAAAGGATGCATCTAGAGAATATCATCCTGAGTGAGATAACCCAGTCACAAAAGAACAGACATAAAATGCAGTCACTGATAATGGGATACTAACCCCAGAAAGCTCTGAACACTCCAGAAACAACTCACAGACTCTGTGAAGTTGAAGAAAAAAAAAAAAAAAAAAAAAGAAAAGTAAAAAACCATTATGCTTAATTCTTACACACCAAAAAAACTTTGACTAATTCTGGGTTACATCCTGTTTTACATGTACTTTATGCTCATTGTAACTAGTAAGATCTTAATGCACACTATCAAACCTTTGGGGAAAAAAAGGCAAGCACTGAAAAAAATGTATTCCTATAGTGTAATGCAAAAATGCTTAAAATTTGTTCATTTATCTTTGTTTTTTAAAATAAGGTTGTTCAAAATATTTAATTTTCATGATATGGGACAAATTATGATTCCTTATTAGCTCATTAATAGAATCCTAAGCTCTTTCATCCTAATATTCTGAAGTTGTTCTGTAGATGTTTCCACCAGGGCTATGGACCCCAAAAGAAATGGTTCTGTATTTTGACTAGTTGTATTTTTCTCTATTAATCTCAGTCTTCTCCAAAGAAAAGCTCTTTAATGAGGGGTGGTTACTTTTGTTCAGAGTTCCATCATGACTTTGTAGTTGTGACTTGGGGGAGTATGTAGGTCTAGATCAAGAGTGAGGTTGAGGCAAGTCCAAACCAAAAACTTCATCCTGAGACCAGCAGGAGTAGGACTGTTTCCTCCCTGCTCTGGGCTTCCGTGTCTCAGCTCACATAAATATTACATCTCCCACCTCTGCTGACTTTGAGGTGGTCACTTATCCTGGTGGCCAGATTTCAGGTTAAACTTCCTCTCTCCTTATTAGGGCCTATTTAACAAGCACCTAAAATCCCTTTTCATTCAAATGAAGCTTTCTCTGCACCCCAGAGCCAGTAGTACACAGTTACCCAAAAAATTCCTACCTTCCAGGAGCTTCCTGGCCCAAAGCAGGTTGAAATGAGACACAGAGCTGGACTCAGGCATGTCTTTAAGACTAGTCATCTTCAGATATTCTAGCTCTCTAACTATACTTACTGAATGCTGATGATAACTTCTAAAAACTTTTAAAAACTTTCCTGCTAATTCTGAGTGTCAAGAGCTGCTGGTTTAGGCGATTAACACCTTTAGCCTAACAGCAGGTGACTAAGTAATGTAGCCTTCATTCTACAGCCACAGGAATTGCAGGTTCTAACTTTCAGCCTGCTAGTTGAAGTTGCAGGAAGAAAAGGGGACACTTTGAAAAATGAATTTAGTGTTTATTTCTAATTTATGAGAAGTTTCATATGCAAGCTCTCTAAGAAAAAGGGGCATAAGCGGGATCTAAGAAAAGCAGGATAGATAAAGAGTACTAGGAAGAGGGGTATAAGGAGAATAATGCTAAGAAAAGTAGGACAAGGAGAGAATAATGCTCTCCTCTCTTTGTCCTCAGCATTTATACATCTTTCAGAATACATGATCACATGGAAAAAAGTTCATCACAAGTTTACACATAAATTCAAATCATAAATTGTATAAGAAGTTTACAAAAGAGAATGATTACATGCATTTCCTTTAGGAGATATCTGGCTAAGCATTCATTACCTGTCACTGCTCCATAGATTCATAGAGAGTTAAAAACCATAACTAAATTATTAGTGAGGTTTTGTATAGATAAACCTAGTCAATATTTTATCTTCTGTACTAGCACCTATAACAAATTGTTAGTTTTCTTTTATGACGTTTGATTAATGGTTTTACAATCTTTTGGAATGTGCTCTGAGTTGTAGAAATAGTAGCTTACTATCTCAAAAGCAATTAACTCATCACACCAAAGACAGGCAGAATTATCACAGGTAGTACTGACTATCAGAAAGTGCCTAATAGTAGTCCCACTATAAAAGAGCTTAATAAATACTGATATGATTTTAGGAATTATTATAGGATCATCATTAAGAATTAAGAAGTCATCTATTTGTCTAAATAACATCACCACAAGAGAGTATATCTTCATTGTTCTGCAGATATCTGCTCAAAAGTGTGGGCTAATACCTAGTGAAAATACGTATAATAAACATTGTTATACGTGTTTAGTAATAATAGGGAAAACATTTTAACAGCAGGAATCTTTCCTAAAATGAATGTCTTCTGGGCCTTGCCTATCAGAGCAAGTCTACTGTGGATTTATAAAATCTAAGTTGGACCATCTCAGGAAGATCACCTGCTAGTTATTAGCCTATCATATGTCAGCTCTTGACACCTACCCACTCCCCAAGGTTTATATAGCCCATGTTCCCCTCCAGTAAGGAGAAATGTTTTACTGAACACTTTCCAGAGAAGGCTGTTTCTTCCACACTCACACCCACCAAAATCATGCCTAACTCACCTAAAGTTTTATTTTTTCAAGTCCAGTCTGGTGCACAATGGTGCTTAGATTCACTGAGGGCAGAAGCAGACCCAGAGCACAAATAATAGGAAAGGCCTGGAGATTGGGATAGCTCCATCTAAGGCTGTGTGATCTGAAAGCATGGTTGTGATATCATTTTAGACAGATACAGAAAGCTTAGACTGGAAGTAGGATCAGTCTCCAACCCTCCAAGGCCCCTATGCTCCCACTCAAAGATTCTAAGACTCTCAAAATAGCTCCATCAGGTAGGGAACACATTCTCACACATATAATTATGTAGGGAATGTTTCACATTCAAAGCATAATGGGACCCAAATGACTAGTACAAGACAAACCAAAGTTGAAAATTGAGCTCAGCACTGGACAGTCATTGTATTATGACATTCTTACAGCAATGTAGCGGCAGTTTCCCCATTTTACTCAAGGTTTATTTAGGAAACGATATTTACTTTTACCATGAATTTCATTGATGTTTTAGTTTCTGCTGTCACGGACAATTTTCAGAACAGTATTTTTAGTTTTATATTTAAGAAAAAAATTTGCTGCAGAATGTAAAGCCTCTGTATTCATGTAATAAATCCTTAAGCAAGAGCATTGGTGACTGTTGTGGTCTGAATGAGAACAGCTTTCATAAACTCATATGTTTGAATGCTCAATCCCTAGTTGGTAAAACTGTGTTGTAGATTGTCTGGCAACTGTTCATATTTTGATGTTAATCCCACTTCCCTAAGAAGGGCTGCCTAGTCACTTACTCAGGTAATTTCATCAGAATCTTCCCATTTTAATTAGTAAAGTAAGGGCAAGAGCTGATGATTGGGCAGGGGAAGGGAGGTAGAGAGGAAAAGGGAGAGGAAGGGAGGACAGAGGAGGACCAGAGAGGAGGACCAAGATGGAGATTGAGAAGATTTAATTGGATTCAGGTAGACTTAATTGGTATTAGGTAGTGTCTTAGTTAGGGTTTTATTGCTGTGAATAGATACCATGACCAAGGCAAGTCTTATAAATAGCAACAATTAATTGAGGCTGACTTACAAGTTCAGAGTTGCAGTCTAATATCATCAAGACAAGAACATGGCAGCATCTAGGCAGGCATGGTGCAGGAGGAGCTGAGAGTTCTACATCTTCATCGAAAGGAATTCAGGAACAGACTAAGTATCCTCAGGCAGTTTGGAGCAGTGTCACCTAGCCCACCCCCCAGAGTGACACACTTCCTCCAACAAGGCCACACCTTCTACTAGTGCCACTCCCTGGGCCAAGCATATGCAAACCATCACAGGTAATTATACACATTTTGAGGGTCTTATAGGTCTTTTATCTAATATAGAAGGGCAGTTTGTATCTTTGTTCATTTGATATAATCTTATTGTGTAGAGGGTTTGTGAATTAAGAATTGAATATATAAACCTGTATGAAAAGCTATTGGGCCTTAGAGTTATGTTTGTGCTGGGCAGAGTGAGATCCTGAGCAGGCTCTATATTAGAAGTGATGCCCACAGAGTGAGACCGCAGAGGCTGATAAAGAGATAATATATTCCAATTTTTAATTTTTACTGCAACACAACTTTTCTGGAGGAGTGATGTCATGAGGAACAGGCTTTGAAGTTTTAAAAACCCACACTATTTCTAGTTAGCTCTCAGCTACTGCTCTAGTACCATGAATGCCTACATGTTGCCTTGCTCCTGGCCGCAATGGTCATGGACTCTAACCCTTCATACCTGTAAGGCCCCAATTAAATGCTTTTTAAAATAACTTGGCTTGGTCTTGGTGTTTTTCCATGGTGGTAGAAAAGCAACAAGGATGGAGGCAAAAAACAGTATGAAGGAGTCAGCTTGCCATGAGGACATTTATACTTCTGGTAATAAGAGTAAATGGTAGCAGAATTTTATCAGACTTTTATTGAGGATATAACACCAATACTTGCCAAACTATTCCAAAAGATAGAATCAGATGGAATATTACCCAACTCATTTTTTGAGGCTACAATAACCCTCGTACCTAAACCACACAAAGACCCTAACAAGGAGAGAGAACTTCAGACCAATCTCACTTATGAACATTGATGCAAAAATACTCAACAAAATCCTTGCAAACCGAATCCAAGAACACATCAAAATGATCATTCATCATGACCAAGTAGGCTTCATCCCTCGGATGCAGGGATGGTTTAACATAAGACAATCCATCAACGTAATCCACCATATAAACAAACTCAAAGACCAAAATCACATGGTCATCTCACTAGATGCTGAGAAAGCATTCGACAAAATCCAACACCCCTTCATGTTAAAAGTCCTGGAAAGAACAGGAATTCAAGGCCCATACTTAAACACAATAAAGGCAATATACAGCAAACCAACAGCCAACATCAAACTTAACGGTGGGAAACTTGAAGATATCCCACTAAAATCAGGGACTTGACAAGGCTGCTCACTCTCCTCCTACCTATTCAACATAGTACTGGAAGTCCTGGCTGGAGCAATTAGACAGCAAAAGGAGATCAAGGGGATACAAATCGGAAAGGAAGAGATAAAAACATCCCTCTTTGCCGATGACATGATAGTGTACTTGAGTGACCCCAAAAATTCCACCAGAGAACTCCTACAGCTGATAAACAAGTTCAGCAAAGTGGCTGGATACAAAATTAACTCAAACAAATCAGTAGCCTTCCTGTACTCAAAGGACAAACATGTGGAGAAAGAAATTAGGGAAAACGTACCCTTCACAATCATTAAAAAAACTATGAAATACCTTGGTGTGACTCTAACTAAGCAAGTGAAGGACCTGTATGACAAGAACTTCAAACCTCTAAAGAAAGAAATTGAGGAGGATCTCAGAAAATGGAAAGATCTCCCATGCTCATGGATTGGAAAAATCAACATCTTAAAAATGGCCATCCTACCAAAAGCAATCTACAGATTCAATGCAATCCCCATCAAAATTCCAACCCAGTACTTCATGGAATTGGAAAGATCAATGTGCAATTTCATATGGAATAAAAAAAGACCTAGAATAGTGAAATCCATCCTCAACAACTAAAAAACATCTGCGGCAATCACTATCCCTGACCTCAAGCTATATTACAAGGCAATTGTGCTGAAAACTGCATGGTACTGGTACAGAAATAGGCATGTGGATCGATGGAATAGAATAGAAGATCCAGAAATGAGCCCTCATGTATATGGTCACCTGATTTTTGACAAAGAAGCATTAAACATTCAATGGAAAAAGGACAGCCTATTCAACAAATGGTGCTGGTCCAACTGGCACTCAGCATGCAAAAGAATGAAAATAGACCCTTTTTTTGTCTCCTTGTACAAAGCTCAAGTGTAAGTGGATCAAAGATCTCCACATTAAACCAGATACACTGAAACTATTAGATGAGAAAGTAGGGAAAACCTTAGAACACATAGGTACAGGAGAAAATTTCCTGAACAAAACACCAATGGCTCAAGCTGTAAAGTCAAAGATTAACAAATGGGACTTAATGAGATTGCAAAGTTTCTGTAAGGCTAAAGACATCGTCAAGAAAACAAAACGGCAACCAACAGAATGGGAAAAGATCTTTACCAACACCACATCAGATAGAGGCCTAATATCCAAGGTGTACAAGGAACTCAAAAAGCTAGACACCAGAGAATCAAATAACCCTATTTAAAAATGGGGTACAGAGCTAAACAAAACGCTTTCAGTTGAGGAACACCGAATGGCCGATAAACACCTGAGGAAGTGCTCGACATCCTTAGCCATCAGGGAAATGCAAATCAAAACAACCCTGAGATACCACCTCACACCAGTCAGATTGGCCAAGATCCAAAACTCAGATGACAGCAGATGCTGGAGAGGCAGCGGAGAAAGAGGAACACTTCTCCACTGTTGGTGGGGTTGCAAGCTAATACAACCACTCTGGATATCTGTCTGGCGATACCTCAGAAAATTGGATATAGTACTACCTGAAGACCCAGCTATTCCACTTCTGGGCATATACCCCAGAGACACTTTAATACACAACAAAGATATATGCACCACAATGTTCATAGTGGCTCTATTTATAATAGCCAGAAGCTGGAAGGACCCAGATGTCCTTCAGAAGATGAATGGATACAAAAATTGTGGTACATATACACAATGGAATACTACTCAGCCACCAGAAACAATGACTTAACCAAATTCTTAAGAAAATGGCTGCATCTAGAGAATATCATCCTGAGTGAGATAACCCAGTCACAAAAGAACAGACATAATATGCAGTCACTGATAGTGGGAAGCTAACCCCAGAGGCTTGCACTCCCCCAGAAACAACTCACAGACTGTATGAAGTCCAAGAAATAAAGAAAACTAAAAAATATACATATATTTACAAAACAAGAAGACTTTGACTATTTCCATGTTGCGTTTTGTTTTGCATGTACTTTACGCTTATTGTAACTATTAGGTTTTCAATGCATACTGTCAAGCCCTTGAAAAAAATCAAGTACTGACTAAAAAAATATATTCACATGGTTTTATGTAAAAATTATCTCAATGTCTAAAAAAACAGTACTGACAAAATGTATAATTTTAAGCAAAAAATGTTTAAAATCTGTACATTTACCTATGTTTTGTAAAATAAAGTCGTTTAAAAAAGAGTAAATGGTAGATATTATCGAATAATGAGAGAGAGGGAGAGAGTTATTTCAGAGGTAGAAGCTGAAAGTATGACTTAGCATTCAGAATCAGGCTGTTAGCATAGATCACAGGTTATTATTACTGGGGTTAGGATATTTTGGTTCATTTTGGAACATTGTTCATCCTACATAAACATCACTAGTCATCAAAATAGCAAAACTACCAATAGTGTCCAAATGTTCTGTACAAGAAATTATAGGTGGAAAACCCAATACAAGGAGGGAAACTATATCCTAGTAAAAATAAGAAAATACCTAAGCAAAAAAACCAAAAAAAGGAAGACACACAGGCACAATTCTTCCCCTAAAAGTAAAAATAGCAGGAAACAGCAACCACTATTCCTTAATATCTCCTAACATAAATGGACTCAATTTTCCAATATAACGACATAGAGTATCAGACTAGATACATAAACCGAATCCAACATTTTTCTACATACAAGAAACTCATCTCAGGGACAAAGGCAGACACTATCTCAGAATAAAAAGTTGGGAAAAACCCTTCCAAGAAAACAACCCCAAGAAGCAAGCTGGAGTGGCCATTCTAACATCTAATAAAGTAGATTTTCAACCAAAAGTTATCAACAAAAATAAGGAAGGACACTTTTTACTCATTAGAGAGAAAATTTGTCAGGAGGAACTATCAGTCCTTAACATATATGCTCCAAATACAAGAGCACCCATATTCATAAAAGAAACTCCTCTAAAGCTAAAAAAATAAATTGCACCCCACACAATAATAGTGGGAGAACTCAACACCAAATTCTCATCAATGGACAGATCATGGAAACAGAAACTGAACAAGGACACAGTAAAACTACCAGAGGTTATGAACCAATTGTAATTAAGAGACATCTACAAAACATTTCATCCTAAAACAAAAAAATACACCCTCTTCTCAGCACCTCACAGCATCTTCTCCAAAATTGACCATATAATCAGATAGAAAACAAGCCTCAATAGATATAAGAAGATTGAAATACTTCCATGCATCCTATCAGATTACTATGGTCTAAGGCTGGTCTTTAATAAAAACAAATACAATAAAAATCCCATATACACATGGAAACTAAACAATGCTCTATTAAACGATTGCATGGTCAAAGAAGAAATAGAGAAAGAAATTAAGAATTTTCTAGAATTTAATGAAAACAGAACCACAACATACCCCAACTTATAAGATACAATGAAAGCAGCACTGAGAGGACAACTCATAGCTTTGATAAACCTTTAGCCAGACTAACTAGAGGTCAAAGAGAGAGTATCTAAATTAACAAAATCAGAAAGGAAAGTAGAGACACAACTGAAACTGAGGAAATTCAAAAAATCATCAGATCCTACTACAAAAGCCTATACTCAACAAAGCTGGAAAATCTGGAGAAAATGGATGAATTCCTAGACAGATACCAGATACTAAAGTTAAACTGGGACCAGGTAAACCATATAAATAATCCCATAACACCTAAAGAAAAAGAAGCAGTCATCAAAAGTCTCCCAACCAAAAAAAGCCCATGTCCAGATGGGTTCAGTGCAGAATTCTATCAGACATTTATTGACAACATAATACTCATACTCTCTAAACTATTCCACAAAATAAAGTCAGGTGGAACACTACATAACTAATTTTTGAGGCTACAATAACCCTCGTTCCTAAACCACACAAAGACCCTCCAAGGAAAGAAAACTTCAGACCAATCTCACTTATGAACATTGATACAAAAATACTCAACGAAATCCTTGAAAACCAAATCCAAGAGCACATCAAATCGATCTTTCACCATGATCAAGTAGGCTTCATTCCCTAGATGCAGGGAAGGTTTAATATACGGAAATCCATCAATGTAACCCACCATATAAACAAACTCAAAGAAAAAAATCCACATGGTCATCTCACTAGATGCTGAGAAAGCATTTGACGAAATTCTATACCCCTTCATGTTAAAAGTCTTGGAAAGAACAGGAATCCAAGACCCATACCTAAACTTAATAAAAGCAATATACAGCAAACCATTAGCCAACATCAAACTTAACAGTGGGAAACTTGAAGCAATCCCACTAAAAAATCAGGGACTTGACAAGGCTGCTCACTCTCCTCCTACCTATTCAACATAGTACTGGAAGTCCTGGCTGGAGCAATTAGACAGCAAAAGGAAATCAAAGAGATACAAATTAGCAAGAAAGAAGTAAAAACATTACTGTTTGCAGATGACATGATAGTGTACATAAGTGATCCCAAAAATTTCATCAGAGAACTTCTAAAGCTGATAAACAAGTTCAGCAAAGTGTCTGGATATAAAATTAACTCAAACAAATCAGTAGCTTTTATCTACTCAAAGAACAAATATGAAGAGAAAGAACTTAGGGAAAAGATACCCTTCACAATAGTCACAAACAATATGAAATACCTTGGTGTGACTCTAACTAAGCAAGTGAAGAACCTGTATGAGAAGAACTTCAAATCTCTAAAGAAGAAAATTGAGGAAGATCTCATAAAATGGGAAGATCTCCCATGCTCATGAATTGGAAGGATCAACTATGTAAAAATGGCCATCTTACCAAAAGCAATCTATAGATTCAATGTAATCCCCATCAAAATTCCAACCGAAATCTTCATGGAGTTGGAAAAAGAAATGTCCAATTTCATCTGGAGTAACAAAAGACCTAGAATAGCCAAATCAGTCCTCAACAACAAGAAAACATCTGTGGGAGTCACAATCCCTGACCTCACACTATATTACAAGGCAATTGTGTTAAAAACTGCATGCTATTGGTACAGAGATAGGCAAGTGAATCAATGGAATAGAATAGAAGATCCAAAAATGAGCCCTCACATATATGTTCACCTGATTTTTGACAAATGAGCTGTAAACATTAAATGGAAAAAGGACATCCTATTCAACAAATGGTGTTGGTCCAACTGGCACTCAGCATGCAAAAGAATGAAAATAGACCCTTTCTTATCTCCTTGTACAAATCTCAAGTGCATGTGGATCAAAGATCTCCACAGTAAACCAACTACACTGAAAGTTTTAGAATAGAAAGTAGGGAAAACCTTAGAACACATAGGCACTGGAGAAAATTTCCTGAACAGAATACCAATGGCTTGTGCTCTAAGGTCAAAGATTGAGAATGGGACTTAATGAGATTGCAAAGTTTTTGTAAGGCTAAGGACACTATAAAGAAAACAAAAGTGCAGCCAACAGATTGGGAAAAGACTTTTACCAACCCCACATCTGATAGAGGACTCATATCCAAAGTATACAAAAAACTCAAAAATCTAGACTCTAGCAGTTAGACACCAGAGAATCAAATAACACTTTTACAAAATGGGGTACAGAGCTAAACAAAAAGTTCTCAATTGAGGAATATCGAATGGCTGAGAAGCATCTAAGGAAGTGCTTGACATCCTTAGTCATCAGGGAAATGCAAATCAAAACAACCCTGAGATTCCACCTCACACCAGTCAGAATGGCTAAGATCAAAAATTAAGATGACAGCAGATGCTGGCGAGGATGTGGAGAAAGAGGAACACTTCTCTACTGTTGGTGGGGTTGTAAACTGATACAACCACTCTGGAAATCAGTCTGGAGATTTCTCAGAAAATTGGACATAGTACTACCTGAAGAACCAGTTATTCCACTTCTGGGCTTATTCCCCTGAGAAGCTCCAACATACAACAAAGACACATGCACCCAAATGTTCATACATGCCCTATTTATAATATCCAGAAGGTGGAAAGAACCCAGATATCCTTCAGTAGAGGAATGGATACAAAAATTGTGGTATTTTTACACAATGGAATACTACTTAGCTATCAGGTTCAATGACTTTATGAAATTCTTAAGAAAATGGATGCATCTATAGAATATCATCCTGAGTGAGATAACCCCATCACACACACACACACACACACACACACACACACACACACACACAAACAGACATAATATGCAGTTACTGATAATTGGATACTCACCCTAGAAAGCTCTGAACACCCCAGAAACACCTTACAGACTATATGAAGTTCAAGAAAAACAAAGGCCAAAAAAAAAAAAAGAGAAAAATCATTATCTTTAATCTTTACACACCAAGAAATGTTTCACTATTTTCAGGTTACATCTTATTTTACATGTACTTTATGCTCAGTGTAAGTAGTAAGATATTAAGGCATCCTATCAAACCTTAAAAAAAAATCAAGTACTGACAATAATGTAGTCATATACTTTTATGCAAAAATGCTTTTAAAAATTTATACATATATCTTATTTTTAAAATAAAGTTGTTCAATTAAAAAATTCCCCAAAAAATGTTAAATAAGATAAACAGAAAAGTCAGTACTGCACACAAAATAAAAGTACACACTGTGAGGTCAATGAGACTCAAAGAGGATATGGAACAGGGAGTCTATAGCATGGGCATTGAGACTATGTACCTCAAAATGGTGCAAATTCACATTTAAACTCTAGTCCTCAGATTCTTGTATGGCTATAAGAAAATTGCTGAATCATGTGAAACTCAATTTATTTATATGTAATATGGGAGAAATATAGGTACATTACAGAATCATTTGATAGACTGATTAGAGTTCAATCGAGCGTGTGTAAAGTTCTTGGTAAATGAATACCCAGTATAGTTCTTGGCAAACATGTGATAAAGGTTATTTATTGTTACTAAATTACTAAAAGTATTGGCCATTCCCTACATGGAACTCTGTGTGTATTGTTGAATTTAATTCTTATAGATAATCTAAATAAGGAAATCATGTGCATTTCACAGGTAAGACAGTCGAGAGCCAAAAAGGATTTCTTAGTAGTTGCTAAGAAATAGAGGATGTGTCCCTCCACCCCACAGAGCGTGCACTACTTCTGGGGTTTGGGCAGATAATCAATTGACTGACAGAGATTGAGCATGAGGGTTGTGTTGAACAGGTGTTCCAGTTCCTTCTTTCATCATCTCTATTACTAAGGCTCCTGTCCTCCAAAGATCTTCCATGAAACCCACAATAGGGAACAACTTTGCCCCCCTTAACTTCCTTTTTTCCCCAGCACCGTGCTTCCATGGCCTCTCCTAGGATCATTACATGAGTCTCAAGACACAATCCCTCTGGCCCTCACTAACAAGGTTTTAGATGAGAACACATTATCCTTGAGGATTTGTTATGGTTATAATGAGCCTCTTCTGATTCATCTCCTTCCTTGTGTTTCTTCTTCATTCCCAGACCCAAATTATCTTTTCTCCTCATCCAAAGCTTAGAAACCAGTCTTGTACAGTCCTCAAATCCTGTTTATAGCAGGTATGTAAAGGAGCTATATTCTCAGCTCTGAAAGACCCTGTTTAGTCCTGGTTCCTCCTATAATTCCCCGACTGACTTGGGGACATCAGACAGCCTTTTATGCCCCTGTTTGTTAAACTGAGCTTTTGTCCTATTTCTTCTATGTGCCTGTCGACACAGTATGAGGGTGAAAACAAAGACAGAGGAATAATTCTGAATCTTTACTACGGTGTAAAGCTCCTTTGCCTCACCAGGGTGGTGTTTATTAGGGCTTGTGTTTTGACCTGACTTTGTCTTGTTCCAACCCTCCTATCATTTCTTGGGACTAATTTTGAGGTCCCAAGAGGCTGACATTATTAAGGAAAGTACCCAGGACAGAGATGTCTGAGTCTGTTTTGTTTCTCTCTCTTATATAATATATATAAAGAGCCCCCTTTTGCTTTCATTGAAGCTGAATGAATTTGTCTGTTTCTTTTTGTGTTTTATATCCTTTCCTGATAAACCACACTGTTCCCTGTACCATCACCAGGTGAGTCTTCATGCTTCTTCCTCTGCCATTAAGTCACCAGAAAAGAACTTAGGCTGTTTCTCAGAGAGTTGACCTTCCTGACTTTACAGATATGTTGATCAGTGTCTCAATAGCAAGAAAGACACCTGAGGTTGAAGAGTCTTCCCCAAGTGAATGCAAGAGCAGGATCAGCATCAGCGATGATCCTCACCAGTGATGGTCTTCTCAAGATCCCATCAACCACAAATATCTTGCATTGTGCTGCTAGGTGACTATCCATGCTTAGTCTCTTGTGGGTTGAGATCAAGGTAGCAGCTACCATTTCTGTGCTGTGATATGACTAGGTTTTATTTGCTTTTGTCTGACTGTAAGCATGATTTCAAAGGTGTTTGTGAGCATGTGGCTTGCTAGAGGGTTGCTAGTAGGCTCATGATCTACCTAGAATCATCTCAACTGCTCAGAAACCTGTGCCTTCTCGCTCAACTGGTACCATCCTCCATTCAAAGACCTTCAAAAGTCTAGATCTTCCCAATTCATAGTGGCCACATAAAAATTATCTTTTCATGATCCTTGTTAGTCACCGGTGCTCTTTGTCTGTTGACACAAATGCAGTCCTTCATTTGTGTAGTGGTGCCAGACACAGTGTATCTGTAAGTATAGGTCCCAATGAGAGATCAGATGTGGATTTTGCTCTTGAATTATACTGAACTGATTATGTCAATAGCTAAATGATTTCTATAAGGTAAGTACCATGTAAAATATAACTAAAATGCATAAGGGCTGTTGAAGACTTAAGTGTCACTTTGGGATGGGGAGGGACCTGTCCAGGTAGTGCTCTGGAAGTAGCTTCCTTTATATCAAGTTGTGAAGATGTGGCCAGGAGACACTACAAGAACATTCTACACAGAGAAACTAACAGAGGCAATGATAAGGATACAAAAATTAAGATGAAGGGCAGCTATGGCGGTTACCCATTAGGGAGCTCATTTGAACCTGAAGTACTTCCTTGCAAGACAAGATATTGAGTCCACAGAAGCTCAGCCACAAAGATTATGGGTGAACTTTGAGCTATGGAGTGGTTCAGAAAGCTTCAAGAAGTTAAAAAAGGCAAGGTCTGGAGCCCTTGAGATACTGGGGTTAACTGCAGTGTTAGAAGTTACGGGCTCTGGAGGGTAAAGCTTGCCTGTGCCTCTTGCTTGATGCATGCTCATGCTTTTCTTGATGGGAAGCAAGGATTAAAATAGTAATTCCATGCTGATGCTGAATGAATTACTATCTACTGCATGTGCAGTCCTTAGAGTAGTGCCTACATGCACAATCGTTAGAGTAGTGGCCAGCCCAGAGGAAGTTTACCAGCTTGAGAGTTATCAGAGAATGCCCCAAGAAAGCGATCCACATTCAAGGCACTGGCTTTAACGGAGGTGGCATTTATTTCCTTGCTTGTTTCAGTTTTCCACATTGTCTACAGTTGAGGCAGTTTTTAAATGATGGCCATGTAAACCTACTGAGTCCCACAGCACAAAACTAACTGAGCAAAGGAGAAACTATGTTCTCTTTGTGGCAGCCAGTGTGTGTGTGTGTGTGTGTGTGTGTGTGTGTGTGTGTGTGCGAGTGTGCATGCGCATGTGTATGTGTAGCATTCTCTTACTATATACCATGAGTGTTTCACTTCTTTAGGAAAACACAAAAGTGAATTATTTTTCATTGTTTCCTGTCTATGTACACTGGTGACACATAAGTAAACAAGGACTTCTTAAATCTTAACTCCTATTGTCTTGACAACACTTTTTCTTCCAGATAAACCACTTTTTCCAACATATGACTTAAAAAAATCTCTCGAAATCAACGCTATAAATGCTACAAAAGTTATTTAAAAATTAAATATAAGGGTGACACCTACTCTGCTGTCATCCTCCGAAGATAATCAGATGTTGTCCTCTAGAAAATCTTACTATGTCACAGTAGCCAAACACTGGGTGGATTTTCACTAGCATAAAAAGTGGAATTGGCATGTGAATTGTGTGTGCATTAGTAATTGATCTGATACACCTTACAAACACATTGGCACTCAAGCACCCTCAGTTTCTTTAAGAGCTATACCTCAACATCAACACTCGTTATATTTTTCAAATGAGCTCTCTTATTTTTTGAGGTCATTATGTAATTACATCATTTAGAGAAGAAAAGGGAATGGACAGAGTGTTATGTTCCCCTTTTAAGTATGCTAATTTTACATTTTACAGTAGGAATGATTGAAATTTCCCTGTTTCATTGAGAGGTCCTGTTTTTCCTCCTTACATGCTTCTTTAAAGGAACTCATGCAGGAAAATTCTAGAGCCAATGGAACCACTGTTACTGAGTTCATTCTGCTGGGTTTGGTGGAGACACCAGAGCTGTGGCCAGTTGTCTTCATACTCTTCCTCTTGGCTTATATGACCACTGTTGGGGGCAACCTGAGCATCCTGGCAGCTGTCTTGGTGGAACCCAAACTGCACACCCCTATGTACTTTTTCCTGGGGAATTTGTCAGTGATGGACGTTGGGTGTATCAGTGTCACTATCCCCTCCATGTTGGTTCGGCTCTTAGCCCACAAGCGTACAGTTCCATATGGAGACTGCCTCACACAACTCTTTTTCTTCCATCTGTTGGTTGGGGTTGACTGTTTCCTGTTGACAGCCATGGCTTATGACCGCTTCCTGGCCATCTGCCGGCCCCTCACTTACAGCACCTGGATGAGTCACACAGTCCAGAAGATTTTGGTGGCTTCATCCTGGGCTTGTTCCTTCAGCAATGCACTGACCCACACTGTGGCCATATCCACACTTCACTTCTGTGGCCCAAATGTGATCAATCACTTCTACTGTGACCTTCCCCAGCTCTTCCAGCTGTCCTGCTCCAGTACCCAGCTCAATGAATTACTGCTCTTTGGAGTGGGTTTCATAATGGCACTCATTTTTGTCTCCTACATCCAAGTGGCAGCTGCTGTTCTGCGAATCCGCTCTGCTGAAGGCAGGAAGAAAGCTTTCTCCACGTGCAGTTCTCACCTCACTGTGGTTGCCATGTTCTATGGCACAGGCATGTTTAACTACATGAGACTCGGTTCTATCAAACTTTCAGATAAGGATAAAGCTATTGGGATTTTCAACACTGTCATCAACCCTATGCTGAACCCACTCATCTACAGCCTCAGGAACCCTGATGTGCAGGCTGCCCTCTGGAGGGTACTCACAGGCAGGCGACCAGTAGCTTGAGGAGGTCTCAAGGTTCCTTTCCACCCATTTCCTTTACATCTAAAGCTGAGCATGGGATGCCGTGTAGTGTTAAACAGTAGAACAATTTATTCAGAACTTTGTCCATTTTAGGGCTTAATTTAAGGGATGATAATTATTGTCACCCAAAGAGGTTATACATTGGTATAGATGACGGTGTGTGTATAGGTTCTCCCAGGTCTGCCTTTTGACCACTTCTACCTTTAGTTACTATATATTCCCTTTATTTAGAGTTCTCAGAGTGTCTCAAAAAGCATACCCCGTGAGAGTCTTCTTTATACCTCAAGTTCAGGTAGAGTTGGTCTCTCTATGCACCCTAATCCTTGAGGGGAAATAGTTCATTCCTCTTATAAATCTCTTATAAGATTCAGAGGAAAGGCGAAGGAAGCTTGCTCTGTGGTTTCATATTCCCTAGTAATTCTAGAGAACATGTCTCTGTGTATAGCTCACAGCCCTGACTGTAAACGTGAAAACTTCACTCACATGCAAGATATGTTATGATGGAAAAACAGCTCCCCTAAACTATCCTTCTCACATTTCTCAATTTTAAAAATATATTTGTGATATAAACATTTAAATATTTCAACCACCTCCATTATTCAATATCATTTCCACTGTAAATTCTCTCGTCTCACCTCTAAACCTCCACGTTACAAATCTCTGTGTGAATGCCCATCCCACTGTGATGGCTCATCTTGTCAGGGAGAGTGTGGCTCTAGTCTAGAGTGTTCTCAATCCTGCTTTCTGTTTCCCAGCCACTTATCAGGTCCTCGATTAGGTGCATCTTCCTCCTTTCATGTATTTGTAGAACTAATCACTGATTTAGACAGTGCTACTGTCTCATTGATATGTCTCCAATCCATCGAACACTTGCACCTGATCTGAATCGATGATTTAACTTCTCCATGATATATGATGTGAGTGGGTATGCTGGAGGGATGGGCTGAGGTAGAGATGGAAAGAGGACATAAGAGAAAGTAGTAGGTAGAGGATCTGTGGTGACATAAGAAGAGATTGAAATCGAGGATCAAGGAGCTGAGAAGAAATAATAGAAGCATTACTGAGGCCGACATGGGCTATGGGGATAGAATAGCAGATGAGAAATAAGAGACTAAGATGCTGTTAAAAGATTTCAGAGGGATAAAATTTATATGTTAGAGATGGATTCTTTGAGTTTTCCTATTCTGTGTGGCCCAGCAATAACTGATTTTTGACAGCCCTGAAGCCATTACTGTAGTCTATCCTCTGCCCTAAGAAAACAGTATCTATCTTGTGTTGGAGTGTCTTAAAGGCTCATCGGACATTTCTTTAACCAGAGAGGCACCTATAAAGCCAGGGAAAAGGTCTGCCAGACGAGAAACTATAGCAGGGATGAGGGGATGTACTGGGTATGTGTCCAACAAAGATCGTCACTAACACCTGGGGCACATTCCTGCCTTTGGATTCCTGACTATGAATGCTCTTAGAAGACAGTGGAAAGACTGAGTTTTCTTAATCCTCTTATTACCCATGAGTCAAACTTCAGGAAACAAACAATGAGCTTCTCTACTGGAAAAGCTCCAAGTGTTCTCATGCTGTATCCTCGCTGCTCACAGTGTTCTTCACCTTAAGAACATTCTTTTTACCCTCTCTTGACTTCTTTGCAGGAGCAACAAGACAATTGTCAAGGCTCTCTCATTACTAACACCTAGTTCTGTTAGTAGATACCTAGGAAGATCCTAATTCTAATAGTATAGGGAATTGCCACTTCCTCTACCACTTTTTTTTTCACTACCAGTGTTTAACACTGCAACACAACACAGCCTGTTTGGGTCCAAGATCCTTGAGCCTCAGGCATTTCCTCTACCTGGCCCTTTATGCTATGTTTCAAGGGGGGGGGACTTGCCTAATGACTTGTCATGACACTGTCACTAGGGTGATCCAGAGCAATGGGTATCACCATCACAAAGAATCTCGCGGGACATTGAGCCCACCTCTTGGTTTACCCAGAAAGATCATGGGGTTTCTTTAACAAATGGGAAGCCTCATTTTCCTCTGAAGTCTATGTCCTGTTTATTTTTATTCCAAACTAGAAATCTTTCCACAATTTAAATTTGTCATTAGCAATGAAATACATTGTGTTATAAAAGCTCGAATAGTGCAGAATGCCACCACTGCCTTTCTACACTAGAATCACAACAATGTGCTACACAGATTCACTCACACACACATTCAAAACACCATGCAGGTTTGCAAGAACTTTCTTTCCTCTTTTATGTTATACAGTTCTCAAACCATTATACAAGTACATCTTACTCATTAAAAAAATCTATCTATAAACCACTCCATTTTTATATATCAACTGTGATCTACTTCACCAACACATTTATATTTTTTTCTTTGTAATTGTTAACGGTTCTCAGATTAATATTTATCTGTGTATCCGTACATATGCAATTACCTCCACTGGCTAAATTCCTATAAACAATGTATATGTGATGGTGTATTTGCATGTTTGCTAAAGCATATAGAAAGACAAATATAAACTTTGGTAAGTATTCTGTCTTTCTTTTTGCCAAAAGACCAAAAAAAAAAAAAAAAAAAAAAAAAAGCCCAAAATACAAAAGCCAAAAAAAAAAAAAAAAAAAAAAAAACCATGTGTAGCATTCCATATCTTGATTGACAGTATGAGACTATTTTTGTTACTGCACATCTTTCATGTCACTGGGTATTATAAATATATCTTTTGTTTTTTTAACAATTAAACACGTGTTCTCCAGTTTGAAACCTTTATAAGTGTGGTTCGTTATCTATCAATGGATGGATGGATGGATAGGTAGACAAAAGATAGATGTCAGAATATATGTAATTTGTTATTATTTTCCCTTTCAGCAAATGTCTGTGTTGGTATAAGTGAGGGCACAGTTATAAACCCCCAAACTGACTGCTCCATGTTTAGGGGAAAGGTTTTTGTTGCAGGTGAGAAAGAGAGAACAGCCAGAGGCATCTGGAGGGAGTCTGGAGGAGACAAAAAGAAGTGGATCAGGGATAGAGAAGGAGTTCACGGAAAAATCATAAGGGTTATAAGGAGGACAAGTAGATGAAGGGAGGGAAGCCTATGAGCCAGAGCTGCCTGGGAAGCCTGTGAACTGGTATAGTTTCGGAGTATAGGGTAGAGGAGGAGGTGAGAAGGCCCAAGCTTCTAGAGAGCATCATGTGTAGAGACTAGCATGGGCTTGGAAGTGTTAGGGAAATGTAAGGGAAGTGTAAGGGAAATGTAAGGGAAGTTTTAGGGAAATGTAAGGGAAATGTAAGGGAAGTGTAAGGGAAATGTAAGGGAAGTGTAAGGGAAATGTAAGGGAAGTGTTAGGGAAATGGTCTAGTCTGGCAGGCAGAACCCATTTTACAGATGCCTGAGGAATGCTTCCTTTTTTCTCTTGTTCAATTGGAGCTGAACCAAGACTGTCATTTTCAGGTTATCCATTGTGTTTTTGGGGAACTAGGGTTCCCTTTGGACCTGACATCAGATTTTTTGGGGATGTGGTGGTTGCCCCTTTGTTTAATTTGATTACCTTCTTTATTTTACTCCCTTCATTATTCATTAAATGAAATTTATCTGGTAAGTAAACATTTTACATATTCCTTGGATAGCATGCTTTAATGCCCATATACATTGCATAAACTTTGCAATGATTGGGAAACCTTGTTTATGTTTCAAGGTGGTGCATTTGCCCTGTACCATACACACATCATCTGCAATTTCCCATCTGTATTTGACTTTTAGAACCCTGGATTTCACTGCCCAAATCAAGTTTCTCATTTTCATAAAATTTATAGTCGTTTTTCTGTGACAACCTCATCATAAAATACTTTTCCATTTAAGCATTGTATCAACATTGTATCTTTGAGTGATATCCTGGTTTCCCTTTAAGCCATGTCTTTTATGTATGTAGTGCATATTTTGTGTGTCTCCTAACTTTCATCTCAATTGAATACAACTTTCTGATCACAATAAGATATACACATGGTCACCCATAAAAGATAACAGTGTGTAAGATGAGAGCTGTCATCCCAAAGACATTTGTCTGATAATCAACAGGTACTAGGAAAACAAACCAACCCCCTAGTAATCCCATAACTTCGTGATGACAGGTGGAAACTTTGTTTCTCTTACAGTTCTAGCAGGGAACCAAAACATGGGGTTCAGATAGGCAAAAGAGGAACAGATACTTTACAAAGAAAGATATAAAATACAGGATAGATACACAACACCATCAGTCATCAGATGAAGGCAAATTAAAGCTACAAGACCACTAATACTGAGGTTCTGGAAGATTCTGTTCCCCTCAGCTTTTAACTCATTTCCTCATCACAGAAATGTCCCCTGGAGCTTCCCAGTAAACTTGAGCAATGATGCAGGTGGTCCCTGAGCCTTCAGGCTCTTTTCCCATTGCTCCTCCAATGTGTTGACCATCATCTGCCTGAGTTTTCACACACATCTCAGTGGTTTATTGGAACTAACTTCAAGAATCTTTGCAAGATCTAGTTCTGAAGTTGAGATGGTTTTGTCATGGCATCTAGCCTCAATCCTTGGTCAGAACTTGTTCTTTCATTCCTCCAGGAACTAGAGGAATTTTCAAGACCAAGCAGATGCCTAAATAGTAAGTCACCCCCGTACTGCTACTGAAAGACACATCTCTATATACTGGATGTTTTAACACCAGAGACCTATTACTTCATCTTTCCAGATTCCGAAAGCTCAACAAATTGATGCAAAAGAGTGGGACCATAATAGCCCAGGGTTACTGAGTAAGGGTCAAGGGAGCTTCAAAACTGGATACCTCGAACATGAGGTGGCAGGAGTTGGTTACCTACCCTCTCCCAACCTGGTATCACAAAGATGGCTCCCCCTGGACCAACCCCAGAAAGAAGCTGTTATCCTGAGACTTTTCAGGCTTCAATCCTTGTTTGACCCTACAGCTCCTGAGTATAGACATGAAGAATCTTCCAACACTCTTGCCCTGGCCAACAGTACACAAAACTTGTCCCAGAGATCCTGGCTTCCACCCCCCAGGAGGCAATAAATACCTCCCCCAGCTCAATAAACAAAACCAGTTCTCTGAAGCTGTTACAGGACGGACGTGTTTATTGCCTGAGCACTCATCACCAACCAAGACCATGCCCTGCACTCACCCACACCCAGCTAAGCTTCCCTCTTCCAGTCTAGCTAGGTGCACAAAGACCCTGGCTACCCCAGGAGGAAGTTGACCTGGGATGACATAAGGGCATTAGCAGGAACATTCTTCATGGAGGCTCTTTGGGAGAAACTATTCCAGGTGTGGAGTTCTTTTGGCTCCTAGCATTCCTTGACTTGCTGCCACAGCCTTCCAACCCTCACTTATAATGACTTCCATCAGCACATTCCCTTGTATTTTACAAGAATAACTTTGGGATTGTCAGAACTGGTTACACTGGACCACACAGAATAGGAAACATATTTTTTTAAAATCTCTGATGTATTGATTTTATCCTTCCCTTAATCATAGCACATTGCTTTCCTGTGTCCACAACCCACCAGTTCCAGAGCAACCCACCACTTTCAGAATTATTTTTAGATTCCAAGTCACCCTTCCAGTGGTCTGCCCTGACAAGGCTCCTGAGAGGGTAAGCTACATTCCTGCAGACTCATTAGGAGCTGAGACTGAAGAAGCCTTCCCTCTACCCCTTCTCCCTCCCAGGGTCTTTTCTTGCTCTCAGGTTCAAGTTAAGTCTGAAAGTGTGCTCCTCTCTGCTCAAAAGCCCTGACATATGGAAAAGAAAACATCTCCTTGGGAAGCCCAATTCGAGTCCCCTGATATACCTCTTGCTCCCAAGGTGACAAATAAAGACACAGTCATATGCTCTGGGCCATAGTGACCCTATTGTTCAGTGAGACTTGCACAGTCTGCCTCTACTTCTTCTGCATTAGGCTGGGGTACAGAAAACCTCACCAGCAGAAAGTGTGAGACTCTGTGACCATGTTAAGAGCTGAGGTGTTTCCTTTTACAGATTTCTCCTAATCCTTCTGCTTTTTATAGGAGGGTCAACTTCTGAGACTCAGGGAATGGCACTGCTGTGACAAAGGAGATACCTTCCTGGTTTTTCTTCACTTAAATTCCAGTCAAGCAGCCTTGGGTTGCTTACAGGAATATGGGTGTGGGATCACTTACAGGAGCAGAAATAACTCACAGAGAGTTGTATGGCCAGAGCCCACCCCAGCATGAGTGATCACTCACAAAGCGTGGGAACCTGGAGTATACTGCTCAGCCTGGAAGCAGATCAAACAGGTTGGACAGTACCCTCTCCAGGTATCTCAGCTGGTCTAAACCTCCCTCAAGCTTGGCTGGTTTCTGTTTCTTCTAGGTCGCTGGTGTGGCCTCAGAGTCTTCTCTGCAGCTGGGCTTTCCTTGTTAGAGTTCTCTTTGCAGGTTTTGTTGCTTACTCTGTTAGGGAGGGGCCTCTCCAATCTGGTCAGTCTCAGGAACTTCCTGAAGCTATTGTACGTGGTTTACCATTCTTCTACGAGTTTCCTTGCATGACGTAATGTTTCTGTCTTGAAGAAAACTTAACACAGCAAGCATCAAAATTAAATACTGAGGCAAGAGCCCATCAGAGGAGTCTTGCAGGAGACAGAACATGGGAATGATCAAGCTTATAGTCTGAAAGGGGAACAGTCAAGAGCCGGTGAGTTCTCTGCTCTAGTCATCATATTATCTCAGACATGAAAGAAAAGTTCCCGGGAGTAGATTCTCTTGTGGCTGAAAGGTGGACTGTCATTCATAAGCTCATGGATTTGAACTTGGGCTGACACCTGTTGGAAGTCTGTCCTTGCTTGGGGTATGAGACACAGGGCCCCATCAGACATAGTGGGGATTCAAATTGCAAGCTTAGTGGGAATGTGATATGAACTGGCACAAAGAAGAAGAAAATAAAAACATCTCTTTCTGAACTCTTGCTAAACCAGAATCAGTTTCTGACACCACGGGGCTGCTGAGGACACAGAGAAGCAGCTGGTATCTGTGCTCTATCTATTTCTCTCCCAATGAGGTCCCAGGAAATTACTGCTTCCTCCAAACCTTGGGTTCCTTAACTATAGTGGAATCCATCCTTAGGGCCTCTCTTTAGGCCATCTAAGCCCACTTAGTACTTAAGTGTCTTGTAGATTGCCATTGACAGGCTCTAGCAAGACCAAGGGTGGTACATATAACTCTGGCAGGCCTGGCCAAGGCCTATTTCCTCATCTGATCACTGTCATCTCCTGAGGATGACTACCAAGGATCAGCTCTCAAAGTACTGATTTCCACCAACCAAGAGCTCCCATTTGAATACCTTAACAGGTCCATTCAAAAGAATCCAATTCATCCTAATTCGGGGGTTTCTCTTTTAACCTTTATAAACTGTCATTTGCCTCTGGACCACATCTGTCTCCTCTTTGTCCAGAGGAAGTTCTTTGTCCCTTTGGGGCAAATATCCCTTCCCCTTCTCTCTTGTTCCCTTTCTCTTCTCCCTCATTCACCATCTCCTGTCTTTGTCTCCTATACCCCTACCCTTTGTTCCTCTGGGTTAAATAAATCTCCCTAGGAATTCTGTAAAATCATTGTTTCTATTAGCTGAGTAGTACTCCAATGTGTAAATATACCAAAATTTCTATATCCATTCATCTACTGAAGGACATCTGGGTTCTTTCCAGCTTATAGCTATTATAAATAAAGCTGCTATGAATATGGTGGAGCATGTGTCCTTTTTATATGTTGGAGAATTTTTGGGGTATTCCTAGGAAAATGGATAAATCTAGAGAATATCATCCTGAGTGAGGTAACCCAGTTATAAAAGAACAGACATAATATGCAGTCACTGGTAATTGAATACTAGCCCCCAGAATATAGCCTTGTGGTAATTCTTGGTATTTAAAAATCATTATGTTTAATCTTTACTCACTAAGAAAACTTTGACTATTTCCATGTTACATTTTGTTTTACATGTACTTTATGCTCATGCTAACTAGTAAGATTTCAATGCATACTATCAAACCTTTAAAAAAATCAAGTACTGACAAAAATACATTCATATAGTTTTATACAAAAATGCTTTTAAAAATCTGTACATTTATCTCTGTTTTTAAAAAAATAAAGTTGTTTAAAAATGAAAATAAAAAAATATATACATCTCCCTTTGCTAAGAACTTGGTCTTGTTGTATCTCATGCTGCTACCTGTCTTTTTATTGGTTCCAGTTCCCTTGGCAATGAGCAGCTGTTACTCTGTGAATTGTCCACACTACACATTGAATGGCTCCTGGACATGAATTACTCATAGAGGCAGACCTACCTGGAGGCAAGAAGCCAGCCATGCAGTGCAGCCTCAGTATTTAGTCAATGGCTGTTCCCTTGGCTGTAGGGGCAGTGAGAAGAAGAAAGAGTATTCAATGTGTCTGAGGAAAGGAGCAGGTAATGGAAGGTAAATAGGGTCAAAATTCATGAAATAGGTGAGTGGAACACAGTGGATTATTTATACTCAACACCCAGAACGATGAGGATAGGATGGGTGACTGGCCAGTGAAAGGTACTGAAAACATACACTACTAAGTTCTGAGGTGCTTATAAGAACCCCCAACCATCCACTGTCAGCTTTGTGCCCTGGTGAACCTTCACTCATGTCCCCTTACATAGAGAAATGTACATTAAAAAAATCATTTCTGTATGGTATAAAAGTGGTGAAAACTATAAAGTATTAAGAATTTTTGCCTTTCTAATAAATATATTATGACAAATATGTTTTCTATTTAAATGATATGTGTATATTATTTATATATAATATAAAAATATATAGAAATCTAAATTGCCTTTTTGTTCATGTTCTAGCTATGTCCCATGAGTTTTATATGCTGTATTTCTCATTTTGTTCAATTACATGTAGGTTTTAAAGCACTGGTCACATGCATATGGTTCACATGGTAGTTGTAAAAGGAGTTAATTCTCCTGTGATTGGACTATTCTTCTTGATCTTTCTCTTACAGATTTCTAGTTTGCTTTTATAATAATCATAGGGCACAGTATGTTGGATTCTAATTGTTTTACAGTTGTTGAATCTTGTTGTATGACCCAAGATTTGGTCTACTAATGTGATCTGTGATCACTTCCCAAATATAGTTTGTTCTGCCCTGGTTGAAAGGAGTGGCCTTTGCAATTTTCTGTGCATCTTTTTTTCCTTCTTATCTAGTTGTTTTATCTTTTTTTTCTTTTTATATTAATTTTTTACTTTAAACCCCACCAAAGTTTCCTTTCCCTCCTTTTCTCCCAGTCACTTCCTGCGTGTACCCCATCTTCTAGTTCTCCCCCTTTTTCCAGAAAAGGAAAGGCCTCCCATGGATACCAGTATGCCTTGGCAAATCCAGTTGCAGTAGAACTAGGCTGCATCTTCTCCTGTTGTTACTAGGCAAGGAAGTTTAGTTAGATGAAAGGAATCCAAAGACAGGCAACAGACTTTAATACAGCCTCTGTTCCTGCTGTTAGGAGTCCTACATGAAGACAGAAATGCACAATAGTTATGTATGGGCAGAGGAACTAATTTTGGCCCATGTATGGTCTCTGTTTGGTGGCTCAGTTTCCATTGGCTCCTCTGGGTCCAGATTTCTTGATTCTGTAGTGTTTTTTGTGATGTCTTTCACACCTCTACCTTCCCCAATCCTTTCTCCCAGTCTTCCCCAAAACTCCCCAAGCTGTGCTTAATATTTGGTTCTGGTCTCTGTATCTATTTCCATTAGTTGTTCAGTGAAGCCTCTCAGACGACAGTTACAATAGGCTACTGTCTGCAAATATAACAGAATATCATTCACAGTGTCAGGGGTGGACTCCCCCTTTCATGGCATGGGTCTCAGGATGGACTAGTCATTGGTTGGCCATTCCCTCAATTTTTGCTCTATCTTTACCCTTGCACATGACGTAGGCAGGACAAATTGTGGGTCTAAGGTTTTATGGCTGAGTTGGAGTTTTAGTCCTGCTATTGGAAATCTTTTCCAGTTTCAGAAGATGCCTATTTCAGGTTTCACATCCCTTGTTGTGAAGAGCCTTAATTAGAGTCACACTCATACATTTCTGAGAGTTTAGATTGTTCTGGGTTTTAAGTTTATCGCAGAGATTTAGAGGGGAATGAGAGTGTAGATCTACTTCCTGTTGATTAGGGGCACTGAGTTTTTAAGTGCAAATCCAATCTTTGTCATTGGGGTATCTCCAATCAGCAAACAGAAACCTAGCAACCAACAACCCAGGAATCAAGCCATCCACTCATAGCAAAAGAAGCAAATGCAATGCCATAAGCCATCAGTAGCAGGGGGAGCAGCAGCTGCTGAATCTCTCTAGCTTTTTGTACCTTCTCAAGAGTCCTCACCATCCCAAACATCAACTGTCTTCAGCTGGGTTTTACAGAGGGGAAAACAGAAAGGAAAATATTATTTGAAATGTAAACAAACAATGATTAATAAAAAATTGGAGCAATGTATTTATAATGACAATTAAACAGAAGGTCACAAGGAGGTTTGCCTCACTGTGAAAGAGAGGATGAAAAGAGTGTAACAGCCAGAGAACTTTGGGAATGAGGTCAAATAATGTCTTCTGGACATGACAGGAACTTTGCCCTCATGAGCCTTCAACAGCTATAGTTGCCCGTACAAGGCCATACCAGGTCCTGTCCACAGTGTAGGAGGTACAGGCCATCAGCTTCTGCTGCTGAGGGAGAATCAGTTTTCTTTATGGAAAGCAACTGTGGTAGGTTGTTCCCATCCCTGTATTCAATCAAATCCCCTTACATATGTGGAAAGGTTAGTTTGAGTCAGTGGGAGATACATACATGTGAGTATCAGTACGTGTGTGTACAATAGATAAAGAGGGCATGGATTTAAGAGTGGGACATGGGTGATCATTGGAGAAAGTGGATGGGTGAGTATGGAATGAATATGACCAAAATGCACTGTGCATAAATTCTTCAAAATCTTCATTTCCTTTTGGACAAAAAAAATTAGACTTCAGCTTCAGAATAATTGTCCCCATAAAAACAATTGTCTTGTATGCCATCTTTCATTGACTAAACCATCTCTCTGGGGCATATGATTATAAAATAAATGAACCAAAAAGCCATTTAAAACAAATCAAAGCCTAAAGAGACATGTTCATTTTTCTCAAATCTAACATCTTTGAAATGAGGAGTCAGGGAACGGGCTATGACAAAGCAAATGTGAGATACAGAAGGAGACACTCAAGGTAGAAATTACTGAAAGATCTTCAGCAAAGGATTGAAGGATCCCTTCACTTTTTCTGAAGAAGTCCCTGGGCCCAGGAGAAGGAGACTTTGCCCTTGAGAATTCTGACCAGTGCTCCCTTCATGTCTTTGTTCCGCAGGCTGTAAATGAAGGGGTTCAGCAGGGGAGTCACCACTGTGTACATGACAGCAGCTGCTGTGTTCTTTACCACTGAGTTAGAGGAAGAGGATGAGGGACACAGATAAGCCCTTATCACTGTCCCAAAGCACAGGGCCACTACAGAAAGGTGAGACCCACATGTAGAAAAGGCCTTGAGCTTCCCCTGGGCAGAAGGGACCCTGAGGATAGCTGATACAATGCGGATATAAGACACAAGGATGAGCAAAAAGGGGATTAAGATGACTGCACCCCCCAGGAACAGAAGCACAAGCTCATTGATAGAGGTTTCAGAGCAAGCAATCTTCATCAGGGGTCCCAGGTCACAGAAGAAGTCTGGAATGACCTTCTTAGAGCAGAAAGAGAGCCGGAACATAAGGAAGGTGTGTGTCATGGCAACAAGGTTTGTAAGGGTCCAACAGGCTATCACCAAGTGTGAGCAGCGCCTGAAGCTCATGATCATCATATAGTGGAGAGGGTGGCAAATGGCCACAAAGCGGTCATAGGCCATTGTGGCCAGGAGGAAGATATCCATGTCTCCAAAAGTCAAGAAAAAATAGAGCTGGACCAGGCATCCTGCATAGGAGATGGCCCTGTTTTGAGTGTGGATGTTCACCAGGGCCTTGGGTACTGTGGTGGAGGTGAAGAGGATGTCAACACAGGACAGGCTGGCAAGGAAGAAGTACATGGGAGTGTGGAGTCGAACATCAGTACTAATGGCCAGGATAATAAGCAGATTCCCAGCTACAGTGACCAGGTACATCCACAGGAAGATCAGGAAGAGAATGTGTTGTTGCTGTGGCTGCTCTGACAGTCCCCAGAGAAGGAACTCAAAGGTGCTGGTCTGGTTCCCTCTTGCCATGAGCACAGAAGTCAATAATTAATGTCTTGAGTTAACTTTCTGAGATGTTTTGCTCTAGATGAGTTCCCAGCACAAACTTTCTCTGATCTCTAGAGTAAATGACAGTGTTTGTACAGTAACCATCTGGTATATGCATTGGATATTTAAAATAACCTGCTGAAGATATTCTTCCAGAAAATTCTGCAACATGCAAATGTGAACCATTAAAATAGTTTCCTTGCATGCTTTTCTACATTTATCTGGCCAACAGATTTACTTGTACTATACAGTTTTACTTATTTATGCTCTGAAGATCAAGGAAGCATTGTTCAGTCCCTTTCATGTTTCTTATAACTGTGTAATGCCAACTGTTTTCCTGGTTCAGTGTTAAATAGCCAAGACAGTAATAATGCTTAACCTCTTAACCCCAGACAACTTTTTAATCTGAAGAGATGGACGTAACTACCTACACTGAAATCATAGATCTTTTGGATTCAGTCTGCAATACATACACAAACCACTCTTAGATCCATTGCCAGCACCTGTTCTGATCCATCAGTGTAATAAACATAATATTCTGAAGACAAAATTTCATGTTTCTATTAGGTAAGAATAGTACTTAGTGAAGACCTGTGATATCTATTATATTCTTCAAAGCTTCAGTGAAATGGGAAAAATATCAAAACCTCTGTCTTTTAGTATTGCAAAGCTGGAGGGAGGCACTTGTGATTTAGCTCATGGGAGATGGAGGTAGAAAGATGAGCAGTTAATAGCTAGCCTTTACTTCATAGTCAATTTAAGTCCAGCCTGGGCTCCATGACAACTCATTTAAAAATAAAAAGAAAGAAGATGCTAAACATAATAATAAAATGTGTAGATAAACATATACATTATCATCATATTACAATTAATCAATGAATGCAATTCACCTCCAATTTCTTGAATAAAACTGTTCAAGATCTTAAAATGGAAATAAAAACAATAAAGAAAATTCAATCTCAGGCAATCCTGGAGATGGACAGCCTGTGATAGAGAACAGAAATTACACACACAAACATTACCAACAGAATACAAAAGATGGAAGCAAGAATTTTAGGCATAGAAGATACCATTGAAGAAATTGATATATAGGTTAAGAAAATGCTAAAGCTAAAAAGTTTCTAACACAAAACATCCAGGGAATCTGAGATACTCTGAAAAGACCAAACCTAAGAACAATAGGAATAGAAGATGAACATTTCCAACTCAAAGGCCTAGAAAATATCTTCAACAAATTCATAGAAGAAAACTTTCCTAACCTAAAGTAAAAAATGCTTATATATGTACAAAAAGCTTATAGAACACCAAAAAAGTGGTGGACTAAAAAAGAAAATCCTCTTTCCATATAGTAATCAAATCACTAAATGTACGAATAAAGAATTAATATTAAAAGCTGCAAGAGAGATAGGCCAAGTAATACATGAAGACTGAACTATTAGAATTACACGAGACTTCTCAGCAGAAACTTTAAAATCTAGGCAGGCTACAGAAGATATTTTACAGGTTTGAAGAGATCACCGACATTTATACCTAGCAAAGATTTCAATCACCAAAATTGAGAAAAACAGGATATTCCATGACAAAATAAAATTTAATAATATTTTCTACTAATCCAGTCTACAGAGGACACTAATAGAGAAACTCAAAGACACGAGGGGAACTACAACCAACAAAATACAAGAAATATATAATTGTACTCCACCAAGTCCATAAGAAGAAACATGCATGTGAACATGTGGGTGTGATCACGTGAGCACACACACACACACAGACACATAGACACACACACACACACACACACACACACACACACACACACACACACACTGAGCTCCACTAGCAACATCAAAAATTGCAGGAAGAGATAGTCATTGGCCATTAACAACTCTCAACATCAATGGTCTTAATTCCCCAACAAAAAGGATTCAGGCTAACAGAGTGGATGTGTGAGTAGGATCCTTCATTCTCCTGCATACAATAAATATACCTCAGCAGCGAAGATGGGCATTTCATTAGAGTAAAGGACTAGAAAAAGGTTTTCCAAGCAAATGGACCCAACAAACAAGCTGGAGTAACCATTTTAATAGCTAATAAAATAGACTCTCAACCAAATGTAATCAAAAGGAGAAGGACACTTCACATTCACAAAGAAGAAAAAAAAAACATCCACCAACATGACTTCTCAATTTCGAACATCTATTCCCTATATGCAAAGGCACTCATATTCATAAAAGAAACATTATTAAAGATTAAACCACACATTAAACTCCAAACATTAATAGTGTAAGACTTCAACACTCCACTCTCACCAATGGGCAGGTCAGTGAGACAGAATTAAACAGAGGAATAATGAAACTAACAGAGGTTATGAATCAAAGGGATCTAACACATATCTGCAAATATCTCCCAAACACAAAAGATTGTGCATTCTTCTAAGCACCTCATGGAGCCTTCTCCAAATTTGACCACATACTTGGTCACAAAGCAAGCCTCAACAGATCTAAGAAAATTGAAATACCCCATTGTATCCTATCAGAGCACTATGGATTAAAGCTGATCTTGAACAACAACAGAAACAACAGAAAGCCTACATACTTATCAAAACTGAATATCTCAATAACCACTGGTTCAGGTAAGAAATAAATAAATAAATTAAAGACTTTCTAGAACTTAATGTTTCTAAAATTAAGCTCTACTATAGAGCAATAGTTATAAAAACTCTGTGGTATTGGTACAGAGACAGACAGTTTAATCAATGGAATAGAATTGAAAACCCAGAAATAAAACCACACATTTACACACATTTTACCTTTGACAAAGAAGCAAAATATACAGTGGGAAAAAAAAGCATTTTCGATAAATGTTGCTGGTATAACTGGCTGTCTCTGTAAAAAATAAAAAGACACACATTCGTCACCTTATACAAAGTTAAGTCCAAATAGATAAAGGACTTCAATATAAAACCAGATACATTCACCCTAATAGTAAAGAAACTGGGAAAGAGCCTAGAACTCATTGGCACAGGGGGAAATTTCCTAAACAGAACTCTAATGGATCATGTTCTAAGATCAAGAATCAATAAATGGGACTTCATGAAACTGGAAAGCTTCTGTAAGTCAAAGGACATAGTCAAAAAGAAAAATCATCAACCTACAGTTTGGAAAGAAATTTCATCAATCCCACATTCAATAGAAGGCTAATATCCAAAATATATAAATAACTCAAGCTAAGCACACACACACACACAACAAAACCCAACCCAAACAACACCATCCAAAAATGGGGTATAGAACTAAATAGAGAACTCATAGCAGAGGAATCTTGAGCTCACAAACCTCAGTGATCAGAGAAATGCAAATCAATTTACTCTGAGATTTCAAACCTAACACCAGTTAGAATGGCTAAGATCAAAACCTCAGGTGACAACACATGTTGGCAACAATGTGGAGAAAGAGGAACCCTTCCTCATTGCTGGTAGGATTGCAAACTGGCACAACCACTCTGGAAATCAATTTGGAGGCTCCTCAGAAATTAGAAATAAATCTACCTGAAGACCCAGCAATACAACTCTTGGGAATATACCCTAAAAATGCCCCACCATATCACAGGGGCAAATGTTCCACTATGTTCATAGTGACCTTGTTTATTATAGCCAGAAGCTGGTAAAAACCCAGATGTCCCACAACAGAAAAGTGGACATAGAAAATGTGGTTCATTTACACAATGAAAATCTATTCAGCTATTAAGAGTGAGGACAGGGAGTTCAATGTCTGGTGTGTGGGAACATCATTGTGGAGACAGGGAAAGGTGGGGAGGTGGTATGGAATGTGAAACAGTCAGAGGATGGACCAGGAGAGGACTAAAATCTGGAGTGTATAAAAAACATTAAAAAATAAAACCAAGTCACAAACACCAAAAAGACAAAAACAAAACGAAACAACAACAACAACAACATCAAAAACCCAAACCAAACCAAAACAAAATCCAAAACAGCCCAGACTTATGGGACACAATGAAAGCAGTTCTAAAAGCAAAGTTCATAGCAGGACTATAAAGTTAGTCTCACAAAAGTAACAATTCAACTTATGACCTCCCATAAAAATTCAATTAAAATTAAGCACAACAGACCTTAAAGAAGATAGTACCACTTTTAGAAATTAAAATGCCCCATCAACCTGGGAAAAGTGTTAAATGTCATTAGGAGATATTTATTGATAAGACAAAGGTACTTTAGAACTCTGAATTATATAAAATATGCAATAGGCTATTGCCAAGCAGAACTACTGAATGTGTGTGAACACTGCCACTACCTCCCTAATAACCGCATATTGCTCTCACCCACCCCAAATCTCTTCCAGAACTCTTCTTCCACTCTATAGTACTCTATTCTACGTAAGTTTAACTGTCATAGGGTACTATAATTAAATAATTAATATTTAAATTAATTTAAATAAATGTGCACTTATGTGCCAGTTATAATACAAAATGATTTTAACTATCTAAATTATTGAATGTTTAGAAAATAACAAAATTTGTGTCACACATCAGAGTCTATGGATTATCAGCACAGTTAAGAAACATCTAATGTCTCAGATACTATCAATAGATTCAATAAAAAAAAAAAAAACCCACACAGAAGCACCAAAGCAAATCAAAGAAAACCAGGGGCAAAGATAAACATTTAAAGTAAAAATGAAGCTAAATATTAGAAAGCTAACAAAACTTTTTCTTATGTATATCCAACATTTAGTATTCTGTGAGCAAATGAATAAATTAGAAACCCTCTCTTATATTATATACCACATGAATTCAGAAGGCCTAAAATATTAGAGCTAAAACTGTAAAAGCGTCAGAAGAAAATATAAGCCTAAGTTTTCAAATAAATCAATGGTTTCTTAGACATGACAGCAAAGTACATGTTAGACAACAAAATGTCAGTAAAAAAAAACACCATCAAATTAAATTAAAATTAAAATTAATTAATACATATAAATTAACTTAAACAATTAAGCTATTTGTGCTTCAAAAAATATCTCAAGAATTTAGAATGTGGAAGAGTTTCTTTTTTGAATCAGGGCCACATGTAGCCCAATCTGTTCTCAAATTCTCAGCATTGCTAAGAACTACCTAGAACTAGTGATCTTTCTGTCTCTACCTCCTGGGTTCTGAGATTATAGGCAAGTGCCAGTGTGTCTCATTTGGAGAATAGTGTTTAAATTTTTGTATACAATATATAAGCAACAATTACAGTTTGATAATAAGGAAATAGTTAACAATGATATATTTTAAGCATTTTCCAGCATGAATTTTCCTAAGCAACTTTACTGAAACAATATGATGAGATGTAGTTTTCTTTCAGTCTATGAAATTGTTTACTAGAAAGAATATCTCTCTTTCTTTAGATATAGAAAATAATTTATATGTTTTATATTCTATATAGAGAATATTATCTATGTGAACAAATACCAAGCAAAATTGTTTCGAAAGCAAAGAAAAAGGACAATGAAAGAAACAGTCACACAATGAGATGCCATTTCACACCCTCTAGGATATAGAGTCAATAAATCAGTAACATCAAATGTATCAAGAATGAGAAGAAGCAGAGGTCCTAGGACCCTGTTGGTGAAATGTGAAACCGTGTGTCCAGTTGGGACAACACTTTGGCATTTCTCTAAAGGCTAATCAAATGGTTATCTACCTGGTTACACCTAAGAAAATGGAAAACTTGTACATAAATAATCTTCACATTCTTTATTATACACAAAATCTGAAAATAACTCCAGTGCATACTAATTGGCACAGGAATCCATGGTGGAACAGCAGAGCTGCCTGACTCTGGAATGCAGTGCATGGAAGTTAGTGCATCAGAGCCTCACATCATGAGGGTGCATCATGAGGACTCACACTTCCAATAAGTGCCAGGGTATGCTGATGCTGGGGAGGGAGAGCATGGTACCCTCCTCAGTCAGCCCTTACACATGAAATATGCTGTTACAGAATAAGTCTGCAATAGGAATCCTAACAACCATGTGTCGTGCACGGTTCTGGACTAGACTCCATTTGGACTAATGGATCAAAATGGAGAGAGTCTGAAATAACTAGAGAAAATTGAATATGGGCCAATGATAGGCCAGAATAAAGAATCATTATTAATGAAATTGGGGTAAAGATGCTTTTGAGGAGGCATGTAAGATGCTTTTTTTCTGATATACTGATTTAGGGCTGTAATACACAATAAGTATAGTTTGGTTTAAAATATTTCATCATCCAAGATGTGAGATATAACAACCTAAGATGATGGTAACATTAAATGAGTGTAGAAATAATCATGTATTTTGTGATATACAAAGTTAAGGTATACTCTTCAAATTCAGATGACAAAGTCAAAGAAAATAAAATAATGAGAAAAGGAGCTATAGTTATAGAAACTAAAGTCCCAAGAGGTAATCCAAGAGTCTGAGAAACCCCAAAGGAAGAAATAAACAAAATTCTGGAACCTAAAACAATTTTCACTAAGATGAAATGATCCTGCACTAATAAATATCAACCATTTCTCAAATTTTACACATGGTTATAAAGATTAAGACAGCTCATATATTTGAATATCCTGGGATGTTTTAGTGTCAGTGATACTCATTGATCACACTCTATTCACACTAGCAAGCATCTCTTCTGAGATCTCGGTCTGGAGTTTTTCATCTCATTAGCATTGTTTGACCATTAATTTCCATTTGCAGCGGAGGAAGCTGTCACTCAGAGAGCTTGTCTAATGCACACAAAACATTCCCAGAACTCCAAAATTTTTGACTTTGGCTTGGACCATATCAAGTTGACTCTTGCCTCTCATTTTTAAGCAAAGCTAGAGCTGTGTCTCCCCCATAGTAAGAACCCCCTCTGTAGGTATGAGCAGATGATGTTCTCAAGTTTAGAGTGTGACATCCACTCATCCCAATATGTACTGTGAGCCATATTGGGATCTATGAAGGAGATCATTCACTAGATGATAGATAGCGACTAGAGAAACACATAGACCTGATTTGCCCAACTTAGATAAACAAACTAGAATTTGAAAAAATTACAGGATTAAAATGGCAAGAACAAAATAATCTATAACATATATAAGAATAAATACAAGTAAAGCTTCAGATACAAATGAAGAAAATTATACACGTTTATTTTTTTGAAGGTGGCTCTCTTTATTTTAAAAAAGGACAACCCCCCATATTCTAGAGTGAAAAATTATTCTCATAAAAATTCTAACCCCCTTCACATCAAAATATTATCATACAATTTCAATTAAATCAGTAATTTAAATTCTTAGGTCTCACTTCAAATAATGAGACAGTTTTTCTGCATTATCTCATTCACTTGATAAGCCATGACACTCTTTTTTGCTAAGTTTATTTTTCTCATATCTTACTAAAAGTTATTTGTTTTATGTTTTAAGAGTATAATATAATTCATCTTTTCCCTTCCTCTAAAATCTCCTGCATACCTTTTATTGTTCTTTTTCAAATCCATGTCTCTTTTTTTCATTAATTATTTTCACACACACACACACACACACACACACACACACACACACACACACACAAACAGGCTCACATTAACATATCTACTGCTGTCCTTGTTCAGTTCATGGTTAAGCAGTCTTCCTATTTCATGTTCACAACTGTGCATTCATCCAGACTGAAAACACAATCTACATACTGGTAACTTAAATCCCTTCAGAGTGACAACTAGTCAACCTTTCTGTAATCCTCTGCTGAGTGAGAAGGTAAGGTCTGCGAGTTGCCTCAAAGTCACACACCAGAAAAGAGCAGAACCTGGGTGTGATCTTTACTCTTTTTGATTCCAAATGGCATTCTTTATATTGTGGGGTTCTTTAGACAGAAAAATAGCCTTTCAGAGCCCATGTTTGGACCCAGATATTTTTCCTGATAGCTGTTGCGCAGTGACAGGGTCATATTCTTGCTGATGGTCTAACAGACCCTGCTCTCTACCTCCTCAGTTTGTCTTTCAGGGACAGCTCAGTCTAGGTGATCTCCTAGGGACCTGCCCCTTATCTTTTTCACAGTAGTCCTACCTTTGCTGTGTCTGCCCTGTTAGTCAAATGCAATAGTTTTCAGTTCCTTAGTCTGGAAGATTTTCTGCCTACCCTTACCTAGACTTCTTGTCTGGATGTTGATTCTCTTTCTTGTATATGGAATGTCTATTCAGCAACCAGGACTTGGCTGTGCTTTTACTGGCCTGTGATCATATATTTCCTCCCCTCCTTGCACTCCGGAGCTGGAAGGCAAACCTTATTTACCTTAAGGATGGTGTTGCACCCCAGTTTTGAGCTCACCACATTGCATGTGTCTGTCTCAGCATGGATCATAATAACCTGGTGCCATTTCTTTAGTCCTCTATGTTGATTGATATAACACAAAATTTTCCCTGAGACTCCGAGGCTGTTTCTCTTTAAAGTGGAATCTGATAAGAGCATAGCCAGCTGCCTCCTTTGGTAGCCATGGAAGTTCTACACATTTCTTGTAGCAGCACTGCAGAGTGATCTGTTTCTCAGTATCAGAACTTAGGTAATACTCTAGTGTTTCAGACTTGGACTATCAGAGGACTTACCTATCTATTTCCCTGAAGAACCAATGTGAGGCCTTATCTCTTGTGGGATACTGAAACTTAGCAACTGTCCCATATATTCTCCCAGGAGCAATTTATTGAAAAGGAGAAGGATGTGGTCCACTAACATTGGGCTTTTTCCAAGAATATTTATTAACTGCCTGTTTCTTGGAATGCACTAGAGAAAGCTACCCTATCCAATAAAATAAAATCTCCCTTGGCCTATGACATTATATACAACTCCTTTTAATGTAGCTAACAAACTTTTGTTGAAATTGTTTAATTGTGTGGCTTTCTTATGTATATATATAAAATATATATGTATATATACATACACATATGTATATGTGTGTACCTATGTGAGCTTATACATAGCATGTATATGTTTAAATATTTATTTATATAAGCACAAAGACATTTTATAATATCTATCTATATCTATATTTCTTTTTTTTATAGCAGTCTTTTTTTAAACAACTTTATTTTACAAAACAAAGATAAATGTAGATTTTAATCATTTTTTTGCATAAAATTATACAATATATTTTTGTCAGTACTTTTTATTTTTAAGGTTTGATAGTGTGATTACGATCTTACTAGTTACAATGAGCATAAAGTACATGAAAAACAAGATGTAACCTGGAAATAGACAAAGTTTTCTTGGTGTATAAAGATTTTTTTTTTTTTTTTACAATGAGCAAACAGTACATGTAGTACAGGATGTAACCTGGAATTTGTCAATGTGTTCTTGGTGGGTAAGGATTGAGCATGACTTTTTTTGTTTTGTTTTGTTTTGTTTTCTTTTTTTCTTGGACTTCACACAGTCTGTGAGTTGTTTCTGGGGCAGTGTGAGCCTCTGGGGTTAGCATCCCACTATCAGTGACTGCATATTATGTCTATTCTTTTGTGACTGGGTTATCTCACTCAGGATGATATTCTCTAGATGCAGCCATTTTCTTAAGAATTTGGTTAAGTCATTGTTTCTGGTGGCTGAGTAGTAAGTATTACATTGTGTAAATGTACCACAATTTTTGTATCCATTCATCTAATGAAGGACATCTGGGTTCTTCCCAGCTTCTGGCTATTATAAATAGAGCTGCTATGAACATTGTGGTGCATGTATCTTTCTTGTGTATTAAAGTGTCTCTGGGGTATATTCCCAGAAGTGGAATAGCTGGGTCTTCAGGTAGTACTATATCCAATTTTCTGAGGTATTGCCAGACTGATTTCCAGAGTCATTGTATCAGTTTACAACCCCTGTGGTGTGGATTTTTTCTCAGTCTTTGAAGAAGGTCACTTCAGTAATGACTTAGTGTTGTTAGAGGTAAGTGAGTAAGGCTCTAAGATTGGTGGGAATAGACCAAGACACAAACCATGTTGTAGAGTTTTTATTGGCTGAGTTTTGGATAATATAACAACATAAGAGTGGTATAAATAAAATATAATTATGTGAATAAAAAAATAAGTATATCATGTTGGTATATGTAGACCGTTATGTAGATGGCTAAATAAATGAATCAGGAGATGAGAGGGGAGGGGAAGAAATAGAAAGACAAAGCTAGAAAGTACACTTAGTCTTTGGATATAATTCAACAGATAAATTTAAATTTGAAATAACAATACTGGTGAAATACCAGAACAAATTTTCAAGCCACTTATATTGAGAACAGAAAAGTTGCTTCAATCAATACACATCTTTGTATATGTCACCTTTCCCAAATGATCAAAACTACATGTTTATACTTGGATAAATCATGTGTATTCTAATATGATGTACTATAAACTAAAAAAAGTAGCTGATGTATATTTATGGCCACATCTATAGCCAAACCTGATGATAATGCAGTGACAAAAGTTCACAAAAAACTTTGAGAAATGGTATGTAAAAGATGGTGGTCTAGGAGGTTTAGCCCTTGCTTCTCAATAACAACAATGCCTTGACAATCCATTGGGAGAAATTACACGTACATATGGTCCTTCTGTTGTCCAGTGAAGACATATAGTCCATGACACTTTTGTGTCTAGAGTATGGACTATCCTCCCACAGCAGCCCTGGTGGTCAATGTTTTTGCGTCTTTTGTATTCAGGTGCTGATTACTATGTCCAGAGATTTGGTTGCACTTTGGGGGATTGGCATTGTCAAGCATCTCCTCTCTCAATGTTGTGTAAAAATTGTTTTTTTGGTAGCCAACAGATTGGGGAAAGATCTTTGTGAATCCCACATCTGATAGGGCTAATATTCAACATAAAAAGGAACTCAAGATGTTAGACTCCAGAAATCAAATGACTCTATTACAAATGAGATACAAAGCTAAATGAAGAATTCTTAACTGAGGAATAGTGAATGACTGAGAAGCATCTAAAGAAATGTTTACCATCCTTAGTCATCAGGGAAATGCAAATCAAAACAACCCTGAGATTCCACTTCATACTAGTCAGAATGGTAAGTTCAAATACTCAGGTGACAGCAGATGCTGGCAAGAATGTTGAGAAGAGGAACACTCCTCTATTGCTGGTGGGACTGCAAGTTGCTAAAACTTTCTGCAAATCAGTCCAGAGGTTCCTCAGAAAATTGGACATAGTACTACCTGAGGAACCCACTGTACCACTCCTGGGCACATACCCAAAAGATGCTCCAGTATATATTAAGGACACATGCTCCAGTATGTTTATAGTAGTTTTATTTATAATAGGAATCATCTAGAAAAAAAACTCAGATGTCCTTTAACATAGTAATGGATACAGAAAACATGGTACATTTACAGAGTGGAGTACCACTCAGGTATTAAAACCAATGATTACATGAAATTCTTACACAAATGTATTGAACTGGAAAATATAATTTAGAGTGTGGTAATACAGGACAAAGGGTAGAATACAGACTGAAGGAAAGGTCACCCCAAGACTGACCCACCCAGGGAGCTATTTCATATGCAGCCACCAAACCCATTCAGGATTGCTGAAGCCAAGAAGTGCTTGCTTATAGGAACCTGATTTGGATGTTTTCTGAGAGTCTTTGCTAGAACCTTACTGATACAGGTGAAAAGGCTTGTAGCCAACCATTGGACTGAACTCAGGGATCCCAATGGAAAAGTTAGAGAAAGCACTCAAGGAGCTGAAGGAGTTTGAGATCCCATAAGAAGAAAATTGTTACATTTTGTTTTACATGTACTTTATGCTCATTGTAACTATTAAGTTTTCAATGCATACTATCAAACCTTTAAAAAAATCAAGTACTGACTAAAAAATATATTCATACAGTTTTATGTAAAAATTATTTTAAAATCTGAAAAAAAGTACTGACAAAAATGTATTGTATAATTTTATGCAAAAAATGCTTAAAATCTGTACATTTTTCTTTGTTTTTAAAATAAAGTTGATAAAAAAAGAAGAAAAACTATATCAGTCAACTAGCTCTCCTCAAGAACTCCCACTACAAATGAGTCCAAATGGAGGGACCCATGATTTCAGACACATATGTAGCAGAGAATGGCATTGTCTGGTATCCATTAGAGGACAAGCTCTTGGTCTTGTGAATGCTTGATCCCCCAATGTAGGGGAATGCTAGCATGTTAAGTTGGAAGTGGCTGGGTGGGAATGAGAACATTTTTATAGAAGCAGGGTGACACAGAGGGAAAAGGGAAGTGGGAGGTGGGGAAAGAGGATAAGATTTGAAATGTAAATACATAAAATATCCAATTAAAATGTTTGACTTCACCTCTAATTAATAAAGAGTTAATAGCCATAATCTGGGCAGCAGAGAATAAGTTTGTAATTTTGATCTGGAAGAGAGAGAGAGAGAGAGAGAGAGAGAGAGAGAGAGAGAGAGAGAGAGAGAGAGAGAGAGAGAGAAGTACAGAGAGACAGAAATATGATTCAGCATGTGGATTTACTATGAGCAAGTGCCTTGAGGAAGTGACCATGGGAGGACACCGATGATGCAGGAACAGCCAGGTCAAGACCAAGATGCCAAGTAAAGCCAGTTAGCAGAGATGTAGGCTAGGACAACATTGTCAGGTTAGAATAGCTCCCTATGTGCCCAGCAACAGTGCAAGAAGCTTTTAAATAAAAATACCAGTTCTCCATGTCATTAGTTATGAGCAAGAGTAGGCCTAGAAATGTGGGACATAGAATTCAGTCCTAGGGTTCTGGCCCAGACCTGGAGCTGGTCTATTGTTATTAGGACTCATGACCTGCCTGCATATTGCTGAGCACCTCTGTAGTATTTATCGTCTTGAGCCCACAGGTGAGCCCTACATTATCTCCACTGACTATACAGAGAGAGACCACAGGGAACTCTTGAGGCACAGGTATATTGTAGTTGCTTGGGAATGGACTGTTCTATCCCTCATATGTGCCCAACCCAGAGCTGGCCTACCACCATCAGAACTCACAGCCTATCCACAGAGAGCTGAACATCCAGGAGCAATCTCCTTCATGAGTGCAAGTGCCCACAAATCCACAGGAAATAAAAACTCCAGCATCACATTTAACAAGATGGCAAGAGGAAAGTACAAAAACCTAAGCAACAAAAACCAAGACATTGTGGCAACATCAGAACCCAGTTCTCCTACCATAGCAAGTAGTGGATATCCCAACAAACCATTTATATTTGGACTTAAAATCATACCTCATGTATATGATGGAGGGCCCCAAGAAGTACATGAATAACTCCCTTAAAGAATTGCAGGACAACCAGGAGAACAAACATAAACAAGTAGAAACCCTTACAAAGGAAACACAAAATTCACTTTAAAAGCCACAGAAAAACACAACTCAACAGGTGAAGGAATTGAAAATGGAAATATAAACAATAAAGAAATCACAGAAAGAAACAACCCTTGAGATAGAAAACCTAAGAAAGAGACCTGGAGTCATAGATGCAAGCATCACTAACAGATTACAAGAGATGGAAGAGAGAATCTCAGGGGCAGAAGATACCATAGAAAACATTTATAGAATGGTCAAAGAACATGCAAAATCAAAAAAGCTCCTAACTTGATTTATGCAGAAAATTCAGGGCACAATGGAAAGACAAAACCTAAGGATAATAGGTGTAAAAGAGAGTGAAGGCTCCCAACTAAATATCCCACTAAATATCTTCAACAAAATTATAGAAGAAACTTCCCTCACCTAAAGAAAGGGATGATCATGAACATACAAGAAGCCTACAGAACTCCAAATAGATTGGACCAGAAGAGAACTTCCTCCCAACACATAATAGTTAAAACACCAAATTTCCAAAACAAAGAAAGGATACTAAAACCAGTAAGAAAAAAAGGACAAGTAACATATAAAAGCAGATTGATTAGAAAAATACCAGACTTCCCAACAGAGACTATGAAAGCTAGAAGATCCTTGACATACATCATACAGACCCTAACAGAACACAAATGCCAGCCCAGGTTACTAACTCTGAATTACCATAGATGGAGAAACCAAGATATTTCAGGACAAGACCAAATTTACACAATATCTATCCACAAACCCAGCTCTACAAAGGATAATAAATGGAAAACTCCGACACAAGGAGGGAAACTATACCCTAGGAAAATCAAGAAAATAATCTTGCAATAAACTCAAAAGAAGAGAACCACATAACCATAATTCTACCTCTAATAACAAAAATAAGAGGAAACAACAATCACTATTCCTTAATCTCTCTAAACATCAATGGACTCAATTCCCCATAAAAAGACATAGTCTATGAGTCTGGATACATGAACAGGATCCAGCCGTTTGTTGCATACAGGAAACTCATCTCAGTGAAAAAGACATACACTACCTCAGAATAAAAGTCTGGAAAAGATTATGAACATTTACACAATGGAGTACTACTGAGCTATTAGAAATGATGACTCCTAAGCAAATGGGCAGAACTAGAAGCTATTATCCTGAGTGAGGTAACCCAATCACAAAACAACACACATGGTATGAACTCACTTATAAGTAGATTCTAGCCATAAAAGCTTGGAATACCCAAGAAAATTCACAGACCTTATGAAGCTCAAAAAGAAGGAAGGCCAGAATAGGAATGCCTCAGTCCTTCTTAGAAAGGAGAAGGAAACACAAGAGAAAGTTCTGGGAGAAACAGTGGAGCTGGGATTGAAGAAAAGATCACTCAGAGACTGCCTCATCTGGGGATCCATGCCACATGCAGCCACCCAACTCAAGCACTATTGCAGATGCCACAAAGTGCTTACTGGAAGGAGCCAGATATAGATGCCCCCGCAGAGGCTCTTCCAGAGTCATACAGATACATTTGAGGATACTTGCAGCTAAGCATTAAACTGAATATGGAGACTGCATTGAAGGAGGTAGTGAAAGATATGAAGGAGCTGAAAGGATTTGCAACCCCATGGGAAGAACAACATTATCAACTAACCAAACCCTCCAGAGCTCCCAGGGACTAAAACACTAACCAATGAGCACACATGGAGAGACTCATGGCTCCAGTTGCATATATAGCAGGGGATGGTATTGTTTGGCATCAATGGGAGAAGAGGGCTGTGGTTCAGTGAAGGCACATTTTCCCAGTGTAAGGGAATGCTGAAATGCTGAGTTGGAGAGGGTGGTTGGGAGAGGGAGTACCTTCATGGAAGCAAGGGGTGGGGAAGGGTAGAGAGAAATGGGGGAAATGGGTTAACATTTGAAATGCAAATACCAATAATATCCAATAATGAAAAGAATTTAAACTTAGACAGAAATTCAAATCAAAATATTCAAGTTTTAGAATAGTCTCTGGTGAAAGAGTGGAACAAACACTTCTTGGAAACAGGCAACTCCTTCAGAGCCTCTGCTGTGTAGTAAGGTTGGTTCATAGTTGCCTGATACTTGAGTTAGGCCTATGACTAGCTGTTGTTTTGTGAAATGAGCAACTTTTGCAAGGTGGCCCTTGGGCATAATTTTTCCAGAGAAAATACCAATGGGAAAGTTGCTCTAGGACCTTCTGAACCATGGGCGATACGTATTTAGCACACATTCTTCTGGTGTAGCATCATGCCCTTGACAACCAGACCATGGAAGAGGCTCTGCTTCTGTTTATAACTGGGACATACAAAGTGACTGAATTCAGCCTGAGTAATTCAGTAGCATTGAGGCATAGTCTTGGCCTTTTATGTAGGTTGAAGCTTCAGTGCACAGCATCATGGTTCAGAAATATAGAAGAGCATGCTAGCAGGGGTGAATAGGCCCAGCACTCACTGCTGCCTGTTAAGGTGAAGCTTGACTCTCATAGGCGATGCTCATTAATGTCCCCCATCTAATGCAGCCACTGTTACACCTTCCAAGCCAATGATCAGCTCACAGTATGATGGATGGAACCATCATCTCTCTGTGAGCAGAAGGGCTGAGGCATGGCTTGAGCTGAACAGCAATGAGAGTCAGAGAATGCAAGAAGAAATTCAAGCACAAATGAGCTTTTGATCAAATAAAAATATTCTGATTTATTCATAAATGCTAAAAAAGGATATTGTGTATAAAATTATAGGCATGTATAAATAATATAAATTAATAAAGTTAAAAGAAATAAGATACACAAAGATGTAAAAACAAGGTATCATTTGGACCCATATAACACTATTAAAGATGGCTTTAAAATAGAGACAAAAGAGAGATAAATGGCTTAACTGAAATTGGCACATAATGATTATGATTATTGGCATGCTGGTATTTTTATCTTAGTATTACTCACCTAATGGCTTTATGTGTTATCTTCAAAAAAGGACTTTAGAGATATAAAAATGGAAACAAGCCTTAGAAGAAAAATTAGAAAAACTTAGAATCAGATAGAAACAGAGGAATTAAGACTTGAACCTATCTGCCACAATATAATTAAATAAAAAAAAGTCAGCCAAGACCTCATGTTCAGCTCAAGATGCAAGGCCAGTCATGCATCAGCCCTTCTGATCACAGAGAAAAGTGGTTCCATTATACTGTGAGCTGATCACCGACTGGGAAGGAGTTTACAGTGGCTGCATTCGATGGGGGATACTGTGTCCTTCCCTGAGAGTTGAGCTTCACATTGGCAGGTACCAGTTGGTTTTCTTAAGTTGTTAGAAAACCAACCTTAGCTTTTTCAGTTACTGTATTACAAATGCCATCAGAAACCGGACACTCACAAGCGTATGAAGAAACTGGATGGCTTCCTGTAGATTTTCTAGATTTGAAAAAATTTAAGGAAAATATAACTTCATATGGTATGCATTCTCAGTTAATGAATATTCTTGGGCTATTAAAAAGAGAATAATTCCCTAAGAATTGAAAGGTATGACAAAAGCAACATTACAACCTGGTCCTCAGTTACAATTGTAATCATGGTGAGATGAAGCTAAATAGATAGAATAGATAAATATGGCCAGAGGTATCAGTACTTCCCAAGATCAGTTGCTAGATGAAGACTCATTTGCTGAGGTACAGATACAAATTGCACAAGATGAGGTTACCTTGGTACTGTGTCACACAGAAGCTTTAAATGTTTGGGACAAGATTGAAGACACAAAGGATTTGATCAATTCACAAAAGTTATACAAGGTCCAAAAGAGACTTTTACCAATCTTTTACAGAGATTGGCTGTGACTGTAGATAGAAAGGTATCAGATTCACAAGGTAGGAACAGTCTGATTGAATCTTTGGCTTTTGAAAGTGCTAATGCTGAATGCAAAAAGATAATCAGGGTTATAAAGGCAAGACCAGCATCAGTAGATGAATGGATTAGAAATATGACTGATATTGGTTCTCATTCTTAGGATATAACTTTAATGAGAGAAGTGATATTCAAAGGTTTTGAGAAAATTTAATTATTCAAATGCCTTAATTATAATAAGCAAAGTCACTAAAAAGGTTGTAGGCAGAGCCAAGCTAATTTGCAAAAAAGGCCTGAGCATGTTGGATTATGCAGAAAATATGGCAAAGGCTCACAGTGGAACAATGAATGTGGATCAACAAGAGATCAACAGGGTAACTTCTTGTCAGCAAATACCCAGGGGTGGCTATTTCAAGTCCTAAAATCAAATTGAAATCAACCATTTCAGGCTAGCAGTGGAGAAACTCATTCACAAAACATTGAAAGATACTGCTCTGAAAATAGGTACAAATAATTCAGATACGATTATCAGAGCTTTCAATACCTAAGACCAAAGTCCCCGAGGAACCAAGAATAAGTATTTTTGGCAAATTTCTATAGATGATCAGAAGTCAAAACTAAAGGTATTTGTAAATAATATTGAAATAGAAGGCATGGTAGATAATTGGGGCACATGTCACCATAATCTCACCCAAGTCTTGGCCTCCAGATTGGCCTCTTCGGGAGGTAAATATTCAATTTCTAGGGGTTGGAACTTTATCCCAGACAGAACAAAGTATAAAATGTCATAAATGTATATGGCATGAAGGTTAAATAGAAAAATTAAGGCCATGTGTAGGTTATATGGGAGTTGAATTTATGGGGAAGAGATTTGTTGCAACAATAGGAATAATGGATTTTCCAACATCAGAGACAAATTGCAAAATATAAGACATGTTCTTATTGGAGTTATTGAAAAATGTTATTAAGAACAGATTGTCCTAAGTTGCCTATAGCAAGGACACAGCAGAAGGTGACTCTCTAACTTCATATGGGGGAGCCACTGCTGGTAAGGCACCAATAGCCTTACCTCTAAGATTGGTGATTGGTAGGTTTGCTTGGAGGGAACAATGGCCTATGACAAAAAATTACAATACGAGAATAGCTAGTCCAAGTGCTCAACATATAGAAGAGCCTATCAGCCCTTGGAATTCTCCAGTATTTGTCATTAAAAAGAAATCTGGAAAATGGAGAATGTTAATGGATCTGAGAGCAATCAATAAAAGTATTCAGCCAGTGGGCTTTCTACAGCATGGAATTCCATTGTCTTCACTGTTACCTAAGGCATGGGCTATCATAGTGATCAGGTTTACAGATCGCTTTTTTATAGCTACTTTGAAAGAGAAGATAGGAGAAGGCTTGCTTTCTCAGAACCTACTCATAAAAATAGTTTTCCAATAAAGAAATACGAATGGAAAGTCTTGCCACAAGGATTATTAAAAAGACCTACTTTATGCAAATATTTTGTACAACAGCTGTTAGAATTCATAAACAGTTTCCTCACTCTATAATTTATCATTATATAAATAATGTTTTCTGGTTGATTCAGATGGAGTTACTTTAGGGAAAAATGTTTGGTGAAGTAAAGAGAATTTTACCTTGTTGGGGATTATAAGTTGCTTTTAAAAATACAAAGAGGAGAGTCTATTATCTAGGATATAATATAGGTTAACCAAAATTCAGCCACAAAAGATACAGGTCAGAAGAGACCAATTAAAAACTCTTAATGATTCTCAGAAAGTATTAGGAAACATTAATTGTCTAAGACCCACAATTTGTTTACTATTCAAGAATCAAATAATTTATCTAAATTTTTACAAGATTATAATGACTTAAGTATTCCAATAAAATTATCAGCTGAGTCCAAAAATGAATAGTCTCTGGTAGAAAATAAATTACAGGATGCATACATAGGTTGTTTGGATCCAAAGTTGGCTTGTATTTTAGTTATTTTACCTTTGACTCATTTTCTTACAGAAATTCTTATGCAGAGATAAGAGATTATCTTAGAATGGATTTTTAAGCACACATATAGATAAAAAAGAATCATAGACCTATATAGAAAAGGTTTCTGAATTGATTCTGAGAGGAAAAATGAGACTTTGTCAGTTTGCAGGAACAGACCCAGCAGAAACTTTCTATACCTTTTATTAATGGCGAAACTTTCTCAATATTGGCAGGAAATAAATACTGGCAAAGAGCTTGTAGTAATTTTTTGGGAGAGATTAGCAATAAATATCCCCCAAAGCAAGTGACTTTAGTTTATAAAAAAACTAATTGAATTCTTCAAATAGTAAAAAGAACACTAATTTCTGGAGCCTACACATTCTATACTGATGAAAATAAATCAGGAAAATCAGGTTATACATCAGGAAAAATAAATAAAATGGCCCAGAGCCCTTATAATTCAGTTAAAAAATCAGAGCCATATGCCATTTTATGGTATTATTCAATTTTGCTGACTATCTTAATAGAGTTACTAACTCTCAATATGTACAGTTGTTTTACATATTGAAACTTTTGGAATTGTTCTAGACTATTCAAAATTAACTTTACTGTTTATCCAACTACAGCAAGTAATCAGAAATAGAAATGATTCCTGTATACAACACATATTAAATCCTGCTTGGGTCTACCAGACCCTCTAGCATAAGGTAATGATAAAATTCATCAACTACTAATAGGGAATATGTTAAAAGCTTTAGAATTTTATAAAAATACTATGTTAACAACAAAGGTTTAAAGAAAGATTTTCCATCACTTGTCACCCAGCTAAGGAAGGCATAAGGAAATGTCCTACCTGTTTTTTATACACCCAAACCCCATTATCTGCAGGGAATAATCCAGAAGGTACCCAAAGAAATAAAATTTGAAAATGGATTTGTTTCTCTTTCCAGAGTTTGGAAAACTAAACTAAGTGAAATAGACACACACATACTTAGGATTTCAACCTGGTGATCCATCCCATATGCAGTCACCAATCCCAGTCACAATTACTGAAGTCAAGATGTGCTTGCCTACAGGAGCCTGATATGGATGTCTCCTGAGAGTCTCTGCCAGAGCCTTACTGAAACAGATCAAGATGTTGCAGTTCATCACCAGACTGATCAGGAGGACCCAAATGAAGGACTTAGAGAAAAGACTGAAGGATTTGAAGGTGTTTGCAGACCCATAGGAAGAACAACAATATCAACCAACCAGATCCCCTAGAGCTCCCAGGGACTAAACCAACAATCAAAGAGTACAGGGTTGGGGAGGAACCATGGCCCCGGCTGCATGTGTAGCAGAGGATGGCATTATCTGGCATCAATAATAGGAGAAGCCCTTGGTTATGTGAAGGCTCATTTCCCCATTGTAGGGGAATTCCAAGGTGTTGAGGTGGGAGTGGGTTTGTGGAAGGGAGAGCATCCTCATAGAAGCAGGGCGAGAAGAAATTGGAGAGGGGAAAACCTGAAAAGGTGATAACATTTGAAATGTAAATACATAAACTATCCAATAAAAATATAAAAGAAGAATAATTCTGAAAAGGCTGATTATGTAATTATACATTTATTAGAAGTTATAGCTATTATTGGCATACATGTATAAATTAAGACTGACAATGCTACATCACAATAAAACATTTTTTGCATATTACAACATAAAGCATATTATAGGTATACCACACAATCATACAGGACAGCAATTATAGAAAGATCTATCATAATTTGAAAGAGATGCTTAGTTAACAGAAAGGAGTAGCATAGATATCCAGAGAAAGATTATATAATGCTTTATTAACTTTAAAATTTTAAAATGCTAATAAAAAGAACAGCTGTGGAGAGTTACTGTATTATGGAAAAAATCTTTTGAATTAAAATAGTCTATCTGTTTTAAAGCTGCATTAACTTTGGAATAGAATAAAAGTAAGAAAATGCATTTTTTTTGAGGAAGAGGTTTTGTCTTTTGTTTCAACAGAAGAAAAGCTATGGATTCTATCAAAATTAATAAAGATTAGATTTGACTAGTAAGTAATTATCTTGTAGATTGTAGTTGAAGGGCTCTTGCAAGACCAAGGATGGTACATGTAACTCTGGCAGGCCTTGCCTTTCCTTTTCCTCTTCCTTGCTAAATTATGCGTTACATTTCTAAAGCTAGCCACCAAGTTATATTTCCTCATCTGATCACTGTCATCTCCTGAGGATAACTACCAAGGATCAGCTCTCAAAGTACTGATTTCCACTAATCTTTTTGTTCTTTGAGTAGAGAAAGGGTACTAATTTGTTTGAGTTAATTTTATACCCAACAACTTTGTTGAAGGTGTTTATCATCTGTAATAGTTCCCTGGTGGAATTTTTAGGGTCACTTAAGTATACTATCATTTCATCTGCAAATAGCAATATTTTGATTTCTTCCTTTCCAATTTGTATCCCCTTGACCTCTTTTTGTTGTCTTATTGATCTGGTTAGTATTTCAAGTACTATATTGAATAGGTAGGGAGAGAGTGAACAGCCTTGTCTAGTCCCTGATTTTAGTGAAATTACTTAAAGTTTCTCACCATTTACTTTGATGTTGGCTACTGGATTGCTTTATATTACTTTTGCTATGTTTAACTATCAGCCTTGAATACCTCATCTTTCCAAGACTTTAAATATGAAGGGATGTTGAATTTTGTCAAATGTTTTCTCAGCATCTAAGGAGATAATCATGTGATTTTTTTCTTTGAGTTTGTTTATACAGTGAATGACACTGATGTATTTTTATATATTGAACCATCCTTGCATCCTTGGTATAAAGCCTACTTGATCATGGTGAATTATTGTCTTGATGTGTTCTTGGACTTGGTTTGCAAGAATTTTATTGAGTATTTTTGCATTGAAGTTCATGAGGGAAATTGGTCTAAAGTTCCCTTTCTTTGAAGGATCTTTGTGTGGTTTAGAAATGAGCGTAATTGTGGCTCTGAAGAATGAGTTGGGTAATATTCCCTCTGTTTCTATTTCGTGGAATAGTTTGGAGAGTATTGGTATTAAATCTTCTATGAAGATCTGATAGAATTCTCCACTAAACCCATTAAGTCCTGAGCTTATTTTGATTGGGAGGCTTTTGATGACTGCTTCTATTTCTTTAGGAGTTATGGGGCTGTTTAGATGGTCTATCTGATCATGATTTAACCTTGGTACCTAGTATCTGTCAAGAAAATTGTCCTTTCCTCTAGATTTTCCAGCTTTGTAGAGTATAGGCTTTTGTGATAGGATCTGATGATTTTTTTGAATTTCCTCAGTTTCTGTTGTTATGTCTCCCCTTTCATTTCTGATTTTGTCAATTTGGATACTCTCTCTGTGTCCTCTAGTTAGTCTGGCTAAGGGTTTATCAATCTTGTTGATTTTCTCAAAGAATCAGCTCCTGGTTTTGTTGTTTCTTTTTATAGTTCTTTTTGTTTCTCTTTGATTAATTTCAGCTCTGAGTTTGATTATTTTCTGCTGTCTACTCCTCTTGGGTGTATTTGCTTCTTTTTGTTCTAGAGCTTTCAGTTGTGCTGTTAAGTTGCTAGTGTATGCTCTCTCCAGATTCTTTTTGGAGGCACTCAGCACTATGAGTTTTCCTTTTAGTATGGCTTTCATTGTATCCCATAAGTTTGGGGATGTTGTGCCTTCATTTTTGTTCAATTCTAAAAAAAGCCTTTGTTTTTTTTTTTATTTCTTCCTTGACCAAGCTATCATTGAGTAGAGTATTGTTTAGAGTATGTGAGCTTTTTGTTGCTGTTGTTATTATTGAAGACCAGCCTTAGTCCATGGTAATCTGATAGAATATATGAGATTATCTCAATCTTCTTGTATCTGTTGAGGCCTGTTTTGTTATCAACTATATGGTTAATTTTGGAGACAGAGCCATGAGGTCCTGAGAAGGTATATTCTTTTGTTTTAGAATGAAATATTTTATATATGTCTTTTAAATTCATTTGTTTCATAACTTCTGTTAGTTTCAACTGTATCCCTATTCAGTTTCTGCCTTTATGATCTGTCCATTGATGAAAGTTGTATGTTGAAATCTCCCACTGTTATTGTGTGTGGTATAATATATGCTCTGAGCTTTAGTATGCTTTCTTTTATTGATGTGCATGCTCTAGTATTTGGAACATAGATGTTCAGGATTGAGAGTTCATTTTGATAGTTTTTTTCCTTTGGTGAGTAAAAAGTGTCCTTTCTTGTCTTTTTTGATCACTTTTGGTTGAAAATCTATTTTATTCGATAATAGGATGACTACTCCAGCTTGTTTCTTAGGGCCATATGCTTGGATGTTTTTCCCCAACCATTTACTTTGAGATAGTGTTTGTCTTTGTTGCTGATACGAGTTTTCTCTATGCAGCAAAATAGAATTGAAACCCTTCACAATAGCCACAAAGAATATAAAATACCTTGGTGTGACCCTAACCAAGCAAGTGAAGGGTCTGTATGACAAGAACTTCAAATCTCTGAAGAAGGAAATTGAAGAAAACATCAGAAGATCGAAAGATCTCCCATGCTCATAGATTGGAAGGATCAACATTGTAAAAATGGCCATCTTGCCTAAGGCAATCTAGAAATCTAATGCAATCCCCATCAAAATTCCAACTCAATTCTCATCGAGTTTGAAAGAGCAATTTGCAAATTCATTTGGAATAATAAAAAACTCAGGATAGCAAAAACCATTCTCAATAATAAAAAACTTCTGGTGGAATCATCATCCCTAACCTGTAGCTATATAACAAATCAATTGTGATAAATTGCATAGAATTGGTACAGAGACAGCCAGGTAAACCAATGGAATAGAGTTGAAGATCCAGAAATTAACCCACATACCTATGGTCATTTGATCTTTGACAAAGGAACTAAAACCGTTAAATGGAAAAAGGACAGCCTCTTCAACAAATGGTGCTGGATCAACTGGTAGTCAACATGCAGAAGAATGCAAATCAATCCCTTCTTATCTCCTTGTACAAAGCGCAAGTCAAAGTGGATCAAAGACCTCCACATAAAACCAGGTACACTGAAACTAATAGAACAGAAAGTGGGGAAGAGCTTAGAAAACATAGGCACAGGGGAAAATTTCCTGAACAGAACACCAGTGGGTTATGCTCTAAGATTAAGAATGGACAAATGAGATCTCATGAAATTGCAAAGTTTCTGTAAGGTCAAGGACACTGTTAAAAGGACAAAATGGCAACCAATAGATTGGGAAAAGATCTCTACCAATTCTACATCTTATAGAGGGCTAATATCCAATATATACAAATCACTCAAGATGTTAGACTCTAGAGAATCAAATAATCCTATTAAAAATGGGGTAGAGAGTGGGACAAAGGTCTGATGAAATTGTGATGCAAGTAGCCGGGGTGCAGAGAGGTCTGAGTTGAGCACGAAGAAAGCGCCCCCTCCTCGGATTGGTTCAGGAGAGCAGGAACTCTGCTGTAGTGACTTGGTTTCCACCCTGAAGGCTCTTGCATGTGGACCAAATGCTCAGGCCATTGGCCACTGGGAACAGTAGAGATTCAGGGAGTCAGGCCTGGTGAGACTGTGCTGTGAGCAGGTGGGGTGCAGAGAGGTCTGGGTCGATCACGTGGAAAGTGCGCCTCCCATTGGTTCAGGGGAGCAGGAACCCTGGAATAGGGACTTATTATCTGTCTGGAAAGCCATCATGTGCAGACCAAATGCTCAGGCCATTTACCACCTGGAATAGTGGAGATCCAGGGACACAGGCCTGGCAAGACTCTACTGTTAGTAGCCAGGATTCAGAGAGAGCTAGGCCTAGCGCACAGTAGGTGTTGCCCTCTGGTTGTTCCAGGGGAGCAGGAACTCTGCTGTAGAGACTCTGGTCCACCCAGAAGGCTCTTGCATGCGGACCAAATGCTCAAGCCATTTGCCACCAAAAACAGTGGAGATCCAGGGACACAGGCCAGGTATACAGGAGAGAAGGGAACCAATCACTGACAATAAGACCACATATAATCAAAGACAACAAGATGGCAAGAGGAAAGCGAAAGAACTTACCCAATAGAAACCAAGACAACCTGGCAGCATCAGAACCCAGCTCTCCCATCACAGCAAACAGCAGAATGCCAAACCATCCAGAAAAAGAAGACTCAGACCTGAAATAATACCTCAAGATGATGATGGAGATCTTTGAGAAGAGCATGAATAACCCACTTAAACAAGAACGGGAGGAAAAGCATAAAGAAATAGAAGCTTTTAAATAGGAAACACGAAAAACACTCAAAGAAATCAAAGAACTAGAGAAAAACAGAACCAAATAGATGAAGAGATTGAAGAAGGAATTTAAAATGGAAATGGAAACAATAAAAAAAAACACTAAAAGAGACAACCCTAGAGATAGAAAACCTAAAAAAGAAATCAGAAGTCACAGATGCAAGCATCTCCAACAGACTGCAAAAGATGGAAGAGAGAATCTTAGGGCTGAAGACAACATTGAAAACATAGACAAAACAGTCAGAGAAGATGAAAAATCCAAAAAGCTCCTAACCCAAAATGTCCAGGAGATACAGGACACAATGAGAAGACCAAACCTAAAAATAATAAGAATAGAAGAGGGCAAAGAATATCAACCAAGAGGCACAGTAATTATCTTCAAAAAAATCATAGAAGAAAACTTCCCTACATTTAAAATTGATGATCATGAACATAAAAGAAGCCTACAGAACTCCGAATAGAGTGGACCAGAAAAGAAATTCTTCCTGAAACATAATAGTCAAAATGCCAAGTGCCCAAAGCAAAGAACGAATACTAAAAGCAACAAGGGAAAAAGGTCAGGTAACATATAAAGGTAGATCAATCAGAATCACACCTGACTTCTCAAAAGAGACCATGAAAGCTAGAAGATCCTGGGAAGACATCATGCAGACCCTAAGAGAACACACGTGTCAGCCCAAGCTGCTATGCCCATCAAAACTCTCAATCTCCAAAGATGGAGAGACCAAGATATTCCAGGACAAAACTAAATTTACACAATGTCTGACCACAAACAAGCACTATAATGAATTATATGTGGAAAACCCAATAGAAGGAGAGGAAATCCATCCTAGTAAAAACAAGAAAATATCTAAGCAAGAAAACCCAAAGAAGAAAGACACACAGGCACAATTCTACCCCTAAAAGCAAAAATAGCAGGAAACAGCAACCACTGTCCCTTAATATCTCTTAACATAAATGGACTCAATTCCCGAATAAAAGGATATAGGTTATCAGACTGATTACATAAACAGAGTCCAGCATTTTGCTGCATACAGGAATCTCATCTCAAGACAAAGACAGACATTAACTCAGAGTAAAAGGTTGAGAAAAAAACCTTCCAAGCAAATGGCCCCAAGAAATAAGATGGAGTAGTTATTCTAATATCAAATAAAGTAGATTTTCAACCAAAAGTTATTAAAAAAGATAAGGAAGGACACTTTTTAGTCATTATAGGAAAAATGTACCAGGAGGAGCTCGTAATCCTTACTGTATATGCTCTAAAAACAAGAACACCCATATTCATAAAAGAAACCCTACTAAAGCTCAAAAAATACATTGCATCCCATACAATAATAGTGGGGGACCTCAAAACCCCACTCTCATCAATAGACCTATCATGGAAACAGAAACTGAACAAGGAGGCAGTGAAACTAGCAGAGGTTATGAACCAATTGGAATTAATAGACATCTACAGAACATTTCATCCTAAAACAAAAGAATATACCCTCTTCTCAGCACCTAATGGCACCTAATCCAAAATTGACCGTATAATCAGTCACAGAGCAAGCCTCAATAGATATAAGAAGATTGAAATACTCCTATGCATCCTATCAGATCACCATGGTCTAAGGCTGGTATTTAATAACAACAAAGACAACAAAAGTCTATATACACATAAAAACTAAAAAATGCTCTATTAAACGATAGCAGGGTCAAAGAAGAAATAAAGAAAGAAATTAAGGATGTTCTAGACTTTAATGAAAATTAAAACACAACACACTCAAATCTATGGGATGCAATGAAAGCAGTACTGAGAGCAAAACTCATAGCTCTGAGTGCTTCCAAAAAGAAACTGCAGAGAGCATACACTAGCAACTTGACAGCACAGTTGAAAGCTCTAGAACAAAAGGACGCAGATACACCCAAGAGGACTAGACAGCAAGAAATAATCAAACCGAGAGCAAAAAATGACCAAATGGAAACAATAGAAACCATTCAAAGAATCAACAAAACAAAGAGCTGGTTCTTTGACAAAATTAAAGGTTGATAACCCCTTAGCCAGACTAACTAGAGGGCAAAAAGGGAGTATCCATATTAACAAAATCAGAAAGGAAAGTGGAGACATAACAACTGAAACTGAGGAAATTCAAGAAATCATCAGATCCTACTACAAAGCCTATATTCAACAAAGCTGGAAAATCTGGAGGAAATGAATGAATTCCTAGACAGATACCAGATACTAAAGTTAAATCAGGATGAGGAAAACCATCTCAATAATCCCATAACACCTAAAGAAATAGAAAAAGTCATCAAAAGACTCCCAAGCAATAAAAGCCCATGTCCAGATGGGTTCAGTGTAGAATTCTATCAGGCATTTATTGACAACCTAATACCAATACTCTCCAAACTATTCCACAAGATAGAATCAGATGAAACACTACCTAACTCATTTTTCAAGGCCATAATAACCCTTGTTCCTAAACAACACAAAGACCCTAACAGGAAAGAGAAGTTCAGACCAATATCACTCATGAACATTGATGCAAAAATACTCAAAAAATCCTTGTAAACCGAATCCAAGAACACATCAAAAGGATTATTCACTATGATCAAGTAGGTTTCATCCCTGGGATGCAGGTATAGTTTAATATACAGAAATCTGTCAATGTAATCCACCATATAAACAAACTCAAAGAAAAAAACTACATGATCATCTCACTAGATGCTTAGAAAGCATTTGACAAAATTCAACACCCCTTCATGTTAGAAGTCTTGGAAAGAACAGGAATCCAAGGCCCATACTTAAACATAATAAAAGCAATATACAGCAAACCAATAGCGAACATCACACTTAACAGTTAGAAACTTGCAGCAATCCCATTAAAATCAGGGACTAGACAAGGCTGTTCACTCTCCCCCTACTTATTCAACATAGTACTGGAAGTTCTGGCTGGAGCAATTAGACAGCAAAAGGAAATCAAAGGGATACAAATTGGAAAGGAAGACGTAAAAAGATCACTCTTTGTTGATGACAAGTTAGTGTATGTATGTGACCCCAAAAATTCCACCAGAGAACTTCCACAGCTTATAGACAAGTTCAGAAAAGTGGGTGGATAGAAAATTAACTCAAACCATTCAGCAGCCTTCTTCTACTCTTAGGACAAACATGCAGAGAAAGAAATTAGGGAATAGATACCCTTTAAAACAGTCACAAAGTATATGAAATACAGTTTTTGGTGTGACTCAAGCTAAGCAAGTAAAGGACCTGTCTGACATTAACTTCAAATCTCTAAAGATGGAAATTGAGGAAGATCTCAGAAAATAAAAAGATCTTCCATGCTCATGAATTGAAAGGATCAACATTTTAAAAATGGCCATCTTACCAAAAGCAATCTACAGATTCAATGCAATCCTCATCAAAATTCCAATCCAAATCATCATAGAGTTGGAAAAAAATATGTGCAATTTCATTTGGAATAATAAAAGACCTAGAATAGCAAAAATCCATCCTTAACATCTGTCAGAATCACCATCTCTGACCTCAAGCTATACTACAAGGAAATTATGCTAAAAACTGCATGGTACTGGTACAGAGATAGGCACGTGGATCAATGGAATAGAATAGAAGATACAGAAATGAGCCCTCACATATATGGTCAGTTGATTTTTGACAAAGAAGCTGTAAACATTCAATGGAAAAAGAACAGCCTCTTCAACAAATGGTGTTGGCACAACTGGCACTCAACATGTAGAAGAATGAAAATAGACCCTTTCTTAACACCTTGTACAAAGCTCAAGTCAAGTGGATCAAAGATCTCCACATAAAACCAGGTACACTGAATCTATAGAAGAGAAAATAGGGAAAACCTTAGAACACATAGGCACAGGAGAAAATTTTCTGAACAGAACACCAATGGCTCCTGCTCTAAGGTCAAATATCAACAAATGGGACTTAATGAGATTACAGAGTTTCTGTAAGGTTAAGAACACTGTCAAGAAAACAAAATGGCAGCCAACAGAATGGGAAAAGATCTTTACCAACCCCACAACTGCTAGACCCTAATATCCAAGGTATACAAAGACTCAAGAAGCTAGACACCAGATAATCAAACAATTCTATTAAAAATAGGGTACAGAGCTAAACAAAAAGGTCTCAATTGAGGAATATCAAATGGCTGAGATGCATCTAAGGAAGTGGTCGACATCCTTAGTCATCAGGGAAATGCACATCAAAATAACCCGGAAATTCTACCTCATACCAGTTAGAACTGCTAAGATAAAAAATTCAGATGAAAGCAGATGCTGGTGAGGATGTAGAGAAAGAGGAACACTTCTCTACTGTTGGTGGGGTTGTAAAATGGTACAACCACTCTGGAAATCAGTCTGGTGGTTCCTCAGAAAATTGGACATAGTACTACCTGAAGACCCAGTTATTTCACTTCTGGGCATATACCCCAGAGATGCTCCAACAAACAACAAAGACACATGTACCTCAATGTTCATAGCAGCTCTATTTATAATAGCCAGAAACTGGAAAGAACCCAGATATCCTTCAGTAGATGAATGGATACAAAAATTGTGGTATGTTTACACAATGGAGTACTACTCAGCTATCAGAAACAATGACTTTTTGAAATGTTTAAGAAAATGGATGCATCTAGAGAATATCATCCTGAGTGCGATAACCCAGTCACAAAAGAACAGACATAATATGCTGTCACTGATAATTGGATACTAACCCTAGAAAGATCTGAACACCCCAGAAAGTACTCAAAGTCTATATGAGATTCAAGAAAAACAATGCCAAAAAATCATTATGTTTAATCTTTACACACCAAGAAAACTTTGACTATTTCCAGGTTACATCTTTTTTTTACATGTACTTTATGGTCATTATAACTCGTACGATTTTAATGCATACTATCAAACCTTGAAAAAAATCAAGTACTGACAAAAATCTATTCATATACTTGTATGCAAAAATGTTTTTAATATCTGTACATTTATCTCTGTTTTTAAAATAAAGTTGTTCAATTATATAAAAGAAAATATTATTATGTTTAATCTTTACACAGAAAGAGAAGTTTGATTACTTCCATGTTCCCTTTTGTTTTATATGTACTGTATGCTCATTGAAACTAGTTAGTTTTCACGTAATACTTTCAAACTTAAAAAAATCAAGTACTGACAAAAATATATTCATATAGTTTTCTGCAAAGATGCTTTTATAATCTGTTCATTTATCTCTGTTTTTTAAAATAAAGTTGTTAAAATTGAAAAAAAAAAGGTGTAGAGTGTTACACAGAGTCTTCTCAGCTGAAGACTATGGAATGGCTGAGAAGTACCTAAGGAAATGCTCAACATCCCTAGTCACCAGGGAAATGCAAATCAGAACAAAGTAAGATTCCACCAGTAAGAATGGCTAAGATCAAAAACTCAGGTGACATCAGATGTTGGTGAGGATGTGGAGAAAGAGGAACACTACTCCACTGTTGGTGGGTTTTAAGCTGGTACAACCACTCTGGAAATCAGTATGGCATTTCCTCAGAAAATTTGACATAATCCTATCTGAGGACCCAGCTATACCGATCCTGGGTATATACCCCAAAGTAGCTCCTACATCTAACAAGGACAAATGCTCAACAATGTTTATAGTAGCCTTATTTATAAAGCCAGGAGTCAGAAAGAAGCCAGATGTCCTTCAACAGAGGAATGCATACAGAAATTGTGGTACATAATGGAGTACTACTCTGCTTTTAAAAACAAAGAGTTCATTAAATTTCTAGGCAAATGGATAGAACTTGACGCTATCATCCTGAGTGATGTAACTCAGTCACAAAAGAGCACTCATGGTATGCACTCACTTACAAGGGGATACTAATCCCCCCCAAAGCTCAAAATACCCAAGAAATATCCACAGAACTTATGAAGCTCAAAAATGAAGTAAGACCAGAATGTGAATGCCTCAGTCCTTCTTAGAAGGGTGAACAAAGAAGGGGAGGAAATACAAGGTCAAATAGAGGAGCAGGGATTGAAGAAAAGATTTACAGAGCCTGCCTCACCTGGAGAACCACCCCATATGCAGCCACCAAACCCAAGTTCTATTGCTGATGCAAGAAGAGTTTACTGGCAGGAACAGATATTGGTGTCTCCTCAGAGGCTCTCTCAGAGTCATATAGATACAGATGAAGATGCTTGTAGCTAAACATCAGACTGAACATGAAGACTTGCAGCTAAACAGGAGAATGGCCCACATCATCAACCAGTCAAGGCACTGAGCTGAAGAGGGTGATTGGGAGAGGGAGCACCTTCATGGAAGCAAATTGAGGGGGAGGAGGAAGGGAAGTTGGGGGAAGGGTATAACATTTGAAATGCAAATACAGAGAATATCCAATAAAATTGAAAAAATAAGAAAAGAAAAAAAAGAAATCCACCAACAGAAAGCTCCCATTTGGCTACCTTGACATGTCCATTCAAAAGAAATTAACTCATTATAATTCAGAGGTTTCACTTCTAGCCTTTATAAAATGACATTTGCCTCTAGGCCACATCTTTTTTTCTCTTTATCCAGAGGAAGTTCTTTGTTCCTTTGGAGCAAATATCCCTTCCTCATCTCTCTTGTTCCCTTTCTCTTTCCCCTTATTTACCATCTCCTGTCTTTTCTTCTTAGCTCTTGAGTTATTAATGGTTTAAGATCTAGGTGTACCCCACTGATAGGATGCTATACACTTTATTATTATTATTGTTATTATTATTATTATTATTATTATTATTATTTCTAAGAAGGACTGAGGCTTACAGTTTTTGGTCTCATATTGTCTGTGAGGTGTTTTTTTTGGTATTCAGAGCTTTCTGAGGCTAGTTACCAATTATCAGTGACTGCATATTGTGTCTGTTCTTTTGTGACTGGGTTACCTCACTCAGGATGATATTCTCTAGATACATCTATTTTCCTAGAAATTTCATAAAGTCATTGTTTCTAGCAGCTGAGTAGTACTACATTGTGTAAATATGCCACAATTTCTGTATCCATTCATCTACTGAAGGACATCTGGGTTCTTTCCAGCTTCTGGCTATTATAAATAAGGCTCCTATGAATATGGTGTAGCATGTGTCCTTATTGTGTGTTGGAGCATCTTTGGGGTAAATGCCCAGAAGTGGAATAAGTGGGTCTTCAGGTAGTACAATGTCCAATTTTCTGAGGAACCACCAGACTGATTTCCAGAGTGGTTGTACCAGCTTACAACTCCACCAGCAGTGGAGGAGTGTTCGACTTTCTCCACAACCTCGCTAGCATGTGCTGTCATCTGAGTTTTTTATCTTAGCTATTCTGACTGGTGTGAGGTGGAATCTCAGAGTTCTTTTGATTTGTATTTCCCTGATGAATAGGGATATTGAGCATTTCCTTAGCTGCTTCTCAGCCATTCCATATTCCTCAATTGAGAATTCTTCGTTTAGTTCTGTACCCTTTTTTGTACCTTCTTAAGTATCCTCACAATCCCAAACATCAACTGTCTTAGGCTGGGTTTTGCAGAGGTGAAACCAGAATGAGGAATCTCATTTGAAATATAAACAAACAAAATGATTAATAAAAAATGGAGCAATGTACTAATAATTACTATAAAACACAAGATCACAAGAAGGTTTGCCTCTGAAAGACAGGATGGAAAGAGTGTAAGGGTCAGAGAACCTGGGGAGCCCTGTAAAATAATGTCTTCAGGACAAGAGAGGGACTTTGCCCTCATGAGCCTTTAACAGCTATAGTTGCCAGCATAAGGCCATACCAGGTCCTGTCCACAGTGTAGGAGGTTCAGGCTGTCAGCTTCTGCTGCTGAGGGAAATTCACTTTTCTTTATGGAAAGCAACTGTGGTAGGTTGTCCCCATCCCAGTATTCAATCAAATCCCCTTATGTATGTGGAAAGGTTAGTTTGAGTCAGTGGGAGATACATACATGTGAGTATCAGTACACGTGTGTGTACAATAGATAAAGAGGGCATGGATTTAAGAGTGGAACATGGGTGATCATTGGAGAAAGTGGATGGGGGAGTATGGATATGACCAAAATGCATTGTGCATAAAGTCTTCAAAATCTTCATTTTTTTTTGGACAAAAAAATGAGACTTTAGCCACAGAGTAATTGTCCCCACAAAAACAATTGTCTTGTATGCCATCTTTCATTGACTAAATCATTATTCTGGGGCATATGATCACTAAATAAATGAACAAAGAATCCATTTATAAAAAAATCAAAACCTAAAGAGAACCTTCCCTTTTTCTCAAATGTAAGATCTTCGCGGTGAGGAGTCAGGGAATTACAAAGGAAATGTGAGATACAGAAGGAGACACTTTAAGTAGAAATTACTGAAAGATCAAGAAGGAAGCTTGAGGATCCCTTCACTTTTTCTGAAGAAGATCCTGGGCCCAGGAGAAGGAGACTTTGCCCTTGAGAATTCTGACCAGTGCTCCCTTCATGTCTTTGTTCCGCAGGCTGTAAATGAAGGGGTTCAGCAGGGGAGTCACTACTGTGTACATGACAGCAGCTGCTGTGTCCTCTACTACTGAGTTAGAGGAAGAGGATGAGGGACACAGATAAGCCCTTATCACTGTCCCAAAAAACAGGGCTACCACAGAAAGGTGAGACCCACATGTAGAAAAGGCCTTGCGCCTACCCTGGGCAGAAGGGACCCTGAGGATAGCTGATACAATGCGGATATAAGACACAAGGATGAGCAAAAAGGGGATTAAGATGACTGCACCCCCCAGGAACAGAAGCACAAGCTCATTGATAGAGGTTTCAGAGCAAGCGATCTTCATCAGGGGTCCCAGGTCACAGAAGAAGTCTGTAATGACCTTCTTAGAGCAGAAAGAGAGCCGGAATATGAGGAAGGTGTGTGTCATGGCAACAAGGTTTGTAAGGGTCCAACAGGCTATCACCAAGTGTGAGCAGCGCCTGAAGCTCATGATCATCATATAGTGGAGAGGGTGGCAAATGGCCACAAAGCGGTCATAGGCCATTGTGGCCAGGAGGAAGATGTCCATGTCTCCAAAAGTCAAGAAAAAATAGAGCTGGACCAGGCATCCTGCATAGGAGATGGCCCTGTTTTGAGTGTGGATGTTCACCAGGGCCTTGGGTACTGTGGTGGAGGTGAAGAGGATGTCAACACAGGACAGGCTGGCAAGGAAGAAGTACATGGGAGTGTGGAGTCGAACATCAGTACTAATGGCCAGGACAATAAGCAGATTCCCAGCTACAGTGACCAGGTACATCCACAGGAAGATCAGGAAGAGGATATGTTGTTGCTGTGGCTGCTCTGACAGTCCCCAGAGAAGGAACTCAAAGGTGCTGGTCTGGTTCCCTCTTGCCATGAGCACAGAAGTCAATAATTAATGTTTTGAGTTAGCTTTCTGAGATGTTTTGTTCTAGATGAGTTCTCAGCACAAACTTTCTCTGATCTCTAGAGAAAATGACAGTGTTTGTACAGTAACCATCTGGTATATGCATTAGATTTTTAATATAAACTGCTGAAAATATTCTTTAAGAAAATTCTACAACATGCAATTGTGAACTATTAAAAATAGTTTCCTTGCATGCTTTTCTACATTTATCTGGTCAATAGATCTACTTGTACTATATAGTTTTACTTAACTATGCTCTGAAGATCAAGGAAGCATTGTTCAGTCCCTTTCATGTGTCTTATAGCATTGTTTCCCTGGTTCAGTGTCAAGTAGCCAACACAATAGTAATGCTTAACCTCTTAACCCTAAACAACTTTTCAATCTCCAGAGATGGACATAACTACCTATGTTGAAATCTTAGATTATTTGGATTCATTCTGCAATACCTATACAAACCACTCTTGGAACCATGGACAGAACTGTTCTGATCCATCAGTGTCACAAAAATAATATTCTTAAGACAACAGTTCATGTTCTGAAACCATGTGTACTGGCTTGTTTTGTGTCAACTTGACACAAGCTGGAGTTAATCACAGAGAAAGGAGACTCAGTTGAGGAAATGCCTCCATGAGATCCAGCTGTAAGGCATTTTCTCAAGTAGTGATCAATGGGGGAGGGCCAAGTCCATTGTGGGTGGTGCCATCTCTGGGCTGGTAGACCTGGGTTCTATAACAAATCAGGCTGAGCAAGCCAGGGGAAGAAGGATAGTACGTGACATCCCTCCATGGCCTCTGCATCAGCTCCTGCTTTCTGACCTGCTTGGGTTCCAGTCCTGACTTCCTTTGGTGATAAACAGCAATGTGAAAGTGTCAGCTGATTAAACCCCTTTCTCCCCAACTTGGTTCTTCGTCCTGATGTTTTGTGCAGGAATAAAACCCTGACTAAGACACCATGTTTCTAGTAGCTAAGAAAACTACTTACTGAAGACCCATGATATCTATACTACTCTTCAAATCTTCAGTGGCATGGGAAAAAATATGAAAGCTTCTGTTTTCTAGTATTGCAAAGCTGGAGGAAGGCACTTATGATTTAATTCATGGGAGATGGAGGTAGAAAGATGTGCAGTTAATAGCTAGCCTCCACTTCATAGTCAAGTTGAGTTTAGCCTTGGCTCCATGAGAGCTCATTTAAGAGACCCATGGTTCCAATTGCATATGTAGCCAGAGAATAGCATTGTCTGGCATCAATGTGAGGAGAGGCCCTTGGTCCAGTGAAGGCTAGTTTTCCCAGTGTAGAGGAATGCCAAGGTGCTGAGGTGGGAGAGGGTGGTTGGAAGAGGAAGCACCTTCATGGAAGCAAGGCAGGTATGGGAGTGGGGGTAAGGGGATAACATTTGAAATGTAAATATAGAGAATATCTAATAAATAAAAGAAATAAAAAAGAAAAGAAAAATGCTAAACAGAATAATAAAACATGTAGATAAATGTAATCATTATCATCTTATTCCATTTAGATAGATGAATGCACTTCACTTCCAATTTTCTACTTAACTTACCAAACATATACTGCATAAGACTACACAGAGAGGTCCCCTTTGTACTCTATTTCCCTGGTCATAGCTTCATCTGCATCTCTGAAGGCCTGCTGTGGCGAGGGCCCTCCAAGTGAGTTTCCCAAGCCCCAAACACATGACTTCTGGGTGCCCAATAACCCAGAAGCTGAGGTCTCCCTGACACCTTTGCATTCCATTTACTATTTCCACACCTCTAACTACAACCCCAGTCTGCTGCAGCCATCAATGACCACCAGGTGAGACCCTACTCCAATCCCCTGCCTGCATCCCTTCTGGACAAATCCAGCAGTGGACAGTTTCTCTTTGCCCTTTCTGCACTCCATTTAGGGCTACAACTCCACCTACATCTTGAATCCTGTTGTGGCCCAGGACAAACAGAGCCCTGCAACTATCAGGGACAACCAACTCTACCTGCATACCCAAAGGTCTGTCCTTACCCAGGACAACAACTAACATCAGCAACTACCAGCTCTATCTGTAGCACCAGAGGTCTACTCTCATCAAGGACTATCTGTCCTGCCAACACTAGGCACAACCAGATGGCCAAAGGCCAGCATAAGAACACAATCAACAAAATCCTGAATACTATGTCACTACTAGAACCCAATTAACCTACTATGGCAAGCTCTGAATATCCTTTTTTTTCAAAGATTTATTCACACCTGAAGAGGGCATCAGATCTCATTACAGGTGGTTGTGAGCCACCATGTGGTTTCTGGGAATTGAACTCAGGACCTCTGGACGAACAGTCAGTGCTCTTAACTGCTGAGCCATCTCTCCAACCCCTAGCTCTGAATATCTTAACACACCTGAATTGAAAAGAAATGACCTTAAATCTAATTTTATGAAGATTATAGAGGCTTTTAAAGGAAACAAATAAACTCCCTTAATGAAATACAGAAAATCAGGTAGAGGCCCTTAAAGAGGAAACAAATAAATACAAAGAAATTCAAGAAAATACAAATAGACTAAAGAAATGAGTAAAACTATTTAAGATCTGAAAATGGAAATAGAAACAATAAAGAAAATACAATCTGAGGCAATCCTGTGGATGAACAACCTGTGGAAAAGAACAGAAATTACAGACACAAGGATCACAAACAGAATGCAAGAGAAGGAAGAGAGAATCGCAGGCATAGAAGATACCATAGAAAAAATTGTTACACAGGTCAAGGAAAACACTAAAGCTAAAAACTTTCTAACATAAAACATCTAGAAAATTGGACGCAAATCAAAACAACTCTGAGATTCCACCTCATACCAGTCAGAATGGCTAAGATCAAACACTCAGATGACAGCAGATGCTGGTGAGGATGTGGAGAAAGAGGAACATTCCTCCACTATTGGTGGGGTTCTAAGCCGGTACAACTACTCTGGAAATCAGTCTGTCGGTTCCTTAGAAAATTGGACGTAGTACTACCTAAAGTCCCAGTTATTTCACTTCTGGGCATATACTCCAAAGATGCTCCAATATACAATAAGGACACATACAGCACAATGTTCATAGTAGCCCTATTTATAATATCCAGAAGCTGGAAAGAACCCAGATGTTCTTCAGTGGATGAATGGATATAGAAATTGTGGTATATTTACACAATGGAGTACTACTCAGCTATTAGAAACAACGACTTTATGAAATTTCTAGGAAAATGGATGTATCTAGAGAATATAATCCCAAGTGAGGTAACCCAGTCACAGAAGAACAGACATAATATGCAGTCACTGATAATTGAATTCTAGCCCCAGAAAGCTCTGGATACCCAAGAAACAACTCATAGGCTATATGAAGGTCAAAAAAAAAAAAAAAAAAAAAAAAAAAAAAAAAAAAAAAAAGAAGAAGAAAGAAGAAAGAAGAAAGAAAGAAAGAAAGAAAGAAAAAAAGAAAGACAGACCAAAAAGTGGCTCAGTCTCTCTTAGGAAAAAAACAGTAAGTGTATAGCACCCTCTCAGAGTCATGTACACCTAGACCTTAAATTATTAATAACTCAAGAGCTAAGAAGATAGCCTTGGGGCAATTTTTGGTATGTAAAAATCATTATGTTTAATCTTTACACACCTAGAAAAATTAGACTATTTCTATGTTATGTTTTGTTTTATATATACTTTATGCTTGTTATAACTAGTAAGATTTCAATGCATACTAACAAACATTTTAAAAAATCAAGTACTGACAAAAATATATTTATATAGTTTTATGCTAAAATGCTTTTAATAATCTGTACATGTATCTCTTTTTTAAAATAATGTTGTGAGAAAAAAAAACATCCATGAAATTTGAGATACTATGAAAAGACCAAACCTAAGAACAATAGGAATAGAATATGAAGATTTCCCATTCAATGTCCTGGAAAATACCTTCAACAAATTCATAGAAGAAAATTTCCCTAACTTAAAGAAAGAAATGCCTATATATGTACAAGAAGATTATAGAACACCAAAAAATAATGGACTAAAAAAGAAAATCCTCTTTCCATATAATACCCAAAACACCAAATGTACAGAATGAAGAATGTATTTAAAAGCTGCAAGAGATAAAGTTTAAGTAACATATAAAGGCAGACCTATTAGAATTAAATGAGACTTCTCAACAGAAACTTTCAAAGTCAGAGAGGCCTCAAAAGATGTCTTACAGCTTCAAAGAGATCACAGAGTTCTATACCTAGCAAAGATTTCAATCACCATAGATGGAGAAAATAAGATATTCCATGACAAAATTTGAACGTATATTCTACTAATCCAGTCTACAGAGGAATCTAGTCAGAAAACTCAAACACATGAGGGGAACTACAGCCAAAAAACAGAAGGTAATTGAACAACCACAAATCCAAAAGAAGAGAAACACACACACACACACACACACACACACACACACACACACAGTACCACTAGCGACATCAAAATAAAAGGGATTAACGATAATTGGCCATTAACAACTCTCAACATCAATGGTCTTAATTCCCCACCAAAAGGATTCAGGCAAACAGAGTGGATGTGTGAGTAGAATCCATCATTATCCTGCATACAATAAATATATCTCAGCAGCAAAGATGGACATTACCTTAGAGTAAAGGGCTAGAAAAATGTTTTTCAAGAAAATGGACCCAAGAAACAAGCTGGAGTAGTCATTCTAATAGCTAATAAAATAGATTTTCAACCAAAAGTAATCAAAAGGAGAAGGACAATTCACACTCACCAAAGAAAAATAATCCACCAACATGACTTCTCAATTTTGAATATCTATGCCCTATATGCAAAGGCACTCATATTCATAAAAGAAATATTATTAAAGATTAAATCACACATTAAACTGTAAACATTAATAGTGGAAGACTTCAACACTCCAGTCTCACCAATGGGCAGGTCAGTGAGACAGAATTAAACAGAGGAATAATAAAACTAATAGAGGTTATGAATCAAAGGGATCTAACATATATCTGCAGATATCACCCAAACACAAAAGATTGTGCATTCTTCTAAACACCTCATGGAACCTTCTCCTAATTTGACCACATACTTGGTCACAAAGCAAGCCTCAACAGATCTAAGAAAATTGAAATACCCGATTGTATCCATCCTATCAGACCACTATGGATTAAAGCTGATCTTGAACAACAACAGAAACAACAGAAAACCTACATATTTATCAAAACTGAATATCTCAATGACCACTGGGTCAGGTAAGAAATAAATAAAGAAATTAAAGACTTTCTAGAACTCAATGATTCCTGATCTCAAGCTCCACTACAGAGCAATTAAAAACTGCAATGATATTGGCACAGAGACAGACAGTTTGATCAATGGAATATAATTGAACCCTTCCTCATTGCTGCTGGGATTCTAAACTGATACAATCACATAGGAAATCAATTTGGAGGTTCCTCAGAAAATTGGAACTAGATCTACCTTAAGACCCAGCAATACCACTCTTGGGAATGTACCCAAAAGATGCCAAAAGTGCACATATTCTACTATGTTTATGGCATCCTTGTTTGTGATAGTCAGAATCTGGGAACAACACAGATGTCAACAAATGAAGAATGGATACAGAAAATGTGGTTCATTTACATAATGGAATATTACTCAGCTGTTAAGAATGAGAACATCCTGAGTTTTGCAGGCAAATGGATAGAACTAGAAAATGTCATCCCGAGTAAGGTAACTCAGACACAAAAGGACATGCACAGTATGCACTCACTAATAAGTTTATAATAATAAAAAAGTACAGAATACCCAAGATGCAGTTCACAGAACTCTGAAAGGTCAACAAGCTGACGGGCCCAAGTGAGAATGCCTCAGTCCCATTTGGGAGGGAGAAAGAAGCAACCACAAGTGGGAAGAGTCTGAGAGACCTAGGAGGGAAAGGGATGAGGGTGAAGAGGAAAAAATAATCTGGTATTGAGTGGAGGGAAAAGGACTGAAGCTCTGAGGACCAGCAGAAAGAATGGAAACAGGCATCTTTGGGAGGTAGAAGGTTGGGAGGACCCTCTAGAATGTCCCAGAGACCTGGGAGGTAAGGGACCCTTAGGACTCGGGTGGATGGGGGTAGATGTAATGCCTTACAGTGGAGAGGGGGAACTTGTAGAGCTTACCACTAGCAGAAAGACAGGGCATCAAGTGAGGGATGGGGCTGCTATCTCACAGCCAAAACTCTGACCCCATAATTGTTCTTGTTGGAAAAAACTCCAGGGATAGAAATGGAGAAGAGTCTGAGGAAAGAAAGATCCAGTAATAGGCCCCAAGTGGAAATCAGCTCAAGGGGAGGCCCCATGGCCTGACATTATTACTGAGGCTATAGCACTCACAAAAGGGGACCTAGTTTGACAGCCTTCTGAAAGACCCAACAAGCATCTGAGTCATATGCAGATATTTGGACCCAACCAATCAACAGAAGCTGCTGACCCCTGTGGTTGAATTAGGGAAAAGCTGAAGGAAGCTGAGGAAGAGGGCAGCCCTGTAAGCAGACCAGGATTCTCAATTAACATGGACCCCTGAGATCTCTGACACTGAATCATAAACCAGGCAGCATACAGCAGCTAATATGAGGCCCACTCAATCCCTCTACCCAACTCTATAGGTCTCTATTCTACATAAGTTTAACTGTCACAGAGTACCATAATTAAATAATTAATATTAAAATTAATTTAAATAAATATGTGCAATTATGTGCCAGTTACAATATAAAATGATTTTTAACTATCTAAATTATTGAATGCTTAGAAAATAACAAAAAATTGTGTCACACATCAGAGTCTATGGAATATTATCATCACAGTAAAGGAACTTATAATGTCTCAGATAATCTCACAAGATACAATAAAACACAACACAAAAACACTACGACAAATCAAAGGAAATCAGAAGCAAGGAAAAAACAATTAAAGTCAAAATGAAGCTTAACATTAGAAAGTTAACAAAACCTTTTCTTATGTGTATCAAACAAACAGTTTACTTGTGTGCACAGGAATGAATTAGAACACTGTTTCAGATCATATATAAGATGATTCAGAATGGAAAAAGGCCTAAAATATTAGATCTAAAACTGTGAAAGCCTTAGAAGAAAATATAAGCCTTAATTTTCAAATAAATCAATGGTTTCTTAGCTATGACACCAAAATACATGCCACACAACAAAATATCAGTAAAGAAAACACCATCAAAATAAATTAAAACTAAATTAAATTAATACCTATGAATTTATTTAAATAATTAAACAATTTGCGCTTCAAAAATTGTCTCAAGAATTTAGAATGTGGAAGAGTTTCTTTTTTGAATTAGGGACACATGTAGCCCAATCTGTTTTCAAATTCTCAGCATTGCTAAGAACTACCTAGAACTAGTGATCTTTCTGTCTCTTCCTCCTTGGTTCTGAGACTATAGGCAAGTGCCAGTGTGTCTCATTTGGAGAATAGTGTTTAAATTTTTGTTTACAATATATAAGCAACAATTACAGTTTGATAATAAGGAAATAGTTAACAATGATATATTTTAAGCATTTTCCAGCATGCACTTTCCTAAGCAACTTTACTGAAACAATATGATGAGATGTAGTTTTCTTTAAGTCTATGAAATTGTTTACTAGAAAGAATATCTTTCTTTCTTTAGATATAGAAAATAATTTATATGTTTTATATTCTATATAGAGAATATTATCTATGTGAACAAATACCAAACAAAATTGTTTCGAAAGCAAAGAAAAAGTACAAGGAAAGAAACAGTCACACAATGAGATGCCATTTCACACCCTCTAGTATACAGAGTCAATAAATCAGTAACATCAAATGTATCAAGAATGAGAAGAAGCAGAGGCCCTAGGACCCTGTTGGTAAAATGTGAAACCGTGTGTCCAGTTGGGACAACAGTTTGGCATTTCTCTAAAGGCTAATCAAATGGTTATCTACCTGGTTACACCTAATAAAATGGAAAACTTGTACATAAATATTCTTCACATTCTTTATTATACACAAAATCTGAAAATAACTCCAGTGCATACTAATTGGCACAGGAATCCATGGTGGAACAGCAGAGCTGCCTGACTCTCGAATGCAGTGCATGGAAGTTAGTGCATCAGAGCCTCACATCATGAGGGTGCATCATGAGGACTCACACTTCCAATAAGTGCCAGGGTATGCTGATGCTGGGGAGGGAGAGCATGGTACCCTCCTCAGTCAGCCCTTACACATGAAATACGCTGTTACAGACTAAAGTCTGCAATAGGAATCCTAGCAACCATGTGCCGTGCACGGTTCTGGACTAGACTCCATTTGGACTAATGGATCAAAATGGAGAGAGTCTGAAATAACTAGAGAAAATTGAATATGGGCCAATGATAGACCAGAATAAAGAATCACTATTAATTAAATTTGGGTAAAGATGCTTTTGAGGAGGCATGTAAGATGCTTTTTTCTGATATACTGATTTAGGGCTGTAATACACAATAACTATAGTTTGGTTTAAAATGTTTCATCATCCAAGATGTGAGCTATAACAGCCTAAGATAATGGTAACATTAAATGGGTGTAGAAATAAATAATCATGTATTTTGTGATATACAAAGTTATGGTATACTCTTCAAATTCAGATGACAAAGTCAAAGAAAATAAAATAATGAAAAAAGAAGCTACAGTTATAGAAACTAAAGCCCCAAGAGAAAATCCAATAGTCTGAGAAACCCTGAAGGAAGAAATAAAAAAATTCTGGAACCTAAAGCAATTTTCACTAAGATGGAATGATCCTGCACTAATAAATATCAACTGTTTTTCAGATTTTACACATGGTTTTAAAGATTAAGACAGATCATATATTTGAATATCCTGAGATGTTTTAGTGTCAATGATACTCATTCATCATACTCTATTCACACTAGCAAGCATCTCTTATGAGATCTCTGGAGTTTTTCATCTCATTTGCATTGTTTGACCATTAATTTCTATTTGCAGCGGAGGAAGCTGTCACTCAGAGAGCTTGTCTAATGCACACAGAACTTTCCCAGAACTCCAAAATTTCTGACTTTGGCTTGGACCACATCAAGTTGACTCTTGCCTCTCATTTTTAGGCAATGCGAGAGCTGTGTCTCCCCCATAGTAAGAACCCCCTCTGTAGGTATGAGCAGATGATGTTCTCAAGTTTAGAGTGTGACATCCACTCATCCCAATATGTATTGTGAGCCATGTTGGGATCTATGAAGGAGATAATTCACTCGATGATAGAGACTAGAGAAACACATAGACCTGATTTGCCCAACTTAGATAAACAAACTAGAATTTGAAAAAATTACAGAAGTAAACTTACAAGAACAAAATAATCTATTGAGTATCAAATAATAAATACAAGTAAAGCTTAAGATGTGAATGAAGTAAACTATAAAATTTCATTTTAAAAAGGTGGTTCTCTTTATTTCAAAAGAGGATTAAAAACCCCCATATTCTTGAGTGAAAAATTCTCATAAAAATTTTAACCTCTGTCACATCAAAATATAATTATCACATAAGTATAATTAAATCAGTAGTCTTACTTCTTAAGTCTCACTTCAAATAATGAGCCAGTTTCTCTGCATTATCCCATTCACTTTACAATTTATGTCACTCTTTTTTTTCTCTTACAACTTTATTTAAAAAAAGAGGGTTACATGTACAGATTTTTAAAGGCATTTTGGCATAATACTATATGAATATATTTTTTGTCAGTACTTAATTCTTTTAAAGGTATAGTAGCATGCATTGAAATCCCACTAGTTCCCATAAGCATGAAGTAGACGTAGGATAGAACGTAACATGGACAGTGTTCTTCTCACTCTTTATATGCTAAGATTATTTTGTTTTCTTTCTTCTGATGCCTTTCTAAAAATTATTTTTTATCTTTTGATATTATAATATAATTACACCTTTCCCCCCTTCTTCTAAACTCTTCTACATACTCCTTATTTTTCCTTTTCAGAACCATGGTCTCTGTTTTTCATTAATTGTTGTTTTACACACACACACACACACACACACACACACACACACACACATATATAAATATATATTTCTAACATGCTGTGTTTGACAGACATACAGCATGCCCCTGGAACAGAGGATGTTAATGCAGCTAGGATATTACAACTCATCTTGTACAAGGAAATGTGCAGTCACTCTCAGCAGCAACAGACAAGGACAGAAATAGCAAAGAGGGACAAGCGAGTATCTGAATAGCTAAGAAAGGACATCAGGGTGCTGGGGATCTTGGAGAACAGATCATCCTTGGATTAGGACAGAATATATAATTCATTGAAAGCCTTACTCTGCCTGACCTGAGATTTCAGGATCAAGGAATGATTACTCTATGCTGAGGTCACTTTTTGTAAAACTGAGCTGTTGGCATGACCTTTCTTCTCATTGCCTAAAGGGATGTCTTTGTACTGCTGTGTGGCTGAGAGCTAAGTTCTGGCATGATTTTGGTATTGTCATTTCTATGGACCATCACCATTTTTTATATGTAAGTGCTTGTTCTTCTCCATCAATAAAAAAGATGATTCTTTGAGATTATCATATTATAAAGCAAGGTACCCTGGTGAAGCTCAAACAGTAATCAATGCCAAAGGCAATTCATAAGAGATGTATCAGCTGTTGTCCTGCTGCTGATTGGTTCAAACTGCAACTTGGCTTTTAATTTAAAAAGAGCTGACCACTGGAGCTGGGGTAGAAAGTGTGGGGGCAGGACTTTTGGGCAGGCAGAGATGTGGGCAGAGCGACAGGAGGAGCAGGTAAGAGACAGACGCACAGAGACTTGAATGAGGTGGAATGGATGGAGCTGGAAGCAGGCAGAGAGAGCCACAGAGAGAGATGCAATGGTAGATAATGGCAGATAAATCAGGATACATTAGAAGCTAGCTGAGAGAATGTGCTAGCAAAAGGCTAACAGCTTTAAACTATATAGATGTTTCCATGTCTTAATTAAACTTAAGGATCTGTGACAGTCTGGTAATACTGAGTTATGTGTTCCTGCTCACACCTCCAGGTGAGGTTTTAATAGAATAGGAAGAACAGCAGACCTGAATCCAATGGTTCCCTTTGTACCCAGATGCCCAAATTCCAAAATCTTAAATCTCAGAGTGACAACTAGTCGACCTTTCTGTAATCCTCTGCTGAGTGAGAAGGTAAGGTCTGCGAGTTGCCTCAAAGTCACACACCAGAAAAGAGCAGAACCTGAGTGTGATCTTTACTCTTTTTGATTCCAAATGGCATTCTTTATACTGTGGGGTTCTTTAGACAGAAAAATAGCCTTTCAGAGCCCATGTTTGGACCCAGATATTTTTCCTGATAGCTGTTGCACAGTGACAGGGTCATATTCTTGATGATGGTCTAACAGACCCTCCTCTCTACTTCCTCAGTTTGTCTTTCAGGGACAGCTCAGTCTAGGTGATCTCCTAGGGACCTGCCGCTTATCTTTTTTCACAGTAGTCCTACCTTTGCTGTGTCTGCCCTGTTAGTCAAATGCAATAGTTTTCAGTTCCTTAGCCAGGAAGATTTTCTGCCTACCCTTACCTAGACTTCTTGTCTGGATGTTGATTCTATTCCTTGTATATGGAATGTCTCTCCAGCAACTTCTATTCCATCCTTTTACTAAATTCCTATTAGTTCCCAAAGACTCTAAAGCTTTTTCACAACTGGCTAGCTAGCCTGAAAATAAATTTCACTGTCTGTATTTTAACACAACAATAATTTTCCACAATGATTGCTGAACCCATCTTCATCACCACTTTAAAGGCCAAGCCTTTCTTTACCATGGTGATTCTTCAGTGTCTGAGCTAATGCCACAGGAAGGCATGAACAAGGGACATACACAGCTCAGCTCCTCCATTCTGACATCAGAAAATGGGGCATCTGAAAGTGACAGAAACAAAAATATACTCACCCTTACTTTATGTGGAAGTGTTTCAGGAGGGACTGCACACTGACCAAAGAAGCAATAAAATAAAACTTTTTTCTGTCTGCAATTGTGTTCTATGGGCCAACTACATACTTGTCTTAGTGCAGACCCTAGTATATAGGATCTATCCCATAAAAAGAAACTTCTCAGGCAAAGCACATATTGCTCTCCTCCCCTCTAGAATACAGTCCTTTCTGAATGTGTGCTCTAGGATGACGGTATGGCACTCACAGCCACCCTAAAGGATAAACCCAGGATTTCCTCGATATGAAGGATAAGATTTCTTTCACTTGCCTGTCCTCCTGCCCACAGCAATGGTTCTGCCTCATTCCATGCTCCTTGTTCCCAAAGCCTTCAGGGGCCACATCAGCCTTCAAGGCTCTTTCTGAATCAGCTCTTCCTGTAGCATGATTCCTGGACCCCCTCACTAAAAATGTTTGTAGACCACAGTGACTTCCTTGGGAAATGTAAGCTGTCTTTCCTTCCAAGCCCTATAGTTGCCAGGACTTGGTTGTGCTTTCACTGGCCAGTGACCATATCTCTTCTCCCCTCCTTGCTCTCTGGAGCTGGAAGGCAAACCTTATTTATCTTAAAAATGGTGTTGCACCCCAGTTTTGAGCTCAGCACATTGCCTGTGTCTGTCCCAGCATGGATCATAATAACCTTGCGCCATTTCTTTAGTCCTCTATGCTGATTGATATAACCTGAAAATTTCCCTGAGACTCTGAGGCTGTTTCTCTTTAAGTGGAGTCTAATAAGAGCACAGCCACGTACCTCCTTTGGTAGCTATGGAAGTCCTACACATTTCCTGTAGCAGCACTGCAGAGTAATCTGTTTCTCAGCATCAGAACTCCAGTAATACTCCAGTGTTTCAGACTTGGACTATCAGAGGACTTACCTATCTATTTCCCAGAAGAACCAATGTGAGGCCTTATCTCTGTGGGATGCTGGAACTTAGCAATTGTCCTAGGTCTCATATATTCCCTCAGGAACAATTTGTTGAAAAGGGGAAAGATGTGGTCCACTAACATTGGACTTTCTCCAAGAATATTTATTAACTGCCTATTTCTTGAGATGAACTAGAGAAATCTACCCTATCCAATAAAATAAAATCTCCCCTGGCCTATGACATTATACACAACTCCTTTTTATGTAACTAACAAATTTCTGTTGGAATTGTTTCATTGTATAGGTTTTTTAATAATACATATGCATGTATGTGTGTGTGTGTATGAGTGCTTATATATAGCATGTATATGCATGTATATGTTTAAATTCTTATTTATATAAGCACAAAGACATTTTATATTATGTATGCATATATATATATATATATATATATATATATATATATATATATATATATATAATTAACACTCACTTTTTCTGTAAAATTTTCCTCAGTGTTTGAAGAAGGTCACTTCAGTAATGGCTTAGTGTTGTTAGAGGTTAAGAGAGTAAGGCTCTAAGACTGGTAGGAACAGACCAAGATAAAAGTCATATTGTATCGTTCTTATTGGCTGAGTTTTGGATAATAGAACAACAAAAGAGTGATGCAAATGGATCATAACTAAGTGAATAATTTAAAATAAGTATATCATTCTGGTTTATGTAGTTGAATGTATAGACAGATGAATGAATAAACAAGGAGAGGGGAAGGGAAGGGAGGGGAAGAAATAGAAAGAAAAAGCAAGAAAGAAAGCTTATTCTTTGGAAAGAATTTAACAGATAAAATTTAAATTTGGAAAAGCAATACTGGTGAAATACCACAACGTTTTTTCAAGCCACTTATATTGAGAACACAAAAAGTTGCTTCTATCAATACACATCTCTGTATATGTCACCCTTCCCAAATGATCAAAACTACATGTCTATACTTGGATGAATCCTGTGTCTTCCAATATGATGTACTACAAACTAAAAACAAAAGAAATTAGCTCATGTGTATTCCTGGCTGCATGTATAACTAAACCTAATGATAATGCAGTGACCAAAATTTACAAAACACATTGAGGAGTGATATGCAAAAGATTCTGGTTTACTAGGTTTAGCCTTTGCTCCTCAACAACAATGGCCTATCAACCCACTGGGGAAATTACATGTAAACATGTTCCTTCTGTTGTTCAGTGTAGACATAGAGCCTATGACACTTTTGTGTCTAGAGTATGGACTATCCTTTCAAAGTAGCCCTGTTCAGGAATGGTTTTGTGCCTTTTGTATTTAGGTGTTAAATACTATGTCCAGAGATCTGGTTGCAGTCTGGACATTGTCATTGTCAAGCATCTCCTGTCTCAATATTGTGTAAAAGTTGTCATATGAGCATTCAACAGATTGGGCCAAGATCTTTGTCAATCCTTCATCTGATAGAGGGCTAATATCCAATATATACAAAGAACTCAATAAGTTAGACTCTAGAGAATCTAATAATCTTATTAAAAATGGGGCATAAAGATAAACTAAGAATTCTCAACTGAGGAATTGTGAATGGCTGAGAAGCACCTAAAGAATTGTTCAACATCCTTAGTCATCAGGAAAGTGCAAATCAAAACAACCCTGAGATTCCACTACACATCAGTCAGAATTGCTAAAATAAAATACTCAGGTGACAGCAGATGCTGGCGAGGATGTGGAGAAAAAGGAACACTTCTTTATTGCAGGTGGGACTGCAAGATGGTTAAACCACTCTGGAATCAGTCTGGAGGTTCCTCAGAAAATTGGACATAGTACTACCTGAGGACCTAGCTCTACCACTCCTGGGCACATACCCCAAAGATGCTCCAACATATATAAAAGACACATGCTCCACTATGTTTATAGTAATCTTATTTATAATAGCCAGAAGCTGGATAGAAATCAGATGCCCTTAAACAGCAGAATGGATACAAAAAATGTGATACATTTACACAATAGAGTACTAGTCAGCTATTAAAAAATGACTACACAAATTCTTAGGCAAATAGATTGAACTAAAAAATATAATTTGGGAGGGCACGGCCCATCCACCACATGGATCAGCCGAGTTTAAAGCTTTAAAGACCGGTGAGTGGGAGACCTGGGCAGCCAGGGAGCAGAGGGATCTCTGCGGAGTGTGCACTGTAAGTGCATCCCCAGCCCTGCCTGATCCAGGGACCAGGAACAGAACTTTGGAACTTCTGTTTCCACCCGGCGACTCTGAGGCATAGAACAGGGCTCGGCCCATCTGCCACCTAGACCAGTGAAGACCCAGGGACACAGACCAGATACAAGGGAAAGGCGAGAACATATCACTGAAGACAAAATGGCAAGAGGAAAGAGAAAGAGTATATCCCAAGGAAACCAAGACAACCTGGCAACTCCAAAACCCAGCTCTCCCACAACAGCAAACATAGGAATGCCAAACACTCCAGAAAAAGAAGATGCAGAACTGAAATCATACATCAAGATGCTGATAGAGATACTTAAACAAGAACGGGAGGAAAAGCAAAAAGATTCAGAAGCTTTTAAAGAGGAAGCAAGGAAAACACTCAAAGAATGCAAAGAACTAGTGGAAAACACAACAAAAGAGAATGGAAGAGGGAATTTAAAACAAAAATTGACACAATAAAGAAATCACTAAAAGAGATAACCCTAGAGGTAGAACACCTAAAAAAGAAATCAGGAGTCACAGAAGCAAGCATTTCCAATAGATTACAAGAGATGAAAGAGAGAATCTCGGGGGCAGAAGATAACATTGTAAACATAGACAAAACAGCCAGAGAAGATGCAAAAAACTAAAAGCTCCTAACCCAAAATGTCCAGGATATCCAGGACACAATGAGAAGACCGAACCTAAGGATAATAGAAATAGGAGAAGGAGAAGAGTATCAACTAAGAGGCACAGTAAATATCTTCAACAAAATCGTAGAAAAAAACTTCCCTACTCTCAAGAATGAGATGACCACGAGCATAAAAGGAGCCTTCAGAACTCCAAATAGGTTGGGCCAGAAAAGAAATACCTCCCGACACATAATAGTCAAAACACCAAGTGCCCAAAGCAAAGAAAGAGTACTAAAAGCAGTAAGGGAAAAAGGTCAGGTAACATATAAAGGCAGGCCAATCAGAATCACACCTGATTTCTCAACAGAGACTATGAAAGCTAGAAGAGCAAGGACAGACATTATGCAGACCCTAAGAAAGCACAAGTGCCAGCCCAAGCTGTTATACCCAGCAAAACTATCAATCACCATCGATGGAGAGATGAAGATATTTCAAGACAAATCAAAATTTACACAATATCTGACCACAAACCCAGCACTACAACAAATTATAGGTGGAAAACCCAATACAATGAGGGAAAATACAGCCTAGTAAAAACAAGAAAACTCCTAAACAAGAAAACTAATAGAAAAAAAAGACACAGACACAACTCAACCCACAAAAGCAATAATGGCAGGAAACAGAAACAACTATTCCTTGATATCTATTAAATAAATGGACTCAACTCCCCAATAAGGAGACATAGACTATCAGACTGGATACATAAACAAAATCCAGCCTTTTGCTGCATACAGGAAACTCATCTCAGAGACAGAGACAGACACTATCTCAGAGTAAAAGGGTGGGAAAAAAACTTCCAAGCAAACACCAACAAGAAGCAAGCTGGAGTGGCTATTCTAATATCGAATAAAGTAAATTTCCAACTAAAAGTTATCAAAAAAGATAAGGAAGGACACTTTTTACTCATTACCGGGGAAATCTGTCAGGAGGAACTCTCAATCCTTAACATATATGGTCCAAATAAAAAATCACCCACATTCATAATAGAAACCCTACTAAAGCTCAAAAAATACATTTCACACCACACAATAATAGTGGGAGACTTTAATACCCCACTCTCACCAATGGACAGATCATGGAAACAGAAACTGAACAAGGACACTGCAAAACTAGCAGAGACTTTGAACCAACTAGAATTAATAGATATATACAGAACATATCATTTTAAAGTAAGAGAATACACCTTCTTCTCACCACCCCATGGCACGTTCTCGAAAATAGACAGCATAATTGGATACAGAACGAGCCTCAATCGATATAAGAAGATTGAAATACTCCCATGCATCCTCTCAGATCACCATGGTCTACAGCTGGTCTTTAACAACAAGAAAGACAACAAAAAGCCCACATACACACGGAAACTAAACAATGCTCTGTTAAACGATAGCAGGGTCAAAGAAGAAATAAAGAAAGAAATTAAGGACTTTCTAGAATTTAACAAAAATGAAAACACAACATACCCAAACCTATGGTATGCAATGAAAGCAGTACTGAGAGGAAAACTTATAGCCCTAAGTGCTTCCAAATAGAAACTGGAGAGAGCTTACATCAGCAACCTGACAGCACAGCTAAAAGCCCTAGAACAAAAGGAAGCAGTTACACCCAAGAAGAGTAGATGGCAAGAAATAATCAAAATTAGGGCAGAAATAGACCAAATAGAAACAAAAAGAACCATTGAAAAAATCAACAAAACCAAGAGTTGGTTCTTTGAGAAAATCAACAAGATTGATAAACCCCTAGCCAGAATAACTAGAGGGCAAAGAGAGAGTATACAAATTAACAAAATCAGAAAGGAAAGTGGAGACATAACAACTGAAACTGAGGAAATTCAAGAAATCATCAGATCCTACTACAAAAACTAATACTCCACAAAATTGGAAAATCTGGAAGAAATGGACGAATTCCTAGACAGATACAAGATCCCAAAGTTAAACCAGGACCAAGTAAACCATCTAAATAACCCTATAACACCTAAAGAAATAGAAGAAGTCATCAAAAGCCTCCCAACCAAAAAAGCCCATGTCCAGATGGGTTCAGTGCAGAATTTTATCAGACATTTATTGGGGATATAACACCAATACTCTCCAAACTATTACAGAAGATTGAATCAGATGGAATACTACCTAACTCATTTTTTGAGGCTACAATAACCCTAGAACCCTAGTACCTAAATCACACAAAGACCCTACAAGGAAAGAGAACTTCAGACCAATCTCACTTATGAACATTGATGGAAAAATACTCAACAAAACACTTGCAAACGGAGTCCAAGAACACATCAAAACGATCATTCATCATGACCAAGTAGGCTTCATCCCTGGGATGCAGGCATGGTTTAATATAAGGAAATCCATCAATGTAATCCACCATATAAACAAACTCAAAGAACAAAACCACATGGTCATCTCACTAGATGCTGTGAAAGCATTTGACAAAATTCAACACCCCATTCATGTTAAAATTCTGGAAAGAACATGAATCCAAGGTTCATACTTAAACATAATATAAGCAATATACAGCAAACCAACAGCCAACATCAAACTTAATGGTGGGAAACTTGAAGCAATCCCACTAAAATCAGGGACTCGACAAGGCTGCCCACTCTCCCCCTACCTATTCAACATAGTACTGGAAGTCCTGGCTGGAGCAATTAGACAGCAAAAGGAGATCAAGGGGATACAAATCGGAAAGGAAGAGATAAAAACATCACTCTTTGCTGATGACATGATAGTGTACTTAAGTGACCCCCAAAATTCCACCAGAGAACTCCTACAGCTGATAAACAAGTTCAGCAGAGTGGCTGGATACAAAATTAACTCAAACAAATCAGTAGCCTTCCTATACTCAAAGGACAAACATGTGGAGAAAGAAATTAGGGAAAAGGTACCCTTCACAATCGTCACATAAACTATGAAATACCTTGGTGTGATTCTAACTAAGCAAGTGAAGGACCTGTATGACATGAACTTCAAATCTCTAAAGAAGGAAATTGAGGAGGATCTCAGAAAATGGAAAGATCTTCCTTGCTCATGGATTGGAAAGATCAACATTTTAAAAATGGCCATCCTACCAAAAGCAATCTACAGATTCAATGCAATCCCCACTAAAATTCCATCACAGTTCTTCATGGAATTGGAAAGATCAATGTGAAATTTCATATGAAACAACAAAAGACCCAGAATAGCGAAATCCATCCTCAACAACAAGAAAACATCTGCGGGAATCACTATCCCTGACCTCAAGCTATAGTACAAGGCAATTGTGCTGAAAACTGCATGGTACTGGTACAGAAATAGGCATGTGGATCAATGGAATAAAATAGAAGATCCAGAAATGAGCCCTCATGTATATAGTCACCTGATTTTCGACAAAGGAGCCATAAACATTCTATGGAAAAAAGACAGCCTATTCAACAAATGGTGCTGGTCCAACTGGCACTCAGCATGCAAAAGAATGAAAATAGACCCTTTCTTATCTCCTTGTACAAAGCTCAAGTGTAAGTGGATCAAAGATCTCCACATTAAACTAGATACACTGAACCTATTAGATGAGAATGTAGGGAAAACTTTAGAACATATAGGCACAGGAGAAAATTTTCTTAACAAAACACCAATGACTCAAGCTCTAAGGTCAAAGATTAACAAATGGGACTTAATGAGATTGCAAAGTTTCTGTAAGGTGAAGGACATTGTCAAGAAAACAAAATGGCAGCCAACAGAATGGGAAACGATCTTTACCAACTCCACATCAGAAAGAGGCCTAATATCTAAGGTGCACAAAGAACTCAAAAAGCTAGACACCAGAGAATCAAATAACCCTATTAGAAAATGGGGTACAGAACTAAACAAAACGTTCTCAGTTGAGGAATAGCGAATGGCTGAGAAATATATGAGGAAGTGCTCGACATCCTTAGCCATCAGGGAAATGCAAATCAAAACAACCCTGAGATTCCACCTCACACCAGTCAGATTGGCCAAGATCCAAAACTCAGATGACAACAGATGCTGGCGAGGTTACGGAGAAAGAGGAACACTTCTCCACTGTTGGTGGGGTTGCAAACTAATACAACCACTCTGGAAATCAGTCTGGCGATACCTCAGGAAATTGAACATAATACTACCTGAAGACCCAGCTATTCCACTTCTGGGCATATACCCCAGAGACACCTTAGCACACAACAAAGATATATGCACCACAATGTTCATAGCAGCTCTATTTATAATAGCCAGAAGCTGGAAAGAACCCAGATGCCCTTCAGAAGATGAATGGATACAAAAATTGTGGTACATTTACACAATGGAATACTACTCAGTCACCAGAAACAATGACTTGACCAAATTCTTAAGAAAATGGCTGCATCTAGAGAATATCATCCTGAGTGAGATAACCCAGTCACAAAAGAAGAGACATAATATGCAGTCACTGATAGTGGGATGCTAACCCCCAGAGGCTCGCTCTGCCCCAGAAACAACTCACAGACTGTAGGAAGTCAAAGAAATAAAGGAAAAAAAAAAAAAACAAAACAAAAAAATCTTTACACAACAAGAAAACTTTGACTATTTTCATGTTACATTTTGTTTTGCATGTACTTTGTGCTCATTGTAACTATTGGGTTTTTGATGCATACTGTCAAACCTTTAAAAAGATCAAGTACTGACTATTCATATAGATTTATGTAAAAATTATTTTAAAATCTGGAAAAAAAGTACTGACAAAAATGTATTGTAAAATTTTACCCAAAAATGCTTGAAATCTCTACATTTATTTTTGTTTTGTAAAATAAAGATGTTAAAAAAATAAATAATTAAAATCTAAAAAAATTTGGAGGGAGGTAATACAGGAACAAACAGTAGAGCACAGACTGAAGGAAAGGTCACCCAGAGACTTCTCCACCTTGGCATCCATTCCATATGCAGTTACTAAACCCAGTCACTATTGCTGAAGCCAAGAAGTGCTTGCTGACATGAGCCTGATATTGATGTCTTCTGAGAGTGCCTGCCAGAGTCTTACTGATACAGATGAGGATTCTTATAGATAACCAGTGGGCTGAGCACAGGGACCCCAATGGAGGAGTTTTGTGACCCCATAGGATGAACAACAATATTAACCAACCAGACCACTGCCATAACTCCCAAAGAGTAAATCACCACCAATGAGTACACATGGAGGGACCAATTGCTCCAGACACATATGTAGCAGAGTATTGCATTGTCTGGCATTGATAAGAGAATAAGCCCTTGGTCCTGTAAAGGCTCGTTTCTGCAGTGTAAGGGTAGGTATGCCAGGGTGTTGAGGCAGGAATGGGTAGGTCGGAGTGGGAGCATCTTTATAGAAGCAGAGGAGGCAGAGGAGAAGGGGAATGGGGAAATTGGGAAAGGGGATAAGATTAGAAATGTAAATATATAAAATATCCAATTTAAAAATTGTTTTATCTCACCTCTGATTGATTAATTGCATGCTGGTACAACCACTCTGGAAATCAGTCTGGCAGTTTCTCAGAAAATTGGACATAGTACTATCTGAGGACCCAGCTATACCACTCTCAGGCATATGCCACTCAAAAGATGCTCCAACATATAGCAAGGTCACATGTTCTGATTTGTTGTTAGCAGCCTTATATATAATAGTCAGAAGTTGTAGAAAACCCAGATGTCCTTCAGCAGAGGAATGGATACAGATATTGTGGTACATTTACACAGTGGAGTACCACTCAGCTATTTGAAACAAAAATCTTCATGAAATTCCTACGCAAATGGCTGGAACCAGAAGCTATCATTCTGAGTGAGGTAACCCAGTCCTAAAAGAACACACATGGTATGCACTCACTGATAAGCGAATTCTAGCTGAAAAAGCTCAGAATATCCAAGAAACAATTCACAGACCTTATGAAGCCCAAAAAGCAGAAAGGCCAGAATGTGGATGCCTCAGTTCTTCTTAGATGGGGGAACAAAACACTCACAGGAGGAAATAAAAGAACAAATAAAGGAGCAGGGATTGAAGAAAAGATCACTCAGACACTGCCTCATCTGAATATCCACACCATATGCAGCCACCAAGCTCAAGCCCTATTGCTGATGCTAAGAAGTGCTTACTGGCAGGAGTCAGATAATGATGCCCCCCACAGAGGCTCTGCCAAAGTCATTCACATATAGTTGAGGATACTTGCAGCTAACCATTGGACTGAATAGGGGACCAAAATGAAAGAGGTAGAGAAAGATCAGAAGGAGCAGAAACAGTTTACAACCCCATGGGAAGAACATTATCAACCAACCAAAGCCTCCAGAGCTTCCAGGGACTAAAACATCAACCAAGAAGTATACATGGAGAGACCTATGGGTCTAGTTGCATATGTATCAGAGGATAGCATTATCTGGCATCAATGGGAGAAGATACCTTTCGTCCAATGAAGACATGTTTTCCTAGTGTAAGGGAAGGCTGAAGCACTGAGTTGGAGAGGGTAGTTGGGAGAGAATGCACCTTCATTGAAGCAAGTGGAGGGAGAGGTGGGATGGGAGTGGGGAGGGGATAACATTTGAAATGTAAATTTAGAGAATATCTAACAAAAAAGAATTCAAACTTAGACAGAAATTCAAACCTAGAAACGTTCAAGTATTAAAGAAATCTCTGATGGAAGATGGGAAGAAACATTTCTTGGAAACAGGCATCTTCTTTAGAGCCTCTGCTGTGTAGCAATGTTGGTTTTGAACCATGGTTGATGCATACTACACGTTTCTCTGGTGTAGGATCATGTCCTTGACGACCAGACCATGGAAGAGGCTGTGCTTCTGTTTATAACTGGGACATACAAAGTGACTGAATTCAGCCTGAGTAATTCAGTAGCATCGAGGCATGAGGCATAATCTTCGCCTTTAATGTGGCATGAACCTTCAGTGCACAGCATCATGGTTCAGAAATGTGAGAGCACATGCTAGCTGGGATAAATAGGCACATCACCATGTGCAGTCTGTTAATGTGAAGCTCGATTCTCATGGGGGACTCTCATTAGTGCCTCCCATCTAATGCTGACACTGTTAACACCTTCCCAGCCAGTGATCAGCTTACAGTGTAATGGAACCATCTTTTCTCTGTGAGCAGAAGGGCTGGGGCATGGCGGGTCATGGCAAGAGTCTTGAGCTGAACAGCAATGAGAGTCATAGAGAATGCAAGAAGAAATTTGAGCACAGATGAACTTTCCAACAGGCAAAAATATTTGGAATTATTTTTAAATGCTAAAGAAAAAAAGGATATTGTGTATAAAAATCATATGCAGGTATAAATAATTTAAATTAATAAAGTTAAAAGGTATAAGATATAAAAAATGTGAAAAGTAATAAAACAGGGTGTCAATTGGAACCTATATAATACTATCATTGTTGGTTTAAAATAGAGACAAATTGCTTAACTGAAATTGGCACATTACTCTTATGATTATTTTTATGCTGGTAATTTAATGGCTTGATGTACCATCTTTACAAAAAGGACTTTAGAGATATAAAAAATGGAAACAAGCTTTAGAAGAAAAACTAGGAAAACATAAATCGAATCATATAGACACAGAGGAATTAAGACTTGAACCTATCTGCATCCATATAATGAAATTAAAGAAAGTCAGCCAAACGTTGTTAGAACACCAACCTTAGCTTTTTTAGTTACTGTATGACAAATGCCAGCAGAGCTAAACACTCACAAGGATATGAGGAAACTGGATGGCTTCTTGTAGATTTGCTAGATGTAAAAAACTTTAAGGAAAATATAACTTCATATGGTATGCAGTCTCAGTTAATGAATATTCTTGGGCTGAAAGAGAATATTTCCCCAAGAATGGAAAGGTATAACAAAAACAATATTAGAACCTGGTCCTCAGTTATAATGGTAACCATGGTGAAAAGAAGATGCTAAATAGATAGAACAGTTAAATATGGCCAGAGGTATCAATATTTCCCAAGATCAGTTGCTAGATGAAGACTCATATGCTGAGGTACAGATACAAATTGAACAAGATGAGGCTACCTTGGTATTGTGTCATATAGAAACTTTAAATGTTTGGGACAAAATTGAAGACATAAAAAAAAAATGATTTGATCAATTCATCCAAGTTATACAATGTCCAAAAGAAATATTTACTAACCTTTTATGAAGAGTGACTTCAGCTGTAGATAGAAAGGTATCAGATCCACAAGGTAAGAAAGCACTGATTGAATCTTTGGCTTTTGAAAATGCTAACGCTGAATGCAAAAAGATAATCAGGCCCCTGAAGGCAGGATCAGCATCAATAGATGAATGGATTAGAAATATGGTTGATATTGATTCTCATTCTTATGGTATAACTTTAATAAGAAAAGAGATATTCAAGAGTTTTGAGAAAATTCAAACTTCCAAATGCCTCAATTATAGTAAGTAAAATCATTAAAAAAGTTGTAGGCAGGATCTGGGATCTGGTCCTTTCTGGTTCAGCGAAAGGGTGGGGTGACTGCCATCAAGACTCAGGACCTGCCCAAAGACGGCTGAGCCCTCAGAACAGCCTTGCAAGCCCTCCACCTGAGCTCACAGGGAGCTTGCCACAGATTCTGCAGGGTGTCCAGGGAAAGAACAGCTGGAGCTCTCAGAGGACAGATAGCATGGTACACTTTGACATTGGGTCCTTTCTGGCCTAGCGAGAGGGCCAGATGACCACCATCAAGGTCAGAACCTGCCTCCAAACGGCTGAGTTCCCAGAACAGACGTCATATGGACTCAAAGAGAACACAAATGTCAGCCTAGGTTACTATATTCAGCAAAACTCTTAATCACCATAGATGGAGAAACCAAGATACTCCAGGACAAAACTAAATTTACACAATATATGTCCACAAATCCAGCCCTGCAAAGAATGATAAATGGAAAAATTTAACACAAGGAAGGAAACTACACCCAAAGAAAAGCAAAAAAAAAAAAAAAAAAAAAAAAAAAAAAAATCACTCAAGGAAACCAAAAGAAGGAAAGCACACAAACACACGCCTACCTCTAACAACAAAAATAACAGGAAACAAAAATCACTATTCCATAATTTCTCTTAAGATCAATGGATTCAATTCCCCAATAAAAAGACATAGACTATCAGACTGGTTACATAAACAGGACCCAGCATTTTGCTGCATATAGGAAACTCTTCGTGTCTGTATGACGTCTTTCCAGAATCTTCTAACTTTCATAGTCTCTGTTGAGAAGTCTGGTGTAATTCTGATTGGTCTTCCTTTATATGTTACCTGTTCTATTTCCCTTACTGCTTTTAGTATTTTTTTTCTTCATTTTGTACATTTGGTATTTTGATTATTATGTGTCAGGAAGAATTTCTTTTCTGGTCCAATCTATTTAGAGTTCTGTAGGCATTTTGTATGTATGTTCATGATCATCTTATTCTTAAGGTAGGGAAGTTTTCTTCTATGATTTTGTTGAAGATATTTACTGTGCCTTTTAGTTAATATTCTTCTTCCTCTTCTATTTCTATTATTGTTAGGTTTGGTCTTCTCATTGTGTCCTGGATCTCCTCGACATTTTGGGTTAGGAGCTTTTTGGTTTTTGCATTTTCTCTGACTGTTGTGTTAATGTTTTCTATGTTGTCTTCTGCCCCTGAGATCCTCTCTTACATCTCCTGTAGTCTGTTGGTGATGCTTGCATCTATGATTCCTGATTTCCTTCTTAGATTTCCTATCTCCAGGGTTGTCTCTTTTTGTGTTTTCTTTATTGTTTCTATTTCTGTTTTCAATTCCTTCATCTGTTTGGTTGTTTTTTCCTGCAGCACTTTGAGTAATTTTTGTGTCTCCTCTTTAAGGGCTTCTATTTGTTTATGTGTGTTCTCCTGTAATTGTTTAAGGGAGTTATCCACATGCTTCTTGAAGATCTCCATCATCATGAAGTTTGATTTAAAGTCCGTGTCTTGTTTTTTTTGCTGTGTTTGGTAATCCACTACTTGCTGTGGTGGGAGAGCTGTGTTCTAATATTGCAGGTTGTCTTGGTTTCCATTGCTTAGGTTCTTTTGCTTTTCTCTTGCTATCTTGTTAAATGTAATTATAGGTGATCTTGTTGTCTCTGACCGGAGCCTGTCTCTCCTGTGGGTCTGAGGGCCTGTGGGCTCAGTAAGGAGATTGCTTCTGGGTGTTTGGCTCTTTGTGGGCAGGCAGTGAGTTCTGATGGCAGCAATTTCGTTCTTTCTTCGGTAGGAGAGCACTTGAGAGGGTGTCCTGGGAGCTCATCCGTCTGGAGGCAGGTCCTGAGTCCTGGTGGTATTCATCTTGCCCTTTCTCTGGACTGAAAAGACCTGATCCCAGATTTTACCAAGCTATCTATTCTCTGAGAGCTCCTGGTGTTCCCTTCCAGGATGCTGGTACTGTGTGTGGCAGGCTTCCTTTGCGCTCAGGTGGAAGTGTGCTTGCAAGGCTGTTCTGGGGCCTCAGCAGTCTGCGGGTGCATCCTGAGTCTTGATGGCAGTCCATAAATGTAATTTTTACCTGATACTTTTCACAGTTGTTCTTACTATATATAGTTTATTAATATAAGAGAAAGAGCCTTTCTCTTATAAAAGGAGGGAGTATTGTGGAATGGTTTTGTGCACTGTGTATTCAGATACTGATTACTATGCCAAGAGATCTGTTTCCAGTTCTGAAGTTGGCATTTTTAGGTATCTGTTATCCCACTGTCGTGTAAAATTCATGTTCCATAACATCTGCTTGGTTAATGAAGCTCATCAGTCAATATGAGTAGGAGAGAATAATGCAGGACTTCCAATTTCAGCAAGAGGGTCTCTAGGAGGGAATAGAGAAAGAGGCAATTTTCCATGAGGATTTTCTGTGAGCAGGTGGCCCTGAGAGGGCCATGGGAGGACACTGATGGAGCAGGGAAAGACAAAATGTCAAGTAAAGTAGGCTAGATCTGCACTGTCAGGCAAAAGTAGCTCAGTATCTGGCAAGTTCAAGTGGAAGAAGATTTTAAATAAAAGTACCAGCTTTATGTGTCATTATTTAAAGGCAAGGGTGGACATAGAAAATCCCCATACATTTATACAGCCCTATGCCTCCCATTTTAGTGGGCCAGAGGAAGTGAAGGGTAGTGGAATGGGTGTCAAGGTAAATCACCATAGCTTATGAGCACTTAACTGAAGAAATTTCTTCAAAGCAGACTGCTTCTCTCCAACAGTGAGAATGAGGCTCAAAACAGCAAAGATGCTGCTGAGCGACAGAACCAAAGAGTAGGGTCTTCGCGGTGTTATACTTTAGGAATCGCCACAGTACTTCATACATCAGTACCACACTCTTCTTCTGAAGGTATGTTGTACAATCATTCCTATTTCTAAAACTTTTTTTGTGCCAAGAATACGAGACAAGATGGATTTTCCTAGAGACAATTACAGTTCATCTCCCTTACCTAGAGGAAAACTCCTGAGGTCATTATTTCTATTTTGGGAAGAGAAAATAGTCAAGATTCTTTTGCATTAGCTAATAAAATCTATTTTCAGTGTCCATAGAATACACTGATAAATATTAGAAAAATCAAAGCATCATTTTCTTCTGTGCCACTGAATAATTCCTTTACTATCATCGGCAACTAGGAGATAAAATACAGAAGCAACTTCAAGAATGATGCTAATCTAAATATGTTCACTAAGATAAAAAAGACACTAATTATGGGATACAATGATATCTAGACATAGGACCAATATCTATATACAGAACAGCTATAGCAGAGCCACAGTTTGGTGCATTCTCTTATATAGCCGCAAATAAGTATGATTTGAATTGTTGCAATATTGATTATGTATACACCTTGATATAGGATGTAGAGACTTTTCACATGATTACCAGTAAAACTGTGAATACCTAGTAAATTCTATATAAGTTTATATAGAAACAATAAAGCAATACAAAAGTTGGGACTTTGACTCAGTGTAAGAGCACTTCTCTAGCAATACAAGGTGTCCATGTCATTCCTCACCTCTGAAAAGAATAAAAGCAATAAAAGGAGTTGATATACCCTGTTAGTTATGTGTTATTCACTATATAAAGAATACTTACAATTTTGAAAATGTGTATTATTTTAAGAATTATATATAGTTCATTCAATCACGTTAACTTCATGAGGATGTGTTTATGCTTATTACTGTTTTCATTTCAGTGGTATATAAGTATACAAATGTTGGCCCAAGATAGGTACAACCAATATGCATCAAAGTCAGCAACTGGTGAGCCAGCCTGGGCTCACAAACATTCACCACCACTTTCTGTAGAAAGGCAGTGATCTCTCTGCCACAGGAGGTACTAAATCACAGGGCAACACCCATCATTAGGGTTACTATAAACATGACACATGCAAACAGTGCTCCAGATGTCTGTAGATTCTTTCCATCTCCAAGAATTTAGGAAATCTGGAGAGCTGCCCTCAGCACATTTCATTAAAGAAAGCATGGCTCTTGTGCTCTAATGTTTCTCTGGTCAACTCCTAGTGAAAATATTCATTGTTATTCTCTTTCTTAGAAACACTGAACCACAGAAATACTTCTGTATACACTTGCAGAAATACCAAGATCTGAATACCAGGATCCTTCAACTCCCAAGTGGTGCTTCCTACTAGAGTTTGAACAGCAGAGGTATTGAGATCCCAACAGAGAGAATGGAATAGGTCAGCACAGAGCTTGAACCCTGGAGACACTGTCTCTACTGCAAATTACTGTTGGGAGCCACTCCATCCCCTAAGACTAGAAAAGGCATTTCCATCAATCTCAACAATTATTAGGAGTTGAGCCTGAATGACTATCTGGGAGAACAATGTTTCAGGAATCTTTATAAGCTGCTTGAAAAGTTCCCAATCTTTATGCTATGATCTACTGGGCTGCAGTTTGGGAGATTCCTCTTTTACAGGTTCAATCCAGGATAGCACTTTTTGTTGCCCCTGCTCATAGCCTGGAAACAGGGAACTCATTGTTTCAAACCATCCCATTCTCATGTCCATCTAAACATGTCACCGAGGTGCTGCTCTGAGCATGCCTGGGCCCACATCCTAGTTCAGCCATTTGCAAAATTTCATTTATGGAACAGAAGTCAAGCCCACATTGTCTGCTGACTTCCAGGTAGGTTTGAGGACATTTGAGAGAGAACACTTATGACAGCATGATCTAGGCACACAGCAGAAGCAGCTATATCACCACTATGCTGTTCCTAGATCCACTTAAAGTCATCACAAGGTAAGCAGAGTCCTCATGTCCTTTTATCAAATCATTTATTAGGTGAAATGAGTCACCAATACTCACACAGAGAGGTTAGATGGACACAAATCACAGCCTAAATTCCGATCCAATAGACAAAAAGGCAGATGGACAGAATTCCTGCTATGACTACACTTTCTTGGGACTTTTTCCATGAACACAAGCTAAAAAGGGGAAGTTGTGATTCTGATAGTCCAGGCAAGGCAATTTCTAACCACTGAAATGTGTTACATGTTTGCTGTGGGTCATGGGCATGTAAAATACAATTATGTAAATGCAGAAATTTAGGTCTTAAGAGAGGAACTGCAGAGGTGTGTCTACTCCAGCTATTTGGGGCTTGGCAGTAGGCCATTTGCAGAGTCAGTCTTAAGGAGTGGAATTACTACAGAAATCTGAAAAACATTTGAAGCTTATTTTTTTTTAACCCTGTCTCCTGAACTCAGATGACAAGGGCAAACAGTTGGTCTCATCTGTCCTTGCAAAAAATTCTCCTCAGTATTATACATAGCTCATGTCAAAGCCAGAACACCCTCCAAGAGCATAAATATTAGCGGTGAGCTGTGTGTGAGACTGACACATTTCAGGGAACTCAGGCGTGTTCTTGTTACTGCATCTGCGTCTCTTCTCCCCAACAGTGCAAGGTTTATTTTGCTTCTTGCCTGGGTTTAAACATCAATCATCTTTCCCTCCCAACATCACTCTAACATCTGGCATGCCTTAGCTCCTACACTCAACAAACCACTCTCCTCTTTCTTGTATGTTCTGTTTCTCTGTTGATTATACGAACCACTTCTTTTGGGTTGCATATTTTCATTATAGTCTTGAACTGCACACCTTTTAAAATCATAATATAATTTTTGCAGTGGACCATCCATCAACTTGTTGCTACATGCATTAGTCAGTAAGTGTACTAAGCTGAGCATCTCTTTTCTGAAAGAGTTAGTGGTAAATAATTCAGAATGCTAATACATGTAAATAGCAGGTTACTGAATAAAGCCCTTGCATTGGTTAACAACCCTTCACAAGACACACACACACACTTCATTTCCATGCTGGTTTCTTCTTAGTCCCCAACCTTATCTGTACCCCTCTGCCTCGATAGGTTGATGTTACTGACAACTGTCTACATTTCTGTCCTCAAGGCATTCTCCATAATAAGAAACTTGGACTTAATCTATGAGTTAATGGTTAGAGTGAGTGAGTTGGGAAAAGTCTGCCATGTGTCACACCTGCATTTATAAGCATATTTTAGTTCTATAAAGAGCAATTTCTGTAAACAAACCTGGTCTAGAAAAGAAGAATACAGTTTAAAAAAAGGAATGGTTATTGGAATGGGTTACAAGACTGAGGAGAGTTCACTGAAGGACTGAAGAGGCTACAGTGTGCTTATTAATCAGTAGGCAGGACATATAGCTACAACACTATGGTGCTAGCAAAGCAGTAGATAGAGTGTGACAGCTTAGAAAACAGAAAAAATAAGGACCAGATCAAGCTTGATACATGGATACATTTTTCTCTTGGGAGCAAAGAAATAATATAGTGGTGAACTCATGAGAATCACATGCATCAAAAACATATTAAGAAATGGTCCTTTATGGAGCAAGATATTCAGTGATGAGTCCAAGATTTGGGCCCATTGCTCATGTGGGTATCATGGTGAGCTGTGGGAGTAGCAGAGTTGTGGATGGAGTTTAATAGGTAATGGCAATGCTTAATGAAGAGTGTGATAGATCTGCTTGGGATATGGGCTCAAGAATTCTAATCCCAAGTCTGTGGTTTTTCTACTATTCTTTGGCAGCTCTGGGAAAAGAAAGTGGAAGAATGAATGCTGTCCGAGGATGGCATATTTGGGCAAGAGGACATAATTAACCCAATGTCTGTAAGGCAGATGTAAAGGTGGTACAAAAAAGCTAGAAACCAGCATGAATTATGAATTGAGGATGAGGTTTATAGAAAATTATTAACCTGGGTGAAGAACACTAGACAATTAAATTATGTTAGCCAAAGATCATCCAAACTCTTCTGAGTCCTTTCATCTGAGTCTTTCTTGCACTAATCATGTCTCACTTGACATGATACAGGGTTCTGGTCCCCTCTCCAGCTGTGTATATAAACCAGTGACTTTATATTTCTTAACAAAGAATCCTATCTCTGTTTCTTAGCTTCCATGAAATATTGTCTTGCACCACCAGCTCCATGCCACACTCTGAACTAAATTATTACCAATAGGTAGTATCTTTATTTGACATCCAATGCATTATTACAAAAATGGTGTTAAGATGCAAGAACATTTGGAAAGTCCCATGACCAAGACCCATGTGTGCTTGGTTGCTAAAATATTATTTCATATTTGCCCCAGTATTATTTGTTTTCTGATACTGTATCACTGTGTAGCTCAAGCAGGTCTCTCTCTCTCTCTCTCTCTCTCTCTCTCTCTCTCTCTCTCTCTCTCTCTCTCTCTCTCTCTCTCTGTGTGTGTGTGTGTGTGTGTGTGTGTGTTGGAGATAGTTCTTGCATGGGAGAACTAGTGATACAGGATAATTTCATTATGTGTCAGTATCATCACATTCAACTTCCACAATATTTACAAACTATTAGGACCTCAGTGTGGCAAAAGCTCCCAACTAGAACACATATGTGGACTGGCTAGAACTTAATCACATGACTGCACCTTATTGCATAGGAAATTATAAAAACATAGTTGAAGTTCTTGATCAAAAAAGGGATAACTCAAAGTAGTTAGTAGTCTCTGTTATAATTCATGTCTGAGATCAAAAGATAAAAGAAATTAGAAGAGACTGGTGAATAAGTAAATATTACAACACTTCCAGTAGAAAAGCACGATGGTCTCACCTACTTAAGTTTTTGTTATAAGAAAACTAAGACACCAAAAACAGACTGGAGAGTTTATGGAGCAGTGGTGGTAGCATAATAAATAGGAATAGAAAGAGAAGACTTGAGAGAAAGCACAAGGTTTTGTGTAATTGAAAGACTACAAAGGGAATGTTATGAAGGAGACAGAAAAAGTCCACTTTGTGAATGGGACACCTGGGAGAAGCAGTCACTGAGATTTCATTGTTAGGACTTGAATTCAGTGATCCTTATGACTTACAATCTTCCCCTTCCACTGTATACACTATATATATTATGAAATCACTCTTTGTTTGATCAGAGAACGATGACAAATTCTAGGTTATTTTTTTCCCAGAGGACGTTTGAATTGGAGTACTTGATAGAGTATTCCTAAAGGTTGCCTTCCACATGATGGTTAGCAAGACAAGTATGATTCTGGCCTCTCCCTGAAACTGTAAGGTTCTCAAGAGCAAAGACTGTTCTATATGTTGAACAAACAAGATATAATCATAATTGTCCTAAGTTTGAGATTTTTTTCTTTGAGGTCAACTGATGAATCTAGATTATGCAGTGTGAATTTTAATTCTGAAATAATAAAATATTAAATAGTAATGTTGTTAGGGAAAATGAACATGGCTGTTACGAACAGAGCCCTTATATTTTAAACCTGACTAGTGTTTAGAAATAAATGATAAATCAGTGATTTTTTTGAATTATGTGATTCTGAATTTTATTGATTCAAGTGTAGAGGGAGTCAACTGTTATATAGTATGTGTGGGTATGTGTGTGTGTGTGTGTGTGTGTGTGTGTGTGTGTCTGTGTGTGACTGATAACATTTGGGTCATAATTACACTAATGAGTCTGGGACTCCGTCTCATTTCATGTTGAAGGAACCATGAGAGGAGAAAACCAGTCTTCTACCACCGATTTCACTCTCCTGGGAGTTACAAGACAGCAGGAACAGGAATATTTCTTCTTCATCCTCTTCCTGTTCATTTATCCCATCACAGTGATTGGGAACATGCTCATCATCCTCGCCATTCGCTCTGACATTCGCCTGCATAACCCCATGTACTTTTTCCTCGCCAACCTCTCCCTTGTTGACATCTTCTTCTCCTCTGTAACTGTCCCCAAGATGTTGGCCAACCATCTCCTGGGTAACAAGACCATCTCTTTTGGGGGATGCATGGCACAGATGTACTTCATGATAGGCTTGGCAAATACAGACAGTTATATACTAGCTGCAATGGCATATGACCGAGCTGTGGCCATCAGCCGCCCACTTCATTATGCAACAATTATGAGTCCACGACCTTGTGTCCTGTTGGTCGTTGGATCCTGGGCGATTGGGCATGGCAATTCACTGCCCCACACCATACTTACAGCAAGACTCTCTTTCTGTGGCAATAAGGATGTGGCTAACTTCTACTGTGACATTACACCTTTGCTCCAGCTGTCCTGTTCTGACATTCGCTTCAATGTGAAGATGATGTACCTGGGTGTGGGGGTCTTCTCTGTGCCACTGCTGTGCATCATCATCTCCTATGTCAGGGTCTTTTCCACAGTCTTGCGGGTTCCATCCACCAAGGGCTTCCTCAAGGCCTTGTCCACCTGTGGCTCTCATCTGACAGTGGTGTCTTTGTATTATGGGACAGTCATGGGCATGTATTTCCGGCCCTTGTCCAGTTACAGTCTGAAGCACGCACTGATAACTGTGATGTACACTACAGTGACTCCAATGCTGAACCCTTTCATCTACAGTCTGAGAAACCGGGACATGAAGGCTGCTCTGAAGAAACTCTTCCACTGTTCTTTTTCCTCCTCGGTGTGAGACCACACTCAACAGACACTGTAGTACCCAGTCAGAAGCATTAATGTCATCTACGATGAGCTGCTTGTCATCTTTCCAGTTTGGAACCTCTTTTCTTGGGAGCCTTTTGATGGTTTGTGGAGGCAACTTATGGAATGCACTGATTTCAACAAACATTTTTTTCTTTTTTTCTCTTTTTGGCAGAGTGCAGCCCATGGCTCTGGGTTCACTTCTCACCAGCTGACTTGCCAGCAGAGTGCAGTTGGGAGTATAAGTGTTGACTTTATCATTTAGGAAATTTGACTGACATCCATTTTACCTGTGTTCCAGGATGTGCTCATAGTAGGTCATGCTTTAAAGACTATAGATTACTATTCGCATGAGCATTTTATTTATTATGATTGATCACTCTGTTAGGCTTATAAGCATGTGTGGGCAAGACTCATGTGACTACCTATTGCATTTTTTCTACAATTTTAGACATAAAAAGTACATCAGTAATACTCAAAAATCTGAACTAAGTGGATGAGAATATTAGTTTGTGATTATGGTTGGTGATAACTAGAGTAGGCATTATTTACCTATCTGAATAAATTTTTGAAGAACCTCACCCGGGTAAGTGTTTTTCTGCCTACTTCACATTTAATATATCTCCAAGGTTATTTAGACTCCATAAAAATGACATCAATCAGGTTTATTATTTTTAATGATAACTATTATCTGCTTTAATTATTTTAATGGAAGTTTTAATTATAACAATAAAGAAAGGTAGTATGACTAAAGACTTGGGTATCTTGTAAGACATGTCACATACTTTTGTCCCCAGAACGTCTAAGTCTAGACATGATCAGTGTAGTGCAATCTGATGACTTGGGTGGGGGCAGCTTAAGATATTTAGTAGCATTCTGCCTTAAAAATCAAATATGCAATCAATACAATACCAATGAATCAATAAAACTTTATAACTTAGAATGTAATGAAATATAGGGAGACCATACAGACACATCTCTGAGTCCAGCAGCAAGAAGGTTTAGGATCTACTGGGTTGGGAGAGAGGACAGTTAAAACACACAGCCAGGGAAAGAATCAGGGATGGACAGCAATGAACAGCTCTCTCCCACCAGTTTCTGAGCAAGAGATAAGAATTTAGTTAAGTATGAAACAATCTGAAATTAGTTAGAGAATAAATTTACTTTCTTCCCTCTGCTCAAGCTTCCCTGCAACTCTGCATTGACTATGTCCAACCAGAAGCCAGAGAATAAGAAAGCCTATTGTTGAGTCTGCATGGATAGCTTCCTAGAACTTAGGGGTGGTGGAGCTAGAAGACTGGACCCAAGTCTGTTAATTACTTTCTCCCCTGCCTTGACAAAACCTCTGATATAATAAATTATGGAGGGAAAACTCTACTTTGGCTCATAGGCTCAGAATGGGTGATGGCAGGAGTGTTCCCATCAGTGGCTGGGAGTATGTGGGTAGCTTACTGGTGTGGAAGAGAAAGCAGAGGAACAGGCTGGAACAAAAAGTGGGTCAAATCTTCAGCTGAGCCCCCTCTTCCAAATAGCACTACTTATATTTAAAAGAAAAATTAATATTTGATGCTGGTAAATATCTTTAAAATAAAAACTACAAAGGTCATTATTTTATCTATACCATTATATATATCAGTTTATTTGGTATGATATAGTAACATATAATTTTAAAAACTCTGCTAGTGGCTATCTAGTTAACAAGTAGAATGATCATGCTCAAATAATTTTTCCTGGCCAAAAGATAGTTCAGTGGGTAGAGGTGTTAGTTACCAAGTCTGGTGAGTTTGATCTCTTCACAGGACCCATGTGATGGAAGGACAGAACTGACCTTCACATGCAAATTCCCCAATAAGTAAGTGTGAGAAACCAATTCAAAGCAAAGAAAAACAAACAAACAAACAAACAAACAAACAAACCCCAAACCACCACCCCTACCACAACCACCACCTAAACCCTTTACTTCGTAAGGGGAGAAACTACCAGGGGTGGAAAGGGAAAAGTGAGGTAGAGGGATAAGAGAGAAAGAGTAGCTGAAAGAGTTAATATGATCAAAATGTATTACATTTGTGAGTAGAAAAGTCTTATCTAGACCTTAACTTTTTACAATTAGTATATGGTAATAAAAACAAATATTTTCTAGTTATAGCATTAAGAACCTAATTTATAACTGAAGTTCTCTTTGTGTGGTACTAGGATTAGGAAGTGTTTTCATGAGTTCCTTCACAGGCTTCAAATTCATGCTCTTTATCAAATTATTCTCAGATGTAAAATATAAAATTATTAACACTGTTTAGATTTGTGTCAAGAAAACACCTAGATAAGTATCAAATGTTTTGGTCAGACATTTTGCTCTTAATACTTTAATAATATGGGTGGAGAGAAGGCTCACAGGAAATCGTCTGTTGTTCAAGCGTGAGAACCCGAGGTTGGATCCCCAACACCCACATAAAGATCCAAATGTAGTGGTATGTAACTGCATCCTGAGACCTGGGGAAGTGGGGACAGGAACATCTGCAGTGCTCACTGGCCAGTCTAGTCAAGCTAATGAGTTCCAAGTTCACCGAGAGACTGTCTCAAAAGTAAGTTGGAGAGTGACTGATGAAGACATCATGATGTTGACCTTTTCTCTCTACATGTCTGAGAACACATGGGTATGTATCACCCATGAATGCTTGCGCGCGCGCGCGCGCACACACACACACACACACACACACACACACACACACACACACACACACACAGGGATTTATTTAGAATTTTCAGGCACTGGTGTTTCTGGGATAAACATGAATCAATTTGAATGTGTATTTAGATAATCCTTATCCTTATTTTTCTGACATTGACATTTTGTCCTGAAATATATCTTTTCAAAAATAATGTGTAATCATTTGCTACATCTGTACATTGAATAAAGTTTAAGTCAGATTAAACTTGCCTCCTAAAATGCTTATGCTTTAAGCACATTTTGTTTTTAAAGTTAATTTTAGGTTCTCATACACAGTAATGCGTTCCCATTGTGGCATTGTCATACGTATGTGCCATCATACTTTGTCATCACTTGTTCTAATCTCCATAATTTATTAAAAATTTGAACCCCTTTCTTTTTTCACTTGAAATTCACAGTGACTGAGAATCCTCCTCCCTGAGGACTAGCTCTCATATTATGGGATGGTGTTATGTAAGCTAGCTGCAAGGAAGGAAAACAATCAATAATTCTATCCAGCTGTAGAGCCTACAAACAACAATGACTGAAAATTACCAATGGTAACTAATAGGTGTCTAATCAGATTTAAGGCCCATCTAATGGGAGGGCTTAAGAAGAGAGGGCTTTCAAAAGGGGAAAGAGATTCAAAAAAATAAAAAAAATAAAGCTATGGGTGCTTACTTAGATGCAGGTGATAGCTACATGCAGAACTTTAGGATTGAGTGGTATGAAATTTAGGTGTGAAATGCTCTACACAGATTCATGTGTTTGAACTCTTTGTCCCCAGTTGGTGGCACTATTTTGGGAACTTATGGAACACATCTATTCATCCTAGAGAGGGGACTTGTGACAGACCAAAGAATGGATATCACCAAAGTCGAAGTTATGAAACCATTGAATCTTTTTGAGGTTACTGACAAGAATGTGGGTGAGGAGTTATTTATGGGGATAGAAATGACTAAAAGACAGATGCGTCACCAAAGCCCACTCCAGCTCACAAAAGCTGACAATCTGGAGCCTGCTGCACAATCTGTAGGCAGTTCAACAGGTTGGAGAGTATGATTTCCAAGTGATTCTGGTCTAAACTTCTAGGCAGCTCATCTGGTTTCTGATTCTTCCAGGCAGTTGGTCTGATCTCAGAAACTTCTTTGAAGTTCAGCTCTTTGAGTTTTTGTTACAGCATGGCTAGTCAAGAAGGGACTCTCACATTTTATTACTTACTCTGGTAGGTGAGGTCTAGTGAATCTGCTCAATTTCAGGGACATTCAGAGCTTTTTTGAATTGTTTAATTGTGGAGAATGTGGAAGTAAACCCTGTGAAAGAAAAAGTGGGAAGAACGAGGTACCACAGGTTCCTGTAACTCCTTAAAGAGTCTTGATCTGCCATATGTGGCTTGAGACAGCAAAAAAAAAAAAAAAAAAACCAAGGCCAGGTCTCTTGTCTTCTCAGGTGATGGTACTCTCCTACCCCACCAGCTCCTTCTGAGTTACCTCACCAGCAGGGCTTTCATTGAAGCATGGTGAGTGTGGTGAAATATGATTGGCCAAGGATTTAGGGGCTTGGGATTGGCTCAAGCACTGTATATAAGCTTATGCACTGGGCAATAAACTCGGATCTGCACCCTGATGCTGGTCTCTGGAGTTAGATTTCCTAAGAGTTGTCATGTGACTCCATCACGTCTCACCTCAATTCTCGGTCTTGTTCCCACAGTCTACTTTCCTATTTAAGGAGTTTCCTTGCAGAATGAAATGCTTCAATATCCAAGGCAACTGTTACATACACCTATATTTCTTTTTGGAAATAGTTAAATACTTCAAATACTGAAATACTTAAAATTTGGTTTCTGTATATTCCTGAAAAACGTACACGTTGGCTGTTTTAGTTCTATGTAGTCTTATAAAAAGGGTATTGGTGATAATAATTTGAAATTCACTTGAAAAAATATTTATTTTTAACTTTTATGTTGTCACGGAGTTCAAGACCACCAAGAGAGGCGACTAGACAAAGCTTGAATTTAAAAAGAAAAAAGTTCGTTTAAAGCAGCTTCTGCAGCAGTTTCCTCTGACAGCATGAGACTCGCTGCCCAAAGGGAAGACAGTTACGGCGAGACTTTCGGTTTCCTAGGAAACCCAGATACGTTATGCAAATATGTTTTTGTTTTAGTTCCAGGCACAGGCTAAGAGGCTGCTTTATAGCATCTGAGTATGATCTGGCTTGTGCAATAGCAGGGGTGTGAATTTTAACAGATGCAGATGGCTTAATTCTGGAGACTGGAGAAGGTATAAGTGTGAGAGTCCTGAGCAGGCTGGTGGCAGCTGCTGCCGCCGGTGCTGCCGCCGGTGCTGCTTTGCTGCATTTACTATTGCTGACTTGCTGGACTGCTGGATATTTTAACAACAAAGATTGGACTTACCCCAAGGAACCTTATGCCACTGATCAGCAGAGAGCAGCCTACAGAGGTCTACATCCCTCTTTCACTCTAATCCTTTTCTTCCTCCCTTACCTGGTGCTGGGTGGAGGATTAGGGTAAAATAAATGCTGGAACAGAGATAGAGGTCTAAGGACACAATAAAATAGTAAAAACATATGTCAACAGACAGAGGCTGGGCCTCAGCAAGGATTTTTCTCCTCTCTCTCTCTCTCTCTCTCTCTCTCTCTCCCTCTCTCTCTCTCTCTCTCTCTCTCTCTTTCACTTCCTATCTCCCTCTTTGATCTTAGCCATTTTGACTGGTGTGGGGTGGAGTCTCAGGCTCATTTTGATTTGCATTTCCCTGACGACGAAAGATATTGACCATTTTTTAAAGTGCTTCTCAGCCATTTGAGATTACCCGGTTGACCATCTCTATTTAGCTCTGGACCCCATTTTTTCTCTTTCCTAGTGTTTCCATCTTTGGAGATGTCTTCCTCTGAGTTTTTTTCAATGATTGATTTTCCATTTTTAGATATTGCGTGGTTTTGTTTAAGTTTTTCACCTGTTTGATTGTTTTCTTCTGTATTTCTTTAAGGCAGTTATTTATGTCCATCTTAAAGTTCGCTATCATCTTAATGAAATAAAATTTCAGATCTGAATCCTGCTTTATATGTGAGTTGGGGTATCCAGGACTCGCTGTGGTGGGAAGATTGGGTTCTGATGTTGCCAGGTCCAATTGTTTCCTGTTGCTTATGTTCTTATGGTTGCCTTTTGCCATCTGGTTACCTCTGGTGTTATCTGTCCTCCTTGTCTCTGACTGGAGCCTGTCCTTCTTGTGAGCCTGTGATGCTTGATGTGTGAGAATAACTGCAGAGTTGAACTGCAACTGTGGTGTGGGCTGTGTGGGATTTGGTCCAGTGTTGGGGCTCTGGTCCTGGTACAGGTGGGATCTAGAAGGTACAAGAGCCTCTGGCTGGGCACAGGGAAAGGGTCACAGGGATCCTGGTACACAGGATTTTGGGGCAGGCTTTAGGGCCTTACCTGTGAAGATGGATGTGTCAGAATACCTGGGAAGTTGGGCTGCAACTGGGGTGTGGGCCCTGTGGAGTATTTTCTATATTGTTTTTCTCCTTTATTGTGTTGAACCCAAGTGTTTGCTAACTATATAATTAATATTATTTAATTATATGGAATTAAAGTAGAATATACTGAATTCAAGTTTTATTTCTGAATTAATTTTGTTATCTTAATTATTTGAGAATTTTGTTGCTTAAATGATTATAATTCTATTAGTTACCATCACGTGAGTAAGACTTTGATAAGAATATCCTTTGAGACAGTCTACTTTAATGAAACATGAAGGCAGCATAGAAACACACCCCTGACAAAGTTTCTTTAAATATTTAAGGATGGAGAACTTGATAAAATGGAAAATGTTTGTAGTCTCATGGCTTAACAGATGAGAGAAGAATATTGGCAGTTCAAAGCCACATTATGTTACTTATGAGATCCTGCCCCAAGACACAAAACAAAATAAAAAAGACATAAAGGTAACTAAATTGTGTCCAGTCTGGTAATCTCTAGATCAAACTTCAGAAATTAATATTTTAATGAATTCATATCACCTGTTCATTCACAGTTTTGGATGCAGGCTAAATCACCAAGATGGTGAAGATACAGCCAGATGATCAGATAGGTCTGGTGTAGGCAGGCTTGCGGGCTAGCAGTTGTGATGAACATATTTGTTATAATAAACTAGCACACAGATCAATAGTCTTTGAAACATGTGCTACTATGATGCAGCCTGTGGCAGAGGCAGCACAGATATTATTAGTCTGATTTTCACACATAAAAGTCGAGCTGGTCAGTAGACTGCTGGAAACTGATCCTAGAGCCAGGTGTTGGCAGAGCCTTCTGCCCAAAGGAGCAGAAATATATGAATAATAGTGCATTTCATAAATTGCCTCCTCAGACTATCAAAAAATACTCCAGAGGGAAGGAATTGCAATCTGGAAATACAACAAGAAGTTCCTTGCAGGGTGATATTGCAGCTGGATTTCCCAGTGTTTCTGACTTAGGGACACAGTGTCTGCTGTGTGTGGTCTCACAAGGGGGATGAGGAGGAGGTGCAGTGGAAGAGTTTCTTCAGAGCAGCCTTCATGTCCCGGTTTCTCAAGCTGTAGATGAAAGGGTTCAGCATTGGGGTCACTGCTGTGTACATCACAGTTATCAGTGCGTGCTTCAGACTGTAACTGGTCAGGGGCCGGAAATACATGCCCATGACTGTCCCATAATACAAAGACACCACTGTCAGATGAGAGCCACAGGTGGACAAGGCCTTGAGGAAGCCCTTGGTGGATGGAACCCGCAAGACTGTGGAAAAGACCCTGACATAGGAGATGATGATGCACAGCAGTGGCACAGAGAAGACCCCCACACCCAGGTACATCATCTTCACATTGAAGCGAATGTCAGAACAGGACAGCTGGAGCAAAGGTGTAATGTCACAGTAGAAGTTAGCCACATCCTTATTGCCACAGAAGGACAGTCTAGCTGTAAGTATGGTGTGGGGCAGCGCATTGCCATGTCCAATTGCCCAGGATCCAACGACCAGCAGGACACAAAGTCGTGGACTCATAATTGTTGCATAATGAAGTGGGCGGCTGATGGCCACAGCTCGGTCATATGCCATTGCAGCTAGTATATAACTGTCTGTGTTTCCCAATGATATCATAAAAAACATCTGTGTCATGCATCCCCCAAAGGAGATGGCCTTGCTACCCAGGAGATGGTTGGCCAACATCTTGGGGATAGTTACAGAGGAGAAGAAGATGTCAACAAGGGAGAGGTTGGCGAGGAAAAAGTACATGGGGTTATGCAGGCGAATGTCAGAGCGAATGGCGAGGATGATGAGCATGTTCCCAATCACTGTGATGGGATAAATGAACAGGAAGAGGATGAAGAAGAAATATTCCTGGTCCTGCTGTCTTGTAACTCCCAGGAGAGTGAAATCGGTGGTAGAAGACTGGTTTTCTCCTCTCATGGTTCCTTCAACATGAAATCAGACAGAGTCCCAGACTCATTAGTACAGTTATGATATATATGTTACTCCTTTCAACAGTTTACTCAAAATATCAGCTTTCTTTACACCCAGATCCACAAAATTTAGAGCCATATAATTGGAGCAATTTTCTGTTGGTCCATGGCAAAGATGGTCATTTACTCTTGGATATACATCTAAGTAACCAGTAAAAATCTCTGACTCACATGTTTTCATCAATAGCTTCTCACATCCATCTAAGATTTGATCATTTCATAATTAAAATGCAAATTTTATTGCCTCACATTATAGTTTAGGGGAAATATTAATTGTTCATTTCACATGTAAAGCAGTTTTTTTCTTTTGTAGAGAGTTATGAATTACATATTTAATGTAAAGGTAAGGATCAAAAGCCTTTAGGGGTCATTAATCAATACTCCAGTGCAAATCAATACTCTTAGCTGCTTCTCTAGCCTCCTCCTCTCTTCCTTATATTGTGTTCTCAGGCATACTAATTATGATTAAGTCTACTAACTGCTTAGCCAAGTGTGCTATTTGGTCTTTTTGAGCAACAAAGTTAAACTACATTTCCCAATCTTTGTTGCAGGGAGGTGCAGCTATGTGGCTGAGTTCTAGCCAATTCAATTAGGTGTTCTATTTGTGGACTTCCTTCTCACTCTATTGCTGAGTAGAAATGTTGAAGAAACTGAATGGAATGATGAAGTTATATTGTGAGATTAGCCTATATTAAGAGCTTTCCACATATAGGAAAGATACCCCAAACAAAAATATCATCTTGTACTTTTTATCTTGTGGAAAATAGTCCCTTGTTTAAATCATTGACATTTTATTATCAGTTCTCTACAGTAAGTGAGGCATATGTAGTTCACTAATTTTTCTAAAGTAATTTTTATTAGAATTAATTGAATATGTGATTAATTCAATCACATTTTCAGTATTTTTTACATGAATTATAGAATGGACATGAGGTTGTAGGTCTAATCATCCTTTTCATAGCTAATGACAATGTGCCTTTTCATTGCTGTATCAAGAGCAGCTTAGTTTGATCTCTTAAGGTTCCCATTCCTTGTCTTCATGATACCTCATGCTTCAAAAGGTTTAGTTAACAAAGAGGCTCGAGACTGTGGGTAGCTCATGTAGCATGGAGGGGTAAGACTTCAGAGGGAGGTTTGGGCAATAGGGTGGATTAAGTTGATGTTGACCTGTCTCATTTCTATGAAAGCACACAGAAGTTGTAGACTATTATAAAAACAGAAAAGTACATTAAAATGCATAGCATCATTTAAAAGAAGAACAGAGGAATACCTTAATGTGATAACAAAAAGAGTGCTCTGAACAAAACCTTAAGCTGCTGTCTTTGCAGTTTTGGCTCCTTGGCATCACAGTCATGAGCAGGGTTGGACCAGGTAGTTGAGATGTAGGTCTTCATGTTCTTAGGTTCAAAGGACATGTCCACAGAACAACATGAAGCATAAGAATTCATTGTCTATGCCTTAAACACTTAAAATAATACCCTAGGTATAAAAGGAGGACAAGAATTTTTCCATGTAGACATGAGTTTAGGAATAAAATATCAAAAGGATAAAACTCACAGAAAACAATGATTGTTTATCAAGAGGGCCCAAGGAAAACTATTGTACTGTAAGATATTACATTCAGGTTTTTTGTTGGTTTGGTCTAAATTAATACTTAAAAATCTTGTTTTTATACTTCTACAACAGTATATTAGAAAATATAGTTTTAAGAAAAATTCTACATCTAAAATAGTCATGGGAGAGTGTTGAGGAATTAGAAAGTTATTGAAACAAAAGACATTTAAAGCTAACTGAAGAATTAATACAACTTAATAAAGATTTAAAAAGAAAATAGGGGGTAAAGAAAGTGCAAAGCTTCATACAAAATACCTGTTTTGTTTAGTTAGTCACAGAATTTAGTGCGATTACAATTTAAACAGTCATGGAAGGGTGTTTTGAAAAGACAGAATTAAAAAAACTGATACAAAACTGAGTTATAATGATAACAAGTCAAGAAAAAAAATCAAGGCAACTGGAGGTGGAAGGATAGTAAGGAAAGAGAGAAAGAGGAGAAGAATAGAAGAAGGGAGGAAGAAAGGGATGAAGGATGTAGTAGTTGTCCTATCAAGATGAAATGACATAATGCCATAATTTGTAATGTGAACTGAATAAAGTCACGCCAGCACTGAAGGTTCTACAACACTGAGGAATAATCAGAATGTCACAGTCTTGTAGGGTTGGAGTGTTGCATATCCATAGCCAATGTATCTTGCACCATCTCTTGCTCTCTGAGTAACCATCCACTGTTCACTCCTATGTCAAATACCTTTTCAAATACATTCTTAGGAGACTCATTTCCATGAATTCAAAAGCAAAGAGTATCATGTAAAACCTAGAACAGGGCTTTCTATGCTTTGCTGAGACCTGATTACCTATAGTCCCCATTAGTGCACTTGATAAATGCACTGACTTATAATATTTTGTGTTCTATAATTAATAAAAGTTTATGTATATATATATATATATAATGTTGTGGAGGGAGGGAGGGAGTGAGTGAGTGAGGAAAAGAGGGAGGGAGGGAGAGAGAGAGAGAGAGAGAGAGAGAGAGAGAGAGAGAGAGAGAAAGAGAAGAGCGATATGGGTGTATGCCATGCAGCTAATCACAAGAAAGTTAATTAGCTAGATATTAAAAGTTAAATTTAGAGAGATAATCCATAAAGGATTAATTGTGAGTGGTAAAATGTGAAAAATATAGAAAATATCTGTATGAAACTAAGGTAGGAACCACCATCATCAAATAGGTCAAAATGCACACACACACACACACACACACACACACACACACACACACACACACACACATACACACATATACACACACACTCAAGAAAACTTATAAACTTTGATATATATAAACCTCTGTATGTAAAAATAAAAAGTAAATACACAACCTGGGTTAGCTGAAAGAATCTATCACACACAGTTCCACAAAGATTAATAGTTGGCAGACTGTGGGATCCTAAACATTTTTAGAACAGAACCCCAAACAGAGCAGGAAACCCAAAAAGCCACCACTTTTCCCACCTCAGTAACCATTAGCCCCCAACTCTCTTCTTAGCACCTGATCTATGCTTTTTCTTGCATACTTCTAAACCACGCAGGCCATCTACCACCACCCAATGGATACTATTCAGTGTCCTGTGTTCAGTATAGTTGCCTAGGCACACCACAAAGCAGAGACTAATGTGATTAATAAGCAGAATGAAAAAAAAGATAGTTAACCAACTGATAGTTAACTAAAAGATAGCTAAAAGTTGTAATGGAGTAGGTAAATAAACTGAGAGTTTCAAGTATTGCAAAGAAATGGAAAATGAACACTGGCACTTATGCAATGATCCCATAAGTAAGGAAACCCCAATTCACATATCCTCCTCTCAGCAAATATGCCTCCTCATAATTGGCTTCTAGAGAAACTCCAGTTCATGCATCCCAGAAACATTAACAGGGACATATCTGCCATATAGGAGACCTGGGAAGAAGGAATAATAAATAAGAAAACTGACCTAAATTGTACCACTTCTTTTTTTTAAAAAGGGAATTTCACATTTTATGCTTTTAAAAAATTACTGTAGAGATTTTTTTAGAATGTGAAGGTAAAGGCAAATCTCCAAAAAATTTGGATCTTTAGCATGTCAAGCTTTAAAATTGCATACAAAAGTCCATCTCTATTCACTTCCCTTCCTTATAACAAAGAACAATCCAGCTGTCAAACTGGTGTCTGTAGTTGTTGGGCAGAAGCTCAGACTAAGAATCTAAATATTTCTTTTGCCATTACCTTAGTTATTCTTTCAGGTGATCATTTAAATACAATGTATGCGTTTTGCCTATTCTACCTTCAGCTATTTTGTCTATTAATTAATTTATTACTGTTATACCCCAGTAGCAGCCCCCAGAGAAGAGGAAGACCCCCTTGGGTACTTGCCCATCCCTGGACATGAAGTCACAGTAGCACTCAGCACATCCTCTCTCACTGAGGTTCAGCCAGTCAGTACAGCTAGGGGAAGGGGATCCAAAGGCAGGCAACAGAGTCAGAGACAGCCCCCTCCCATTGTTAGGGAACCTACATAAAGATCAACCTGTTATGCTATCTTCTTACTAATGACTGCTAGCACATTGGAGTGTGGCAAGAGCATACGTTGTGAGCATTAGTTAATATCGACTGTGGAATAGTGGTTATCATGTAAAGGGAAGAAAAATAATTTTGCATGAGCAGAAAATGACCAATGTGTCTACAATATTTACTCTAAAAGTTGGGTCAAACAAATTCACTTCCAGTGTACTAAGTCTATATGTTAGATTTTTATCATATCATTCTCTGGTTGTTATGATATTTTAAACACCATCTTCATAACATAATTGCACTTGAAATAAATTTGGGAATGATTCAGTTCTGAGTATGACCATGAACCAAATGGCTCAAGACCATATCTCTGGAAGGTAAGAGAGAGGACATATTCCTTGTAGGGAGGTGAAGAAGCAAGAGATTTATCACAGTGAGAGTTGGATCCAGAGCTCTGCACCATGTCAAGTGAGAAGGGGCCAATGGAAGAGTCAGTCAAGAAAAAGCATAGTACCTTGGATGATCCTTTGTAACACTATTTAATTACCAGGAGTTCCTCTCCAGGTTATTCATTTCATGTAAACCTAGTCTTCAACTCGGAATTCACACTATCTATAGTTTGTCACATTTTTTGTTACATTTCAGAAACAGCACAGTTCTAGCATCTTCACAGATCCCTTATAAATAACGGGATAGTTATGACCGGTTCCCCCAGAATGCCACCCCCCAGACAACATTCCGTTCACCCACTTTCTTCTCTCATACATACCAAGTGGAGAAACCATGAAAACTTGGGACTACAGCTCTTGATAGCTGATTCCCTTTGGACCCTTCACACTCTTAGCAAAAGTCCTAAGGGTTCACTGAGGTCCTCTCCAAACTCTTCCACTCTCCTCCAACTCTGTGACAGTCATCTGAACACTGTTCCATAGGCTTGGACCTTATTTCTGTGTTAACTGAGAATTCTAAACCCATAAAATGAGCATTTCTCAGCCCTTTCTGGTGCATATCACTTTCATGTGTCTATATCTGTCTTATTACTCATAAAACAGCACCTATGTGTCAGGTCAGCTCCTATCCTATTCTTGAGTTTCTTCTCAGGTACTTTGCTCCATGAACTCCCCAGTTCTCCCTAATCTCTGCAGCTGAACAGCAGCTCTCTGCTGCTGACTGGCAGGCACTCTGTAGCCCCTCCAAACCACCCAGTCTCACGATCTTCTCCCACAGCTTCCCCCTTTCTTATGTCCATTCTTTCTTTCTGAGCCAACCTGCTTTAGAGAGAGGTATTTCCCCAGGACTGAATAAACATGTTTGTAATGTATAGCTGAGATTGTGTCACTATCAAGCCATTGGATCATTCAACACAAACATTATTAGATGATGTCTTTACTGTGGATCAACCTTCACAGGCAAAATGCTGAATCTCTAGAAGGGCTTTGGGGAAGGATAAGTGAAACCCATGAATGTTAGTATCAATAACTTGCCCAGTGTGTTCAGTTGCTTGATGCAATTTGCAAGACACTGAATAGCACCTGTTAGGTGGTCGTAGGCGGTATAGGCTGTTTTAGAAGTGTTCACGGGAAAGCATAGAGTGAGTGCTTAGGAGAGAGTTGGGGGCTAATGGTTACTGAGCTAGGAAAAGCCATGTTTTTTTCCAGGTAACTGGAGTAAGCACATCAGCATAAGGCAAATTACTGAAGTAACACATCAAGAAAAATGTGCCATGCATCTTTATCTGGGATATAGCATCGGCCAGGGAACAGGAAAAAGCCCAGACTTGACTAGGTTTGATGTTATGTATGGCTTTGGTCCCATGCAAGTGCTGTCTTTAATTAGATACTAGGAATTAGTAGAGTGGATGTGAATTCCACTCATGCCTGGAGACAGAAGTGGTCAATCCTTGCTTAATGCAAATATTAACATTTTGTAAAGTGTCTAAGGAATGTGGCAACATCTGATTTGTAATTATTTACCATATAAAATAAAGATTAAGGAGCCGGAGAGATGGCTTATTGGTTAAGGGCACTAGCTGCCCTTCCAGAGGACCATGGTTTAATTCCCAGCATTCACATGGCAACTCACAACTGTCTGTAATTCCAATTCCAGGGGATCTGAGACCTTCACACAGAAATACATGTAGCCAAAACATTAGTGGACATACAATAGAAATATGTAAAATAGAAATTAAAAAAATGAGAAGCAAGGACACACTTGACCCTGTAGATAGAATCTAGAGAAGTGCTGGCGAGATGGATCAATTGGTAAAGGTGTTAACTTCCAATAACCTGATTCAGGTGTGGATCCACATGCTAGGAAGAGAACTGACTCCTGAAAGTTGTTCTCTATTTTCTCTGACACACATATCCTCTCCACCATGGGTAGGGGCAGAAAATGTCTTTGTAGCTCTTTCCTGAAACCATATGCCTATGTGGGTGACTGTGCACACGACATATAACAGACAATATTACTTATACGTGTGCTCAGATAGGATTACCTCACACTGCCTTTTGTCTGGCAGGTCTCGAGAACGCAGAGTCCAGGGTGATGCTGATGGCCTAGGGTTTCCAAAGCCCTGGGATCCATCCTCTCAGCACAGCATAAAGTGAGGGTGCTGGCCCATGCCTGTAATCCCAGTGCTCAAGAGCTGCAAAGAGGACTTGCCTCTGTCTCCCCAGCGCTGGGAATAAAGGTGACAATTGCCATACCTGCTTAGCTCCCTTTAAAGTTTTGTTGTTTGGTTTTGTTTAAAATTTTTTCTTCTGTTATTTTTGTGGTATATTTAATTTAAAATTCTCTCTCTGGTCTATGTGCATGTACCTCTCTCTGTTTCTGTCTATCTATCTGTCTGTCTGTCTGTCTGTCTCTCTATGTCTCTCTCTAATATTTGTGTAAAGTTTTAATGCTTGCTACTCTGTGACTTCACTTCAATTCACTCGATGAAAGACCTCTGATTTAAAAAATGTGATAATTTAACTTACCTTGTGGGGACTTTGTGGGGATAATGAGAAACAATGATGGTGATGCAGTCATTGGTGCTCTGTTGTTTAAAGCCACAGTCCCAGACATCATTTTCAGAGTACACAGTTTTACCTGATCAGATATTGTAAAGTGCCTCAGCAGCCGATCTTGCACCTATTAGCATTTCTTTTTTTTGGGGGGGGGCATGATTCAGAGAAGCACATTAGTGATGTGTTTTAGAAGGGTTCTAGTTTCTGGCTCTTGAGAAGAAGGAACAGAGAGCAATGTCCTGGCTGCATCCTGATGAGAAGGAGGAATCTCCCAAATTATAGCTGGATAGATTTTTAGCAGAGAGAAGATTGGGAATTTGCCAGCAGGTTATATAGTCTCTTGAAACATCATTCTCCCAGGCCTTCATTCAGATCCAACTCATGGTAATTGTTGATACTCATGAAAATACTTCCTCATGTGCCTTTAGGGAACACAGTGGCTCTCAAGAGTGATTTGGAGTTTCTGGGAGAGAGTGTCTCCAAGGTTCAAGCTCTAGGCTGACCTATTCCATTCTCTCTGTTGGGATCTCCTTACTTCTGTTGTTCAAACTCTAGTAGGAACCACAACTTGGGAGTTGAAGAATCCTGGTATTCAGATCTTGGTATTTCTGCAAGTGTATACAGAAGTATTTCTGCTGTTCAGTGTTTCTAAGAAGAGAATAACAATGAATATTGTCACTAGGAGTTGACCAGAACACAAGAGCCATGCTTTATTTAATGAAGTGTGCTGAGGGCAGCTCTCCAGATTTCCTAAATTCTTGGAGATGGAAAGAATCTACAGACATCTGGAGTACTGTTTGCATGTGTCATGTTTATAGTATCTCTAATGATGGGTGTTGCCCTGTGATTTAGTACCTCCTGTGGCAGAGAGCTCACTGCCTTTCTACAGAAAGTGGTGGTGAATGTTTGTGAGCCCAGGCTGGCTCATCAGTTGCTGACTTTGATGCATATTAGTTGTACCTACCTTTGGCCAATATTTGATTGTTTATTTTATACACCACAGGAGTGGAAACAGTAATAAGAATAAACACATCTTTGTGAAATTAAAATGATTGAATGAATTGTATGTAATTCCTAAAATAGATAAATAAATACTCTAAAATTATATGTATTCTTAACATAGTGCATAGCTCATAGTTAACAGGATATATTAATTTATCTTACTACTTGTATTTTTTCAGAGGTCAGGACTAAACTGGAGGCCTCGTAATTGCTGGAGAAGTACTCTAGAACTGTACTACATCCTCAACTCCCTTATTATTCTATAATTTTTATATAAATCTAGGTAGAATTTACCATGCATTCCCCTCCCATTTTACCGACCATCATGTGACAGATGCCTACATATTTGATCAAACTCTGTATATCATCCATATTGAAACATTTTGAAGTGTATTTTTCTAGATACATATGAGATCACACCATGCTTGTGGCTCTGATGCTCTCTGTTCTGTATCTAGATTGTGGTATCATGTCAGGTCCATGGACTATCAGACACAGACATCATGGCATCCTATGATTATTAGTTTTTTAAATTGGTAAATACATTTAGGAGTTGTGATATTCTTTTCGGTGTCTCTTCTGTGTTTTATCTCCTGAGTATCCATGAAAAGGAAGACATTATTTAGTGGCATAGAAGAAAGTGATGCTTTGGTCTTCTAATATTTATCAGCATTTTCTGTGGGCACTGAACACAGGCTTTATGGGCTCATGCTTTGGAATCTTGATTATCTGCCTTAGTTTGTTGCTATAAAGAGACACCATAACCACAGCAACTATTTTTTCTCTCTTACAAATTTATTTTAAAAAGGAAGAATACATATACAGATTTTTAAAGGCATTTTGGCATAACACTATATGAATATTTTTTTGTCAGTACTTAATTCTTTTAGAGGTTTGATAGCATGCATTGAAATAACCATAAGCCTAAAGTACATGTAGGACAGAATGTAACATGAAAACAGTTTTCTTGGTGAGTGTAGATTAAGCATAATGATCTTACCCAGCAGGTCTTATAAAGTAAAACATTTAATTAGTGCTGGTTTACAGTCTTAGAGGTTTAGTCCATTACCATTATGATAGCAAACATGGAAGAGTATAGGCAGTCATGCTGCTTGATTAAGGAATGGAGAGTTTTATCTATATCTTGATCGGAAGGCAGCAGGAGACAATATACCACATTGGGTGTAGCTTGAGCATACAAGATAACAACGCCCATCTCCACAGTGACACATTTCCTTCAACAAGGCACACCTACTCTAACAAGGGTACACCTCCTAACAGTGCCACTCTCTATGAGCCAAGCATTTAAACACAAATTTATGGGGGTCATTCCTATTCACACTACCACAATACCCTCTCCTCTCAAAACAGAAAAAAATAATCTTGGGAATTTTCCTTTAGGTGAGCCAGACTAAATGCAATTGTTTCTAAGAAAATCTGTCTTGTCTGTTTTCCATGTCACTGAATGTTTTTTAGAAACAGGGACGGTTACGAAAAGCAACGTATCTTCAGAAAAGGGAAGTGACAATAGTATGTTATACCTAGAAGTATAACAGAGACATAATTGAAGAAGGAGGTGAAAATAGTTGGGAATCACTGTTTCCTTTTTGTGAAGGTGTTATGAAAGACAACTGGGAGTCAAGAAGAAACTGAGTAACTCCTTTTCAGCCAGCAGCTGTCAGAAAAAAACTGTATGGACCAGTTTCGGCCATCTTCTCCTTGTTCTACAGGAACCACACAACTTGTTTCTCTTTAACATGTATTTTATTCTTATATAGTAACCACACAGTAATGCATTGTAGTTTATTTTTACTCTTTATTATTATTTTTTGATTATGGGTCTCACTTTGGCCCTGTTTCAGAAATGACATTTCTACACATGCTTATAGACAACATACAACATGCATTTATCATGCTCAGTCTCCATTACTTTCTTGCCTTCTGTTCTACTCCTGCTCATCTACCTCCTCTTCTTGACTAGTCACCCTTCTACTTTCTTGTCTCCTCTTGGAGACTAAGACTTGTTTAGGTTGTAGTATGACTCAGCCTTGGCACACAGCTTTAATCCAAGAGCTTTCTGCTTGAATATTGTAAGCAGAATTATTAAAGTCAACTATAGATCCAAGAGACAGAGATAGTAACCAGTTAACAAGCAAGCATAGGATTATTGAGTATAAAACCATAGAGAGTAATAGGAAGTCAGGAGGAAGGATAGAGAGATCCACAGGAAGTAGAAGGGAGGAACATTCAATTTGAAGGACTTTTTTTTTTTTTTGGAGACAATATGAGAAAGGGGATTTATGCTGGGACATTGGCTGAGGAGGAAGTTCAGCTGGCTGCTTTCTCTGCCTCACTGAGCTAGCAGGCTTGGAAAATAGTGATTGTGATGGGAAAGTTGCTGACTAGGGAGGGGAAGGATAAGGGATTAGGTTGAGAGATGACAGGGTCAAAAGTAGAGAATTTTGCTTCAGGAAAAGAGGAGGAAGAGATGAAGTTAATGCCCAGAGTTTAACAATTCCAGCAGAGCCAGGCTGACATAAAGAAACCCTGTCTCAAAATAAACAAATAGCAAAGATGTGAATTATAGAAAATTTTATCTGTATATAGGATGAAGGACAAATAATCCAGTGGCTCCAAGTTCGTCTCAGGGATACTGATGTGAGTTTTAGTTTAAAAAATGAAGAACTGAGATAGAAAAAGAAGAGGTTATGTAATTTAGCAATTCTAGTTAAGGGGTGGTCTACACAATCTTGGGTTCATAGTGTAATCAAATATCCTGCAACACCTCCCACAATAAACAGAGACCCATTCTAACAAAAAAACTTGAGGGTATCCAAAGATGAGAGGTAAAACACCTCACTGGCGACTTCACCTGGACGTGGTAACACCAACCACTTCGAAAACCTGCCCCATTCTTCACCTGCCATTGTGAACCTACACAAAATTTGGACACTTTTGGAATGACTTGTGTATTTGGCCACATCAAAGTAATGTCACTTTTTCCAAGTTCTTCCCTCCACAGGAAATATTCCTCAGATACGAGTCTGATAGCCAACTGTCTACTACTCTGTGCAAGAACTGAAGATTAATTAATTGCTTTTCTTGGATGACAGTTGAAGATAAACTGCTTCTTCAATGAAACAAGTAAGCCTCAAAAAAATAAATAAGTCTCTGTTGGGGTATTAATTCATCACATTGTATGGAAGCATGTCTCTGTATTTTCAGTTATTAATTCTGAACAGGTAGAGACCTAAGTGCTGGCAGGACTTTTGTTATTGTCATTTGTATGGTACATTACTGGGTTGTTATTTTGTGAATATCCATCCTCCTAATGGTAATCTAGAAATGTATCTGATGTTGTCTCACTGATGACTTGTAATAAAATATGACGGCCAATAGGGCATGAGGAGTGGGGGGGGGGGGGGGGCAAAATTTCTGGGGAAGAGAGTGACCCAGGGAGAAGGAAGCAGAAGTGGGAGGTTCAGAGAGGGACACAGAAAGGAACAGACATGGATCAGAGCAGAGAAGAGAACAGTATGGAGTTACTCATATGGTACGTCATACGCTAGATACACTAAGTAAGTTAGGTGAGCTATCTGGGAGCCTGCTCCAGAAAAATCCCTAAGCATAGCAACATGGAGCACTAAATCTAAATTTAGATAGAAATCCAAGGTTATGGCCAGAGTTCCAGACATGGGAGATGGACAAGACTACTCAGGCATGGAGTCATGTGTGATGGAGACCTCAGAGAAGCTAAGAACCTGATGGCACAGGCCAAGTCTACTGAAGAGTGATTCCTGTGAACAGCCAGCATAGAGGGTGGGTACCCAAGCCTCAGTGCACTGATGCTGTAGTTTCTCTCTCTGCCAGGCTCTATGGCTGGCTGCTGCTTCCCAAAGCTGGAGGTGTTTTGCTGGGACTTAATGTGAGCTGCAGGTGCACAAGAAGCGGAGGTCCAGAAATCTTAAGCAAAGACACCAGCAGAAGACTCTGAACAAGTAATGTATGCTGGAGGTAGAAATTCTCAGGGAACAGAGTGTAAAAAATGTAGGCACAGAAATAAATATTAAAGTTTGGAAGCAGTAAAAACAGGTAGACATGTTTTGTATATGTATGTAGAGAATAAGGAAGGAAAGAAACTGAATGTGGACAGCTATAGAAAGAAATGTTAAGTTTAAATAAAGTGAAGTCTCCAAAAAAAGAAAAGAGAGAGTTTCAAAAGAAAGGGCCCACTAATACAGAGCAGCAGCACCTGAATTCCAAAAAGGGTGGGCAGGTTTCTGCTGATGCAGCATGAGATAACACAGCTGGTGCAGAACTTACAATTTTCTTTTTTTCTTTGCTTGGTTTTTGTTTGAATGTTTTTGTTTTTCCCTATTCGTGGGAATATCTCAATGTTCAAGGTCCCTTCATGGGATTTTTTTTTTGTCCCCTAATGTAGGGAACAATTAATTATCAACGATTCCTTCATAGGTGAAAAAAAAACTTTGGGTAAGCTAAACTTCAAGTACAAAATAAAATATAATAAAAAAAAGTACTAAGCCAATGCTGCTTAAATTTCCAGAGGTGGGCTGGAGAGATGGCTCTGTGGTTAAGGGCACTGGCTGCTCTTTCAGAGGTCCGGTGTTCAGTTCCCAGCAACCACACGGTGGATCCAAGAAAGTTCCACTGTAAATCTCTGTCACTTTAACTAATACAAAACCCATTTAAATTATGTTTCCTACTCAAGTTTATCTTTCTCAGATCTCTGAGGACATTTATGGCTAACTGCAGCTTTAACAACAGCAAGCACTGAGCTGCCTGGTCAGTATATTTCATATGTAGAGTTTACTTGCTGACAGGCTTCACGATGAATTTTAATTTGAGTTTCTAAGGGTTATGAGAAACATACAAGTAAATTATGTAGGTCAAGGAAAGTGAATGATACAAGATTTGTAGGTCTAAGAAAGTAATTTAAATTATATACAGGGCTGCAGTTATGACAGTCCAAGAAAATGTGTTAAGTTCTAGAGAGATGAAAGCTTAAGTAAGTCATAAGGGTTTGAGAAAGTCATTTATGCCCAAGAAATAAATTTAAGATATATGAAAAGTGTTTTTTTCCAGATTTCTTTCAATACCACTATGCTATTGTTTGGGTTCCACTCACCTCTCTTTCTCACCAGTCATAATACACAACCAGCCCCCTCCAGATTCTTAAATTTCTCCTTTCAAGATTTTTCTTTTCTCAGTCCCTTTTTTTAAAATTTCACAGATCCCTTTATTTAATATATATTTTAAATTTAAAATGGTAATGTTACAATTTTGACATAAACAAAATCTAGATGTAAACCTTATAAAATGTTTGCGTGCTCATTAAGAACATTATAGACTATTGTGAACAAATTTAAAGAACAGATGAAGGCAGGGGGAAATCAAATTTTTGAAATGTAAATCAAATTATATATCAGTCATGTATATCTGTGTGATACAAAGGAATAAAAACAATGATTGATTGACAGAAATAAAACAAAACAAAATTAAGATTCTATTTAGTATAAAAAGATACTGAAATCTTTTACATATGAATTATATGTATGGTTTTGAAATTGTCAGCAAAACTTTACTGGGTTTATTGGAATGTTTTGGTATAAATATAAATGTTTATAGAAAATTCGGTAGTCAAAATACCAAAAAAATATTACGTACAATAAAAATCATCTATTTTCCCTATTTATATAAATAGTTTTTTTTTTAAATTGAACGACTTTATTTTAAAAACAGAGACAAATGTACAGATTTTAAAAGAATTTTTGCATAAAAGTATATGTATACATTTTTGTCAGTACTTGATTTTTTTTAAAGGTTTGATACTGTGCATTAAGATCTTACTAGTTACAATAAGCATAAAGTACATGTAAAACAAGATATAACCTGGAAATACTCAAAGTTTTCTTGGTGTGTAAAGGTTAAGCATAATGGTTTTTCATTTTCTTTTCTTTTTCTTGAACTTCATATAGTCTGTGAGTTGTTTCTGCGGTGTTTCGAGCTTTCTGGGGTTAGTATCCAATTATCAGTGACTGCATATTATATCTGTTCTTTTGTCTGGGTAACCTCACTCAGGATGATATTCACTAAATGCATCTATTTTCTTAAGAATTTCATAAAGTCATTGTTCCGGATAGCTGAGTAGTACACCATTGTGTAAATATACCACAATTTTTGTATCCATTCATCCACTGAAGGACATCTGGGTTCTTTCCAGCTTCTGGCTATTATAAATAGGGTGGGTGTGAACATTGTGGTGCATGTGCCCTTATTGATTGTTGGAGCATCTCTGGAGTATATGCCCAGAAGTGGGATAACTGGGTCTTCAGGTAGTACTATGTCCAATTTTCTGGGGAAAAGCCAAAATGATTTTCAGAGTGGTTGTACCAGTTTACAACCCCACCAACAGTGGAGAAATGTTCCTCTTTCTCTGCATACTCTCCAGCATCTGCAATCATCTGAATTTTTGATCTTAGCCATTCTGGTTGGTGTGAGGTGGAATCTCAGGGTTGTTTGGATTTACATTTTCCTGATGGCTAATGATATCAAGTACTTCCTTAGATGCTTCTCAGCCATTTGCTATTCCTCAATTGAGAACTTTTTGTTTAGCTCTGTACCCAATTTTTTAATAGGATTGTTTGATTCTCTAGCATCTAACTGCTTGAGTTCTTGGTATTGTTTAATAGAGCATTGTTTAGTTTCCATGTATATATAGTCTTTTTTTGTCTTTGTTGTTATTAAAGACCAGCCTTAGACCATGGTGATCTGATAGGATGCATGGGAGTATTTCAATCTTATATCTATTGAGGCTTGTTTTGTAACCGATTAAATGGTCAGTTTTGGAGAAGGTGCTGTGAGGTGCTGAGAAGAAGGTGTATTCTTTTGTTTTAGGATGAAATGTTCTGTAGATGTCTATTAGTTCCAACTAGTTCATAACCTCTGCTAGTTTCATTGTTTCCTTGTTCAGTTCCTGTTTCCATGATCTGTCCATTGATGAGAATGGTGTGTTTAAGTCTCCCACTATTATTGTGTGGGGTGCAATGTATTTTTTGAGCTTTAGTAGGATTTCTTTTATGAATATGTGTGCTCTTGTATTTGGAGCATATATTTTAAGGAATTAGAATTCCTCCTGACAAATTTTCCCTGTAATGAGTAAAACGTGTCTTTCCTTATCTTTTTTGATATCTTTTTGTTGAAAAATCTACTTTTTTATTTCTTGGGGCCTTTTGCTTGGAATGTTTTATCAAAACCTTTTACTCTGAGATAGTGTTTATCTTTGTCTCTGAGATGAGTTTACTATATGCAGCAAAATGCTGGATTCTGTTTTTGAATCCAGTCTGATAGCCTATGTATTTTTCCTGGGGAATTGAGTCCATTTATGTTAACAAGTATTAAGGAATAGTGGTTGCTGTTTCCTGGTATTTTTGCTTTTAGAGGTAGAATTGTGCTTGTGTGTCTTTCTTTTTTTCGTTTTCTTGCTTAGGTATTTTCTTGTTTTTACTAGGATGTAGTTTCCTTCCTTAGATTGGGTTTTCCAGCTTTAATTCGTTTTGGGGTTGGGTTTGTGGTTAGATATAGTGTAAATTTAGTTTTTTCCTGGAATATCTTGGTCTCTCAATTTATGCTGATTGAGAGTTTTGCTGGCATAGCAGCTTGGGCTGACACTTGTGTTATGTTAGGTTCTGCATGATGTCTGTCCAGGATCTTCTAGCTTTCATAGTCTCAGTTGAGAAATAGGGTGTGATTCTGATTGGTGCCTTCATAATTTACATGACTTTTCCCCTTACTTTTAGGATCCTTTCTTTGTTTTGGGCATTTGGCATTTTGACTATTATGTGTCAGGAAGAATTTCTTTTCTGGTCCCCTCTATATGGAGTTCTGTAGGCTTCTTTTATGCTCATGGTCATCTCATTCTTAAGGATAGGGAAATTTTCTTCTACGATTTTGTTGAAGATATTTACTGTGCCTCTTATTTGATATTCTTCTTCCTCTTCTATTTATATTATCATTAGTTTTGGTATTCTCATTGTGTGCTGGATCTCCTGGACATTTTGGGTTAGGAGCTTTTTGGCTTTTGCATCTTCTCTGACTGTGTTGTCTATGTTTTTAATGTTGTCATTGGCCCCCGAGATTCTCTCTTCCATGTCTTGTAGTCTGTTGGAGATGCTTGCATCTGTGACTCCTGATTTCTTTTTTAGGTTTTCTACCTCCAGGGTTGTCTCTTTTAGTGTTTTCTTTATTGTTTCCATTTCTATTTTAAATTCCTTCTTCAATTCCTTCATCTCTGTAGTTCTGTTTTCCTCTAGTTCTTTGCGTTCGTTCAGTGTTTTTGGTGTTTCCTCTTTAAAAGCTTCTATTTATTTATGCCTTTCCTCCTGTTCCTTTTTAAAGAGCTCCATTATCATCTTGAGGCATGATTTCAGGTCTGAGTCTTCTTTTTCTGCAGTGTTTGGCATTCTGCTGTTTGATGTGATGGGAGAGATAGTTTCTGATATTTCCAGGTTGTCTTGATTTCCATTGGGTAAGTTTTTTTGCTTTCCCTTGCCATCTTGTTTGTGATTATGTGTGATCTTGTTGTCAGTGATTGGTTACCGTCTCTCCCGTGTACCTGTCCTGTGCCCCTGAATCTCTGCTGTTCCTGGTGGCAAATGGCCTGAGTGTTTGGTCTGCATGCAAGGGCTTTCTTGGTGGAAATCGAGTCCCAAGCCAGAGTTCCTGCTCCCCTGAACCAATCAGGGATGGGGCGCACTTTCCACGTCCTCGGCCCAGACCTGTCTATGCCCCTGCTACTTGCAGTGCAGTCTCACCAGGCCTGCATCCCTCGATCTCCGCTGTTCTCGGTGGCCTTCTCAGTCCTTTCTTCTCATTCCCTCTTGTCTTATTCCCTTATTAGGAAAGTAGGTTCTTCCTAAAATTAGCATAAATTTGCCTTTTACCCAGAGTGCCGTTTTTAGGACACTCCTCCATCCATCCTTTTTTCCCCCCTCAGTGTCTATCCACACTCCAAATCCCAAAGCAACTTTTGCCCTCTGCACACTTCATTTGTTTGGGAGGGGTGCAGCAGAACTTTATTGATGGTATTCAAGAGAGTAGGGAGGGCTCCATCCTGTTATTATGGGGGTCTGGGATTGAACTTTTGAGGGAGATGCTCAATGTTGGGGCTGAGTTGGGATGGGACTCCTCAGCAACTGAGGGTCTCTCTCTTGCTCTCAGTGTCCTTGCTGGGGGTGAGTGGTCCAGGATTTCTTACTCTTTAGAGGCCATGTAGGCCATGAGGTCCACCACCCTGTGGCTATAGCCATATTCATTGTCATACCAGGAAATGAGCTTTACAGAGTTGTCATTGAGAGCAATGCCAGCTCTGGTATTAAAGGTGGAAGAGTGGGAGTCACTGTTGAAGTCACAGGAGACAACCTTGTCCTCAAATATAGCCAAGGATGCCCTTTAGTGGGCCCTTGGCTCCCTCCTCCATCACCTTCTTGATGTTATCATACTTGGCAGGCTTCTCCAGGCAGCATGTCAGATCTACAACAGATACATTGGGTGTAGGAACATGGAAGTCCATTCCAGTGAGCTTCCCATTCAGCTCTGTGATGACCTTGCCCACAGTCTTGGCTGTGCCAGTGAATGCAGGGGTGATGTTCTGTACTGCCCTATGGTTATCACACCACAGCTTTCCAGAGGGGCCATCCACAGTCTTCTGAGTGTCAGTGATAGCATGAACTGTGGTCATGAGCCCTTCCATGATGCCAAAGTTGTCATGAATGATCTTAGCCAAAGGGACTAAGCAGTTAGTCGTGCAGGATGCACTGCTGACAATCTTGAGTGAGTTGTCATATTTCTCATAGTTCACACCCATCACAAACATGGGGGCACCAGCTGAAGGGGCGGAGATGATGACCCTTTAGGCCCCACCCTTCAAATGGGCCCCCAGCCTTCTTCATGGTGGTGAAGACTCCAGGAGACTCCGTGACATACTCAGCACCAGCATCACTCCATTGATGTTAGTGGGGTTAGTGGTCTCCTGAAAGATGGTGAGAGGCTTCCCATTGATGATAAGCTTCCCATTCTCACCCTTGACTGTGGCATTGAATTTGTCATGGGTAGTGTCATACTGGAACATGTAGACCATGTAGTTGAGGCTCAATGAACAGGTCATTGATAGCAACAATCTCTAGTTTGCCAAATCCAGAGCAGAAAGAAGCCCTGGTAACCAGGTGCCCAATATGGCCAAATCCATTTACACTGACCTTCACCATCTTGTCTAAGGGACAAGGCTGGCACTGCATAAAAAGATACAGCTGTCTCTGGAACATGGAGGAGAAGAGAGCTCTCTGCCCACTTCTTTTGTCAACTTCATTGTATGTGATACTACCTCTTCTTTCCTTGCTACACAGTATAAAACTCGATCAAATTCAAGTTGCTTCTGCTTACATTTCCAAATCCCAATACTTCCCACCATTAACTAGCCTCTGGTCAGGCCTTAAACCCATCATTTCTGTCATACCTTTTGACCCTATGATACTCAAATGTTAACATTCAAGATCTTGGCTATTCCAAGATCTTGGTTCCATTAATGTTACTGTTGTCTCTCTGCCCCCTTAGTCTCTTCCCCTTAGGCTGTCCTTTCTATTATCCCCAACAACATCACTTACTTTTTAATACTAAACCCCAAAGACACTTTGTTTTCAATACTGCTGGATGTCTGCACTCAAGCCCCCTTTTTCTTCACAGAGATGGATTTTGATACTGAATAATCATGACATCTGACCTTTACTGTCCTTCCCAAAGGATTCAGAGACAGACCCCATCATTTTGGCCAGACATGCCTATGGACTTTGCCTTCCATTTTCCTTTTCCCTCCCACCTACTTCCATATATATATGACCTCCTCCTTTACTGTCATTTCCTCTATGACAGCTGGTCTGACACTGTCTCATTCCCCAGTTTTCTCAGGCCCAGAAATGACTAGATCTCACCTTGCAAAGCTCAGCCTTACTTTCCTCAAGTCACTTATCTTGGATTCTGTCTCATGCCAACCCACAGACCCCTCACTTTAGAACACCTTGCTCATCTATGCTCCTTATGTCTACTCTCAGGCCCAATTTCCTCCACTTATGGATCACTAAATACTTCTGATACACTCTCTATACCAAGCTGCTTCAGGACCTCCTTCTTTTTCCCATCCAAAACATTTCCTTAAACTTAAAACATTCTGATTCCTACTCTAGCTCCTTGCCTTTGAAATCTAGTATCCAAGCCCTTGCATCCATACACTTCCAAAACATATAAACATTTTCTAGGACTGAACTTTGTCTCAATTCCTTATCTTTCCAAAACTTTATATACACCATCTACTGCAGACCTTGTCTATAAACTTTTGCAGCAGTCCACCTTCTCACCTCTAAATCTAAAAAAAAAAAGTCCATGGATCCACTTTCACAATCTATTCCCACCAATATCTCCCTCTACTCCTAACTTACAAAGACCCCCAATCCCCTCAATGTCTCAGATTCTATTCCTCCAAACTTCTCTTATTGAAAACCCATTACTAACATTTCTTACCTGGATTTCTCTGAATCTCTTCATATTCATCCATTTGTCACACTGTTTTCCATATTCCCTCTCCTGTTGAAAAACTGTCAAAAACCTCCAGTCATATTTCTCTCCTTCACAAGGGAGTACTCTTTTTATGTGGATGGCAGCTCCTTCTTGTCAGATGGCTACAATAGATTCACCACTTCCACTATCAGTAAAGGCAATAATTGTGGTGGCATGATTTCCCATCAAGTTGTTCTTTCATTTCTTATGACTCACTTCACTTTTACAACTTACTCCACTTCCCTCCAGACTACTACAGAATCCAGATAACAACATACCCAATCCTCTTCAACACAGGATACTTTCTAACTCTTCCTTTGTGTACTCATTCATAATCTCCAGTTTCTTTTCCTTCAAGATCATTTATTCCCCATAAATCTTATCTCTCTTCTCACACTCTGGCTCTTCTGTCCAAATGATTGCCAAACATCCAGTGCCAACTGACTTTTCTAAATTCAATAACTGTCCAGACATCAAACACTCAGAACAAATCCTACATCCCATTGTAAGAGATGACTAAACCCAGCCATGCTCTCTCTGGCCCACATACTCTCATGGCAAACCCTCATTTGGGTCAAAGTCATCATTAATTTCATTGGTGCCTTTTTTAGTGTCACCTAATGTGTCCTTTGCACCTCTCTCCAATACCATCTGCTAGCCACAGTTTGCCTTGCTACTAATATCCTATTTGTTAGTGGCCTACCCCCACTACCTACAACTTTTCCTGTTATCCAACTCCCTCTTTGGGAATCAAAGCCAAGTTCCTTCAACCTTTCCACACCTGCCCCCAAATTCCTGTTGGAAATTGTGCTTCTTACAATCTGACAAAAACATTCGCAGTCATCCATATTTCTAAAATATTTCAGAACCCACCTGAACACCCAGGAAAGACAATTCTGGTGTGACAGAAACTTCTGAAATTGTGTTTCCCTCAACACAACCATACCCTGATTTCAGATTATAGTTGTTGCCCAATTATCTTTATATAGCTAATTTAAATTTCCCTGACTTTTTGAAAAAACTCTCACACTCCAGACAAGTACTCCTGCTAATCAACAGCTTAAGTTTTTCTGCCCATAGCCTATTCCTAGGGGTGTAATCTCTCCCCACTTCCCTGGTCTTGGGGCTGCTTTTCCCAACTACCAGGACTATAAACCTAGACATTTCAAATGTACATTCAAGATAAAAACCATTTTTTTCCTAAATTTTCTAACTTTACCTGTATCCTAAATCTATTTGTTCTAGTAGATTTTAAACCAACTTCAGACTATGCCAGCAACTCCAGCAATAACACCAGCTGTGTTTTTGATGTTTATATCCTGGCATTGCACCACAGACATTTAGCTAGCTTCAGATAGTCTCACAGAACATGGAGATTTGACTGACACAGCCTGTTCTTCCTGACTGTATAAAACAACCCAGCATCCTTGGGTGCCTAAAATGATACCTCAATGTCAGCAGAAAGCATGCAGAGAGAACAATGCCTTCTTACTCCAAACTTAGAAACCCAATACTAAAACAAAGTGGTAGGAATAAAGGGGCTTCTAGCCAGTCTGAACATAGCAAAATGGCGTTGGCAGACTTTGCCATTCTTCCCCATTCCCTCAGCCTTGCTAAAAACCATTAGATTATATTTCCAAAGCCAATTATCAATGTCTATGTTTTATTTTGCCATTTCCTCCTCTTGAGACTGACTTCCAAGGTCCATTTATCAAAGTATTGACAACAATCAAGCAAAACGCCCATTTGGCTCACCTAATTAACATACCCAATAAAACTGAATACCTCATCCTAATACGGGGTTTCCCCCTTTACATTTATAAACTGATATTTGCTTATGAGTCACATCCGTCTCCTCTCTATCCAGAGGCAATTCTTTTTCATTCCACTCTGGAAAAATATCCCGTCCCCCGTCTTTCTTGTTTCATTCCCCTTCTCCCTAATTCTCTATATTCTGGGCTTTTTTTGTCTTGTATTCCCTGCCTTTTCTCCCTCTGGTACAAATCTCTGTGCTGAGAACTTGGTCTTGGGGTGTCTTGTGCCAATATTGGTCCCTTCAATAAAAGATAAAGTCTCACCAGTGGTTATTCTCATAAACAAAGAAAGAAAGAAAGAAAGAAAGAAAGAAAGAAAGAAAGAAAGAAACAAATAAGATAAATAAAGGTAATCAGGGCTGGAACACCAGGGTATTATTTGGGTCCTAATGTTGAGTAACAGGGCTCAATATGAAGCTTTGCCACAAGATGGTATAGGGCTTCCTTAGGATCTATAGGGCTGATTTTGTCAGTAGCAAAACTCACAGCATTGCATTATACACACCAGGTGCTTCATATTCCTTAAAAAAAAAAACAGGTGGTTAAAAATTTCATGGGATTCTAAAGAAAGGCTGGACCTGAAATACTTTTTGAACACACTGAAAAATGGTCTAGACTCATAGATTAGCATGATTTGAGGGATGGTGAGGGTGAGTTCTAGGTACAGGATTGTTTCAGGGACTGCTTTGTGTTCATGAGAGTATTTGGTTTGTAACAATCTATATGTCAAGATCCTCCACAGACTTTCTCCAGACAGTCTGTATTGGGAAGGATCACCTTGCAGATGAACACAGAAAAACAATAAGGTGGCTCCTGAAGCACCACTGAACATTCCATTTACATGATGCTGGGGGGGATTCTGAGATATCTTTGATTCACCTGAGATGCCTTCAGCACCTCAAAGAGCCACCTGAGTCCCACTAGGAGCCCTCCTGTGAAGCTCCTCTGAGTAGTGACAATTCCCTCTTAAAACTCCCAATAGTAAAAGTCCCTTTTCATACTCAGTGATAAAAAGTTCAATGAGGAAAGCTTCTAGGGTGGCTGATATGGGAGGTAGACTGGGCTATGCTTAGTCAATTCACTCATATTCTTAAACACCACAGAGAATAGGTTTCATAAGAAGAAATCAGGAAGAAAGGGACCAGAAAAGGAGACAGGGCCCCTTAGTCACTGTCATGGCTCTAATTTCATGTGGATTTAACCTTATAGAACTATTGTTAGAATATGTATGATGCCAGGTTGAAGATGATGATGGCAAAAGTCCTTTCATGGTTTTATAAGAGCTGAGGAAGAAACTGTGAACAGACATTTAACCAGTAAAGGCTCATAAAAGAAGACACTGCTATGTTGCAGTAAATATTAAAATGATGGTTCTTCTGTCCCAGGTGGATACTACCTTCACAGCATGTTCCTTTTCTTCACCACCTGGTACAAACATGACTCCACAGCCTGGTAACTTATCAAGCAGGTTTATATATTAAATTCTCAATCCACAAATCCTTTATACAATAAGCTTAAAACCAATGGAGAAAGATACAAACTGCCCTTCTATATGGGATAAAAAAGACCCATAGAAATGCTTAGAAACAATAACAACAACCTCATCAATCTAGAGATGTACTGAGAGAAACACATCTGCTTCCATCTCTGTCCCTCCCAGAATCTCTCTCCTCTTCTCCTCTTCTGCTTTCCCAGCTTTCTCCCTGCCTACCCCTCCACTGTCCAGTGATGTATCACCTTAACATCAACACACATATCACCCTTTCTGTTTATTTAAAATAAACTTTTCCCTCAAATGTAAGCTGTGTACAACTATTGCCACTTGAAAATATTCTAAATGACTACGTTTTCTCAAAGTTAATTAGCTTGGGTAGGCTATAAAACTAAATTAGCCTTCAGCTCTACCAGAAATCTGAGAATGGCCAAATAGCTAAAAACTTGGGAAGCCTAACATTGTTTCCAGAGCTGAGAGAGGTTGTAGAGACAAATATTCATTAGCAGTTGGCTGTTAGCAACATGTGAGAGTAAGTCTTTGGCCTTCTGGCCCAGGATCACTGACAGACTTTGGAATGCAGAAATCTTGAAGGGCTGATAATTTTGGCTTGGGAAAGATTATTAGTCAACTGTTCTACATTATGTATTTTTTTCTGGAAAGTATTAGTCTGTAGATGTGAGAAAATTTACTCTGCTTCAGAAAGTGGATCTCCTTGCAAAAATGTTTGAAGTTGGTCCTAATGAACCACTGAGATTAGTGTGGAAGCTCAGTCAGGATGATGGTTTATGTACTGGATGAGTACTCAGGAAGGAGCCAAAATGTGCAGAGACCAAAGACCTTACACAGGACTAGTGAAATCAATGCTTAAGTTTTCTGGGAAGCTTCAAAGAATATTTATGTAGTGAGGAAACAGTGGACATAAACATTTATTCAAGTGCAGTGGAGTAGATGTTGGACATTCAGTGGCAGACTTTGAAGAACCAGTGGGATTGTACTAAAATTATCTCTCATCAGTTAGGATGGAAAAGTGATTTTTGATAGGAAAATTTCAAAGTTTAAAAAATTCTGTCTTGATCCCTTGCCTGTAGTTGTGTTTTTAGATGGGGTCTTTGTCACTATCATCTAGGCTGTCCTCAGATGTACCTCAAGCAAATGTCTGCTCTACTTTGGCATTGCTTGTATGATGTCCTGCTTGACCCAACTGGTAACATAGAAAGTGCCTAGTGGGGTTTTGCAAATAAAGTTGTATAGTTTTCATTTTCAATAAAAAAACATTGTAAACAGCAGAGAATACAATCTGAGAGTCTTTTCTAGATCCTTATAAGAAGCTCATTGTGTGTATCCTGAAGTATATCTGATGAGTGAAACATAATCAAGAAAGACACCTCTTTCCTCTGTCTTTGGAAAGAAGTAGTAGGCAGGAATCAGAAAGGACTGGGATCCAGGTATTAGTGATAATCTTTGTTGGACAAATCCCCAGTGCATCCTTTAATCCTGCTGCACTTCCTTATCGGGCAGTCCTCCCTGAGTTTATAGGTGCTTCTCTGGCTAGAGAAATGGTAGATGAGCCCCCATGCACTCTAGCACAGTCAGCAAAACTTGAGATACTATTTTCCTAGGGCAGAGGATAGACTACAATAATGGCTTCTGGCCTGCTAAAAAACAGGTATTGCTGGATCACACAGAATAGGAAACACAAAGCACCCATCTCTGACATATAAATTATCCCCATGAAATATTCTAAACAGCCTCTTGACATCTTACCTATTTTTGCATCATTTCTCATATGCTATTCTATTCCTGGAGGCGATGTCAGCATCTCTAATGCTTCTGCAATTTGTTCTTAACTCCTCGATCTTAGGTTTCTATCTCTCCTATGTCCACATGGCATATTTGCAATTATCACAGATCCTCTACCTACTACCTTCTCTTATGTCCTCTTTCTATCTCTATCTCAGCCCATCACTCCAGTATACCCACTCACACCATATATCATGGAGAAGTTAATTTATAGATTTAGACCAGATGAGAGTGTTAGATGGAGTTACGGATTAGGGACATAGCAACAACACAGTAGTACTGTCAAGCAGAGATGATTAGTTCTAAAAACTGTGAGGGGGAAGATGCACCTAAGCAATGACTTGATAGATGTCAGGCAAACAGAAAACAGGATTGAGAACATTCTAGACTAGAGCTTCACTCTTTCACTGACAAGATGAGCCACCATGGTGTGATCTGCATTGACACTAAGATTTAGAGATTTGGGATTTAGAGGCAAAGAGTGAGAATTTACTGAGGAATTTAATATTGAATAGTGTGGAGTTTAAGGTTTCTAAATGTTTAGATTATACGTTTATATATTTAAGACATTTAGAAATTTGAGGATGATAATTAAGGGAAGATCTTTTTGCATCATAACGTTTCTCTCATGTGAGTGGAGTTTGATATGTACAGTCAGGTCTGTAAGATGCACTCAGATTACCAGTTTCTGGGAAATACAAAACCACAGAACAAAATTTCTCACATTTCCTCTGAATCCTATAGTCTTATAAGAGGAACTAGCCATTTCTCTTCAAGAGTTAGGTTGCATAGACAGACCAACATTATTCAAACTTGAGGAAGACATAAGACTTCTCAGAGGAATGTTTTCTGAGAAACTCTAGGAACTCCACCTAAAGCGAGCCATCTATCAAGTCGGTGCATCTTCCTACTCACAGTTTTTAGAAATAATTAACTAAAGTCAGAACTCATTAAAGGGCAGTGTAGGAGAACCTATATACCCATCATCATCTTTATCTGGCTATGACTCTTTGAGCAACAATAATTATCATCCCTTAAATTAAGATCTGAGATGAGAGTTCTGAAAAATTGCTCTAGCATTTGAAACTACAGGACCCTTAGACTCAGATGTAGTATTAAATTAAATATGTGGAAGGGGTCTAGAGATCTCGTCAAGCTACTGGCCATCTCCCTGTGAGTACCCTCCAGAGGGCAGCCTGCACATCAGGGTTCCTGAGGCTGTAGATGAGTGGGTTCAGCATAGGGTTGATGACAGTGTTGAAAATCCCAACAGCTTTATCTTTATCAGAATGTTTGATGGAACCGAGTCTCATGTAGTTGAACATGCCTGTGCCGTAGAATATGGTAACTACAGTGAGGTGAGAGCTACATGTAGAGAAAGCTTTCTTCCTGCCTTCAGCAGAGCGGATTCGCAGAACAGCAGCTGCCACTTGGATGTAGGAGACAAAAATGAGTGCCATGGGGGTTCCTGCCATTATGAAACCCACTCCAAAGAGCAGTAATTCATTGAGCTGGGTACTGGAGCAGGACAGCTGGAAGAGCTGGGGAAGGTCACAGTAGAAGTGATTGATCACATTTGGGCCACAGAAGTGAAGTGTGGATATGGCCACAGTGTGGGTCAGTGCATTGCTGAAGGCACAAGCCCAGGATGAGGCCACCAAAATCCTCTGGACTGTGTGACTCATCCGGGTGCTGTAAGTGAGGGGCCGGCAGATGGCCAAGAAGCGGTCATAAGCCATGGCTGTCAACAGGAAGCAGTCAACCCCAGCCAACAGATGGAAGAAGAAGAGTTGTGTGAGGCAGTCTCCATATGGAACTGTACGCTTGTGGGCCAAAAGCCGAACTAACATGGAGGGGACAGTGACACTGATGCACCCAACATCCATCACTGACAGATTCCCCAGGAAGAAGTACATGGGGGTGTGAAGTTTTGGTTCCACCAAGACAGCTGCCAGGATGCTCAGGTTGCCCCCAACTGTTATCATATAAGCCAAGAGGAAGAGTATGAAGACAACTGGCCACAGCTCTGGTGTCTCCACCAAACCCAGAAGAATGAACTCAGTAACAGTGGTTCCATTGGCTCTAGAATTTTCCTGCATGAATTCCTTTAAAGAAACGTGCAAGTAGGAAAACAACATGACCTCTCAATGCAGGTGTGAAATTTAATTAATAGCTATTTGAACACTTATAATGGAAACTTATGTCACCCCTCCCTTCCCCTTCCTCCATCTGAATGATATAATTATATAATAATTTAAGAAGTGTGCATCATTATTATAGTATAGCAGTAAAAGAAACTGGGAGTGCTTGACTCTCAATATGGTTGTACTGTGTAACATCAATTGTCTAACACACACAATTCACTGATACAATACATTCTTATTTCTAAAGAAAAATACCCAAGTTTTGGCCACCATGGCACAGTAATATTTGCTAGAGCACAACATCTGGTTGTCCCGGGAGATTGAGAACTGAGACAGATGGTAGCATTATTGGGACCTATATTAATAGACTCACTGTATCTGTGTACCACTTCACATAGAAATGAATGACTGAACTTATTGCCAAGTCTAAATTCTAAATAAAAATAAAAATAAACAACAAAAACAAAACCCCTATTTCCAAAATCATGCGTAGGTGGTTAACAAAAATTATCAAAAGATAATTTTTATGGGGCTACTATGAATGGGGAAAAGTTAGAGTCTGAAGAACTTGGAGCGGGTGTGGTGCAAGTTGAGTGAAAAGCACAGGTTTCCTTGCAGTTGGGATGAATCCAGGTAGAGTATGAAGTGCTAGAATCCCACACACTCAGAAATCCTCTTCAATACAAACTCTACAAGTCATTTTTACAATCATAACAATTATTTCTTTTAAAAGTCACACCATGGCACAGAGTGATAGCTATTACCTGGAACTCAACCAACAATAGAAGAAGCATGTGCAAAGTCACCTACCAGCACCATCCAAGATGTCTGTGGTTGATGGGATCTTGAGAGAGCCATCAGTGGTGAGAACCATTGCTGATGCTGAACCGGATCTTGCTCTCACCTGGGGAAGATTTACTAATTGCTCCCAAGTCTCTTCTTTTGCTTTTTACACTGATCAACATATATTTAAGATGAGGAAAGTCAAAGAAGCAGCTGAAGCCCCATCTGGTGACTTGAAGGCAGAGGAAAGTTCATGAGTACTCACCTGGTAATGGCACAGGAATCAGTGTGGTTTTGTAGAAGTGATGTGAGGGAACAAGGAACACACAAACTCATTCAGCTTTAGAGATGGCAACATGGCACTATATGTACATATAGAGGAAAGCAAGAAAAAGAGAGGCTGAAAGATCTCTGTCCTGAGGATTTCGCATCACAGTGGTCTCTCTTGGGACCTCAAAATTAGTCCCAAGGAATCAGTGGAGGGTTGGGAACTGACAAGGTCAGGTCAAAGACACAAGATTTAACAAACACCACCACAGCGAGGTAAGTGGAGCTTCACATCACAGTAGGGGTCAAGAATTTTTTCTGTCTCTTTGTTCTCACCCTCCCATTGTCTACAGGCACATGGAGCAGATAGGACTGAAGCTCAGGTTAATAGATGTTGGCATAAAAGGCTGTCTGCTGTCCTTAAGTCACTCAGGAAATTACAGTTTAAGGCAGGCCTGGACATGGTCTTCAGCCAGAGACTATAGCTCCTTTACATGCCTGCTATAAGCAGGTTTTGAGGACTGAGCCAGGCTGATTTCTAAGCTTGTGGTTGATGGGAGAAGCTGCTTTGGGTCTGGGAATGAGGGAGAATCCCAAGAAAGAAGGCAAGTCAGAAGAGGCCCATTGTAACCACAACAAATCCTCAAGGATAAAAATGTATTTCTCTCTAGAACCTTGTTAGGAGTACCAGAGGGACTGTGCCTTGAGATTCATGTAATGTTCCTAGGAGAGGCCATGGAAGCAGTGGGCTTTGCAAACAGGATATTGAGGGTGACAAAGTTGCTCCCTATTGTGGGGTTTGGGCTATACCCCTTGAGTTTGGTAGCCTCAGCAATAGAGATGATGAAAGAAAGATCTAGAATAGCTGTGCAATATAACCTTCATACTCTGTCAGTCAACTGATCATCTGCCCAAACCCCAGAGGCAATGCACTGATTGAGATGGAGAGACTTGTATTTTTTTTTCTTAGCAACTGCTTATCCCCTTTGAGCCTCAACTTTTTCTTTTTTTAAATTTGTGAGTGTATATGATATCCTTTTGCATGTTTTTTTTTTTTTTTTGTGAAAATTAATTACACCAATACCCGTAGAGTTACTCATAGAGGATGGCTGGTACTAGTAGTAACTTACTAATAGAAAATAGCATTTAATAAGTTTGCTATATTCATTTACCAAGATATTTATATTGGGTTAATTGAGTTCCAATCAGTCCTTGCAATGATTCTCTCATGTACCTATTTGTCTCACAATTCCAGATTAATAAATTGAGTTTTAAAATGATTCCATAATTTTCTTATAGCCACACAGAAATTAGTGTACCAGAGTCCAAATATGCATTTGTAACATTGTAAGGAAACATCTAATTCTCAATGTCTATGCTATAGGATCCCACTCTATTTTATTTTATGAGACCCACTGGCCACACTGTTGACATTTAGATCTACTTTTGTGTGAGGCGAGTGTTTATGTTTATCTTGTTAAGATTTATTTTTGCAGACTTTCATAATGAGCTCCTTAATTACACTATTCCCACTGCTACCGCTTCTTCCTTAAACTCCAATTTTCTCCTCCCATTTTTCCTCAAATTCACGACCTTTTCTTTAATTATCATTATATGTATATTTAAACGTACCTTATAGAGCCTAATTAGTGTTGCTTATGTATATATTTGTTTATGACTGACCACCTGGGATTTGATAACCAATATGCCTTATGCCTGGGAAACACTAATTTTTCTCCTTCTGCAGAAACAATTAATTGCCTGTAGCTCTTTGTCTAAAGATAAGGCCTGATAAAAATTTCCTTAGCCCTGTGGGGATACAAATTGGTGTTTTCATTGTGTAGGTCTTGTTGAGTGAACCATATTGTTAACATAACTGCCTTCATGTTATGTATAGAAGACACTGCCTCACAACAAACATTCTGGTCCTTTATATGTTGCAGTTTTCCTGATTCTGTTTCTTAATGCCCTTGAGCCTTAAATTTGGAAGTTATATTGTAGAAGTATCAGTGGATATTGTCACCCCAAAGCCAGTTATGCTCTGCAGATTGACCAATGTAGATTTCAATGTCATGTAGAAGTTGTATTTTTGTGATGGTTTCTGTTTGATGCAATGCAAAGTTTCTTTGATGAAGCATCAAAGCTAAGCTTGTTCATGGATATAAGATTAAGAGTTTTAGATGTCCATATGGCTTTCAGTGGTAACAATGGCCAGAAACATTAACACGGCTCCTGCTGTTGTTGGATCACAGATATTCACATTAAACTCAGGCTTCAACATGGCCAGGGACAATGAACTACTGATACTCAAGTGGCCTCTGGGGACAGCACTGGACTATAGAGATCTTCTGAGGTGGTAAGTCCAGGAAATGAACTATTTTTTATCTTGGACAACCTGTCGTTGCTTAGAACCAGGGTCACTGTATGGCTGCGCAGCATGTTCTGGGGCTGTGAACAAGTGCAAGCTCCAGGCTGTTGCACACCACCTCACTGCTGGTCCCACTCAGCAACAATATGTACCCATCCACCAAGTGCCCATCCACGCGTGCCCATCCACCACAGCCTTCTCTCATATTTATTACCACCTTAGTGTCTCTAGTTCTTCCTCTGTCTACCATTCCTTCACCACTCCTTCCTCTGTCTTTCCTACCTCTTCACTGGAAACTGCAGCTCATCACATCATATACTCTTTACAAATATTCAGACAACTTCACATGCAAATATCCATTGATAGGAGTTAGTCTGCTTCAAGGTTTCTGGTTTCTGGAGCTTTATACATACTGGAGCATTGATGAGACTTGTCTCAGATATTCTGCTGTTACCCAGGGTCAGGGTGATGTTGTAACTAGGCGGGGTGTCTGGGGCAGGTTCTGTGTAAGCTCCTGACAGCCAAACAGCTTCATTCCCTTGATGTCTGCCCCAAGGCTCACAAGGATCGACCTTTGTGCACTCTTTATCTCATAGCAGGGTGCACTATAGGGGCTGCAGCAGCAACAGATTTATGCTGGGTGCTGGTTGGCAGGCCAAGGACCATATGTATCCAGTTATGACATATTTCTGCAGAAGTTCCAGGCTGCTGCACCCTACCTTGTCCTCTGTAGCAGCTGCTCTACATCTTGGCTCACCAGGAATAACTTTTGAGCTAGTAGGTTGTGAGCCAACCTATGGTAGCACATTCTCCATCTCCCACCAGGACAACCAGCACAGACTGAAGCAAAGGTATATCCATATTGGTGGCTGGCTAATGGTCCTATCTGCCTCCGCAGGATTGCTAGGTATGACAACATCTGTGGGAATCACCATCCCTGTCCTCAAGCTATATTACAAGGCAATTGTGCTAAAAACTGCATGGTACTGGTACAGAGATAGGCAAATGGATCAATAGAATAGAAGATCCAAAAATGAGCCCTCACATATATGGTTACTTGATTTTTGACAAAGGAGTTGTAAACATTCAATGGAAAAAGGACAGCCTCTTCAACAAATAGTGTTGATCCAACTGGCACTCAGCATGCAGAAAAATGAAAACAGACCCTTTCTTATCTCCTTGTACAAAGCTCAAGTGCAAGTGGATCAAAGATCTCCACAGTAAACCAGGTACACTGAGCTATTAGAAGAGGAAGTAGGGAAAACCTTAGAACAAATATGCACAGGAGAAAATTTCCTGAACAGAACACCAATGGCTAGTGCTCTAAGGTCAAAGATTGACAAATGGGACTTAATGAGATTTCAAAGCTTCTATAAGGTTAAGGACACTGTCAAGAAAACAAATTGGCAGCCAACATATTGGAAAAAGATCTTTACCAACCCCACATCTGATAGAGGCCTAATATTCAAGGTATACAAAGAACTCAAGCAGTTAGACGCCAGAGAATTAAACAACCCTATTAAAAATGGGGTACAGAGCTAAACAAAAAGTTCTCAATTGAGGAATATCAAATGGCTAAGAAGCATCTAAGGAAGTGCTCGACATCATTAGCCATCAGGGAAATGCAAATCAAAACAACCTTGAGATTCCACCTCACACCAACCAGAATGGCTAAGATCAAAAATTCAGATGACAGCAGATGCTGGTGAGGATGTGGAGAAAAAGGAACATTCCACCTTTGTTGGTGGAGTTGTAAACTGCTACAACCACTCTGGAAATCAGTCTGACAATTCCTCAGAAAATTGGACATAGTACTACCTGAAGACTCAGTTTTTCCACTTGTGGACATATGCCCCACAGAAGCTCCAACATACAACAAAGACACATGTACCACAACGTTCATAGCAGCCTTATTTATAATAGCCAGAAGCTGGAACTAACCCAGATGTCCTTCAGTAGTTGAATGGATGCAAAAATTGTGGTTTATTTACACAGTGGAGTACTACTCAGCTATCAGAAACAATGACTTTATGAAATTCTTAAGAAAATGGATGCATCTAGAGAATATTATCCTGAGTGAGATAACCCAGTCACAAAAGAACAGACATAATATGCAGTCACTGATTATCGGATACTAACCCAGAAATCTCTGAACACCCCAGAAACAACTCACAGAATATATGAAGTTCATGAAAAATAAAGGCCAAAAAAAAAAAAAAAAAAAAAAAGAAAGGAAATGTAAAACTATTATGCTTAATCTTTAAACACCATGAAAATGTTGACTATTTCTAGGTTTCATCTTGTTTTATATGTACTTTAAGCTCATTGTAACTAGTAAGATTTCAATGCATACTATCAAACCTTAAAAAAAATCAAGTACTGACAAAAATGTATTCACATACTTTTATGCAAAATGCTTAAAATCTGTACATTTATCTTTGTTTTTAAAAATAAAATTTCTTAATTAAAATAAATGGTGTTTTAAATGCCAGAAACTAAAAGAATAAAAGTCCATTATATTGATTTAGTACAGTAGATATGAACTTGTTTGATCCACCTTATTGATTGTATTAAACAAATATTGCAGACACATTTGTCAATTTCTTCTCATGCAAAACGTTCTTTTCCTCCTCTTCACTCCATAGCCACTACTCTGCTGTTGGTTTTAATTAATATTCATACCTAACAATCATGGAATATTCCAATATAACTCTAATAGAATTCACACATAAGAAGTAAGATTTTCTTAATTATTAGTCCTTCTCTCCATGTCTCCTATATGACAGCCATGTCCCTGAATTGCTTCTTGTTTGCATGTAGGAAGTACATTAGCTGAGCTGAGGATATGTGAATTAGGGCTTAAAAAGTCTTCTACTTTTTCTCAAATTCATGACTTCTTTAATTATTATTAAATGTAAATTTAAATAAATCTTTTAGAGCTTACTTAATGTTGGTTATGTATATATGTATTAATAGCTCAGCACCTGTTAACATATATATATATATGTGTGTGTGTGTGTGTGTGTGTGTGTGTGTGTGTTTGTGTGTGTGTGTGTGTGTGTGTGTGTGTGTTGGGACAATTGTACTCAATGTAGATCATAGTACTCATACAAGTAAGCACCAACTACATTAGATACTTGGTTTTAAGAAAAACCTGGAAGTACTAAAGGGTGTGTTAAGGATTGCACTGAAAGACACAACCTTGATACAATGTAGAAATGGTAAAGTCCTCTTTAGTATGATCTTGACACACAAAAAAGGCTGAATTTCATGAAAATGTGAAAATTTTCTCATTAGAGACTGTGTGGGCTCTAAAATTTAAGTAGTGGGGAATTGGAAGTTATATGTGTACGGCACAGGGCAGATATGACATCTTGAATCATGAACAGTACTTCTTAATCATTGCCAAAGTTACACAATGTGTATGGGTATTAAAGATTGCTAGCCCATGAATATGTACAAGTTTTACTTACCAAGTGAATTTCATTTAATTAAAAAGGAAGGAAGTAAAAATTTAAAAGGTAAACAATGAATCAAAGGGTAGTGTACTTACTTCCTCCAAAACTGGATGTCGGTCCAAAGGGAATCCCAGTTCCCCAAAAAGAAAGTGAATAACCCCAAAATGACAGTTTTGGTTCAGATAAAGTTGGAGTATAGAAAGAACAGCATTCTTAAGAAACCTGTAAAGCAGTTTCTGCTTGGCAGACAGTGCCCTTTCCCTTACATATCAAAGCTAATGCGTCTCTCCAGAAGCCTGCAGTCTATATTTACATGTATCTTTATGTATTTCAAAGTCTACACTCACATGCTCGCCATCATCACCTCTTCTTCTACCCTAAGTTTCCAGGCTGCTCCAGTTCACAGCCTTTTCTCCCCTCAGCTATTTGTCCTCCTTAAAACCCACACAATCTTTCTGTTCTCTACTTTTGTGGCTCTGGCCATAGTCCGTCCTCCTCTTTTGATTCCATTGCTCTGGACTCTTCCAGATGCCTCTGGCTGTTTTCTGTTTTATCTACCTTCTCCCTATCCATGAAGCAGTCAGTTTGGTGGTTTCTTTACTATATCCTTACTTATGCTGAGTTTGTGAGAACTCCCAAGAAACCACCAGGTACCACATCTCTGATAAAGCACATTAGAGTCTTTATTCGAGTTTGGACTCAGGGCACAACCCTCCATGTGTAATAGGTAACAGGTTAGAAAATCAGGGTCTAGGAGCTTAGAGTTTATATAAGAAAAATTTGCAAGCTGAGGTTTTCAAGCCTTGGCATTACACGATTGTGTAAATGGTTAAAGGAATGTTAACTTTCAAAGGAATAGCATTTGTTCAGACAATTAGTAGCGACCACATATCTGAAAAGGGAGCATCTTTGACCTGGGAATAAATGACTAATTCTTCTATCAGTGAACAATTTTTCCTGTTGTTGTAAGCTTGCCACAGCTGTTATGACTATTTTCAACTGCTGGGAACACTTGGTGGTCTCTTTCCCAGAGCTCAAGGGTGAGGGCCTTATCCCTACAAGATTAGCTGTTTTCTGCTTTCTCCAAGGACAGGTGAAGGCAGCCTTTTCTAAGGTTTCCCAAGGACAGCAGCTTAAAATAGAATTTAGAAGACAAATGTCTTACTATGTTTTGTCTCTCCACTTAGACCAGCATGAACAATTTGCTGAAAGTAAAATAATATATACATATAATATTATCTATTATCCATCTATCATCTACCTACATACCTATCTATCTATCTATCTATCTATCTATCTATCTATCTATCTATCTATCTATATCTATATATCTAATCTCCTTCTATTTAGAGATAACTACATTTATAAAATATTTCATGTTAGAAAACAACACAATGCTGCATTTAACTGTTAAAGACAATGACACATTTATAATACACAGTGATATATAAGATGTATGTAATAAGCATTCTTTCTCACTGCCAATCAAGATGCAAAATGCTGCACACGTCGCTTTGCCCAAAGAAAACCAGGATACTTACTAAAGCTTAAATATGCCTTCACATTTTTTAAAGCACATATGTACATGCACCCATACTTATACATTACTTGTGGCAACATAACCAGTGGAGGTAACTGCATATGCATAGAAATATTAATTTCAGAATTATTAACAATTACAAAAGCAAAAATGGGTGAAGTTGATTGTAGTTAATATATAAAATAAAATATTTTATAGATTTTAAAATGGATAAGATGGGTTTGTAGCTCCCTTCTGCTTCCCCTCCCACACTTCAGCAGGCAGGAGAGCTAACCCTAAGAGCATAAGAATAGGAAATCTGACCCTGTCCCTCAATAGATGTAGGGACACATCCTACACTGGCAGATCTGGTTTTGGATCTCACCTGCGTAGCACAATAGAGCTGAACCTGGCAGCAGAAGTGCAGGTGAGCCAGCTCTATGGGGCTGAGCTCAGAGAGCTGGTCCTGTTTATTACCAGTTTCAGCATTGGGCAAGCTTGCCAGAGCAGTGCTAGAAAACTCACCCTAGTAGTACAGGCACAGGAGAGATGGTAGGCTGCCCAACTCAGCTACTTTCCAAGCCTGGGTTTAGGGTTCTGTGTTTGCCCACCCTAACGTTTACCACATCTGTAATCTGCTGGAACATGTGAAAATCCTTTTGTATAGCAAATCCAAAGCTGCAGAATCTCCATGATAGAGTAACAACAGGATGGCTAAGAGGAGCCCCTGTGAGGCTCCTGCAAAAGCACCAAAAGGAAGATAAGTGGGATTGGGACTGGGGAGCATGTTGTGCAATTCACAAAGAATCAATAGGAAAGTTAAAAAGATGGGCTTTTAGGTTGATTTAGAGAACTGTATAATGTAAAATAGGAAAGTTAGCTGCAAACCTATGTGGTGTTTTGAGTGTGTGTGTGTGTGTGTGTGTGTGTGTGTGTGTGTGACACTATTGACCTCTGATGTAGAAAGGCAGTGGTAACATTCTGTACCATTTGAATCTTTTCAACACAATGTATTTCATGGCTAATGAAAAAATTTAAACAGTGAAGAGATTTCTAGTGTGTAAGAAAATAAGCAGGGCATAGATTTTAAAGAACAGGAGGTTTCCAAGTTATTCAAAAAACCCTATGATCTTTGTGAGTAAATAAAAAGGTGGGGTCACTGCAATGGCTTCGGGGTTGCCAGAAACTGGGTGTTGCAGGACCACACAGAATGGGAAGTCCAAATCATCCATCTCTGACATAAAATTTGTCTCTTTAAAATCTTTCAGCATTCTCTTGCATTATTACCTTTTTGCATTTTTCCATCTTCCTTTTAATCTCTGGAACCCATCTCAACCTCTCTAATGCTTTTGTTATTTCTTCCAAACCCTTTGAGCATCGATTTGATTCCAATCTCTCCTTATGTCCACATGGTTTATTTGCATTTTACTACAAATTCTCTACCTACTACCTTTTTTTATGTTCTTCTTCTATCTTTATCTTACTCCAGTCTACCCACCCATATCATATATCATGGAGAAATTAATTCATTTGTTCAGATCAAATGATAGTGTTAGATAAATGGATTGGAGACGTATCAATGACACAATAGCACTGTTGCGAACAGATGATTAGTTCTAAAAATTGTGTGAGAAGGAAGATGCACTTAAGTGGTAAGGAGATTGGTGGTGGGTTAATGGAAAATGGGATTGAGAACATCTTAGAGTAGTGCCCCACTCTTCCACTGACAAGATGAGCCATCAGAGTGTGATCTGCATTGACACTTAGATTTACAGCTTTGGGGTTTAGAGGTGAAGAGTGAAAATTTACAGAGGAATTTAATATTGAGTAGTGTGGGTTTTAAGGTCTTTAAATGTTAAGTTATACATTTTTATCTTTCAGAAATTGAGAAATTTGAGGGTGATAATTGAGGGAAGTTCTTTTCCCATCATAATGTTTCTCTCATGTGAGGGGAGTTTTGACATGTACTGTGAGGTCTGTGGGCTGCACCTACATATGAGTTACTAGGGAATATGAAACAAGAAAGCATGATTTCTCTCATTTTCTCTGAATTATATAGACATTCTGAGGAGAATGAGCCATTTCTCCTTAAGAGTTAGGTTGCATACACCAGAAAAACTCTATCCAAACTTGAGGAAAAAATAATATTCCATGGGGGAACATTTTCTGAGGCATGCTGGGAACTCCAGCTAAAGGGACAATAGACTAAAGATAGAACACATCAAAAGCCAGATCTAGGAGAACCTGAGTACATATAATTGTCTATACACAATGATATAATTTCTTCAGGCAACAATAATTATTATTCCTTAAATTAAGCTCTGAGATGGCAGAGCTCTGAAAAATTGTTCTAGCATTTGAAACTACAGGAAACCCCTAGTCTCAGATGTAGTCTTAAAATAAACACGTGGGAGGGGTCTTGAGACCTCCTCAAGCTGCTGGCCGTCTCCCTGTGAGTACCCTCCAGAGGGCAGCCTGCACATCAGGGTTCCTGAGGCTGTAGATGAGTGGGTTCAGCATAGGGTTGATGACAGTGTTGAAAATCCCAATAGCTTTATCCTTATCTGAGAGTTTGATGGAACCGAGTCTCATGTAGTTGAACATGCCTGTGCCATAGAACATGGCAACCACAGTGAGGTGAGAACTGCACGTGGAGAAAGCTTTCTTCCTGCCTTCGGTAGAGCGGATTTGCAAAATTGCAGCTGCCACATGGATATAGGAGGTAAAAATGAGTGCCATGGGGATTCCTGCCATTATGAAACTCAGTGCAAACAGCAGCAGCTCATTGAGCTGTGTACTGGAGCAGGACAGCTGGAAGAGCTGGGGAAGGTCACAGTAGAAGTTATTGATGACATTGGGGCCACAGAAGTGAAGTGTGGTCATGGCTACAGTGTGGGTCAGTGCATTGCCGAATGAACAAGCCCAGGATGTGACCACCAAAATTTTCTGGACTGTATGGTTCATTTGCGTGCTATAGGTGAGGGGCCGGCAGATGGCCAGGAAGCGGTCATAAGCCATGGCTGTCAACAGGAAGCAGTCAACTCCAGCCAGCTGATGGAAGAAGAAGAGCTGTGTGAGGCAGTCTCCATATGGAACTGTACGCTTGTGGGCTAAGAGCCGAACCAACATGGAGGGGACAGTGACACTGATGCACCCCACGTCCATCACTGACAGATTCCCCAGGAAGAAGTACATGGGGGTGTGAAGTTTGGGTTCCACCAAGACAGCTGCCAGGATGCTCAGGTTGCCCCCAACTGTTATCATATAAGCCAAGAGGAAGAGTATAAAGACAACTGGCCACAGTTCTGGTGTCTCCACCAAACCCAGCAGGATGAATTCAGTAATAGTGGTTCCATTGGCTCTTGCCTTTGGCTTCATGAGTTCCTTTAAAGATATGGGCAAGAAGGAAATTAACAGCACCTCTCAGTGAGATGGGAAAATTTATATCATAGTATGTGAACACTTAAAATTGGAGCTTACATCACCCCTCCCTTTTCTATCTTCCATCCAGATAATATAATTATATAATAATATCAAAATTAAAAGAAATAATTTAAAATGTGTGCAGTGTTTTTATTTTGTTATAGCAGTTAAGGACTGGAAGTTCTCGATTATCAATATCTTTGTAACATGTAATAGGTCAATTGTCTAATACACACAATTCACTGATAAAACAAATTCTTATTTTTAAGAAAAATACCTCAGTTTTTGCTACCATGGCACAGTAATATTTGCTAGAGCACAACATCTGGTTCTTGTAGGAGGTTGAGAACTGAGAAGGATGGCAGAATCATTGAGACCTATATTAATAAACTCACTACATCAGTGTGCTATTTCACAAATAAATTAATGGCTGAACTTATTGCCGAATTATATTCTAAATAAAAATAAAAATAAACAAGAAAACCAAAACTCTAAAATTTCAAATCATGCATAAGTGGTTAGCAAAAGTTTTCAAAAGATAATTTTTATGGTGCCACTATGAATTGGGAAAAGTTAGACTTTGAAGGGCTTGAAGTGAGTGTCTTGCAAGTTGAGTCAAAAGCACCGATTTCCTTGCAGTTGGGATGAATCTAGGTAGAGAATGTAGTTCTAGAAACCAATATGCTCACAAATCCTCTTCAATACAAACTCTACAATTTATTGTACAATCATAACAATTATTCCTTTTAAAAGTCACACCATGGCAGAGAGTGATAGCTATTACCTGGATCTCAACCAACAAGAGAAGAAGCATGTGCAAAGTCACCTACCAGCACCATCCAAGATGTCTGTGGTTGGTGGGAATTTGAGAGGACCATCATTGGTGAGAACCATTGCTGATGCTGAACCTGATATTGTCCTTACTTGAGGAAGTCTGACCACATACACACAGGTCTTTATGTTGCTTTTGACACACGATCAACATACCTCATAGCAAAGAAAGTCATAGAAAGAGCTGAAGCCCCTTCTGGTGACTTAAGGGCAGTAAAAAAAAAAAAAAATGAGTACTCACCTGATGATGGCACAGGAGTCTGTGTTTTTATTGAAGTGATGTGAGGGAACAAAGAACACACAAACTCATCCCACTTTAGGGATGCCAACAATGTGTTATATGTGTAGGGAAGCAAGACAAAGAGAGGCTCAGACATTCCTGACCTGAGGATTTTCCATCACAGTGGTCCCTCTTGGGATCTCAAAATTAGTCTCAAGGAATGAGTGGAGGGTTGGGAACTGACAAGGTCAGGTCAAAGACACAAGCTCTAACAAACACCACCACAGTGAGGTAAGTGGAGCTTCACATCACAGTAAGGATCTAGAATTTTTTTCTGTCTCTTTGTTCTCACCCTCCCATTGTCTACAGGCACATGGAGCAGATAGGACTGAAGCTCAGGTTAATAGATGTTGGCATAAAAGGCTGTCTGCTATCCTTAAGTCACTCAGGAAATTACAGTTTAAGGCAGGCCTGGACATGGTCTTCAGCCAGAGACTATAGCTCCTTTACATGCCAGCTATAAGCAGGTTTTGAGGACTGAACCAGGCTGATTTCTAAGCTTGTGGTTGAGGGGAGAAGCTGCTTTGGGTCTGGGAATGAGGGAGAATCCCAAGAAAGAAGGCAAGTCAGAAGAGGCCCATTGTAACCACAACAAATCCTCAAGGATAAAAATGTGTTTCTCTCTAGAACCTTGTTACGAGTACCAGAGGGACTGTGCCTTGAGATTCATGTAATGATCCTAGGAGAGGCCATGGAAGCAGTGGGCTTTGCAAACAGGATATTGAGGGTGACAAAGTTGCCCCATATTGTGGGGTTTGGGCTATGCCCCTTGAGGTTGGTAGCCTCAGCAAGAGAGGTGATGAAAGAAAGAACTAGAATAGCTAGCTGTGCAGTACAACCTTCATACTCTATCTCTGTCAGTCAGCTGATTATCTGCCCACACCACAGAGGCAATGCACTGACTGAGATGGAGAGACTTGTTTTCCTTTCTTAGCAAATGCTTATCTTTTTTGGTTCCTCAGCTTTTTGTCAGTAAATCTGTGAATGTATTTGATGTACTCTTATTAGTTTTTCTGTGAGAATTATATTCACCAATACCCACAGAGTTTCTTGCATGGGATGAGTAGTATTTTCAGTAACAATAACAATGTATTTTATCACATTTGTTGTATTCATTTACCAAGAACTTTACATTGGCTTGTTTAAATTCCAATCAGTCCTTCTAATGATGATCTCATGTACCTGTATTTCTCATGTTTTATACATTAATAAATTGAGTTTCAAAGTGATTGCATAATTTTCTTACACAGGAGTCAGTGTCCAAATATGCACTTGTAACATTCTAAGCAACATCTACTTCTCATTGTGCATGCCATAGGCTCCCACTTTATTTTCTTCTATGATACCCACTGGCCACACAATGGGCATTTAGATCTTCTTTTGTGTCCATCCCTGTTTTTTATGTTTATCCTGTTTAATATTGTTTTTGGAGACTTTCATACACGAGTCCTGTATTTAAACTCTTTCCACTGGAACTTCCTCTTCCTTAAACACCTTAAAAATTCTTCTACTTTTTCTCAAATTCACGACTTCTTCTTTAATTATCATTATATGTAAATTTAAATAAATCTTTTAGAGCCTACTTAGTGTTGGTTATGTATACATGTGTTAATAGCTGAGCACCTGGGAATTGATAAGCAATTATATTGCATAACTGGAGAACACTGATTTTCTCCTCACAGCAGCAATTAATTAATTAGTTAATTAATTAATTAGCTCTTTGTTTTAGGTTAGGCCTGGTGAAATATTCCTTAGCCCTGTTGGGATGTCAATTTTTTTTTTTAATTTTGTAGGTCTGGTTTAGTCAACCATATTGTTAACACATGTACCTCCATGTTATGTACAGAAGACACTGCCTCATAACAAACATCCTGTTCCTCTATATCTTACAGTCTTCCTGATTATCTTTCTTCATGCTCCTTGAGATTTAAATGTAGAAGTTATATTGTAGATGTATCAAAAGAGGGTGTCACCCTAAAGGCGGTTTTTTCCCCTGCAGTTTGACCAAGTATACATTTCTGTGATGTGTAAGTTGTATTTCTGTGATGGTCTCTCTCTGCTGCAAGGGGTGGTTAAACTTATTTATGGGTATAAGATTAAGAATTATAAATATGGTTAGAGATTTTACTGGTTCAGAAACTGGGCGATAGTATGCTCTTCCCTAGAGTTCATAGCCTTACAAACCTTGTTTCATAGTAGTAGGTGTAAATTCCCTCAGTGGGTCTTAAGGACAATTATTCAGTTGTTGGTTTCTTCCAAGATGTCACTATTATACTCTTAGATGTGTTTTGTCATCCTGCTTATTATTGGGGTTTGTTGGCTTTATATCTAGAAAGTACTATTGGTTGCCTCTTTTTTTGGTGACTTGCAAAACCCCTTTGAATTCTATTTGTAGTTATGAGATATGAGATGAGATATGGGATATACAGTGTTCAAGAATTAAGCCCAAGACATCTCAGTAAGCCTGTGATCTATCTCCATTGAGCCAGATATGTAACTTTCAGTTACCTTTCTTCTACTACCATATTTGCCTGAAATGAAGATAATGCAATAAACCTCCAAATAAACCACCCCAATTCAGCATTTGTCTTTAAGATATTTACTATAGTCATATGTCTCTTCACAGAAATAGAAATATTAATTAAGACAGTTTTCAGCCTGATCTCCATGCTATTATCATGGTTTGTAATGCTAATGGAAATAATGCATAATTTCTTCATGTACTTATGAGATAAATCTCTTACCATCATTCTGTTACATCTACCATGGAAATCAAGTAGCCCACAGCTCTCTCCTAAGCAACTTCTTCACTCTTGTACACTTCTAAACAAGGTCATGTCATCTACCACCATCTAATGCAAGCTCTTCAGTGTCTGGCATTCTACTTTGCAGACTGGGCACACAACAAAGCAGAAACTAGTGTGATCAATAATCAAAGTGAAAGAAATAGTTAACCAAATTGAGTAGGTAAATAAAGTCTGTGAGAATAAAGGGCTGGAAAAAAATTTCCAATCAAATGGTCCCAAGAAACAAGCTAGAGTGGTCATTCCAATAGCCAGGGAAATAGACTTTCTACAAAAAGTTATCAAAAGAGATGAGAAAGGACACTTCATCAAAGGAATATTTCACCAATAGAAAGTCTCAGTTCTGAACATCTTTGCCACAGATGCAAGGGTACCCACAATTGTAAGAGAGAGTTTACTAAAGCTCAAAACACATATTGAACCTCACACATTAATAGTAGGAGACGTCACCACCACACTTTAACCAATAAGTCATTGAAACAGAAACTAAACAGAGATATAGTTAAACTATCAGAAGTTAAGAATCAAGTGAATTTACCAGATATCTAAATAACAGTTCACTCCAAAACAAGAGAAGATACCTTTTTTCAGCACCTCATGGTGCCTTGTCCAAAACTGACCATATAATTGGGCACAAAACAAGCCTCAACATATACAAGAATTTGGAAATAATCCCATGCATTTTAGCAGATCACCACAGACTAAGGCTGGTCTTCAATAACAAAAACAACAGAAAACCAATATTTTTATGGAAACTGATCAACTATACTCAATGATATCTTGTTCAGGGAAGAAATAAAGAATGAAATGAAAGATTTTATAGAATTTAATAAAAATGAAGACACAGCATACCTGAACCAATGGGATCCAATGAAATCAGCATCTAGAGAAAAAGTCATAGCACTGAGTACCTTCGTAAAGAACCTGGAAAGATCCCATGCCAGCAACTTAAGAGCATGCCTGAGAGTTCTAGAACTGTATCAAGCAAACATACCTAAGAGGAGTTGATGGCAGGAAGTAGTCAAATTCATGACTGAAATTAACCAATTAGAAACAAAGAGGCCAATACAAAGAATAAACAAAACAAAAATCTTGTTCTTTGAGAAAATCAAGAAGATAGATAAACACTTATCCAAACTAATTAAAGGGCACAGTGACAGTATCCAAATTAACAAAATTAGAAATTAAAAGGGAGACATAACAACAGAAACAGGAAATTAAAAAAAATCATCAGATTCTACTGCAAAAGCCTATACTCAATAAAAGTGGAAAGTCTAGATGATTTGTTAAACCCAATGCTTAATAAATAAACAAAATGTTTATTTACTTGCAGTCTTTATCAAGGTAAGCCATTCAAATGCTTGCTCTCCATCTCGGTCTCTGTCTGTCTGTCTCTGTCTTTGTCTCTGTCTCTGTTTTTTTTCTCTCTCTCTAGATAAATTATGCCCTTTTCTCTCTGGAGAAAGCATGCCCTGTAGATTTTGAAGCTTCTGTGGGAAGTTCAAGTAGAAATATACACTATCAACTAGGTTCCAGAGTCAGCAGGTACTTATTGAAATAGAGATTTGAAGCTCATGTGCACCAATTTTTTATTTTTATTTTTTACTGCTTTTAAGTTGTTTTTGCCATTGAGTGGTAGTAAATCTACTTCAGCCACAGGGATATATGGGCCATCTTTTAGGAGACAAAAGTTCTTCAATTAGTCTTTAAGCATGGAGTGTCCTTGGTTAGCAGTATATGAGAAATGTCTTTCAAGGGATATAGAAGTCTTTGTTATGCTAAGAGAAGGTCAAGTGGTGGGCTCTAGTTGGTTTCTTAAAGTTCCTCCTCCAAGGATAGATGCTAACAGGAATTTCAAAACATCCTTACCCTCTGCTAACTCCTCCTTAGGCTATGACAGCTTTAACCCAGTAGAAAAGCTTTATTCATGAACAAGATACAGTTAGAAATTGTGTTTGATTGCCAAAGCAGCCTTCAGAAGTCAGTAAATGTAGGTGGTCCTGGTGTAGAAGATACCTTCAAACTGTCTTTGCTTTCATGGTATTGAATGCATGAATTTGGAATGCATTTGAAGTCAGGATTCTGTGACATCTAAACTGTATCCTAAATTTGAACTTTGTGCATAACATTGACTTTCTAAACTGTAAGACTCATGAAAATATGGTAGAAATGTACAATGGAGTAGCATTTAGTCATAAAGAAGGAAAATCTGTCACTTGTAGAAATGTGGATGAAACTAGGAGGCATTAAATGAGATAAACAAACCTTCTCAAATATTAGAAAAGTTTAAAACATATTCTTAAGGCTGAATAGTTATTACTAGAGATTGTGAAGTGTGTGTGTGTTTGTGTGTGTGTGTGTTTGTGTGTGTGTGTGTGTGTGTGTGTGTGTGTGTGTATAGTAAGGGAGAATTTGATCAGTGCACACTGGGAATATCATACCAAGCCACATTAATATGTTAAATTAATGCATGCTGTAAAGACTTAATAATTGTAAAACAGTAGTTTTTGTATAAAAATGGTGTGAGTTTATAAGCTCACTTGTTAAATAAAGGTATGAATTTGGCTACACTCATGAAGTTCATCCTTGAAACATGGAGACAGCCTAAAGTATTTTCAAAGCACTGGAGATTCTTGTGTCTTGGGAAGCCAGGTATTCATCTTGCCATGGCTCTCCCTGGAATGTTTTAATTTCAGACACCACCACTGGGAAAAAATAAGAGAAGCTCAAACCCATTGGGAAGATGATGTCAGTCAAGTTGTTTGTCTCATTGTTTCTCTGTCTTTGATAAACTCTCAACTGTGGAGAATATTTGGCTTCCTCTCTGCCCAAGAAGTGCTTTCCCCCTTCACTGGGTGAGTGTAATTTCAAGAGCTCTTGCTGCATGCTTATACTTGGGCTTTCATACATGTGATTTCATTCTTGGTCACTGGAAGGGCATCTCTCTCCTTCAAGATGGCCCAGGGGAGACTCAGGTACTTGGCTGAGAGGGGGTACAGTGCAGGAGAAACTACCTGCTAGGACAATCAGGTTGTTAAAATTTTTCTTCAGTAGTTGATGGATAAAGATAGGCAATTGAATTTTAGAGATATTGAGATAGGCATAGTGGCATAATAAAGTTTATGCTCAAATAGTGGTTAGCTTTTTGGAACTCGAGTATCTTGCTTCTCTGCTCCATTTGTCTTTGAGAAACTCCAGCTTCATCTATTTTCTATGTGAGTCTGGATTCACCTGAGTGATAACTATCTTCACTTCAATGAAGCAGATCACTATGGGACCTTGTGAGGCTCAGGGAGCACCATGTAAGTGATCACACGTATGGGAGCCATCTATGGCTCTATAGTAGGCTGTGGCCCTGTGATAGCATATAGATTAGATAAGCCCTGTAGATTAGATAACATGGGATGGTCTGGGTATATTCTTGCTTGACACTCCAGTTGTGAGAATGTTCAGTTGGGTGCTCATCAAAATGCATAGCTGTTTAGCTCTCCCAGGCACTAAACCATGTAATTCCATGTAATTTTCACCTTACTCAAAGTTTTTACACATTGTTCTTACTTAGCAAAGCATGAGCAATGAGGTACGCAATTTTCCTGGACACTATGGAGAAATGTAATATAATCTTAAGAGTCAAGAAATCCAAGGCTGCTTGTTATCAGTTCTAGAGCTAGATATATCCAGAGATGTTGTCCTCATGGAAAGTCACTCTGGCATGTGTCCATGGAGTGTCACTGTTCGTCATCGAATTTTTACCTTTCTCTGAAAGGATTAGATCATGTCTCATGCCTTTACAACTCAGTTTCTCATAGTTTAGGTCACGGTGCAATTTTATTACTAACATCCTTCAACTGGCCATCTGCCTGCAAATTCCATATCCATATCTTGTGGCTTCAGCTGTGGATGGAAAGTATGTGGAAAAATTATGTCTGTTCTTATAAGTACAGGTACTGCCCCTGTCAACATCCCCTAAACAATATAAGATAATAAAGACTCATATGTTATGAATACAGGGTAAGGTATTGCATGCCATTTAGAAATGACTTAGAGTGTGTGTGAGAATGTACATAGGCTATATGTAAATTATATTCCATCCTATATGAGAGACATGAGCACCCTTAGGTTTTGGTGTCTGACAAGCTATGGAATCAATCCTCCTAAGATACTGGGAGATGCTGTAACATGATATGTGCAGTATAGGTTGGGGAAGAGGACCATGCCCCCTCTCTTCTGGAACCTTCTCTTTCATGCTCCAGGATGTTTTGTACCTAAGCTGTCCAGGTCTCCATCTGAAGACCATGGTTTCTTTTCTAGAATTTTGTCCTCAGGTAAATAATCTTTCCCTCTAACCTTCAAGCATCACATTCCTTCTCCTTTCTATGTCAATGTTTTCATGTCTCTGAGTCTGATTGATGATATTGCTTTAAATCAGTAACTGTTGTATGCAACACATGTTTTTCTATTGTGATCCAGTGTTTAACTTTTCTTCCTTGTGTTTTCTGTTTTATCCTGACTGCACCTGGATATTGCAATACTTGATATTCATTACCAAGATGTCACTGTTTTTGAATCACATTTAAACCTCATTTATCTTTCACTGGAGGAAGAAAATTATGGATCTTGGAACCTTGGGAAATGATTCTTGTGTGACCACATTTGTCCTGCTGGGTCTCACAGAGACTCCAGCTTTGCGGCCCATTCTCTTTGTCATCTTTCTTCTTGCTTACATAGCTACACTTGGTGGAAACTTCAGCATCCTGGCTGCTATTATTATAGAACCTAAACTCCACACTCCTATGTATTTCTTCTTGGGGAACTTGTCTATGCTGGATGTTGGATGCATTAGTGTTACTGTTCCTGCCATGTTGAAACATTTTCTATCCAATGACAGACACATTCTCTATGCGGCCTGCCTCACACAGCTCTTTTTCTTCCACCTTCTGGCTGGGGCAGACTGCTTCCTTCTGACTGTCATGGCCTATGATCGTTATCTGGCCATCTGCCACCCCCTCACCTACAATACCCATATGAGTTGGAGGATGCAGAAGGCTTCAGTGTGTCTGTCATGTGTGTTTTCTTTCAGCAATGCATTGACCCAAACTGTTGCCTTGTCTACTCTTAAATTCTGTGGCCCCAACACAATCAACCACTTCTACTGTGATCTCCCTCAGCTCTTCCAGCTCTCCTGTTCCAGCATCCAACTCAATGAGCAGCTGCTCTTTGTAGCAGCAGCTTTCATGGGCGTGGCCCCCTTGGTCCTCATCACGGTGTCATATGGCCATGTGGCAGCTGCAGTTATCCGTATCCGGTCTGCTGAGGGCAGGAAGAAAGCCTTTTCCACATGCAGCTCTCACCTCACTGTGGTAGGCATTTTCTATGGGACAGGGGTCTTCAGTTACATGAGACTGGGGTCAGTGGAATCCTCAGACAAGGACAAAGGCATTGGCATCCTCAACACTGTCATCAGCCCCATGCTGAACCCACTTATCTACAGCCTTAGAAACCCTGATGTACAGGGTGCCTTACGGAAGGTGCTCACAGGGAGGTAGTCCCCAAACGACACTCCTTTCTTCTGGCCTTAACCATTGTCAGAGCTCCATTTACAGCTTCTAAGTGATATTGTTGTCAACACAACTGAAGAGTTGGTATGACAAAATGGGGTACATCCTTTATTAGAAAGGGGAATCCCTAAAATTGTAATAACTATCACATCATCACTGCCACATACAAGGTGTCAAGCGACTAGTGTCACTAATTCCGTTAATTCTTCTAATCATAGAAGGTGGGTGCAGTTTGCAAATTGTAGAATAGGAAACTTAACTTCAGAGAGGTTGAGTAACTTCTTTAAGACACAGAGCTAGTGAATGTTAGAGCAAAGATTTGTTCCTAAAGGCAAGCCACACATTCAACTGTTTCTTTCTAGTAGTTATACTTTATTTCAAAGAAGAGGGGCTCCCTAAAGTAAAGAGGGGCTCTCTAAAGTAAAGAGGGGCTCCCTAAAATAAAGAGGGGCTTCCTAATGTAAAGAGGGGATAATAACCAATAAACAACAAAGTATAATAAAAGAAATGTCAGTGTGATAAAAACTATACTATAATTAAAATGAAATTAAGAGACTTATTCTTTACTGAATCTGATTTGATCCAAAGAAGCTGATGCAGATTGAGAGGTATCAAGACATCAGTGTATGAAATAAACACATAAAAAAGTCAACAAATTTTAAAACATAACTCATATTATTTAGAAAAAACATAGAAATAAGGCAGGACATTTCTCCATCAGACACCTACAATAAAGGACAAATGATTTTGGAAGGATGCTGACTGAAGCATCCAGGGAATCAGGGTGTTTGAGCCTATCTGGATTCATTAATAGGCTTTTTATTAGAAAAGATGTTTATCACATTTTTATCTAGTTTAAATTTTATTAATCAGAAAATCTTATGGCTTGAAAAAAATAGTTTTGGTACCCATGACTTGAACAGGAAGCAGACTCTTCTCTTCATGTCACCTTAAGGAGGAAGATGCTTTGCTTGAAAGCGTTAGATGGCTGTTTCTACAACACAATAAAATGTGTGCATATTTAAAAGTTAGAGGTGTTCGGGAGAAGGCTCAGTGGGTAAAGCGCTTTCCATATAAGTGTCAGAATTAAAGTTTATATCCTCAGCTCCCATAGGAATTACCATAGGTGTGGTGGCCATCTGTAATCCAAGCTCTCAGAAGGCAAGGGCATGATATGTTCTGGCAGGATTCTACTTTAGTAGGTGACTCTACATAAGCAAATAAAATAGAAAGTGATTGAGGAAGACATCAAATGTTAACTTTGACCTCCATTTGCAGGTGCATACACATGTATACCCACACACATGTGAGCATGCATTCTTACAGATACACAAATATATGAGAAGTAAATAACTACATACAAAATACAGAAAGAATAAAATAGGAGCCACCCTTAGGCTCATCATTTACAGATAATCACATGGACAGTTAATATATATTATTAAAATGCTTTTGATCATGATATATACTTGTAAAGAACAGAATTGTTTTATACCCAAAACTTTATAATTTTGCCAATATAGTTGAACTCAATAATAGAGTAATTTTTAATGATGTAAAATATAGATAATTGCTGTTCTTTTTTGTTGTTGCATCTTATATCTTTCAGTAGATGAGGTGAAATGTATTTAATTATGTACTATTAGGTGAGTACATTGAATTTTACTGTTCTAATAATCTGGGTTGCATGGTATTCTGGGATTTGCTTCCTGTGTGTTTATCTGTGCACTCTTTTCCAGTTGCTAAATCCAAAAAAACATAATGAGGATTCCTGGGTCAAAGGATATGAACGTTACACAAATCCATGAAGCAGGGTCCTGGGTTAAAGAATATATATAAACTCTAAGAAGACAGAAACCCATGAAGCAGGGCCATGGGTCAAAGGATATGAACTCTGGAACACCTAAAAACATTTGGTTAGAGACAGAAACTCTTTGATTACTTTTGTTCCTGAAAATTCCTTTCTTTTATTTATTTCTTTTATTTTTTTTGCTGAATAGGGGTCTGTTTACACATCCCTGGTTAGCCAGAAACTTGTTATGTATCCCAGACTGCTCAAGACCTGTGGTGATTCCCCTGCCTCTGCCTCTTGAGTGCTGAGATTGCATGACATTCTTTGGATTTTATACATAAGACTCTAAGGACTTCTCCCATTTAAATGTTAGAATTTTTTGTCTTGAATATGGTAAGAGATTAAAGTAAATTCAGAGTTATGAAACCATCTTAACCTATTCTGTGATTTGGATGTTTTGTTTCCGTCAATCTGAGGATTGCAATGTTTGGTCTACACAAGGTGGTGCTATTTGGGAACTTTAGAAAATTGGGTCTTGTTTGAAGTTGTAGATCATTGACATTGGGTCATTGAGGGAATGCCATCCAGTACTTGTTCCCATTTCATTCTCTCTACTTCCTGTCCACCAAGATATGAACTGCCCCTTGCCTTCCCTGCCATGATGGACTGCAGACCTCTGAAACTGTAAGCTATGATAAATTTTTCTCCCTCCAATAACAAACAAACAACAAACAAACAAAAACCCAGCAAAGCATTTGGCTAGATTGACACTTAGAAATAGTTAAACAAGCTGTTATTTCTAATTATTGAAGATTTATATCTATTTAAATGCTAAATATTATAACCCATTGCTCCATTAGTTGAAATTAATCACTAGTAAAATTGAATATGATGTTTTAAGAATAGTATTAGAAAATATTTTTATATGAAAAACTTATAAAATGCTCAACTTTAGTCATGAATTTGGCAGTGGTTGAAACTTCTTAATAGGGAAGATGGCTACTGAGTCACATGTTAAAGGCAAATGGGCACCCATAATGCCAATGAGGTCAACTACATTTAATGTAGCATGTGCTCTTTGAGAGTTCTTGTAGGAAGGAAGTGAACACATAGGTAAGATGCAGGAAATGGAAGTCTGAAAGTGAAGATCACAGATGAGGATGACTCTCAAAAGAAGATTGGAAAAAAGGCCACAGATGGTGCAAAAGGTGTTTAAAACATCATCATCATCATCATCATCATCATCATCATCATCATCATCATTATTATCATTATTATTATGTTTGTGTTCACATGTGCACACACAGAAAGCCAGAGGACAGCCATATGGAGTTAGTCCTTTCCTTTCAGCTTCATTTGGGTTCTGGTGACCTAACTCAAGCTATCAGGCTTATATAACAGAGGCTTTTATACCCATTGAGTCATCTTGCTACATCTATTCATCTCATTCTTACATGTTTTGAAAGGGGTCTCACCATGTAGCCTTGGCTGAAGAGATATATTGTCAAGAGAATCTTTAATAATTTTATTGAAGATCAGAGGACTGTGTGCTAGAGTGCTACTGGGCAAACACCAGCAGTAGTGGATTGTGGATAGATGCTTCAGAATAAAAACAATTTCCCACAGATTAAAAGCAAGAATATAAAAATGCAACAGTAGTAAGAGAGATGCTTTATTTTCTTTATATAGATATGTGTGTAGATTTTATAAAGCAGCCACTGAGGTGTTTCCTAAAGGGAATAGGATAAATGCAACATTGGCTCCCAACACTGTTACCACCCTGTCATTCCCTTTGCCAAGGTGATCTTTTTAAAATGCTGATTCACTGGGTTTTAAAAAATGTCTACCCACTATTCCTGCCCTCCAGAAACTCATAAAATGTTGCAAAATAATGCAACAATAGTACTTATATGTTCACTATAAAACCTAGGGATCAAACACTCAATGAATCTAAGGAAAATTTAAGCAGTGGAAGCCAGTACTCTCTGGCAATAGTAAATGTAAGCTTTAAATCTATCTATCTATTTATCTATCTATCTATCATCTATCTATCTATCTATCTATCTATCTATCTCTTATCAATCGTTTATCTCTGTATATTTATCTATCATATACCCAATCACATATATCATCTTTTTATCTGTTCACTTCATTTATTCATTCACACTACTATTACTTACTAGTATCCTAAATGTTCAGCACTATTCTATGTAAAGAACACAGAAAGAAAACAACCATTAGAGGCACATATTTATCCCTTAGAGGATAGTATGGAAACTGTAAACAAAGTGGAGTAACACATACACAAATACTACTGGATATAGTAGCAAGAATTCTAAGCATGCAAGTATTAGGTGTTGGGAAGGCTTGCTTCTTCAATGAGGTGTGAAAGTTACATTTATCTGTGGGCAAGGATAAGATTAGATACAGTTAGAAGCCATACTGGATTGAAAAGGGGGAAGATAATAGCTTGTCCTCTAAGACTGATGACTTCATTAGCTTTGGGTAGTTGGATAGGTTTCACACACTAGGAAAGGTTTCCTTTCTATTGGTCTGGCTTTAGATAGCTGTTGGTTACTGCCAGGACATGAATACCACTATTGCATCTCTAGGTATATGTTACTATCCTTGTCATTATTGTGGTTCATAGGTATTGTAGTTGTGTAAAACCATTGGTTCTATCCTTCCCTTGGAATCTTTTGGCACTATGAAAGTTCATTTTTTTTTTTTTGGTGGGAATTCAAAATGGCATCACAAATTTTTACAACAAATTGACATGTTGTATGTATGTGGTGTGTATGTTAGTATGTGTGTGTTGTTTATTCATGTATACATGTGTGTTTGTGTGTCTGAGTGCATATTTGTTTTTTTTTAAACAACTTTATTTTACAAAACAAAGATAAATGTACAGATTTTAAACATTTTTGCTTAAAATTATACATTTTTGTCAGTACTTTTTTCAGATTTTAACATAATTTTATATAAAACTATATGAATATATTTTTTAGTCAGTACTTGATTTTTTTTCAAGGTTTGGTTGTATGCCTTGAAAACGTAATAGTTACAATGAGCTAAAGTACATGTAAAACAAAATGTAACATGGAAATAGTTAAAGTTTTCTTGTTTTGTAAATATTTTTTTTGTTTTGTTTTGTTTTCTTTATTTCTTGGACTTCATACAGTCTGAGTTGTTTCTGGGGGAGTGCAAGCCTCTGGGGTTAGCATCCCACTATCAGTGAGTGCATATTATGTCTGTTCTTTTGTGACTGGGTTATCTCACTCAGGATGATCTTCTCTAGATGCAGCCATTTTCTTAAGAATTTGGTTAAGTCATTGTTTCTGGTGGCTGAGTAGTATTCCATTGTGTATATGTACCACAATTTTTGTATCCATTCATCTTCTGAAGGACATCTGGGTTCCTTCCAGCTTCTGGCTATTATAAATAGAGCCGCTAAGAACATTGTGGTGCATATATCTTTGCTGTGTATTAAAGTGTCTCTGGGGTATATGCCCAGAAGTGGAATAGCTGGGTCTTCAGGTAGTACTATATCCAATTTTCTGAGGTATCACCAGACAGATTTCCAGAGTGGTTGTATTATCTTGCAACCCCACCAACAGTGGAGAAGTGTTTCTCTTTTCCGCAGCCTCGCCAGCATCTGCTGTCATCTGAGTTTTGGATCTTGGCCAATCTGACTGGTGTGAGGTGGAATCTCAGGGTTGTTTTGATTTGCATTTCCCTGATGGCTAAGGATGTGGAGCACTTCCTTAGATGTTTCTCGACCATTCGGTGTTCCTCAACTGAAAACGTTTTGTTTAGCTCTGTACCCCATTTTTAATAGGATTATTTGATTCTCTGGTGTCTAGCTTTTTGAGTTCCTTGTACACCTTGGATATTAGGCCTCTATCTGATGTGGTGTTGGTAAAGATCTTTTCCCATTCTGTTGGTTGCCGTTTTGTTTTCTTGACGATGTCCTTAGCCTTACAGAAACTTTGCAATCTCATTAAGTCCCATTTGTTAATCTATCCATATTTGGATACCAAAAGTTAGTGGTTAATGTCAGGTGTCTTCCTTGACTCTTCTCTATTTTGCTGAGGCAGGGTCTCTCACTGAACCCGGAACACCCTGATTTGTCTAGTATAGCTAGCCAATGCACTCTGGGAATCCCTGTTTCTGTCTCCTGAACACTGACGTTCAGGTAGGCTATCATATCATTTTAGCTTTTACTCAGAGGCTGAGGATTCAAACTCAGGTTCTTATGCTTGCATAGTAAGTGCTTTATCCATGGAGTCATCTTTTAAGCTTTGATACTTAATTATATTAGATAATGAGTTTATGCATGGGCTCCAGTAATTATAGTTCAAGCCATTTTCCGGGGAGGACTGAAGACATAGATCAACATAAAGAATTTCTTACACATACTTACTAAAACTGATTTGTAATGGTTGAAATCTAGAAATAACTCAACTCTTAAAATATCAAAGGATTATACTTATTGATAGCATTAATTTATAACAAAGCCTGCATAGAATCAGGGCTAAAGATAATGCCACATAAGCACTTGAGCTGAAATCCTCAGGAACCCACCTAAGTGCTACTGGGTCCATTACCACTTGTTTTTAATCCAAGCGTTTCCATAATGAGAAGGGAGGCAGAGACAGGAGAAGTTCACAGACCAGCTAGCCTTGTGTACACAGCTATAAAAAAGAGGACTTGACTCAAATGAAATCAAAGGCAAGGGCTGACACATGAAATCATCCTCTGATCTCCATGTGTGTACTGTGGAATACCCACCCTCACACACATGGAAAAGTGTGCACACTGCATGAATCTATTTATTTCATTGTAAAAGGCAAAACTCAAGGGACAGAAGCCAGATTGCTGATGGATGTGAATCATAAAGTATCACTGAACTATCCCCCATATTGGGGAAGTGCTAGATCTATTACTGCACATTCTTTCAAACTCATAAACTGTATGTTTTTTGCCAACCTTCCAAAATTATACCTAAAAAATGTGAAAACTAAATAAGATCATTACTAGGTCTTAGTGATCATCTGAAGTCTAGGCTGAGCTCTAATCATGGATCTACTTGGTGGACTCAGCAGGTCATCAAATCCTTTCAGATCATATTCTCCTGTCTATAACACACCGGTGATGGTGTCATGGATACAATACTTGTTCTGGGGGAGGAAAAACCCTTGTGGACTGAGGTTGCTCTCCTCTTGCTCTTTCCTTGGAGAATTATCTTATTTTAAGGTCTCTGGGTGCTGATTAGTTCCCAAATGGAGAGAACACCAGGACATATTCTCAACTTTTTATGGGAGCTCTGAATACTGACAACCTTAATAGTTACTCAGTTCTCTGTAGAACCAGAACCAGACCAGGTGCCACAGGGTGGTAACTGTCTTACAGTCTTTCCTACCACTCCAGCCATCCTCTTTTCTTTTATTTCTTAAGTAAGGATGTGTGAGAGGACATCCATGAACTTCAGGTTTTTTAACTGTCTATGTGTAAGTAAAGTATCAGGTGATGACAGTTTTAGGAAGTGGCAGTGATGATAAACCTTTCCACTCTGAGTGCCTGGCAGGGAATGGAAAATCCATACATATACATATACACATACACATACACATACACATACACATACACATACACATACACATACACATATACATATACATATACATATACATCTGTATGTATGGCAGGGAACTTGAGAGTCAGCAGGAGTTGGGAGAAAAAGAGTAAAGTGTCTGTTCAGAATAAACTCTGACAGGTATGATCTTATAAGTTTTGTGAGCTTCACCTTTCTCAAAGATAGTCAATGTTTTTTTTTTTTTTTTTTTTAGAAAAGGACAAAATAGTAGTGATGGGATTGGTGAAGGCACAGGAGCACCATATTGTCCTATAGTGACCCATTACCATAATTAAAAATAGACATGCTATCTTGAGTTGTGAGCTCATCCTATGCTGCTGGCCAAGTGCTGGAATGATCACATTAACTTCCTGTGTTGCCACAGGAAAGAAAATTCAACTGAAGATTGAGCTGTGTAAGGAGAATTTCCTTGAAGACATGGAGCAATAGTTATGGATTGAGTTCCAAGGGATTTTTTTAGTCTGTGGCTGGGATAGTACTTTTGACAGAAAAAAAAGAAGTTCAGTTACAGGGAAAGAGTGTCCCAGCACAGGCAAGGGTCCAGAAGCAGAAATACTCAGAAAAAACCTCTCTAGAACTACATTCTGTAGTCAGAACAAAAGGGCATTTGACTTTTGACTTCTTGTTTCTGTCTATACACTTTGGACATATCTTCATATGTGGTGAGTGGAAGCCAGTGAAATATCTCCTGGACTTCAATTCCCCCTTTGCCATTGAAAAGCTCCTGCTATTCCTTCACATAGACACACAATAATCATATTTCCCCATAATACTTAGTATCAACTCTATTTTTTTAGTTGTTCAGCAAAGGACCTTAGGGCCATACTTTCAAATGTATCTCATAAATCACACCCAGTCTATTAGATCCACTATGAGTACGGACCTTAACATTCAACCAATAATAATTAATGAAAATAAGTGGATGGGACCTTGACTTCTTAGAATAGTTGCATTGATGCTAATATGGAAAGTTTTAGAATAAATACTACTCCTTTTTTATTATACACAGAGGCACCCAAAAAAGCCTCAGTAGAAAACATGCCAAATACAGTGTAAACATTTGGGATTGGTACTAGAATCTCCTTAGTTTGTGCTAGTTCTTGGGAACCCTAGGACTCAAGGGTTTATAAAATCTTTCTAAGTATCAGTATCCCCATTACACAAGATGCAGTAGTTACTTCATAGAATTTAATGAAAATAAATAGAAAGTGCCATATACAGTGCATCTAAATGTTAATTTTTTTAAAATGCCAATCACAGCTCCACTCCTTCACCTTTGTGTATTTCCGTATTTGGATCATTTCTTGTTCTTCCCCTTTCTCAAACTCGTTATACCTTTTTGAGACATGAGAACTTCTTTATTATTCTTTTACCTCGTGTTGCTATTATTCATATGATATGCTTTGTAGAATCTCATACTCAGGAGCCAGTGAGTGTTGCTAGTCAGTTACAAATGAACAGGCATTGTAGTACTGAAGTATTTGCCTACCATGTTGGTAAATAGCCACTCAACCAACCCCTTTCCCAGTATTCTCTGGTTTTCTCTCTGAACCAGGAGCTAAAAGGGTTGATTAGTTGGTCAGTACGAGCCTTCAGAAGGCTGCAGGATACCTGAAAACTAGGCGGGTATTGAATTTTATCAGTAGGTGTTCTGCACATACCATACCAACACACAGAGATGCTGACTGCACGTTCACAGGTGCCTCTCTACCCTACTATCTGTGAGAGCTAACGTCTCCTCCTTTGCTCTCTAGCTCATCACAGTGGCCTATGGAGCCAGGTGCCTGGGGAAACAGGAAGTGTAAGACTGCAGCCTATCCTTTTTGTTGTATTTTTCTTTGCCTATATTGCCACTGTTGGGGGTAACTTCAGCATTTTGGCTGCCATCTTTGTGGAACCCAAGCTCCGCACTCCTATGCACTACTTCTTGAGGAATCTATCTCTGTTGGACATCGGATGCACCAGTGTCACTGTTCCCCCGATGCTGGTGTGTCTCCTGAATCACAAATGCAGAGTTCCCTATGCTGCCTGCATTTCACAGCTCTTTTCCCCCACCTTCTTGCAGGTGTGGACTGTCACCTTTTGACAGCCATGGCCTATGACCTCTACCTGGCCATCTGCCAGCCCCTCACCTACAGCACCCGCATGAGCCGTGAAGCACAGGCCACACTGGCGGGTATTTGTTGTACTGTCTCTTTCACTAATGTTCTGACTCACACAGTGGCTGTGTCTGTGCTGGACTTCTGCAGCCCTAATATGGTCAATCACTTCTACTGTGACCTCCCACCACTTTTCCAGCTCTCCTGCTCCAGCATCTACCTCAGTGGGCAGCTGCTTTTTGTGGGAACCATGTTCATGGGAGTAGTCCCCATGATACTTATCTCTGTGTCCTATACCCATGTCACAGTCGCAGTACTAAGAATCTGCTCCACAGAGGGAAGGAAGAAAGCATTTTCCACATGTGGCTCCCACCTCACTGTGGTCTGTATCTTTTATGGAACTGGCTTCTTCAGTTACATGCGTCTGGGTTCGGTCTCAGCCTCAGACAAGGACAAGGGCATTGGGATCCTCAATACTATCCTCAGTCCTAGGTTAAACCCACTCATCTACAGCCTCTGGAACCCGGACGTACAGGGTTCCCTGAAGAGGGTGCAGACAGGAAAGAGGCATCCAGCGTGAGAACACAGAACAAAGCTATCGGAATGCCCAGTCATCCTTACATATGCTCTTGGCATTCTCACTGGAAGCTCAACTGCACAGTTGGAGGAATTCTTCAGAAGTCGGTCTAAGGATTAGATAGTACTGGTCAGAGCAGATTATAGCTTGGACTGGGAGAAAGTTAGTCAAAGACCATGCAAATTATTAATAGGCACTATATTAAATACAGGGGAAGAAAATTATAACATGAATGAACAGGAGATGAAATTTTTGTTTATTTTTACTGCTTAAATAACTTTTACTTAAGATGGTAATAAATAAAAACAACTGTTCAGCCTCCTTTATAAATAATCTATGTTTGTACTGATGTGTTTTTTAAAATGAATCCATGTCAAAAAGAAATAAGTCAAGGGTTATTGATATCTGAGAAGCAGTCAGACAATCCTGCCATCACATTTGTCAGCAACATTATTAAACCTTTCTTCCCTAACCACACCTGCTTCCTCACTAACTCATGAGCAAGTCCTACACACCTGCCAGTGTATGAGAATGTGCAAGAGTGACACATTTCCATCCTATGAGAAGAAGCATTAAGAATTAGTAGTATTTATTTTTAATGAAGAAAAGGAATCTGCGGATATTCCTAATCAAATGGCTTTCAATCAAACTGTATCTACCACACTCTCCAAAGTCAACTATCTAATGGGTTCTGCACTTGGCTTGAATTCTTTATACCAACACTTAAATAATATTTTTATTAAGTCTTTGAGAATTTCACACAATATATTTTTGTCATATTCACCCCCGTTCCAACTCTTTCCATACTTACATCTCTTTCCTAACACCTCCCCCACCTAACTTTGAGTGTTTTTGTTTTATTTTCTGCTCATCCAGTTTGGGTTTCTCAATTAGACCTGGGAGTGGTCCTGGAGTATGCTGGACCTAGCAAGTCAGTCCCATCAGTGAGAAAACAGACCTGGCATAGTCTTCTTTAGAAAACCAACTATCAATAATGCCTCCTCAGCTAGTGGGGAGATTTTGTGCCCACCCCATTTCCACACCCCGGCTGGGATTTTGTATAACTTGAGCACATGCAGGTCCTGTTCATGCTACCACAATCACTGAAGTTCCTATGTGTAGCTGACCAACTGTGTCTGGAAAACTGCCCACTGGTGTCACAAAAGTGTGAGAGTAGCCAACCACTTTCCAACTGTGGGCTATATAACTTGGAATACATTTCTAGTATTAAGTAGGCTAAGAACCCAGTTAGATAAGTCATAGACCTTATGACAGAACCTAATACTATTATTCTGCTAAGTGGACATAGTTCTAGGAGGTAGATAGAAATGGCTCAGTGGTTAAAAAGAAAACTTGTTCTGTAGAGGATCAGGTTCTATTTCCAGCACATACATAGTGGCCAATCACTATGTATAATTCAGCTCCAGAGGAGCTGAAACCCCATTTTGTACTCCATGGGCACTGTATGCATGTGGCACACAGATATGCATGTAGGTGGAATATCCCTACATATATAAGTATATTCATGTATGTTGATGATATCCATTTATGACTCCCTTGCTCTTTCTTTTGCCACATTTTACATTTGATAATATCTACTAACCCTCCCAACTTCAGGTAGTCTATCATTACACACACACACACACACACACACATACACACACACACACACACACACACACATGCATATACACAATTAAATTAGTTCTTCCTGTTTGTTCATAGGTACATAGAATCATACCTTGGAAGATGGGTAATATACTAGGAATCACAGGCTAGAAGAAACTAGCCCTACCCCAGCAAGCCTCAACTATACCAGCTAGGGATGGAACTTCACAAGCCCCTCTGCAATCCATGCTGGACTTTTGAGTCTCTTCTCTTTATACAGACCTTGTGTAGGCAACCAGAGATGCTGTGAGTTCATGAGTACAGTAACCCTGTAATTTACAGAAGACATTATTTTGCAGTAGTCTTTCCTTAGCCTTAGGCTCTTAGTCTTTCCACGTGTTTTGAGTGTTACACTAACCTATGAGCTTAAAGATCAGTGTTTTGAAGGCAGTTTGATACCATATAACAAAATACTAATAGTAGGTTCTCCCTAACCAGGAAGTTTTTTTGGCTAGATTTGCATAACTGTAGTACCAGTTACAAATTTCAATCTATCAAAATAAACTCGAATAAATCAGGAAGTGTTTGGTGACCTCCATAACCTCTAAATATGAAGGTCATAACTTTTTTTACTAATGGCCATACCATTCTAGGCTGGTTGTTATTGCTGCATGCAGGGTCTGTAGCTGGCTAATAATTAATAACAATTTGTTGATGACTTTTCTTTCCAAGCACCATGTATAGCATGCATAATAATGGCAAATGATCACCTCAGTGAGGTGGCATAAAAATGGTAAAGAAGTCCAACAATCATAAATTATCCCAATAGTAAGGCCAGATAGTATTGACAGATGGTTATATTAATAAGATGGGAGAGTAATTATGAATAGTCATAATAGTAAAGTGAGATAAGAGTGATTATAATGGTGAAGTAGAATAATAATAAATCATTATAATAGTGAGGAGGTGTATAATAATAAATGCATGGGCTTAACAGTATTGTAGGCCCATTATAATAAAAGAACGCTAGCAGTAACGAAAAGATAACAACAATGAATAATATGTTAAGAGATTATTTTTCTCTTTCTTTAATTCTCATTCTAATGTAAATAGTTTTAAATTTTGCAATACTAACTAGACACAGGTGTTTCAATAAGTAATTTGAATAAAGCATATATTTTGTCTAAGAAGAGTTTTACATATTGACTTGAGAAGATATAGGGCATACTGCTAAATTCAGAAAGTGACAAAAATTTAACACACATACAACTGAAAAATATCCTGGGTAACACCCCTCTAAGAACATTTGCTTCTGAGTTCACCATCACTGCTTCCTTCCCTGCATCTAGTAGACCACTGAAGAACCAAAAATTAACAGTAATACTGTTGAGAGCTTTAGAAATACAAAAGGAAGTGAATAAGAGTGAATAAAGCTTTCAAGAAGACATAGAGAGACCCCAATTCCAACCCAGCCTTACTTAGTGTATCCTAAGACTCTTAGGCTTCTTATTTACCCAGTGCATGGTAAGTGCTTAACACAGGCTGCAACACAAGGAAGAAATGTATGACTATGGGAAATTAAATAGACAGAAAATGGTATTTTAAAAAAGAACTATGTGAACCCAGAAATTATTCACATATAGTGGATCTCTGATGGGTTGAGTGCAGTTTTGGGGAACGACTAGTCAGCTTGTTAGATGTTCAGTTTGAAGAAGTGAGCCAGGCAGAGATGTGGAGGCCTGGGATGTATCAGCAACTGTAACAAAGAAGAGGGCTTAAGAAGGTGTTAGAATGTCAGTTAGAAGCTGCCAAGCTTTGTTCTTAGACTTTATGTTTATAGAATTGGGAAACAGATAAAGCTACCAGGATCCTACAGAGTTTAGACCTTTTATTAGTACTTGCATATGCTCATCCATTTTAGAATATAAACATATAAATATAAGGGAAGGTTATTGTGGATATAGCATCTTCCATGTTGCAGGGAGTTAACTGGTAAACTCTTCACCCTGATACCCTAATTCAGCACTGGATGAGAAGCTGGGAAAAGTGAGTGCTGGATGAACGCTGCTTCTTGCTGCTCAGATGACATTGAGCAGGTCAGTTCTATGGCTTTAGTTTTCTCAACTATGGAGGAGGATTCATAATGAGTCCTTCAAGTGATCATTTAGAGGATTCAATGAAGAGTGCTGTACTCATTATTGAATTGATGTTTGGGGTGGCATAGATGTGTACAAGGTTCCACTGGCTTTTGAATTGAGAGAGTAACTATTTTTGGTTTTAGAATCTATGCTTTATTTTTCTAATGAGGATCAGGGCAGGGACTTACCCAAGCATCACTCCCCCAACCCCCAGATACCCCCTTCAGCTCTCACAGATAGTGCTATGGGCTTTGTACTACACTTAACTTTATTTTGTTGACTGAACTGAAGGTTTGGGGATATAGAAATTTGCCACCCATCTGACAGGAGGGAGAATGCTAATCTCCTGAGTTTTCAGTTCTAGCATATCGTGATATTTCAGACAAGTAAGACTAATTGAAAAGCTTCACTAACTTCTGATTCACAGGGCCTCAGGAGGCATGCATCTAGCAATGGTCCCCACAGAGAAAGACAGAGCAAGGACTGGGGGTTGAAGCTCTGAAAGTTTGCAAGCAAATTCCTCTAATTAGTTCCCAGATGAGGGTGCAAGATACTATGGCTCAGGGGTTGAGGGAAGGGGGGTTATGACATCTTCTGCATCTCTGCTAATAAGGCCAGAGGGAAGGAACGAACACCCAGACAAGATTTACTTTCTTTTTGGTTGTTAGGCTGCAGGAAACCAGCCCCTCAGAGAGTAGAGAGGCCAATTAGCCATTGGTAGTTACAGTAGTCATTAGCAAGACTCATTAGTCATGTTGTGGGTGGAGGGAAGAAAATGTAACAACAAACCCTATTTTGTATTAATGTGTTAATTAAGTTTGTTAACAATATTTAAGAAATAAAGCCACTCAGGTTTAAGCCAACTTACTTGCTTTTATAAGGCACCATGCTTCTTCCTTTTTTGGGGGTGGGGTCTGGTTATTGGTGTCACAACTTTCTTCTTAGTTCACACATACAAATATTTCTGTTTGCTATGTCTTCTTCTGATTTCTGATTTCTGTAAGTCTGTATTTTCTGTATTTGTTATCTAATAGCTGTATCATGATTTCTTTACACATCCATACCTCAACCCTACCTGTGGTTTGAAAGAGTTTTGGCACAATGCTGATCTACATGTGTAAAAGAGCATATGCTGTTTTACTTTCTGAACTTGGACTATTTCACTTAATTGATACTTTCTAGTTTATTTTTTCTTTGAAAATATTTCAATTATTTATGGAGTTGATAAGTCATTAACTGGATACATTGTAGCACTTTTTTATCAACTTGGTGCGAGAAGGATACATTAAAAAAAAAAAACTATCCATGTGATGATTTTACTTTTGAGTTAATTAGAATAAAGTGATATTTTAAAAAGTATTTCAAACAAATTCTTTAAAAGCAGAGGTTACACTGGCCAGTAGCACAGTGACCTAAGAGATAGGCCTCCCAAGGGCATGAGGAAGTAAGCCCTTCTTGCCTTGCACGGTTATCTACGTGAATTAATATAGTGTTCTGAAAACATCAACCAGAAGAATAATTATATGGTATATATTGATTATAATTAGAAGAACAACATTCTTAGAATGATTACATATTAACAGTGTTGTTCAATTATCTATCTATCATCTATCTATCTATCTATCTATCTATCATCTATCTATCTATCATCTATCTATCTATCTATCTATCTATCTATCTATCTATCTATCTATCTTACATACTCACGAGTATTTAATACTTACATACATATTCACCCATATTAGATCATCCTTAGAAATTGTCACTTAGAATCTATAACACAATATGAACCAATATTTTACTTGCTGCTTTATTTTATGTCTTTATGAGTAAGACTAAGAGACTATTCCTATTGTAACACAAATAACAACACTATCACAGGCAATGAACATATTTTCCTCTCATTTGTTTACTAATAATGGTGCTTTAAAATGATGTATTGTGTATGTGTGTGTGCATGATGTATTTATGTGTGGGCATGTGTGAAGGTCAGGGTACAACTTTGTTGAGTTAATTTTCTCCTTCCATCTTTACTTTGTCCTGATGATCAAACTCAGGTTATCAGGCTCACAGAGCAAATATGTATATGTGCTTAGCCATCTTACCTGCCTAATAATGTTTATTTTTGTAAGGAAATTTCTATGTATCTAAACATGGAAACATTCATGTTATATATTCTGCCTTTGCTATCACAATTGAAAGTATCTTTCTTATTTAAAATTTGTAAAAATGACACACTTTCACTCCTTCTTTAATGACTGTTTAGTTTAATATATGGCTTGAAAGCATACCCCAAAATTGGAAATAGACTTTCATTAAATATTAAGTGTGTGTGCACACATATACCCACTTCTGAACTCTGTGTCCTGTGCCACCATCTATCACTTTACAATGGTACCCACATCACATCCTGGAATGTCTTATCATGAGTCTCATCCCTCAAATCTTCTCACACTTTCTTTTCCACTTTAGCTACAACTTCATTTGGCCAACTAGAATTTTCTCCCATTGCAATTTTATTTAGAATTGTGCTCAGTGTATAGAAGAACTTGGGAGGGGTGGGTTGACAGTGTATTAATATTGATCTTTTTAGATTAGGGACATGGGATAGTCTATGCACATATTCAAGTGTCACTTTTAACTCCTTCAACTCCTTCCAGATCCTACCCACCTCCTATCCACCCAAATCCATGCTTCTCTTCTTCCAAAAATAGGAAAAACAACAAAACTATGAAAAACAAACAAACAAACAAACACACAACATAATATAAACAAACTGAAAAAAGAATAAAAGAAAATCAATATGGTTAAAATGACAAAATAAAAGCTAAAGTGTATTTACACACACACACACACTCACTCACTCACTCACTCACTCACTCACTCACTCACTCACACAACCATTTAGTATATTTTCTGTTGACCTCTTGGGCATGGGGCCTAACTTGCAATGTCGTTGCTATATTCTGTGATACTCCATTGGAGAAAAACTGATATTTTCTTTTCCCAGTAGGTATCCATTGCAAACATCTTCTTGGGGTAGGAGTACGTGTCTACTTTCCCCTCTTAGCACTTGGATCCTGGCTGGTTTGAACCTGTGCAGACATGTGCATGCTGCTGCAGTCTCTGAGTTCATACATGTCTTAGACCCATTATGACTAGATGACACACTCTCCTTGGAGACATCCACCACCACTTGCTCTTAAAACCTTTCTGCCTTCTCTTTCAATCTCTGAACTTTGAAGGGAAGGGTTTAATTATGGTATCTCATTTTAGAGTCTTTTTGAAGCTGGCCTTTATCTCTCAAACCTCTTGCTCCTTCCTACTGTGTGCTAGAATTATAGTGTGTGCCCCACCTCGCCTTAAATTTTCCCCAGTTTTTTTTCTTTTTGTTATATGGCTACAATGTAGCCCTGGGTAACTTGAAACTTACTAAGTAGACCTGTTTGGCCTTCAACACATAGAGCTCTGTCTACGCTTGTTTCCTAAGTACTGGAACTAAAGGCATTTACCAAGCAAGTCTTCACTTTTTAATAAACTTTATTTATTAATGTCAATGTTACTTTGCTGTTATAAAATGGAAGTTTTAGTATGAAATACAAATATGTTAGGCTCTTTTGTGCATATTTATTTATATGATTAATTCCGTATGATTCATTGTTACTGAACAAATACTAGGGAACTGAAACAGAACCACAGAACATATTTTTAAGTTCACAGGATGAAAACTGATGAAATATGAAAGGTACCACGTTAACATAAAAATGAAACTCTGCGAATATTTAAAACAAAATGTGAAAAACAAAATGTCCCAATATTTTCAGTATCATTACTGAGAAGAAATATATCTGGAAATAAATTAGAATAGCAATTTTTGAGAAAACATTAATTTAAATTTTGTCATAAACAGTCAATACTAAGCTAATCAGTCATGACTTTTTCTGTTGGAAGTAAGCTTTCTCCTCTCATGGGCCCCCTTCTTTTCATGGTTGTTTAACTCCCTCAATTCCACATAGACATCAATAGATAAAATATTGGAAGTTAGTATCTGCATGTGAGAGATAATAGAGAGTAGTTATTTTTCTGAGCGTTGATGCCTTGCTTCCTGTACTATTTTTAACTTCCATCAATTTTCTTGAAAATTTTATAGTACCACTTCTATTTATGGCTTAATATGTAAAAAATAATAAAAATAGGTCAGAATTAATTGAATGTGGAAAAAAGAACGTGAAGAATCGGTGCACTTGCCCTTGCTCTTGCTTTTGTCTTTTGTGCTTATCCCCTTTGTCCCTCCTGTCCCCATTCCCATTCCCCTCTCTTTCTACATTCTCATGCTGGCATCTACTTTTCTACTTCTCCTCTTCTCATTCTCTGCCCCCACTTCCCTCTTAAGCCCTCTCTCCCTGCCCTTAACAAACTCTATTCAATACTAATAAAATAAAATAAAATAAAAAAGCATTTCCTTTGAAAAGACAAACAAGGTTGATTAATCCTTAGTCAAATTATCTAGATGAAAGACCAAAGTTAATAAAACTAGAAGTAAAAAAAAGACATTATAACAGGCACAGAATTTAAAGGATAATTGGGGTATTTTATATATATATATATTTTTTTTTCAATTGGCAGGAAAATAGAAAAATTTCTAATAGATACATGTTGACCTACAAAATGAAACCAAAGGATGCATTTAAAATAATATATAGCTATAAAAATCCATGAAATTGAATTAGTAATGTTTTCCAACTTAAAAAATATCTTAGTCTAAGATGAAGTCACTACTAACTTCTACAAGACCTTGAACAAACTAACACAAATGTCCACAAATTATTATATAAGATAGAAGGGAAGAAGTGGAAAAACTACATTTTATGAAACAAGTATCACCCTGATACAAAAGTGTATAAGGAAAACCACAACAACAAAACTACAGGCCAATCTCTTTGATGAACATGGATGCAAAAATTCTTAATAAATTATTTGCAAGTCAAATTCAACAGCACATCAATGATGACTATATGGGCTTAATTCCACAGATGGCTGGATGAGTCAACATATGCAAGTCAATAAATCTAATTAATCATATTAATAGACTCAAGGGTAGAAATTATATGATTAGGCCATATCATAGAGAAAAAATATGCCTTCACTAAAGTCTAACATTACCATAATTAATAAACAGTGCCGAAGAAAACTATCAACAGAAGGTAAATACATTGCCATACTAGAGGCTAAATACAGTAGCAGTTCTAACCAATGCTAAATTAAGTGGGGGAAAAATCTCAAAACCTTCCAATAATAGCAGGAATGAGACAAAGGTATCACTTTTCCTACTCTCATTCAATATATTCTTGGAGCCTTAGCTGGAGCAGTAAGACAAGGAAAAGAAATGAAAAGGTAGGAAGAGAAAAGGAAGACTTGACTCTGTTTGAAGACTATATGACCCTCTATACACAACACCCTAAATTCTCTATCAGAACACAATAATAATTAAATAAAATGGGCTAACTCCTAGAGAGCGAGAGGTATAGGATAAGTTGGAGGGATGGTACCTGGGTGGTGCTGGAAGGAGATAAGGATGGAAAGTGATGAAATTCTGTTTATGTAAAAGCATGTTTAAACTAAAAGTCAAATAAAATTAATAACCATAGGTACATGTCTTAAGTATATTATGGTAATGTGTTAAAAACACAAGTAAATACATCACACCCCATGGAGTCATTTGAGCAACCCTCATACATAGACAAGCCTGTCTTGTTCATCCTAATCACAATGAGTTAGAAAACCAGCAGGTTTCCAGCAAAAAAATCCGTCCTAGCAAAGTCAGCTGATACTTGAGAAGTTTCATGTATGTAAAGCCACATTATATCTCCAGATATATTGAAATTTAAGAAGTATCAGCTGAAACAACACAGGATCCCCACTATGATAGATGTGCTTCAGAGCAAGATGAGCAGCCTGTGCTTTCTGTCTCTAAGATACTTCATATCTATAATGCAGAAGGCGCTGAAGCAGTGAAGTTGGAACAGTTCTATTGTGTTTGTACTTAGAATGGTCTTTAAGTCTCACGAATGTTGGGATCCATAAGGCCAGTTTAATGCTTGATGTCAGTCAGGTAGTAACATAAAGAAAAAGATTCAAAATTATTACAACTATAGCCCATATTGACAGTATGCCTGCAATTTTGAGAATCCTTCAATCCCATGATGTTCATGCTCTGTCTATTATCTTTTGCTATTGACACAAATTTTTCCACTTTCCTATATTCCTATTCCCTTCCTTATGCATAATGATTGTCTATTCAAAAGGTTTGTCATAGAAGTTTTTGCTTTCGTTTTTGTTTTCACTTTAAGCCCATTTGAGCACTATATGCACCTATTGGAGTTCTGGACTGTACAGTTTGACCATTGATCCAGGGCATTTGGTCCTCAAATATCAGACCAAATAATAAATATAGATAATTAGCCTAGTTTTTCTGACAAATACACCATTGTGTTCTTACTTAAACACAAATTTGATTTTAAAATCTTGATTCTTACATGAAAAACGCGTTTAACAATTTCTTGCTTAATTTCTGCTCTATGAATTCTAATAGTATCAGTCATTATGCTGGAGCACATTGTCACCATCAGCCCTGAGTTGATCTTCTAGGGACCACACTATACTTATAAATATTTCCTCTTCATATATACTCAGTTTCTTATATAGGGAGGGCTCTGATTACATCTTGAATGATGGAAACAGAAGCTGACAAAATTGCTACCTTGTCAGAATCAATGCGAGGGCATCTTCACGTCTTCGGGGTTGGATGGATAGATGTTTTGTATGTATATTCTAGGCCACAAGGACCTGATTTCTGCCGTCTCCTTCAATCACTGGTAATTATGTCTATGACCCAGAGGAAGAAGAATGGTGTCTTCCGGAGGAACGCCAATTCCTCGACTTCTTTAGAAAGTCCTTCTTCATGCCTGTCTCTTGGAGTATTTACAGTTTTAACAGCCTTAGAGTTTCTGTTTATTTTTTAGGAACTTTAATTTGTGTTCAATAATATTTTGTACAGATTGAGAAGATGGACATTAACTTTCAGTTTTCTGTATGTAAATACTCAGTTTTCTCATCACCACTTGTTGAAGATATTGTCTTTTCTTCAATGTTTACTTTGGCATCGTGGGAAAACAATTGGCTGTAGTTATGTAGGTTTCAATCCTGGGTACTTTCTTCAATTTCTTTGAGCAACATGTCGAATTTTGCACCAGAACAATGGTATTTATGTTGCTATAGCTTTGTGGTATAGTTTGAAGCATGGTATTGCAGTATTTCTAGCATTATTCTATTTGTTTAGGATTTGTTTTGGCTGTTTAGGGCCTCTTGTGGTTTTCATTTATGTTAACATATTTTTCTATTTTTGTGAAGAATGTCATTGGGATTTTGATGGGCATTGCACTGAATCTGTAGTTTGCTTTCAGTAATGGAGAAATTTTTACAATATTAGCTCCACCAATATGTGAGTATGGGGGAATCTAGTCATATGTTGTTCCCTTCTTCACTTTATTTTTTTAAGAGTATCAGAATTTTTATTGTAGAGTAACTTCACTTTTTTGGCTAAGTTTATTTTATTATTATGCTTTTGCAAATTGTGTTGTTTTCCTGATTTCTTTCTCAGAAAGTTTATAATTGTATGTAGGAGAGTTTTGTACTTTGCTATTTTGCTCAATGTATTTGTCAGTTCTAAGTGTTTTTCTGCTTTGCTCCACTTACTCTTCCTTGAAAACTTCACTCTGGGTGACTTGCACATGATATCTCTAATCCTTAGCAAATGACTGGGGTTCCCAAGTTCCTTCAGGATCCTCTTCAGTTTAGTCCTCTGCTCTATGTCACACATCTTTCAAAACAACTGGGTAGCCCTGGGAGAGAATTATCCCCACTTGGAATTATCCTTGAGAATCATCTAAGCCACTAAGCCCATTATACTACCCTAGCTAGAGGCTACAATCAATAACCTAACTCCAAATACCAAGATCACACACACAAATACAAACAATAAAAATATCTGGAAAACATTTTTGTCCCCAGAGAGCACCAGTATCATAATTAACAGAGCACCTTATATGAAACTCAATAAATGAGTTTCAAGGAACAATTATACACATACTAAAAAGTTCAGACAATTTAAGGTGACATGAACAACACCTGAAGAAATTTAAAAAGGCTAGAATAAAATAATTAGTCCAAGAAAATATAATATAATAAGTAAAGTAATATAAACTATACAGGATATGAAAATTGAGTTCAATGAGAAAAGAGAAATACAGATGAAAGTTCAAAATGAATTTAAGCTTGAAATATAAAAATAAATCAGTAAGGAAAAAAAGAGAAAGCCTTAGTGGAAAGTTCCACCAACAGAGCAGATTACATAGAAGACAGATTATCCAGGCTTAAAGACAAAGTAGAAGAATTAGCTCATTCTGTTAAAAAAAAAAAAAAAAAAAAAAAAAAAAAAAAAAAAAAAACCTCACAAATGGATACTATTCAGAGAGTAACAGATCAGAGCAAGCTTAAACCTCAGTAAGCATATATACAATTTCTTTGCCTTAGGCTTTGGGAGAGTCTAGAGGGAGGGTAGAAAGAATGTAACATCCAGAGGACTAGAAAGTCTTCTGTGGACTGTGTCTTCTAGAAAATGCTTCCTAAATAAGACTTGAATTACGACAATATCAGTAGACACGGAAGAAGGAATATCTCACAGAGAGAAATCCCTAGACAAAGAATTATAAGCAGAGAACCACTATTTAACCATAAGCCACACAAGCAAGAAGACCAGAGACTAGGAGAAGTCAAGGGAGGACATAACTGTCTTCCTGGGAAAGAAAAATAAAATAGGATTTGAGATTGGCTGGGGTTGGTTAGCGATGCAAACAGGAGGTGTTGGGGTGGGATTTTGGAGGAGAATACTGTGCAGTGAGTGGAGTTGAAGGGCATTTGGGAATGCTGTGGAAACCTGGTATGCAGGAAACTTTCTGGAATCCATGAGAGTGATGGTAGTAAAGAGTCCAAGTAATGGGGAATACAGACCCTGAACACTGCCTGCAAGATGTGCTCTGGTAATTGTGGCACAGAACTTGTGGGAGTTGCCAATCAATGCTGGCCTAACTTGAGGCCCTTGTCAGACCAGAAGCCATGCTGGACACATCCTGGTTGTCTAGTAATCAGAGGTGGAACAAACCAGGGATCTAAAATATAACCTAATACAAATGGAAAAGTTATTGAAATGATTCCTAATGATATTCTGGTATACTCATAGAACAGTGCCCAGCCCAGTCATTATCAGAATGGTTTCATCCAGCAACTGATGCAGATGCAGAGACCAATAGCCACTTTGGGCAGGGAACCCCTATGCTCAGGGGACCCAGTGGAAGTAGGGGAGGAAGGACTATAGGAGCCAGAGGGTCAAAGATACTATAAGAATATAGCCCACAGAATGAACTAATAAGGGCTCACAGAAACTGAAGTGGCAATCATGGAGACTTTATGTATTTGAGCTAGATCATGTGCATGCATGTTATGGTTGTATAGGTTGGTATTCTTGTGGGATTTCTAATAGTGAAAGTGGGGGATGTCTCTGACTATCTTGTCTGCTCTTGGGACTCTTTCTCTTACTGGGTTGCCTCATCTAGCCTTGATACTTGGGTTTGTGACTAGATGTATTGTAAGTTGACAGGCCAGGTTCTGCTGATATACTTGTGATGCTTGCTGTGTGATGAAGAGAAATGGAAGAAGAGTAGATCAGGAGGAGACAAGAGGTGGTTGGATGGGGAGAACTGTGGAAAATGGAGGGAGAGGAAACTGGTCAGGATGTAATATATGAAAGAAGAATAAATGAGTGAATGAATGGCCTATGGAAATTTGTGACCACCAAAGCAGCTGTAAAGCAACTGTACTAGAGAATACTGGAAGCCATGTTGAAGAGAAGGATAGACACAGCCAATAAGCTATGGAGGAGTGCTTATGTAAAGTATAGATGAGAAAATAAATGCCACAAAATCAATAAATAACAGCAATTAATTCATGTTCTTCAATAACTCTGAATATTCATGACCTAAATTCTACAATCAAAAGATACACATTAGCCAACTGGATTATAGACCAGGACTCATCTTTTTGTTGTCTACGAGAAACATACCTTGTCTTCTTTTATTAAAAATTATTTTATTTGATATTCTCTGTATTTACATTTCAAATGTTATCTTTTTACCCCCTCCTCCCCTCCCCCTTCACTTGCTTCCATGAAGGTTCTTTCTCTCCCAATCACTCTCTCCACCTCAGTGCCTTGGCATTCCCCTACACTGGGAAAACACACCTTCACTGAACCAAAGGCCTCTTCTCCCATTGATGCCAGACACTGCTATCCTCTGCTACTTATGCAACTGGAGCCATGGGTCTCTCCATGTGTGCTCAATAGTGGGTGATTTAGTCAATCGGATTTGTGGGGGGTTTGCTTGGTTGATAATGTTATTATTCCCATGAGGTTGCAAACCCTTTCGGCTCCTTCAGTCATTTCTCTAGCTCCTTCATTGGGGTCCCCATGTTCAGTCGATGGATAGCTGCAAGCATCCTCATCCATATCAATATGGCTCTGGCAGAGTGTGTGGGAGCATCAATATCTGGTTCCTGCCAGTAAACACTTCTTTTTTTTCTTACAATTTTATTTAAAGAAGAGAGATACATGTACAGACTTTTAAGAGCATTTTGGCAATTCTTTTAGAGGTTTGATAGCATGCATTCTTGGCATTAGAAAAGTACTTGGGTTTTGTGGTTACATATGGGGTGGATCCCCAGGTGAGGCACCTTCAAGTATAGGCACCGCCTTTAAGAGAAAGAATGCAGAGCTATCCCAAGCAAATGGAACTGGAAAACAACCAAGAGCCACCATTCTTTATTTTTGAATCAAGTCCCAAACAATCAGATATAGATCTAAACAACAAAAGTCAAACCAAGATGAGAGTAATACTTTAAACAGACCAATAACAAGCAAGGGAATTGAAGCAGTAATTAAAAATAATATGTAGACAAATCCACAAAAAATTCTATCACACATTTAAAGAACTAAAATGAATAATCCTCTAATCACCACACAATATAAACACAAGGGATACTTCAGAACTCCATTGAAGGCATTACTACTTTAATATCAAAATCAAATGAAGACTCAACAAAAAAGAGCAGAAGAAGACCACTCTTCCCGATAATCAGAGAAGTTTGCTCAATCCTACTTCTTACAAGTGGAATGTAGGACATTCAAAAGAGCCAACCAGACACCACAGAGCTCCCAGAAACTATACTACCAACCAAAGCACTCACATGGAGGAACCCATGGCTCCAACCACCTATGTAGCAGATGATGGCCTTTATTGCACATTAATGCTCAATGCCCTACTTTAGGAGAATGCCAGGGTGGGGAGGCAGTAGGGAGTGGGTGAGTCGGAGAGCAGAGACTGAAGGAAGGGACATCCAGAGACTGTGGAGATCCATCCTATATATTGTTACCAATAATGTGGATGCTAAGAAGTGCATCTTGACAGGTCCTTGATATAGCTGTCTCCTGGGAGGCTCTGCCAGATCCTGAGAAATGTAGCATTGGATGCTCTGAACCAACCACTGTACTGAGTTAGTCAACCAATGGAGGAGTTAGATAAAGGACTGAAGGCACTGAAGGAGGTTGTAACCCCACAGGAAGAACAATACCAATCAACCAAACCCCAGTGCTTCCAGAGATTAGACCACCTAGCAAAAATGCACATGGGGGACCCATAGTTCCAGCAAATATGTAGCAGAGGATGTCCTTATCACTTATGACCCCCCCCCCCGTGTCTTTCCTAGGCTTTACAACATCAGTATTGTCTCCTTTTGTGGTTTCTTCTCAGCTTCCATTTCTGTTTTCAATTCCTTTACCTGTTTGGTTGTGCTTTCCTGTAACTCTTTAAGTGATTTTTATGTTTTCTGTGTTTATTCTTTAAGGGTTTCAACTTGTTTGCATGTGATCTCCTGGTTTTCCTGTTCTTCTTTAAGTGTGTTATTCATGCACTTCTCGAGGGTTTCTATCACCATGAAGTACGGTTTTAAGTCTAAATCTTGTTTTTATGGTGAGTTGGAATATTCTCTATTAGCTGTGGTGTGAAAACTGGGTTTTGATGTTGCCAGGTTGTCTTGGTTTCCATTTTTTAGCTTCTTGTGCTTGCCTCTTGCCATCTTGTTACTGGTGAAGCTAGGTGATATTGTTGTCTCTGACTAAAGCTTGTCTCTCCTGTGGGTCTGTGGATCTGTGGCCCATGGGCTCCAGAGGGAGATTGTTTCTGGGTGTTCAAATCTCTGGGTAGGCTGTGTAGTCCTATGGCAGTGGGCCCACCCTGAATTTGATTCTGAAAAGTCCATTCCCAGACAGCACAGAGCTACCTGTGCCCTGAGAATTCCAGGCATTCTCTCCATGGATAGTCAGTGGAGAGAGAAAGTGAACTCCCCCGTGGGCTCAGTAGTGAGAGCACTCCAGGGGCTCCTCTAGGTGCCCAGCAATATAAGAGCAGACTGCCAGTTCTGATGAAACAGGGCCGGCTCTGGCCTTGGACCAGAAATCAAAGATATTTCATATTATTTCTGACTGCTGTAAAGAATGTTGTTTCTCCATGTGGAGAAAGAAATTAGGGAAAACGTACCCTTCACAATCGTTACAAAAACTATGAAATACCTTGGTGTGACTCTAACTAAGCAAGTGAAGGACCTGTATGACAAGAACTTCAAACCTCTAAAGAAAGAAATTGAGGAGGATCTCAGAAAATGGAAAGATCTCCCATGCTCATGGATTGGAAAAATCAACATCTTAAAAATGGCCATCCTACCAAAAGCAATCTACAGATTCAATGCAATCCCCATCAAAATTCCAACCCAGTTCTTCATGGAATTGGAAAGATAAATGTGCAATTTCATATGAAATAACAAAAGACCTAGAATAGCGAAATCTATCCTCAACAACAAAAAAACATCTGCGGGAATCACTATCCCTGACCTCAAGCTATATTACAAGGCAATTGTGCTGAAAACTGCATGGTACTGGTACAGAAATAGGCATGTGGATCAATGGAATAGAATAGAAGATCCAAAATGAGCCCTCATGTATATGGTCACCTGATTTTTGACAAAGGACCAGTAAACATTCAATGGAAAAAGGACAGCCTATTCAACAAATGGTGCTGGTCCAACTGGCACTCAGCATGCAAAAGAATGAAAATAGACCCATTCTTATTTCCTTGTACAAAGCTCAAGTGTAAGTGGATCAAAGATCTCCACATTAAACCAGATACACTGAAACTATTAGATGAGAAAGTAGGGAAAACCTTAGAACACATAGGTACAGGAGAAAATTTCCTGAACAAAACACCAATGGCTCAAGCTCTAAGGTCAAAGATTAACAAATGGGACTTAATGAGATTGCAAAGTTTCTGTAAGGCTAAAGACATCGTCAAGAAAACAAAACGGCAACGAACAGAATGGGAAAAGATCTTTACCAACACCACATCAGATAGAGGCCTAATATCCAAGGTGTACAAGGAACTCAAAAAGCTAGACACCAGAGAATCAAGTAACCCTATTAAAAAATGGGGTACAGAGCTAAACAAAACGTTCTCAGTTGAGGAACACCGAATGGCCGAGAAACACCTGAGGAAGTGCTCGACATCCTTAGCCATCAGGGAAATGCAAATCAAAACAACCCTGAGATTCCACCTCACACCAATCAGATTGGCCAAGATCCAAAACTCTGATGACAGCAGATGCTGGCGAGGCTGCAGAGAAAGAGGAACACTTCTCCACTGTTGGTTTGGTTGCAAGCTAATTAAACCACCTTGGAAATCTGTCTGGTGATACATCAGAAAATTGGATATAGTACTACCTGAAGACCCAGCTATTCCACTTCTGGGCATATACCCCAGAGACACTTTAATACACAACAAAGATATATGCACCACAATGTTCATAGCGGCTCTATTTATAATAGCCAGAAGCTGGAAGGAACCCAGATGTCCTTCAGAAGATGAATGGATACAAAAATTGTGGTACATATACACAATGGAATACTACTCAGCCACCAGAAACAATGACTTAATCAAATTCTTAAGAAAATGGCTGCATCTAGATAATATCATCCTGAGTGAGATAACCCAGTCACAAAAGAACAGACATAATATGCAGCCACTGATAGTGGGATGCTAACCCCAGAGGCTTGCACTCCCCCAGAAACAACTCACAGACTGTATGAAGTCCAAGAAATAAAGAAAACAAAAAAATATACATATATTTACAAAACAAGAAGACTTTGACTATTTCCATGTTGCGTTTTGTTTTGCATGTACTTTACGCTTTTTGTAACTATTAGGTTTTCAATGCATACTGTCAAGCCCTTGAAAAAAATCAAGTATTGACTAAAAAAATATATTCACATGGTTTTATGTAAAAATTATTTCAATGTCTGAAAAAACAGTACTGACAAAAATGTATAATTTTAAGCAAAAAATATTTACAATTTGTACATTTATCTTTGTTTTGTAAAATAAATTCGTTAAAAAAAGAATGTTGTTTCTTTAATTTCTTTCTCAGCCTTTTTCTCTTTTGAAGAAAGAAAAGTCACTGATTTGTTTGAGTTAATTTTGTATTCAGCCACTTTGCTGAAGTATTTTATCACCTGGAGGAGTTCTCTTGGGAATCTTTGGGTCACTTATGTATACTATCATATTATCTACAAATAGTGATATCTTGACTTCCTCCTTTCCAATTTGTATCACTTTGACCTTTTGTTGCCTAATTTCATTGGCTAGGACTTCAAGTACTATGTTGAATATATAGGAAGAAAGTGGGCAGCCTTGTCTTGTCCCTGATTTTAGTGGGATTGCTTCACGTTTCTCTCCATTTAGTTAGATGTAGGCTATTGTTTTGTTGTATATTGCTTTTATTACATTTAGTTACAGACCTTGAATTCCTATTCTCTACAATACTTTTTTCATGAAGTAGTGTTGTATTTTTTCAAAGGCTTTTTCAGCATCTAGTGAGATGATCAAGTTGTTGTAGTTATTTTTTTAATTGTTTATATAGTGGATTATTTTGATGGCTTTCCATATATTGAACCATCACTGCTTCCCTTGGATGAAGCCTACCTGATCACATGAATATTATTCTGATATGTTCTTGGATTCAGTTTGCAAGGTGTTTGACTATTTCATACTCAGTTGGTGGTGTTATTTGTATAGGTATAGGAGGTGTGGTCCTACTGGAGGAAGTATGCTAACTGCAGACAAACTTTGAAATTTCTAGTTATCTATCTACTCCATGTTTGTGGTTTAAAATATAAGCTCTCAGTTTGTTGCTCCAGTTCCATTCATTCTATAGCCACATTTTTTTTCTTTTTTTCTTTCTTTTTTATTCTTTCTTCGATATTTTCTTTACTTACATTTCAAATGTTATTCCATTCCTGGTTTACCCTCTGGAATCTCCCATCCAATCTCCCTTCCTGCAGTCTCTACAAGAGTGTTTCCCCACCCACTCACTCCTTCCTATCTCCCCACCCTGGCATTTTCCTACACTGAAGTATTGAGCCTTCACAGGGCCAAAAACCTCTCCTCTCCTTGACTCAAGCATCATCAACAGAATACAAGAGATGAAAAGAGACCCTCACAGACAGAAGATACTGTAGAAAGCATTGAGAAAACAGTCAGAGTAAATGCAAAAATGAAAAATCTTTTAACCCAAAACATCCAGGAAATCTAGAACACAATGAGAAGACCAAACCTAAGGATAGTAGGTGTAGAAGAAAGCAATGACTCTCAATTATAAGGCTCACTAAATATCTTCAACAAAATTATAACAGAAAACTTCCCTAACCTAAAGAAATAGATGACTGTGAACATACAAGAAATCTACAAAACTCCATATCGACTGGAGCAGAAAAAATTCTTCCCAACACATAATGGTCAAAACAACTAATATTCATAACAAAGAAAAAATACTAAAAGCAGCAAGGGAAAAAGGGCAGATAACACATAAAGGCAGACTGGTTAGAATTACACCTGACTTCATAACAGAAACTATGAAAGATAGAAAATCCTGGACTGACATCATATAGGCCCTAACAGAACAAAAATGCCAGCCAAGGGTACTATATCCAGCAAAATTCTCAATTACTATAGATGGAGAAACCAAGATACTTCAGGGCAAAAGCAAATTTACACATTATCTGTCCACGAATTCAGCCCTACAAAAGATAATAGATGGAAAACTCCACCACAAAGAGAGAAACTTCACCCTAGGGAAAGTAAGAAAGTAATCTTCTTGAAACAAACCCCCAATAATCAAAGCACACAAACATAATCCTACCTCTAACAGGAAAACTAGCAGGAAACAATAATCACTATTCTTTAATATCTCTTAACATCAGTGGACTCAATTCCCCAATAAAAATACATAGAATATCAGACTCAATATGTAAACAGGACCCAGCATTTTGCTGCATACAGGAAACTCATCTCAGCAACAAAGACAGGCACTACCTCAGAGTTAAATGCTGTGAAAAAACTTTCCAAGTATATAGTCCCAAGAAACAAGCTGCAGTAGCCATCCTAATATCAAATAAAATAAAATTTCGACTAAAAGTCATAAAAAAATGTCAAGGAAGGACACTTTTTACCCATTGCATAAAAATACATCAAGATGAACTCTCAATCCTGAACATCTATGCTCCAAATACAAGGACACCAACATTCATAATAGAAACTCTGCCAAAGCTCAAAACATATATTGCACCACACAAAATAATAATGGGAGAAATAGGAACACTTCTTTATTGCCGGTGGGATTGAAAACTAGTAAAAACCACTCTGAAAATCCGTCTGGTGGTTCCTCAGAAAATTGGAAATTGTTCTATCTGAGGACCCAGCTATAACACTCTTGGGCATAAACCCAAAAGATGCTCCAATATGTAACAAGGGCACATGTTCCACTATGTTCATAGCAGACTTAATTATAATAGCCAAAAGCTGCAAAGAATCCAGATGTCCTTCAACAGAGGAATGGACACAGAAAATGTGACACTTTACAGTAAAATACTGCTCTGTTATTAAAAACAATAACTTAAAGTTTGCAGCAAATAGATGGAACTAAAAATATTATCCTGAGTGATAACCCATTCACAAAAGGACATACATAGTATGTACTCACTGATAAGTGGATATTAGCCAAAAAGAAGGTCATAATTCCCATGATACAACCCACATTTTGTATGAAATTTAAGAAGAACAATCACTCGGAAGTTTGGATGTTATAGTACTACTCAGTAGCAGGAAGAGAATAATCTATGGGTAGTAGAGGGAGAGTGAGATCGGGGAGTGAGAGAGGAGGGTAGTGGAAAAGGGGGGCAGTTAAGATATGGGAGGAGGTTTGTGAGAAATACAGATGATCAGGAATTTGAAAGTAGGTGTTTTGCAGTGGGAGAGAAGAACTAGGGGTAGCCACTATAAAGTCCCAGATGTCAGGGACCTGAGAGGTTCTGTGGACCCAACAGGGATGTCTTTAGCTAAAATATCTAACAAAGGGGGAATAGAATCCGTAGAGATTATATCTAGTAGAGAAGCATAGCTCCCAGTTAAGGGATGGGTCCACTCACCCATCTCAAAAGTATTACTCCCGAATTCTTCCTGTCAAAAGGAAATATAGTGTGGAACAGAAACTGAAGGAGAGGTCATTTAGAGACTGTCCTATCTGGGGATCCATCCCATATACAGACACCAAACCCAGACACTATTTTGGATGCCAAGATGTGTTTGCTGACTGGAGCCCAATACAACTGTTTCCTGAGAGGCTCTGCTAGAGCCTGACAAACACAGAGGCAGATTCTCACAGCCCATCATTGGACTGAGCCCAGGTTCCCCAATGAAGGAGTTAGAGAAAGAACTGAAGGAACTGAAGGGGTTTTCAATCTCATAGGAATAACAATATTATCAACCAACTAGACACCCCCAGCCCCAAGAGCTCCCAGGGACTAAATCACTAACCAAAGAGTATATACAAGGAGCAACCCATGGTTCCAGTTGTATATGTATCAGGGGTTTGCTAGACTAAATCACCAACCAAAGAGTACACATGTAGCAACCCATGGATCCAGTCACATATGTAGCATAGGATATCCTTGTCGGACACCAGTGGGAAGAGAAGCTCTTGGTTCTAGGAAGGCTCAAAGCACCAGTGTAGGAAGGTGCCAGGATGGGGAGGCAGGAATGGATAGGTGGGTGACCACTCTCATAGAAGCAGGGAGAGGGAGGTTGGGATAGAGGGTTTTCAGAGGGGAAACTGGGAAAGGGTATACCATTTGGAATACAAATGAATAAAATATCCAATAAAAATGTAAAAAAGAGAAAAAGTCATGAGGAAACCTGCTATTCTGTAGCCAAACTTAACTAAAAAACTATTAAAAAATTTTAACTGGAGATGCACAGAATAGCTCTAAAAAGCTTCTTCTTGAAGCTGTGGATTATTAAACCAAAATAGTATACTCTTCAAAAGCCTCTGGTGGAGGATGTGACAGGTACTAGGGGAAAACTTATTTCTGTGGTTTAGGTAAGTTAACATACCATTGACCCAGTTTTTAAATATGTAAGTTTATGTTCATAGACAATTACCACTCTTAGCCTTAATCTGAGAGGTCTCTGTCTCCAGTGAGCTACAGCAAAAACAGACCTGTGATTGCACAGAGAATAACTGATAGTTGAGTGTGTATCCCTAAGTGGGACATTATTCCATCCTTTCCAAAGCTCCCGACACTGTGAAAGAGGAAGCAGGAAGGAAGTAAACACCAGATGTTAGGGAGAAAAGACCGCAAAATGCAGTATTCCTGGCAGTACACAGTCACTGAAGTCATGAACTCTCATCTACTTCAAATGAGCCACCATGTCTGCACAAGGATGGGTCATCAATAGCCAGGAATGGTTGAAGGAAGGACTCAGCGAATCCTTCTTGTCATTGTAATACCACTTCTACTGATAGATTTAGAGAAAGGGGAAGTCATGGTCTTCAGCTGGACAGTCACTGGTGACCTTACTAGGATGCAACGGAAGGTCTCAATGTTAAAGAGACAGCTCTAGTTAAGTTCATAAAATAAAATAAAACCACACCCATAAATTTAAGAAAAGGGCAGCTAGGACTGGGGTAGGGAAAGACTGGTAGGGATGGGAGTGAGACACGGGGAGATAGAAGGAGAGGGTAACCAGTGTGCACTATATACACATATAGAATTGTTAAAGAACTAAATTACTAAAAAGGTCAAAGGGTAAGATGTCAGCAACAATATCTAAATTAATATCTGATCATATGTAGATTTTATGTCTCTCTCTTACAATCTAGGCCAGGAAGACAGGCGTTCCTCTGGTCAAAACAAACTGCAGATAGTGCTGTTGTTCACTAGACCAGTGAAGGAAAGGGTTCAGTTCTTGAGAAATCTTGGAAGTGGTAGCTAACACATTACCATTCTGGGATCTATGTTAGGTATGCAGATGTACCCAAACAGTAGCAATCATGGAAACCTTCGTGTGCAAAACCTACTATAGATATAAACAGAATTTAAGAGCAAAGCGGAAGAAGATAATCTGAGATTTGACTTCTATGAGTTAGTGTTTTGATCAGCATTCTGCCATAGTCAGAAGACTTTCACACAAGGTCTTGCCTTAATGATACCATACTTCTGAATGGCATGAGTCATGAGCACCACATTATTCAAGGACCAATGTTGCATCAGAGCAGCCCCCAACTTATTCCCTTGATTTTAGCCACTGTGGGACCAGGGATATTGGCCCTACACCTCTGGAACCTCTATATTCTTTTTCTAAGAGCTATTCTGGCACATCCAGCTGGTCCAGAGTTCTGCGGATCCCATTCACTTCACTCCCCTCAGCCTGGCACACAGTGCTGTCTTACACTGAGGGAAGCAGTGGATTGCAGGCCACCCATTCTAGACTTTAGCCTGTCTTGTCTAAGTCGGTGTTTCAGTGGTGTTCAGACACTCTGAGAGGAAAGGTAAAACTCAGAACCACACTCATAGTTTCAGCCTAAGTTCAAAGAAAGCAGAGTAACATAGAGATGGATCTACCACAGTTTTTTTTTTAACTAAAAGTAGAAATGAGCTAGCTCACTTATGAGAATAATCAAAACATACTACAAAGTAACAAGGGAGATCACAGCATCAAAGTAAAGATCACAGCTTTGGGTGGAGGGGAGTCAGCACTGGAATGGATAACCTATAGCTTTGTTGCGATCCTCCGTGCTTCTGTTCAGGAACCAAAGTTTCCAGGAGTAAATGGGGAAGGAAAGGATCTGATGGCATGCTTCAGTGTTTCTTCAGTTTGACATACTAGCAAAGCAAGGCACCTGAATTTACGACCCTAAAACCCAATCATGTACACTGAGTGAAGGAAGTAGTTACCTGGTAAGAAAATAAAAGAAATTGAGAAACTACATTGAGTGGCCATTATGTCAATAATCTTTTATTTGTGGTTTTATCTTAGATAAGCCCAAAACTTCAGAACCCTTATAAGAGCTTATCTCATAGTTTGACACAACAATATGAGGAGCCTCGGGAACCTTCCTGTTGACAATATACAACAAGAAGCTTCTCAAAGCTGGAAAAACACTTTAGGACATTCTGATTGTGTTCCACAAGAGCTCAAAAACAACCAAAGGAGAGATGTGAGACCTCATCATGGCTTTTGTAGAATGCCAATCCAAAAACATGCTATTATGAGGTCAGAGTTTTTCCAAACTGTACTAGTTACAGTTCTCATCACTCTGTGACAAAACCCTTGATGAGGAGCAACCTGAGGAAGAAAGGTTTTATTCTGACTTGCAGTTGGAAGAGATACTATCTTGGACAGAAAGGCATGACATCAGGAATGGCAGGTATCTGGTCACATTACATCTTAATCAGGAAGCAGAGACAGATGAATGCTAGTGTTCAGCTTCATTTCATCTTTTCGATCAATGAAATATCTCAGACCATGGGATGATACCTCTCACTTTCATCCTGGGACTTCTCTTCTCCATCAAACTTGATTAGTAACACCTTTACAGAGTCACTCTGAAATGTGTTCTCCTAGTGATTAAAAATCCTGCAAGGTGATTAATCCCATAGGAGATTAGCCATCACCCATCTGTTTTTAGTTGTTGCCTGTTTCTCTGTTTCTGTTTCTCTGCCTCTGTTTCTGCATTTCTGTTTTTCTGTTTCTCTCTCTGTCTGTATGTCTGTCTCTAACACAGAGACACACAGACACAGGCAGACAGACACAGAGAGATGGACAGTTACACACTCAGAGACACACACTCACATAAACTCACACATTCTAAAATAGACACAGCAGACTATTGTAAGCCTATGGGAAGAGGTAGTTTGCTTCTGTTATAAGCTCTGACATCCTAGCTCAAACACAGCAGCCAGTTCAGCTGAGCTACTGTGATTTGCTTTTTTCTGGTTGGTCCTTTCAGAGACCTTCAGGAATGTGCTTTTACTGTGTTATGGTTTGAATATGAAATGTCCACTACACATTCATGAAGTTGCATCCACAGTCCCTCAGTTTTGGATTGTGGAACCTTTCTGTCCTGAGATATGGCATGCATAGTGATGTTCAGTTATATTCTTTAGGTAGAATCTTTTCTAAAATAGCAACTTTTCTTTCCTATCCTTTCAGTATTATTTCAGACATGCACTTTTTCATGAGATCTAGACAAAATAGAACCCAGAAGACTTCTTTATCCTCAAATTATTTCACTTTATCTCAGTTGCCATACTATATTTCTATTCTACTTTTAAAATTTAATTAAATTTCATATAGCAATTTGATTATATCATTTCCGTTTCTTTTTAAATACTTCTTCCTATTTTAATTTTAGGTGGTGTGGGTTCTTTTAAAAATTAATTAACCATTATTTTCATTATCAATTATTATTTTTATTTGCATCGATGTTGCCTGCATGTATATCTGTGTGAATGTGTCAAAAGTCTTGTAGCTGGAATTACAGACAATGGTGAACTGCTGCCACGAGAGTGCTTGGAATTGAATCCCAGCCCCGTGAAAGAGCAGCCAAGGCTCTTAACCACGGAACCGTCTCTCCAGCCCCAAGTGTGAGTTCTTAAAATAAGAATTAATCTTCCCTATTTATTCTTTCTTATTGTGTCTCTTTGAGAAGATCTTCATTATCCATTTCCCAAGATTATATTTTCAAATATTTTGACTAACAACACTAATAGTTTACACACATTAAGAACAATCTCACATTTTTGATGAGTTGATATGATCTGGCACAGAAACATACAAGTAAACAAACAGAACACAATAGAAGATGCGGCCCAGAAATAAACCATTAAAACTATGGCCACCTAAATTTTGACAAGTGAAACAAAAACATGAAACAGAGAAAAGGTAACTTATTTAAAGAATAGTGCTGGCAAAGCTAAATATGCACCTGCAGAAGAATGAACATAGATTTCTTAACTTTCACTTTGTACAAAAATCAACTCAAAATAGATCAAATATCTACATTTAACCCCACAACTGAAAGATCTAGTGAAAAACATAGAAAATACTGCCCAAGACACCTGGGTGCCAAGAACTTTCTGAATAGAAATCAATAACCAGGAGTCAGACCCAAGCATCAAAACACAGGACAATATGAAACTAAAAAGTTTCTGCTGAGGAAGAGAAACAAACAGCAGAGAAAAGACAGCCCACAAGATGGGAGGACATTGTCACTTGCTACACTTCAGACAAGGGGCTAATTGCCAAATTACAAATTTACAAAGAATTGAGGAAGTTGAATACCAATAAAATGAAACTGCCAGTCAACAATAGCAGCAACAAAAAATGAAATGAACACAAATGAAGAAATAGGCCACCGGGAACAGTGGAGATCCAGGGACGCAGGCCTGGTGAGACTGTGCTGCGAGTAGCTAGGGCCCATAGGTCTGAGCCAAGCTCTCGGAGTTGCGCGGCTCCCCAATTGGTTCAGGAGAGCAGGAATTCTGACATAGGGACAGTTTCCACCCGGAGGGCCTGTGCGTGCAGACCGAATGCTCAGGCTATTTTACACTTAGAACAGTGGAGATACAGGGACACAGGCCAGGGACAAGGGAGAGACAAGAACCAATCACTGACAACAAGACCACATATAATCACAGACAACACAACAAAATGGCAAGAGGAAAGCGAAAGAATTTACTTAATGGAAACCAAGACAACATGGCAACATCAGAACTTAGCTCTTCCATCACAGCAAACAGCGGAATGCAAAACACTCCAGAAAAAAAAGACTCAGACCGGAAATCATACCTCAAGATGATGATGGAGATCCTTAAACAAGAACTGGAGGAAAAGCAAAAAGAAATAGAAGCTCTTAAAGAGGAAAAACATAAAACACTCAAAGAAATCAAAGAACTAGAGGAAAACAGAACTACAGAGATGAAGGAATTTAAAATAGAAATGGAAACAATAAAGAAAACACTAAAAGAGACAACCCTGGAGGTAGAAAACCTAAAAAAGAAATCAGGAGTCACAGATGCAAGCATCTCCGACAGACTACAAGAGATGGAAGAGAGAATCTCAGGGGCTGAAGACAACATGGAAAACATAGACAAAACAGCCAGAGAAGATGCAAAAACCAAAAAGCTCCTAACCCAAAATGTGCAGGAGATCCACGACACAATGAAAAGACCAAACCTAAAGATAATAGGAATAGAAGAGGCCGAAGAATATCAACTAAGAGACACAGTAAATATCTTCAACAAAATCATAGAAGGAATACTTCCCTATCATTAAGAATGAGAAGACCATGAGCATAAAATAAGCCTACAGAACTCCACAAAGAGTGGACCAGAAGTGAAATTCTTCCCAACACATTATAGTCAAAGCACCAAGTGCCTAAAGCAAAGAAAGAGCACTAAAAGCAGTAAGGCAAAAAGGTCATGTAGCATAAAGGCAGACCAATCAGAATCACACCCGACTTCTCAACAGAGACTATGAAAGCTAGAAGATCCTGGACAGACATCAGGCTGACCCTAAGAGAACACAAGTGTCAGCCCAAGCTGCTATACCCAGTGGAACTCTCAAGCACCATAGATGGAGAGAACAAGATATTCCAGGACAAAACTAAATTTACACAATATCTGACCACAAACCCAGCACTACAACAAATTATAGGTGGAAAACCCAATAAAAGGAGGGAAACTACATCCAAGTAAAAACAAGAAAATACCTAAGCAAGAAAACCAAAAAAAAAAAACAAAAAACAACAACAACAACAACAACAACAACAACAACAACAACAACAACAAAAACCACACAGGCACAATGCTACCTCTAAAAGCAAAAATAGCAGGAAACAGCAACCACTATTTCTTAATATCTATTAACATAAATGGACTCAATTCCCCCAAAAAAGACATATGCTATCAGACTGGATACATAAACAGATTGCAGAATTTTGTTGCATACAGGATACTCACCTCAGAGCCAAAGACAGACACTATCTTAGAGTAAAAGATTAGGGGAAAAAACTTCCAAGCAAAGGCCCCAAAACAAGCTGGAATAGCCATTCTAATATTGAATAAACTAGATTTTCAACCAAAAGTTATCAAAAAAAAAAAAAAAAAATAAGGAAGGACACTTTTTACTCGTTGCAGGGAAAATTTATCAGGAGGAACTCTTAATCATTAACATATATGCTCCAAATACAAGAGCACCCATATTCATAAAGGAAACCCTACTAAAGCTCAAAAAATACATTGCATCCCACACAATAATAGTGGGAGCCATCAACATCCCACTCTCATCAATGGACAGATCACTGAAACAGAAACTGAACAAGCACTCAGTGAATCTAGCAGAGGTTATGAACCAATTGTAATTAATAGACATCTACAGAACATATCCTAAAACAACAACAACAACAACAACAGCAACAACAACAACAACAACAAAACCTTCTTCTCAGCACCTCACGGCACCTTCTCCAAATTTGACCATATAATCAGTCACAAAACAAGCCTCAATTGATATAAGAAAATAGAAATACTCCCAAGCATCCTATCAGATCACCATGGACTAAGGCTGGTCTTTAATAACAACAAAGACAACAAAAAGCCCATATACACATGAAAACTGAACAATGCTCTATTAAATAATATTAAATGATAGCATGGTCAAGGAGGAAATAAAGAAAGAAATTAAGGATTTTCTAGAATTTAATGAAAATGAAAACACAACATAACCAGATCTATGGGATGCAATGAAAGCAGTACTGAAAGGAAAACTCATAGCTCTGAGTACTTCCAAAAAGAAACTGGAGAGAGCATACACTAGCAACTTGACAGTACAGTTGAAAGCTCTAGAACAAAAGGAAGCAAATATACCCAAGAGGAATAGATGGCAAGAAATAATCAAATCAGAGCAGAAATTGACCAAATAGAAACAAAAAGAACCATTCAAAGAATCAACAAAACCAAGAGCTGGTTCTTTGCGAAAATTAACAAGATTGATAAACCCTTATCCAGACTAACTAGAGGGCAAAGAGAGCATAACCAAATTAACAAAATCAGAAATGAAAGTGGAGACATAACTACTGAAACTGTGGAAATTCAATAAATAAATCAATAGATCCTACTACAAAAGCCTATATTCAACGAAGATGGAAAATCTGGAAGAAATGAATTAATTCCTAGACAGTTACCAGCTACTAAAGTTAAACCAGGATCAGGTAAACCATCTAAATTATCCCATAACACCTAAAGAAGTAGAAGCAGTAATCAAAACCCTCCCAATCAAAAAAAAAATGCCCAGGTCCAAAAGGGTTCAGTGCAGAATTCTATCATACATTTATTGACCACCTAACACCAATATTCTCCAAACTATTCTACAAAATAAGTCAGATAGAACACTACCTAACTCATTTTTTTGAGGCCACAATAACCCTCATTCCTAAACTACACTAAGACCATACAAGGAAAGAGAAGTTCAGACCAATCTCACTTATGAACATTGATGCAAAAATACTCAACAAAATCCTTGCAAACAGAATCCAAGAACACATCAAAACAATCATTCAACATGATCAAGTAGGTTTCATCCCTGGGATTCAGGGATGGTTTAATATACAGAAATCAATCAATGTAATTCACCATATGAACAAACTCAAACAAAAAACACATGGTCATCTCATTAGATGCCGGGAAAGCATTTGAAAATTTCAACACCCCTTCATGTTAAAAGTCTTGGAAAGAACAGGAATCCAAGGTCCATACCTAAACATAATAAAAGCAATATACAGCAAACCAATAACCAACATCAAACTTAATGGTGAGAAACTTGAAGCAATCACACTAAAATCAGGGACTCAACAAGGCTGCCCACTCTCCCCCTACATATTCATCATAGTACTGAAAGTCATGGCTGGAGCAATTAGACAGCAAAAGGAAGTCAAAGGGGTACAAATTGGAAAGGAAGAAGTAAAAACATCACTGTTTGCAGATGACATAATAGTGCATGTAAGTGACCCCAAAAATTCCACCAGAGAAGTTCTACAGCTGATAACCAGTTCAGCAATGTGGCTAGATATAAAATTAACTTAAACAAATCAGCAGCCTTTGCCTACTCAAAGGACAAACATGCAGAGAAAGAAATTTGGGAAAAGATACCATTCACAATAGTAACAAACAATATAAAATAACTTGGTGTGACTCTAACTAAGCAAGTGAAGGACCTGTGTGAACCGAACTTCAAATCTCTGAAGAAGGAAATCGAGGAAGATCTCAGAAATTGGAAAGATCTCGCATGCTCATTGATTGGAAGGATCAACATTATAAAAATGGCCATCTTACCAAAAGCAATCTACAGATTCAATGCAATCCCCATCAATATTCAAACCCAATTATTCATAGAGCTTGAAAAGCAAACTGCAATTTCATCTGGAATAGCAAATACTTAAAATAGTGAAATCCATTCTCAACAACAAGAGAACATCTGCAGGAATCAACATCACTGACCTCAAACTATATTACAAGGTAAATGTGCTAAAAACTGCATGGTTCTGGTACAGAGATAGACACGTGAATCAACGGAATGGAATAGAAGATTCAGAACTGAGCCCTCACATATATGGTCATTTGATTTTTGACAAAGGAGCTGTAAACATTCAATGGAAAAAGGACAGCCTTTTCAACAAATGGTGTTGGTTCAACTGGCACTCAGCATGCAGAATAATTAAAATAGACTCTATCTTATCTCCTTGTACAATGCTCAAGTGCAAGTGGATCAAAGATCTCCACATTAAACCAGGTACACTGAAACTATTAGAAGAGAAAGTAGGAAAAACCTTAGAACACATAGGCATAGGAGAAAATTTCCTGAACAGAACACCAATGACTTGTTCTCTAAGGTCAAATAATGACAAATGGGACTTAATGAGATTGCAAAATTTCTTTAAGGTTAAGGACACTGTCAAGCAAACAAAATGGCAGCCAACTGATTGGGAAAAGTTCTTTATCAACCCCACATCTGATAGAGGCCCAATATTTAATTTATACAAAGAACACAAGAAGTTAGAGACCTAAGAATCAAACAATTCTATTAAAAATGGTGTACAGAGCTAAACAAAAAGTTCTCAATTGAGGAATATCGAATGGCTGAGAAGCATCTAAGGAAGTGCTTGACATCCTTAGCCATAAGGGAAATGCAAATCAAAACAACCAGGAGATTACACCTCACACCAGTCAGAATGGCTAAGATCAAAAATTCAGATGACAGCAGATGCTGGTGAGGATGCACAGAAAGAGGAACACTTCTCCACTGTTGGTGGGGTTGTAAACTGGTACAACCACTCTGGAAATCAGTCTGTCGATTCCTCAGAAAATTGGACATAGTACTATTTGAAGACCCCATTATTCCCCTTTTGGGCATATACTCCAGAGAAGCTCCAACATACAACAGAGACACATGCACCACAATGTTTATAGCAGCACTATTTATAATAGCCAGAAGATCGAAAGAACCCAGATGTTTTTAAGTAGATGAATGAATACAAAAATTGTGGTACATTTACACAATTTACTCAGCTATCAGAAACAATGAACTTATGAAATTCTTAAGAAAATGTATGCATCTATAGAATATCATATTGAGTGAGATAACCCAGTAACAAAAGAACAGACATAATATGCAGTCACTGATAATTGAATACTAACCCCAGAAAACTCTGAACATCTCTGAAATAACTCATAGACTATATGAAGTTCAAGAAAAAAAACAAAGGCCAAAAAAAGGAAAAACCACTATGCTTAATCTTTACACCCCAAGAAAACTTTGAGTATTTCTAGGTTACATCTTGGTTTACATGTACTTTATGCTCATTGTAACTTGCAAGATCTTAATGCACACTATCATACCTTTACAAACAATCAAGTACTGACCAAAATGTATTTGTATACTTTTATGCAAAAATGCTTAAAATCTGTATATTTATCTTTGTTTTTTAAAATAAACTTGTGAAATTAAAAAAGGAAGAGAGAGATATATAGATAGAGATAGATAGATAGAGAGAGAGAGAGAGAGAGAGAGAGAGAGAGAGAGAGAGAGAGAGAGAGAGAGAAATGAAAAGCAATTTTCTTATGGCTTTGCTTTGAAAATTAATCCACAAGTCAATTCCAGATCGTTTGACCTTCAAGATATGTCTTGCTAGTTTCTTCAAGATTTTAAACTATTTTAATATGAAATAGAACTTACTTTCAACAGGTGATACTGAAAACTGTGAAAATTTAATGCTTTCTTTATAGGTCACTACGTTTTCAGGAACACGTTCCAACACAGCCCCAGACCCTGACTCAGAGCTTGCTGTACTGTCCAGAAGTCAGGTTGGTGAAACCATGTGAGCACACATATAACCTCACATTATTCCAAAATAATTCACTTGGTGATAATAAGGCTTTGATTTCTAAATTCCACAAGTGAAAAAAAATACTGATGCTTTGAGACACTGCCACAGCAGCAAGGAGGCACTGTTAACAGTTGCTTGTGGTAATTAGTGAGTGTTTACTGATGGGTTTTTGTTTGCATCTGTGTGACTTGGAAAAATGGTCACCTGTTATTTTTCCTTAGCAAATTACTTTGTTTCAACATTTTTATATTTATTTAAAAATAAATTTAAATAAATTCATCAGTTATCTGTGTCTTGACTACCTGTGAGAATTAAAGAAATATAGGTATTTTGCACAATCTATTTTAGAAGATGGTACATGAATTGAATTAAAATTCAGTAATTGTGATTCAAAATTGTATTTTATTTTTATTTTAGAGTTAAATTTTATTTCAATCAAAACATTACATTACTTAGTTTAAGGAATAAAACACAACATAAAGCAGCCACCTGGCCCATACTCCCCAACACCTGTTCCTGACACCTGGCCCATACTTCCTAATACTATTCTGCCACCTGGCCCATACTTCCCAACACCTGTTCTGCCACCTGGCCCATACTTCCCAACACCTGTTCCTGCAGCCTGGCCCATACTTCCCAACACCTGTTCCTAAGGCCTTGATGCAATAATTCTTTACTCTTTTGAGTTATTTCTTTTGGTGTTCATATTTGTTTCTGAAAGAATGGGCTTATGACTTTTGAATTGGATTATTTCTTTTCTTCACTCTTTGGAAATGAGCTATTACTCTTAGCCTTTCATTTATATGATCTTCAAACCATATACAAATCTTTTTCCCTCTGTGTTTTTTCTTTAGAAAGTTTAAATTACCACATAAAGTAGTGTTTCCTGATGGCATTTTCATATCTATATCTATATCATCTATATCTATATCATCTATATCTATATCTATATCTATATCTATATCTATATCTATATCTATATCTAATCTACATCTACATCTACATCTACATCTACATCTACAGATGAGTCTATGTGTACATTGTCCCATTTCTCTCTCTTTCTTTTAGCTCTTCCCATGTCCTGTTCTCATACTCAGGGTCTCTTATTTCTTAGTTATCATTGTTACATTCCTGCACACACACACACACACACACACACACACACACACACACACACACACACACACACAAGTTCATTTGGTGTTGCTCAGTAGTGGTACTTGTATCCCGAGGATGAACATAATCATCTAATTGAATTTAAGGTCCACCCTAGAAGGGAACCCATTACTTCCGTTTTCCCAAACCAATGCAATTTCTAACTGTACTCAAAATATTTACTTTATACCTAAAAATTAAGTGTGGTTCTCACTCCTCATCAAAGAAGTACCTTTTTAAAGCAGAGACCTTCCCAGTACCCTTGAAAAGACTACATTTTTAGTATTTAAAATCTTTCTGTTCTTCTGTTTGACTTAAAGTCTTCTCTCTCCAAACTGAATGTTAATGTGGAGGCCTCATGTTCACAATTTTACACCTGTAAGCATGAAGAGGTCATCATTTCTCCCTTCTCAATTTGCCAACAAGGACACTAAGACCACAGGGGAGAGGTAATTTTCCCAGCGTCAAAGCAGCTGTGAATTGATGTCTCACTTATTCCCAAACTTCTGTGACACTCCTGGGATGTCAGTAGGTCATCTTTCATGGACACTGAATAAATGTTAAGTGAATGAGCTCATGCTTACAGATGCGATGTGACTATTAGTTCCAGAGATAGCTAGAAAGGCAGGCAGGCAGACAGACAGACAGACAGACAGATAGATAAGATAGAGAATGTCCTCAGGAGGAATTGAGCCACTGGGAAATCAAGGCCTCCAGATCTAGAAGGGCTCTTTGGTGAGTCAAGCAAGAATCTCAGGATAATCAGCAGGCTTTGGAAGAAGGAGGTGAGGCTATTTTGTTCTTGCTTTGGCTCCAGCAGGACAGAGTTCTGATACTAGCATTTATAGTCTCTCTGTGGAGTAAGAGGACTGCAATGTTCAAGCCCCTGATGAACAGCTTCACCTAGAACATGAAGAGCCACTGCTCTGACATAGATCCTGCTGCTATGGGAACTCTTCCAGGAACCCCAGCCTCTCTTTCCATCTTCCACTTCTAGGTGAGGCAGGACCACGATGGTGAAGGTGGGTCTTGAGAAATACTTCCAATTGTGGACTAAGAGACTGGCTTCTAGGTGGTCTCTCAGGAGCACTGTTCTGCTCTCCTCACAGCAGGGTCAGGAGAGCCTCCTCCCTAAGCAAGGTCACACAGCAAGTTTGCAGATTTAGAGATGTTGGGAAAAGCCAGGAAGAGGCTGTTGGTGTCCCTTGACTGTTGATCTTTACCAAGCTATGTCCCCCTTAGGCCTTCTCTTTGAGGAGGGGGCAGATAAAAGATAGCATAAGGCAAAACAAAAAAAAAAAAATAGCGTAAGGCATTGGGTATGGGCCCAGCCAGCCACCACCATGTAAATGGGCATCTATCTCAATTCTGGATTCTCAGAAACTTTGATCACTTTTCCACTTTCATGGCAGTATCGGAGAGAGGACCGTTGGCTGACTGAAGTTCAAAAAGTCCTGTTGGGAATAAAGATTACAGAGGCCATAGTGTTCCCTAGACAATTAGTCAGTTGGTGGTCCATTTATTACTAACCATTACTTCATTTCTTTCACCTTTAGTTGTGGAAACAAAGCTGCCTCTCCAGGGCATACCTTCTGTAACAGCTCTGCTGCAAGCAGCTAGTCTGTGCTTTGCAGAGTTGAGCCCAGGCACACTCATGGGTGAACTCTTGGGTAGGAAGGACTGTGGTAGAAAGGTAAGGTAGAGAAATCAAGCACTGGTGGGAGAAGGGTACATAAGTACCTAAAAATGCATGGCAGACTGCATGTGGGTGACTAGAATTTTGGCTAGACTCCAGATTGCTGAATGACTTCAGGCAAATTTGAGCCCAGTCTTGGAGCATGGTATTGGGCAAGAAACCTAATCTCATTGCCCCTTGCCTGGTAACAAAACAGAAAGGTTAACACTGGACTATGTCATGTGCATATACTGTGACTATACTCCTTGCCCAGTGCTCAAGTACCTGCCTGGCATGGAGTAGATACAATAGTTGAGACTGTTGAAGAAAGGGTTGAGAAGAAGTAAGTGATGTGCTGACAGAGCAAAGTAGAAGAGAAGCCGATCTCTTTCCAAGAGGGGCTTATCTTGGAATAGAACTTAAAATTGCCATTGAAGAGCAAGGGTCTCTGTTGAGAGAACAAGGGCTTCTCAGGAAGAAATGAGATTCAAGGGTGTAGTTAGAAACACTCCAGCAGAGAGTGCTAGCGACACCTTTCCCCGCTGCCCATGCTGATATGGCAGACAGACCTGCAGATATAGAGAGCAAGAACAGAATGGATGGGTCATGTACATCTAGTCATGGGCTGTGTGTGGTGAGTCAATTGAGAGCTTCATGTTTCTGCAATTTCTTCTTGTGTTCAGGCACATGTGACACATGTGACTGCTTTCTAAGTGCATGTACTATGTCCATGTCTCTGTGTAAGCAGTTAATGCCTGTATCTCTGCAAGTGTGTCTCTGCAGGTCTGTGTGTCTGGATATGCCAGGATATACCTGTGTCCTGTGTGGGTATATCTCACCAAGCTCTGAGTCTTTGTGTAACTGAGGTGCTGGTGCATAGGGTTTACAGCAGCAGGTGCCTGGGAGAAAAGGTTACTGGTACTATATTTATATATCTCTGCTTAATTCTGATCTCCTAAATAAGTCCTTTTGATGTAATACCTGCATTACTCAGGTACTGAAGGAGTCTCCAGTATCCTAGAACTCAGTCCTGTGCCAGGTGTTTCAGGAGCAGACAGCATATCTCGTGTTATCAGAAATATCTAGGAGCTGGAGGATGACATTAGACACCTGCAATTTGCTAAGTGTTTGTGAGGAGGTAGAATTTTATATATATATATATATATATATATATATATATATATATATATATATAAAATTGTAGATGGAGTCTTACTATGTTTCACAAGCTGTTCTCAAACTCCTGGACTCATCATGGGCCACCATTTCTAGCTCTGAATCATTTAACTTTAACACGGAAGAAAAAAGCAGCTCAAAGAGATAAAATATCTTTCTCTTATAATTTCCTACTTAAAAATATTGTCTATCCAAGTCGGTTTTGATGAGTGGTTTCAAGCTGGTCCTGGTTAAATGCCACCTCCTTGGCAGAGACTTCTAAAATTTCTGAGAGAACTGGGTCAAAGCCCTGGCAAATTGAGATGTGAAGTGACAATCCAATGTGTTTATAAGGTTCATCATCTAGGGGAAGATAAGCATCACAGCAGAAAAAAGCACCAGAAACTGAGCTAGTAGAGAAGGGAGAGAGGAATCGAAGGGCACTCCAGAGGTCCAGAGAGAGTACAGGGCTTCTAGGGGAGAAGGGAGGGAATCTAGGTTAGGTGTTGGAGACGGAGAGGGATAGCATCTTAAATAGGAAACAGGATGCTGGGAAGCCTTGTGATAAAGATGTAAGAAGCAGTGAAAAGACCAATCAGGTTGGCCTCCAGGGAAGGGGAAACTTCTAGAAGCAACTGATGGGAAGACTGGATTATAATTCTGTAAGTCATGTTGCGAGGCTTTAGGCAGCATCCACAGTGTCTCCAGTGGAAAAGACTTGAGCTGGCTATGCAAGAAAGCTAAGTAGGTGGAACACCCAGGTCTCTTACTGTTTGTGTTGGGTTTTCCTCTCTATATACCACAGGAAACTCACTGATGTCTCTGGAACTTCATCTCAGCATGGAAGGCAATCCATCTACCTCCATGACTGGGGACTTGTGGCCAGGAGGGAGACCATCCTCCTTGGCCTTCAGGCGTTGTTGAGACTGGTGAGGATCCTGGAGGTGAGAGAACCTGGCACATTCCTGCTGCATCATGGCATGTGTCCTCTGTGCATCTTCCCTTCCTCCCACCTCATCGCCTTCTACTCTGCATGGTGTTTGTGAAAGGGGGCATGTCTGGACTTTCACCCTTCCACAAATCATCTTTCCATGCCTTTCCATCCTTCCCATCTTGGCAGTGTTCTCACTCTTGTGAGCCCATGCTGGCAGTGTGTATTCATGTTTTAAAACTCAATCCCAATCTCAAATCTCCACTGGGCAGAGAAACGATTCCCTTCTTGATTCACATATCTAAGGTAGAGATGATTACATTCTGCATTACTTAAGGTTAGGTCACTGGCTAAGTTAGCTCTGTAGTTTTGCTGCTCAATCTAGTGCTTGGCCTGGCCAAATCGATAATAATGAACTATATGGTTGAGGCATTATACTGCTCAGTAATGTCCATACAGCTCAGCTTCAGCTGGAATACTGCCTGCTTTTGCTAAGAAAATGCTGAAGAAGAGTGACCAGAATAGGAAGGACATGGAAATTGGATCCTTTAAGACTGCACCTTCGGCACCAATGGTTGAAGAAAGATGACTTGGCAGACAGAACAGATTGCTTTCACTGCCAGATAAAAAGCTATAGAAAAAGCCAGTGTGACACACACTATCCCCAGAGGCTAAACTGAGACTATTTGTGGTAGTTACATGAAAACCAGGTTCAGTTCAATTAAAGAAATCAAAACCACTGAATAAGTAAAGACCACCGGTGTCAGACAGATCTATCTCAAAAGCCACCAGGAACCCACGAGAAATCAGAGAGAAGCCGTTAGGCTCTGGGGAATGGGAGCTACCACAAGTTAGCATCTGTTCCTTGATAAGTCCTTGAAGTACATTGACTCACTTAATGTTGTCATCAAGCATCTAAGAGAGGAATCAATGCACCCATTTTCCAGGTCAGGAGAGTAGGGACTAAATGAAAGGGGTTCTTTGATTACACAGACAACCAGTGTCTTTGGTTTCAAAGTCATGGTTTTTCTGCAGCACCATATACAATCTAAGGGAGCAGTTAGGAAGAAAGGCCTGGTACTGACATACAGGACAAAGTGGAAAGGCATCATGGCACAAAGGTAGCTTTCCTGTTCTTAGATAGCAAGTTCCACAAGACGCCTCATGAGTAATAATGACAGAAAGCAAAATGAACAGGTAGGAAATGTCTGAAACGTTGTCCTGGCAGTTGCATGACTGGTCACCATTGTCCAGTCTCCCCCACTGCCCATTCTCCTGTGTCCACTCACTGGTCTACAGAAAGCTTCATTCAAGACATCCTTATCATGCACACGTCTCTGGACAGGGCAGTGTGATGTGGCTTTTTCTTGACAGTCGCTTGCCCCATTATCTTCTAGGACCACGCAGAAACATGGTCCCTCTCTTTTGGCAGATTGTGGGCAGGTCACCTCAGCCCTAGAAGGCTTTAATGGCCTCAGAGCAATGTGAGGAAGGGTATGGGGCTTTCAGGAAGATGTTGAATGGGGACAAATAATTTTTGAGATCCAAGGAATTTGGAAGATTTTTGTCCAACTGATTTAATGAGCTGAGTTTAGAGCAAGAGCAGGCTTTGTTCCAGTGTTATCTGTGGGTGTCTCAGTCTTCTTTCTACACCAATAACCCCACACATTCTGTTCTTTGTTTAATAAACTCCTGTCCGTTCCCAAGGAACCAATTCAGGTAATTTGCCCCTGAATTCTTCCCAATCTCTCTAGGAAAAATGTTATCTCACTCAGTTCATATGAGTAGAATACTCAGGCACACACGTGGTACAGACAAATATGCAGGAAAAATGGCAAATAGGTTTGAAATATTGTCTTTAATTTTAAGATTATATATGGTACCTGAAGGTCCTGGAAATCTACTTGGGGTTTCTAGAACTTAGGTTTCCTGTTCTCTCTCTCTCTCTCTCTCTTCAGCATTTCCACGGGTGCCTGACCTCCATGGCTCTGACCAACCTCACATATCAACCACAGTTCCAGCTCCTCGGCTTGATGGATGGCACAGACCCCCACCCGCTGCTGTTTCTGCTTTTCCTTAGCATTTACCTGCTCAATGCCCTGGGTAATCTGAGCATGGTGGTGCTGGTGAGGTCCGACGGGGCTCTGTGCTCCCCCATGTATTATTTCCTGGGTCACCTAAGCCTCGTGGATGTCTGCTTTACCACAGTCACTGTCCCCAGACTGCTGGCCACTTTGCTCCACCCTGGCCAGGCCATATCATTCCAGGCTTGCTTTGCGCAGATGTACTTCTTTGTAGCTCTGGGCATCACTGAGAGCTACCTCCTGGCAGCAATGTCCTATGACCGTGCGGTGGCTGTGTGCAGGCCGCTACACTATGGTGTAGTCATGACACCCTGGCGCTGCTTTGTTCTGGTGGCTGCATCCTGGGCTGTGTCCCATCTGCATTCTCTACTGCATACACTGCTCATCTCTGCTCTCTCCTACCCTCGCTCCGCCCCCGTGCGCCACTTCTTTTGTGACATGACCGTAATGCTGAGCTTGGCAACCTCTGACACATCAGCTGCTGAGACTGCTATCTTCTCAGAGGGCCTCACAGTGGTGCTGACCCCTCTGCTCCTTGTGTCCCTCTCCTATGCACGCATCCTTGTGGCAGTGCTTGGAATGCGGACCACAGGAGGCCGGCACCGTGTCTTCTCCACCTGTGGGGCCCACCTGGTGGTTGTGTCACTTTTCTTTGGCTCAGTCCTCTCTGTCTACTTCCGTCCATCCTCTGCCTACTCGGCTCGCTATGACCGCATGGCTAGTGTGGTCTATGCAGTAGTCACACCGACCTTGAACCCTTTTATCTACAGTCTTCGTAACAAAGAGGTCAAGGGCGCCTTCAAAAGGGGTTTCAGATGGAGAGCAGCACTCCAAGATGAGTAATGGAAGGTCCGAGTAACTGGCATGTCAGTAACAGTACTGACTCCAAATCAATATGGTCTCATTGATTCTCTCTTTCTCCAAAAATCAACATATTGTCTTTATTCCTCCTTCCTTCAAGTTGTTAGTTTTGCTCCTACACAGACTTAAGTATGACTTGTTTACAGAGGACTTTGGTCTGGAAGGGCACGTTTTCCCAATGTAGGGGACTGCCATGGCACTGGGGTGGAGAGGGTCATTAGGAGGCAGTGCACCTTATTGAATACAAGTGACAGGGGAGTGGGGATAGGAGCTGGGTGTGGGAAGGGTATAACATTTCAAATGTAAATGCAGAGAGTATCTAATAAAAAATTAAAAAAAGAATTAGATCCCAAGCAAATATGACCACGCATTATATAGTGATATGTAACACAAAGTTAAATGACAGTAAATCTGATGCCTTTGTATGTTGTCTGGATGTTCAAAATAGTCTAGTGTTGTTTGGAAATTCTAAGTTTTGGAAATTGAAAAAATAAAAAGAAGGCAGAGAAAGGTAAGGAGAAACTGACCTGGTTATCTCTGCAGTGAGAACGTGGGACACAGGTAACACCAACAGGTGAATGGAGAAGCTGGAGAAGGAGGCACACGGGAGTGCTTGTGCCTTAATGGCAGCCATAGCCATTCAGGTTCTTCCTGGAACACTTCTAGATAATCCAAATGTGATTTTAACTTAATGCTTTTCTTCATAGATTATATATCCTGCATATGCATTGTGAACATTCAAAGAGACAAAATTCCCCCTTGTCTACCCAAACCAACCTCCACTGCCAGCCCAGCTTCTCTGTATGCAATTTCACTATAAGTCACTCTACTAAGTTTGCGATGAGCATTCCCTTGTCCACACTTTAACAATGCAGAGTGTCTTATCACTTTTTCACTATTACAGGGTAGAATGGACGTTTAGTGATGAACTGTTTAAGACAAATGCTGTGCTAAGTACACCATGCACATGACTCTCATTAAGCAGGAGTCCACAAGGGATTCACATTGTATAACACAGGAAAAAGATGAATGGAAGGTAGAGGCTGTCCCAAGGTCAGAAGCTCAAGGAGTTCACTTCCTGTCTTGAAAAGTAGTCTACCCATCTTTCCTTTTTAAAAATTGAACAAAGATAAATGTACAGATTTTAAAAACACTTTTGCATAACAGTATATGAATACATTTTTGTCAGTATTTGATTTTTTTAAAAGTTTGATGGTATGCTTTAAAATCTTACTAGTTAAAATGAGCATAAAGTACATGTAAAACAAGATGTAACCTGGAAATAGTCAAAATTTTCTTGGTGTGTAAAGATTAAGCATAATGACTTTTCATTTTTTTTGGCCTTTGGTTTTCTTAAACTTCATATAGTCTGTGAGTTGTTTCTGGGGTGTTCAGAGCTTTCTGGAGTTAGTATCCAATTATCAGTGACTGCATATTATGTCGTTCTTTTGTGACTGGGTTACCTCACTCAGGATGATATTCTCTAGATGCATCTATTTTCTTAAGAATTTCCAAAGTCATTGTTTCTGATAGCTAACTAGTACTCCATTGTGTAAATATACCACAATTTTTGTATCCATTCATCTACTGAAGGATATCTGGGTTCTTTCCAGCTTCTGGCTATTATAAATAGGGCTGCTATAAACATTGTGGTGCATGTGTCTTTGTTGTATGTTGGAGCTTCTCTGGGGTATATGCCCAGAATTGGAATAACTGGGTCTTCAGGTAGTACTATGTCCAATTTTTGGAGGAAATGCCAGACTGATTTCCAGAGTGGTTGTACCAGTTTACAACCCCACCAACAGTTGAGAAGTGTTCCTCTTTCTGTGCATCCTCACCAGCATCTGCTGTCATCTGAATTTTTGATCTTAGCCATTCTGACTGGTGTGAGGTGGAATCTCAGGGTTGTTTTGATTTGCATTTCCCTGATGGCTAAGGATGTCAAGCCCTTCCTTAAATGCTTCTCAGTTATTCGATATTCCTCAATTGAGAACTTTTTATTTAGCTATGCACCTCATTTTAAATAAGGTTGTTTGATTCTCTGGTATCTAACTTTTTGAGTTCTTTGTATATCTTGGATATTAGGCCTCTATCAGATGTGGGGTTGTTAAATATATTTTCTCAATCTGTTGGCTGCTGTTTTGTTTTCTTGACAGTGTTCTTAGACTTACAGAAACTCATTAAGTCCCATTTGTCATTATTTGACCTTAGAGCACAAGGCATTGGTGTTCTATTCAGGAAATTTTCTCCTGTGCCTATGTGTTCTAAGGTTTTCCCTATTTTTTCTTCTAATAGTTTCAGTGTATCTGGTTTAATGTGGAGATCTTTGATCCACTTGCACTTAAGCTTTGTACAAAAAGATAAGAAAAGGGTCTATTTTCATTCTTTTGCATGCTGAGTGCCAGTTGGACCAACACCATTTGTTGAATAGGCTGTCCTTTTTCCATTTAATGTTTACAGCTCCTTTGTCAAAAATCAGGTTACCATATGTGTGAGGCCTCATTTCTGGATCTTCTATTCTATTACATTGATCCACGTGCCTATCTCTGTACAATTACCATGTAGTTTTTAATACAATTGCCTTGTAATATAGCTTGAGGTCAGGGATGGTGATTCCCGCAGATTTTTTTTTTTTTTTTTTTTTTTTGTTGAGGATGGATTTTGCTATTCTAGGTCTTTTGTTATTCCATATGAAATTGCACATTGCTCTTTCCAACTCTATAAAGAATTGGGTTGGAATTTTGATGGTAATTTCATTGATTCTGTAGATTGCTTTTGGTAAGATGGCCATTTTTACCATATTGATACTTCCAATTCATGAGCATGGGAGGTCTTTTCATTTTCTGAGATCTTGCTAGATTTTCTTCCTTAGAGATTTGAAGTTTCTGTCATACAGGTCCTTCACTTGCTTAGTTAAGAGTCACACAAAAATGTATTTCAAATTGTTTGTGACTATTGTGAAGGGTATTTTTTCCCTAATTTTTTCTCTGCATGTTTGTTCTTAAAGTAGAGGAAGGCTACTGATTTGTTTGAGTTAATTTTATATCCAGCCACTTTGCTGAACTTGTTTATCAGCTGTAGGATTTCTCTGGTTGAATTTTTGGGGATACTTAAGTACACTATCATGTTATTTGCAAATAGTGATGTTTTTACTTCTTCCTTTCCAGTTTGTATCCCTTTGATTTCCTTTAGCTGTCTAATTTCTCTGGCTAGGATTTTCCTTCCCATGTTGAATAGGTAAAGGTAGAGTGGGCAGCCTTGTCTAGTCCCTGATTTTAGTGGGATTCCTTCAAGTTTCTCACTGTTAAGTTTGATGTTGGCTATTGGTTTGCTCTATATTGCTTTTATTATGTTTAGGTATGGGCCTTTGATTCCAGTTCTTTCCAAAAACTTTTAACATGAAGGGGTGTTGAATTTTGTCAAATGCTTTCTCACCATCTAGTGGTCTTGTTGTCAGTGATTGGTTCCTGTCTCTTCTGTGTACATTGCCTGTGTCCCTGGATCTCTGCTGTTCCTGGTGGAAGATGGCTGAGCATTTGGTCCGGATGCACGGGCCCTCTGGGTGGAAACGTGTCCCTTCAGCAGAGTTCCTGGTCCTCTGAACCAATTGGTGTGTAGGGGGGTGCTTTCCCTGTGCTCGGCCCAGACCTCTCTGTGCCCCAGTTATTCCCAGCACAGTTTCACCAGGCTTGTATTCCTGGATCTCCTCTACCCACCTTCCTACCTTACTACTTTTAACTGCTAATGTAAAAAGTGCTTAAACACATTTCTATTTACATTTATTTGCTTTTTCTATTATTATTATTGTTATTATTACTTTATTCTTTCTTTTGTGTTAGGTATATATTTATGTTTATTATCCTATTAATTATATCTAATATGCTAGTTCAGGGTATGTGCACCACACACCTTGGTGGAATCCCGATTTTCTCTAAACATCCTACTTTTTCACTTTTAATTTTTAATGATGCCTCTCTTCTTACTCATCTGGCTTGTTTTCACTCAGGATTCTTAGTGATGCTATTCTGTTTTGTGTGGTTTTACTTGCCAAAGCTTATCTTCTGTGTTAACTATCCCCAAAGAGTAGACATTTAGTTTTACCAATATTGACTCTATAGTTTTTATTGACATTCTACTCCATTGATGCTTTTCACTTCTGCATTTACCAATTTCTACATCTTACTTTTAGTCAACTTTGTTTTTCTTTGCTAGATTTTTTTAAGGCTTATGTATCATCTTGAGTTTTGGAAAGGGTGTGTCATAATTATTGTTGATGGGATTTGACATTTCTTCTGTTACTATGAACAATCTATATTTGTCCTTGGAGGATGGGGTTGATGACCCTTTCAGATTTCAAGGGTCCTGTCGATCTATCTAATGTACTCAGCTGTGTCTTGCATTTGGCTTTGGGTTCCAGCTTTAACTGTTTCCACAGAGTCTGATCTCTTGTCACTACAGCTTCTGGAAACTCAGGCTCTTGACTGCTATGACTGGGCTCTTTACTGCTATGACTGTATGGGCTCCACCAGTGCATGTAAGATTATTTTTTATATCTTCATGACTTAGAGTGGTCAAAAGCATTAGCATTTGTAAATGGAGTACTTTAGACACTTTTTCTAACTCATTGCTCCCAAGATATGGCTTTTGTAAAAACCTTCCTATGCTCAAGGAACCACTGGGCACATAGAGTGAGTTTGCCATTCCCTTTAAATACTTGAAGCTATCGAGAAGATTCTATTATTCTTTCATCCTTGAGCTAGAGCACAAGAACACACTCCTATACTCACATATAAATTTTTCCTAGAGACACTAGTATTGCACATTTTTTAAAGTTACGTGGAATGCGTTTGGAGCCCAGAGGACAACATGTAGGATTTGATTTCCTTTGTTTACTATCTGGTTCCTCCAGACAGAACTCAGGCCATCAGGCTTGTCCAAGGCATCTCTGCCACTAAACCATTTTATCAAGCTAGTCACTATACCAGGCAGCCTATGGTTACATTGTTTTCAAAGTAATATTCCATGTAGTTAGAGAACAGTGTCCACCCTTATCAGTATTTATGTTAGTTTTCATAGTGTATCTCCAGTAGCTAGAATATTTAGTTGAAAATTCTTCTTAGAAACTAGAAAACTTGCTAACATGGGTGGCTGCACAATTGCCATACAAAGAAGTAACTTTTAAAGCAAAAAATTGTTTAAACAAAAAAAGAGCTGTCATCTACTCTAAAATTATTAAAAATATTTAGAAGAGTAAAAGTAGAAATTAGTGTATAATTATTAAATGAAGTAATATATGGAATTTAATTGAAAAAATTCAAATATGTAGAAATATATTCTATATCCTCTTCTGTAGAAATAACTAACTTTGTTTAATAAATATATAATTTCATATAACTACTGCATAGTAATATGATTACAATGCAATTTCTAAACAGTTTGTTATACAATGTAATATATTAGACTATAAGCATATTTGAAAGAATTCTATCTCAAAATTTTTTTGAAAGAGAACATATTTTTAATTTTATGAAATACCACCTATATTTAGGTGTGCCTTTTTCTTATCTGAAGCATTTTTATTCTTTGCCAGTTTGTCAAATTCAAATAAAATTATATCATTTTCTTTCTCTCTTCTTCTTCTTCTTCCATTCCCTTTCATTTCCTGTTCTCACTGCTTCTCAAATTCATAGCCTCTTTTTATGTAATTATTATTGTTACATACATATGCTTATGAATATATAAATATTCCATAAATTAGTCCTGTTTGTGTGTATATTATTTGAGGGGTGACCACTTAGTATTAAATGACCCATTAGAGAGTACTTCCCTAGCAAAGACTAATTAATTTCCACACAGGCATTTCATTTTACTTATTTTTATTGAAAATAGAATTTTTATACAATTATTCTTGTCAGGGTTCCCCTTCCCCTAGTTTCTCCAGGATACTTTCCACTCATTCAGACCCATACCCTAGCTTTTTGATTAATCATTTTATTTGTTTGCATTTCAAATTTTGTCCTATTTTCCAGTCTCCCCTCCATGAACCCCACATCTCTCCCTCCTCTTTTTTTCCTCTAAGAGGGGCCTCCTCCATCCACCCACTCTTGCCTCACCCTCCCCTTCTCTGGGGCATCAAGTCTCCACAGGACCAAATGCCTCCTGTAGTGGTGAATTTTGGCTGCACAGCGTTGAACTCCCAGCAAGTTGAAGACACTCACCCACCTAGAAGCTCTCTCAGATCCCCAGATGGAAAACTCATTAGCTCATTTTAAACTGCCTTATTGTCTCTGTGACTGCGCTCTTCTAAGACTTCTGTGTCTATCATGATAATACCTTTATCCCTAGCTCAACACCTCTAAGTCTGCCCTCAACTGACCCCTGGGACTTTCTATTGGTTCCTAAAGTTCCCCAACCCCCCACTGATACTTATTGCTATTTGTTCTCATGACCCTCTGGACTTCTTTCCTTTTCTCGTACCTGGTCTTGATCTCTCTTTTTTCCTCCTCCCTCCATATCTCTTCCACTCAAGTTCCTCCCTCTTGTAATTATTTTGTCCCCTCTTGTAAGTGGGGTTGAAGCATCCACACTTTGGCCTTCCTTCTCATTAAGCTTCATATGATTTTTGAGTTGTATGGTGAGCGTTCTGAGCTTTTGGGCTAATATCTACTTATAAGTGAGTACATGCCATGCATGTCCTTTTGGGTCTTGGCTTCCTCACTCAGGATGATATTTTCTAGGTCCATCTATTTTCATACAAAGTTCATGAAGTTGTCATTTTTAATAGCTGAGTAGTATTCTATTGTATAAGTGTACCACATTTTCTGGGTTGTTTCCAGCTTCTGGCTATTATAAATAAGGCTGTTATGAACATAGTGGAGCATGTGTCCTTATATATTGGAGCATCTTTTGTATATATGCCCAGGAGTGGAATAGCTATATAGAGCTAAATAGATAGAGATTTTTCTAATTTTCTGAGCAATCACCATCTTGATTTCCACAGTGGTTGCACCACCTTGCACTCCCACCAACAATGAAGGAGTGTTCCTCTTTCTCCATATCCTTGCAAACATGTGCTGTCACCTGAGGTTTTGATCTTAGCCATTGTGATTGGTATAAGGTGGATTCCCAGGGTCATTTTGATTTACATTTACCTGATGATTTAAAGAAGTTCAACATTTCTTTTGGTACTTCTCAACCATTTGAGATGCCTTAGTTGAGAATACTTTGTTTAGCTTTGTGCCCCCTATTTAGTTTCTTGGAGTCTAACTTCTTGAGTTCTTTTTATATTTTGGATATTAGCCCTCTATGGGATATAGGGTTGGTAAGGAACTTTTCTCAGTCTGTAGGTTGCTGATTTGTCCTATTTATAGTGTCCTTTGCCTTACAAAAGTTTTTAAGTTTCATGAGGTCCTATTTGTCAATTGTTGATCTTAGAGCCTGAGACATTGGGGTTCTTTTAAGAAAAATTTCCCCTGTGCTGAAGTATTCAAAGCTCTTTTCAACTTTATTTTCTGTTATATTCCTCATGTCTGGCTTTATGTGGAGATCCTTGAGCCACTGGGACTTGAGCTTCGTACAAGGAGATAAAAATGGATCAATTTGCATCCTTGTACATGCATACCACCAGTTAGAGTAGCACCATTTGTTGAAAATGCTGATTTTCCCCCTCTGTATAGTTTTGATTCTTTGTTAAGAATCAAGTGTCCATAGGTGTGTGGATTTACTTCTGGGTCTTCAATTCTATTCCATTGATCTACCTGTCTCTTTCTGTATTGATACCATGCAATTTAAAAATCACAATTGTTCTGTAGTTCAGCTTGAGTTCAGGGATGGTGATTCTCCAGAAGTTGTTTTATTGTTGAGAATTGTTTTTACTAACCTGTTTTTGTTGTTGTTATTACAGATGAAGTTCAAAATTACTATTTCTATTTCTTTCTATAATTTTGATGGGAATTGTGTTGAGACTGTAGATTGGTTTTATTAAGATGGCCATTTTTACTATATTAATTCTACCAATCCATGAACATTGGAGAACTTTCCATCTTTTGAGGTCTTCTTTGATTTTTTTCTTCAGGGTCTTGAAGGTCTTATCATAAAGATCTTTCATTTTCTTTATTAGAGTTACTCAAAGATATTTTATATAATTAAGACTATTGTGAATGGTGTTGTTTTAAAATTTCTTTTAATTCCATTTATTCTTTGTGTAGAAGAAGGATGCTGATTTGTTAGAGTTAATTTTATATCAGTACACTTTTCTGAAGTTATTTATTAGGTATAGGAGTTCTCCGATTGAATTTTTGGGGTTGCTTATGTATACTGTCATGTCAACTGCAAACAGTGATACCTTGACTTCTTCCTTTTCAATTTATATCCATTGATCTCCTTTTGTTGTTTAATTATTCTACATAGAAATTCAGTATCATATTTAATAAATAGTAAGAGAGTGGACACCTTTTACTTGTCCTTGATGTTAGTGGAATTGCTTCAAATTTTTCCCTATTTAATTTGATGTTGGCTGTTGGTTTGGTGTACATTGCTTTTATTGTGTATAATTATGTGCCTTGAATTCTTGATCTTTCAAAGGCTTTTAACATGAAGGGGTGCTGTATTTTGCTGAAGAATTTTTCAGCACCTAATGAAACAATCATGTGATTTTTTCCTTTGAATTTGTTTATATAGTGGATTGCATTGATGAATTTTCATATATTAAACCATGCTTGCATCCCTGCTATTAATCCTACTTGATTGTGGTCATTGATGGTTTTGATGTGTTCTTGGTTTCAGTGTGCAAGTATTTTATTGAGTTTATTTGCATTGATATTCATAAGTGAAATTGGTCTGAAGTTCTTTTGTTGGGTCTTTGTTTGGCTTGGGTATCAACAAAACTGTGGCTTCATAAAGTGAATTAGGTTTGTATTGTATCTGTTTCTATTTTGTTAAATAGTTTGAGAAGTATTGATGATAGGTCTTCTTTGATGGTCTGATAGAATTCTGCACTAAAATCATCTGGCCCTTAGATTTTGTTTTGTTCTGTTTTTCTGTTTATTTTTTTTCATCTTACAACTTTATTTTAAAAAAGTGGGATACATGTACAGATTTTAAAAGGCATTTTGGCATAACAATATATGAATATATTTTTGTCAGTACTTAATTCTTTTAGAGGTTTGATAGCATGTATTGAAATCCTACTAGTCACCATAAGCATAAAGTACATGTAGGACAGAGCGTAACATGGAAACAGTCAGTTTTCTTGGTGTGTATAAATTAAGCATAATGATCTTTGAATACCAAAAATTGCCACGAGGCTATATTCTTTGATCTTGGATTAGTAATAATTTAAGATCCAGGTACACTCCACTCTGAAAATAAATAGATTTATTTATTTTCCTAAGAAGGACTGAGGCTTTCATTTTTTGGCCTTTGATTTTCTTGAGGTCATATGGCCTGTTAATTGATTCTGAAGTGTTCAGAGCTTTCTGGGGTTAGTATCCAATTGTCAGTGACTACATATTATGTCTGTTCTTTTGTGACTGGGTTGCCTCACTTTTGCTTTCTGTTTTGGTTGAGAGACTTTTGATGTCTGCTTCTATTTCTTTAGGGTTATGGAACTGTTTAGATAATTTTTCTGGTCCAGATTTAACTTTGGTATCTTGTATCTGTTTAGAAAATCATCCATTTAATCTAGAGTTTTCAGTTTTTTTGAAAGATCTGATGGTTTTCCGAATTTCCTCAGTTTTGGTTATGTCTCCCTTTCCCTTTTTGATTTTGTTGATATGGATACAATCCCTGTGCCCTTTAGTTAGTTTGGCTAAAAGATTGACTTATATCTATTGAGGCTTGTCTTGTGTTTGATTATATTGAGTCCATTGCTATTGAGAGATATTAAAGATGAATGATCATTGGTTTCTTTCATTTTATTGTAATGGTGGTATTATGTTTGTGTGGTTCTCTTCTGTGGGAGTTTATTGTGAGATGATTAATTTTTTGTTTTTTTCATGGTTGTAGCTTCCCTCTTTTTGTTGGAGTTTTCCTTTTATTATCCTCTGTATGGCTAGAATAGTCAAAAGATACTGTTTAAATTTGATTTTGTCCTGGAATATCTTGGTTTCTCCATCTATGATGATTGAGAGTTTTGATGGGTATAGTAGTTTAGGCTGATATTTGTGTTTTTTATGGTTTGTATGACATCTGTCCAAAAGGTCTTCTGACATTTATACTCTCTGTTGAGAAGTCTGGTATAATTCTGATAAATTTTCCTTTATGTGTTATTTGGCCTTTTCCCTGAACACTTTTAATATTCTTTCTTTGTTGTGTGCATTTGGTGTTTTGATTACTATGTGATGGGTAGAATCTATTTTGGTGTTCTGTAGGCTTCTTGTATGTTTATGGACATCTCTTTCTTTAGGTTATGGAGGCTTTCTTCTGTGATTTTATTGAAGACGTTCACTGGCCTTTTGAGTTGGGAATCTGCTCTTTCTTCTATTCCTATTATTCTTAGGTTTGGTCTTTTTACTGTGTCTTGAATTTCCTGGATGTTTTGGGTTAGGAGATATTTGCACTTTGTATTTTCTTGGACTGTTGTGTTAATATCTTCTGTAGTATTTCCTGCATATGAGACTCTCTCTTATATCTCTTATATTCTGTTGATGATTTTTGTATCTGGAAATCTTGATCTCTTTCCTAGGTTTTCCATATCTATGATATTTTTTGTTTCTGTTTCCATTTTTAGACCTTGGATTGTTTTGATCAATTCATTCACATAGTTGATTGTGTTTTTCTGTATTTCTTTAAGGGATTTATGTGTTTCCTCTTTAAGAGCTTCTACCTGTTTACCTATGTTCTCCTGGAGTTTTTAAGGGAGTTACTTATGCCCAGTTGAAGGCCCTCTATTATCTTCATGAGTTGGGATTTTAGGTTGGAATCTTGCTTTACATATGTGTTAGGGTATACAGAGCTTGCTATGGTAGGAAAGCTGGGTTCTGATTGTGCCAAATGGCATTCATTTCTGTTGCATATGCTCTTGTGTTTGCCTCTTGACATCTGGTTGTCTTATCTGTTAACTGGCCTTGCTGTCCCTGACTGGATCTTGTCCCTCCTATGAACCTGTGAGTCTAGTTGTGTCAAATCACCAGGGAGTCTATCTGTCCCTGGGTGTGGGAGGGGGTCTGGAGTGCCAGCTCTGCCCCCTGGCCAAGTTGTGGGCCGGAAAGAAGTTGCCCACACCCTATCTTTTTTTCTTATTAGAAATTCAACTGGCATCTAAAAATAAAATAAAATGAAATAAAATTTAGAATAGGACAAAACAAAAAAAAGTGCCAAGAAAAAGCACATTAACAACTAACAGACTCAGAGATACACACATTTGCACACAGAGAAATTTTATACAACCACAGATTTAAAAACAATGATATATAATAAGTAAGAGACCTGTGAAGTAGAACAAACAAAAACACCCCCAGAAATAATCCCCTTTGAGTATATTCTGCTGGTTATGCACTCCTGGGACTGCAACCTAATTTTAACTTGTACAGATATTTTATATGTATGTCTACCAAAGTGTATCTTATGTGCTTAGGCAGAAATATGATGGCATCTGGAAATGCTAGAATGAAGAAAAAAATTGAATATAAACAGCATAATTCAAAGTTAGTATATTGAAGTATCAACGACAGTGACATCTGATTCATTGATGATGGAGAGAAAAGAAAGAGGATAATTATTCCTAAACCAGATTTAAAGTGGATCAGAAATAGAGCTTTAGAGATCAAGATTGCATAGTGTGAAAATGATGCTAATATTTTAATGAAAACTCCTTTGCAAGGACTAATGCAAAAAAAAATGATCCAGGAAACCTTTTCTACTCCAAATTTAAAATCTTTAGCAAGATAAAAGTAGACAAATGGTCAGCAGAGGAAAGGCCATCAATCAAATCAAGTGGCAACATCCCTAACAGAAAAATGAAAAGAAAGCAACTTAAGACAAAGATGTTGCCCAAATAACACATGAAAAAAATGGTTGACAAATTAAAAGTTGACTTCACCAGTACACACAGTGGTTTAGCTTAAAAACAGTAAAATCTCACATTTTAGCTATCACAGCAATAAACATCTAAGAGCACATTTCCAATACTAGGGACACTAAAGAGGCAGTCACATCCTCTTTTTCTTTGGAGAGCTTAGAGTAGAAGAATGTCTTCGGCAATTTGGCAGTTTCTACCCAATTATAAAATGTTAATATTTTCTGAATGAATGTACTTAGTTCTGAGAGTGTTTCCATAAGAAAATAGGACAATGCTACAAAATATTGGGATTAAGACATAGAATTGAAACAGTATTTTGTAAATCAAGGATAAACTAAAAAACAACCCAAAAGTCCACCAAAAGTATGTTGCTGAAATACATTTTTCTGAAAGTGTCACGAGTCCTGTCAGATGTGGTGACAGTACATACTCATAGTCATAGCACAAAAAAGATGGAGAAACAAGGATCACTGTAAATTCAAGGTCATCATGAGCAATACAGAGAGACCTTGCATCAAAACAAAACAAAAACAAAAAGCATTACACATCCCTATGTGAAATTCCAAGTTCACAATGCATTTTAGGTAAAAGAAATTAAACAAGTCTTTAGTTCCAATTACTTATTATATATAATTCTAGGCTGTGTATAGGCAATATATAGAATAACAACTGTTAACTGCTTTGATAGAGAAGGAAACAGAACTGACAGAGACCTTCACTTTTTGCCACCTAGATACCTTCAAGCAGGTATGCCCTATTTTAGTAGTCAATGCATTTTTGGATAAGTGAAGAGTGTCAACATAGGCATTACTAGGAAGATTTCCTTTAAAGGTAATGTTTAAGGCATGTTTTAGGAAATATGAAAATGCACTCAAGAAATAATCTAGAATAAATATGGAAAGCAATGTTTAAGGCTTTGTTCATTTTAGGTCACCTATCTTCAAGACATGTATACTTTTTTTGGAAAATAAAGAGAGCACATTATTTCAACATATAAGGGAGGAAAAACTTAACTAGGATTAACAAATAAATTCTAGACCTATCACGATTTATATTTCCTTAGAATATACTATGTGCCACAGCTTTACTATCTATAAATTAAGCAACCTATAATAGGACTGGATAGCTTGTTCTAGATTACAAAACCTTAATTCAAAAAAGGAATTAACACCTAATATGTAAACATAATAGAAGTAGATAACCATTAGCAGACAAATTATTGTTGATATGAAATCCAAAAGAAATGATAGTTTTGGTATGTGGCCATTAAATAATCTTATAATCAACACATTAAAAAAGCTATGAAGTAATCTGAAACAAGAAAAATGACTCCACAGAACAAATGCATTGTTCAGGGCATGTATATATTAAATATATATTAAATTAGAAATACTCCTCAAGTATAATGCTAAATTTAAGAACCGTGAGAAATTCTAACTACTGAAACTTGAAGAAAGCCTCTGCGTACTATTTGAAATTGGACCTACTATTTGAGAACATATTTTAATATTTAGAATCACTGTCCCAGAGAAAGCTTAGCCATCCACTTTGAAAACACCCTTTTAAAAGCTCCCTTTATATCCTGATTCCTGAAGCTGTAGATAAAGGGGTTGAGCATAGGGGTCACCACTGTGTACATCACAGCCATGGCAGTCTCCTTAATGGTCGAGTTATTAGCTGATGGACATAAGTAGAGACCAACAATTGTGCCATAAAAAAGAGACACCACAGAGAGGTGGGAACTACAGGTGGAGAAGGCCTTGCGGATGCTTCTAGAAGAGGGGACCTTGAGGATGGAGAACAGTATTTGTGCATAGGATGAAAATATCAGCAGGAATGGGACAATAATGACAAGTGCTCCCAAGATAAATATCATCAACTTATTGATCTGAATGTCAGAGCAGGCTAACTTAAGAAGAGCTGACATGTCACAGAAAAAGTGCGGGATCACATGGTTAGCACAGAATGAGACCCGAGCCATGAGCATAGTGTGTGACAAAGAGATGACTATGGTCAGTAACCAAGATAGTGCCACCAGGCAGAGACACAGCTTCGGGCTCATGATGCTAGTATAGTGCAGGGGGAAGCAAATGGCCACATAACGATCATAGGCCATGGCCACAAGGAGGAAGCTCTCAAGATCTGCAAAGAGCAGAAAAAAGTACATTTGTGCCAGGCAGCCTGCATAGGAGATGGATGGAACTTGCTTTTGCATGTTCTGCAGCAATTTCGGAATGGTCACTGAGGAAAAGCAGAGGTCAGAGAAGGACAAGTTACTGAGAAACAAGTACATGGGTGTGTGGAGATGGGAGTCCAGGTGAATGAGGATGATGATGATGAGGTTCCCCAGGGCAGTGGTGAGGTACATGGCCAGGAACAGGGCATAGAACAGGTCTCGATGGTGTGGTTCAACAGGCAAGCCTAGAAGGAGGAACTCTGGCACAAACGTTTGATTTCCTGTTTCCATGTTGACTTCTTCACCTTTTCAGATTTAAGAACGGTTGTACAAATATACAAACATACACAAAGCCAATGCTTTAGGAAGGCATTTTCAAATCTAAATTTAACACTTGTGAATAATTAAAAGATTACTTCATTATTTTGCATTTTAAAGGTGTGTAATAAATAGTTACATAAAGCAAAGAAGCAAGGGCATAGGTTAAATTCAGAAATGCTGAATTCTTTAGGAATATTCTTCTGAAAGTACACTTGTTATCCCAGCCATTTGGAAAGCTAAAGCTGGAGGATCTGAAGTCCAAGGCCTGCCTGGGCCATGTAACAAGCTTGAGGCCAGCTTGGCAACTTAATGAGACACATCTCAATCTAAAATTAAAAAGTACTGGGCTTAGAATTTCTACTGCTGTGATAAAACATCATGACAAAAAGCAACTTTGGGAGGAAAAGATTTGTTTTGTTTACACTTCTGCCTCACAGTCTATCAACAGAGGAAATCAGTCCAGAAATTTAAGCAGCCAGTTACTGATGCAGAAGCCATGGAGGGATGATGCATACTGAAGTTCTCCATCTGCTTTCTTGTAGTAGCTAGGATCATCACCCACAATGAGCCATTGCCTTCTGCATCAAACATTACTTTAAAAACAAGTTCCACAGGCTTGCCTAGAAACCAGTTTGGTAGAGGCATCTCCTCAATTGGGGTTCCTTCTTTCCAAAGAACTCTAGATGATGTCAAGTTGTCATGCAACTAGTCAGCACAAGCTGTGGGTGTAGTTTAGTAGTAGAGTACTTTGTTAGTATGTATAATACACAATGTTCAATCCTTAGCATTGGATTAAAAAAGTTTTATAAGTGTGCCATGAGTGGAAATGGATGAATAAAAAATACAAATGAATAAAAAACAACACACTAGTCAGAAAATTATTAACCATTTTAATTTCTCTGGAATGATGTCACAGGGAAAGTGCTGGTGAAAATGCTGACAATGGTTTTGTTAATAAGTCAGCAGCAACAATTACCTGAGCTTGTTCTTTCCCTGTATCAGGATATTCACATGGAACACATGGGCTTCTTTACTTTTCGTAAAAACCTTATGAGATGGGTACTATAACTTTTATTTTTAAGAGAAATAGCCAAGAATTTATGTTTATTTATTAATTCATCCAGGGTCATAGACCTTTTAAGCAACAGCCCTGGGTGTTAAGTCCAGATAGTCTCACTTCAGAGCCTTGTTTTTATCTAGGAGAATGTCTGGGAATGACTACACATTCAGATTTGGTTGTACTATCTGAAGAAAACCACAGCAGTGGAAAAAGACAAAGTGAGTTGTTTTTCTTCTTTACCAATATCTGACAGCTAAGGGAAGCTGCAAAAGGGATATCCAGCAACACTGCCAATTCCAGTTGTTCAGAGAACAAAGCAAGCAAAGCAATGGACCAGTTTGGTAGAAAAGCACAAAAGAACTAGAAACCATGGAGTAGACAGTAGAAATAAACCAATTCAGGGGTCAAGGAACTGATAGTAGTCCCTAAGTTGACTGAATATTTGAACACGTAGAGAATGACCATGAGAAACTAACTCCTAATGGTGAGTCTTTCATCTCTCCCTATTATTTCCCTCCATTGAGTAATCTCTGTACTCATCATTTCAGGATGCAGAAAGGAGAGACAAACAGAAACCATAGTTTTCTTAGATTTGTTTTCCAAATCCTGAAACACAGAATTATTTAAAAAAAATACTGGCATCTCCAAACAGTAATGAGAAATCAAAACAATATGCAATAACAACCTCCTGGAAAAAGAGGAGAAAAATATCGTCTCCAGGGAATTCAAGAACAACTCCCTGATATGAGAGGCAGAGTATCAAGTCAATGACCTGTGTGTGGGTTCCTCTAAAGAGGACAATGCCATTAGCAGACATGAAGATAAGACACAACTTGAATATATGGGAGCATAATGCCTTTCAAAATTACCACATTTCATAAGGCCAAAATACGACAAATGTAATGAGTTGTCTTCCATAAAGAGAAAAAAAGCATGATACTAATGTGTATTGGAGAAGCAAGAAGGCAGTAAATGTTGCATGTATGAATCCTGTTGTGCCATGCTCCAGGTAGCCGATGGGCAGCACTCACTTTTTTCCCCAAACAATTAGAGATAAGCTGAAGAGAAAATTATCTCTAATAAAAGTTTTTAGGTTACCAGGCACGGTGGAGCATGTCTTTAATTCCAGTACTTTAATCCCAGAGGAGGGCAGATCTCTGTGGGTCCAGGGCCAGACTGGTCTACAAAGAAAATTCTAGGACAGCCAGGACAGTTTCATAGAGAATCCTTGTCTCAAACAAAATAAAACAAGTTCTTAGATCAACAGTAAGTGTATGAAAATATTGTTAGCATTATTATTCCTCAGGGAAATAAATAAATAAATTGAAATCACTGGAAGGTAGTACTAATCTCACCATAAAAGCAGGAAAAAAAACAGGTTAGAAATAGTAAATGTTAGCAATATGTAAAGCCACACTTTCATACCAGTAGCATTTTATTTTTATGTGGCTAGAGAGATGGCTCAGTGATTAAGATTGACCACTGGTTATTTTTCCAGGCAATCCCAGATCGTTTTCCAGCACCCACATTGGTGGCTCACAACCACCTATAACTTCACATCCAGGGCATCTTGGCTTCTGGCTTTTGTGGATACTATATAAATGTGGTGTATAGACTCACATGGAGGCAAAATACCCATATACATGAGGATTAACTAAAAATTTAAATGTTTATTGCTTTATAATTATGCACATATATAAAATTTAAGGCAAGAATCTGAAATAGCAAACATACAAAAATTAATTAAAAATTTAAATATACATTGCTTTATAATCTTATTTATTATGTTATTCATAGTGAGGATAAGAAATAATAAAAACACTTTGTTACCTGTAATTCTTAAAATCCAGCATCCACCCACTTCTACACTTGCCTGGTTCAGAACCCGATTGAGATAAGTTGGCAACTGAACACTCTGTGTTAAAGAAAAGGGGATTTGAACAAGAAACTTTTAGTCACAAGTCCTGTAACTCAAAGGTATAAAAATTATTTCTTCGAGGAGGCTCAGGACAGTGATGACCTGGTAAATTTCAGTAGCTGATCAGTTCTAGCTAACTCACAGCATCCTTATGTTGGGTATCTCAGGCATCACCCATGGCATTTTTTTTTTAAATTTTTTTTAAATGACTTTATTTTACAAAACAAAGATAAATGTACAGATTTTAAACATTTTTTGCTTAAAATTATACATTTTTGTCAGTATTGTTTTTTCAGACATTGAAATAATTTTTACATAAAACAATGTGAATATATATTTTTAGTCAGTACTTGATTTTTTTCAAGGGCTTGACAGTATGCATTGAAAACCTAATAGTTACAATAAGCGTAAAGTACATGCAAAACAAAACGCAACATGGAAATAGTCAAAGTCTTCTTGTTTTGTAAATATATGTATATTTTTTGTTTTCTTTATTTCTTGGACTTCATACAGTCTGTGAGTTGTTTCTGGGGGAGTGTAAGCCTCTGGGGTTAGCATCCCACTATCAGTGACTGCATATTATGTCTGTTCTTTTGTGACTGGGTTATCTCACTCAGGATGATATTCTCTAGATGCAGCCATTTTCTTAAGAATTTGGTGAGAGTTTTCCAAACACATGAGAGAAAATTCTATCCTGTAAAGGACCAATTGCATTAAAATACATTAGTGCTTTTTTTAAACTATCAAAATGGGGATGGACTGTAGCTCCATGGTAGAAATTTTGTCTAGGGTGTGAGACTTGAACTTTACTCACCAGCATCACATACAAGACCATTTTGATGGTAGGCATGAGTTCAAAAACTGTCGCAAGATTTCAGTTAGGAGGAATGAGACAGAGAAATCTATTACACAAAATTGTGACTGCAGAAAACAATGTATCTTCTTTAAAGTATTTTGAAATGGATATAAAAATGTTCTTCTTACAAAAATAATAATCATGTGAATCAAGGTAAATTGCTAATAAGCTAGAGTTAGCAATTCTGCATTGCATATAGTCTTCAGTGCATCATATAGTCTTCAGTGCATCATATTGTCTAAGATAAGCACACACAGATATAACCATTATACTGCAGCAATGAGATACATGAACCAAAAAGTTGGATGTGATCACAATGGAAAGCACTAATTAAACAAGGGAAAATTAACCATTAGTGATATGAGAAAGCTACAAGTGTGAACCATATATAGAATTTCAGTTTATTTTTAGAAATAAAACATATTTTCTCTGTACTTTGTCCTTATTTTGTGAAATTCATCTATTTTTGGACACACATTTTGTTCCTCAATTGCATGTTATTTTAATGTAAACTCCATAATATATTCATTTATTATATTGATTTGTGTTTCATTTTACTAAGCATGTTTAAATAAAAAACTAACAAAACCAATTTCACTAACAGTTTATTTAAGCCTGTATACCAAAACCATCCATTTCAATCTCTAATAGAAATTAACATATTTCTCCTTCCTTTATCAAAAATGCCCAGTACACATATAGAACAACTTGTCTGAATTATTCTTTTTTTAAGTAATCAGTGTTAATTTGTAGTTTATGGTTAACTTATTAGAACATTATCTGAGGTATAGCTTCTCCATGGAGAATTTTACATATATTAACATGATATATAAAGCTATTATAAATTTGGCAGCACAAGAGCACTACAAATTTGCCATTGGCATGGTACATGCTTGGGCAAACTCTGAACTATATAGAACTCTTGAGGAGAAAGTCAAATCATGTCAGACCAAAACCAAACCAAACCAGCAGCAACAGCAAGAGCAGCAGCAGCATCTTTGGCAAAGGCCAGGTCACTATGGACAAATTAAAATGAGGCTCATTGGTAAACCCTTCCCATAACACTCCTTACACTTTTTCAAAAGCTATAATTTCTTTATGCCCTCCATGAAGGGTGAGGTAGTGGTGGATCATGGATCAGTTAGTTGTAAGCATTTAAAGAGCATCACAGCCTTGGGCCCTTGACAACTCTCCTGAGTTTCTTCTTTACCAGCTTCATCCTGGAGCAGGTAGTACGCATATACCACCAGCCTTCTTGTTGGTATGTACTTACCTCTCCTACCTCACAAAGAAGATACAATTTTTCTATATGCTTTCACTCTCCTAATTCTTCAGCCATATTCTGCAGAGAGGAAAGTATTGACTAGTCTACCTAAGTACAAGGGCCACTAAGAACACAGGAGCTGCTTATACTGCAGAAAGACACAAAGGATTCATTTGGAGGCAACTGAGATAGGAAAATCTCTCTTGCCACCTATAGTCACTAAACTTTAAAAATTTTTGCATCTAATTCTTTATTATGATAAATCTGTTTGTATTTTATATGTGTAGATGCTTTCCCTGCATATATGTTCATGATGACATGTATACTACTGCCCATCATGGCCAAAAGGAGCATTAGTTCTCCTGTAACTGGAGTTACATATTGCTGTGAACTACCATGATGGTGCTGGGAATTAATTCCAGGTATAACTAGTTTCCTCAACTACCAACTCATCCCTTTACTCATGTATTGAATTATTGACAATGAAACTATTAGACAAATGGCTGCTCTACTTCTTTTACTCTTATGTATCACCAGGAAGGGATGAGAAGATGGCTCAGTGGGTAAAGTACTTGATACACAAGTACAAAGATCTGAGTTTGGTCTCCAAGCACAGGTATTAAAAGCCATGCATGGCCATGCATGTGTAACACCAGCTCACTGGGGGTAGAGACCATGCATCTCTGAGTTCAGTGGCTAGCTAGCTAAACTGAAACAGAGAGCTTTAGTTTCAGTGAAAAGACTGGATCAGAAATTAACATGGATAGCAATTAAGGAAGGCATCTTACAGCAACCTCAAGCCCCTGCATGCATATACTCCCATAAATAAACACACCTACACACGAGCAGGTACATTTCTGTGTACCACACAGAAATAAATACAAAAAACATAAACAAATATAAAATAATTCATGTCCAGGGAACATTAGAGGCATCAGAGTTGAAGAGAATACAATGAAGAGAGAAATCCTAAGATATCAAGGAGCATGTTGTGATATGTACAACACTTATGAGCACTTGATGAACAGGGATAAAATGTAGCTTCTTGTAAAGATACCCCTTGGACAGTCCCTTAAATACTGTTGTCTTAGACATCAATCAATATTTTCAGAGGCCTTTAAGAGTCTTGATCCATTAGCTACTGTCTACGATCTTGGCAAATTGAGGGTAAATTGCTGGCCTTTCTCTCAAATTTTAATGACTTGCAGTTCATATTTTGGAACTGTGTTTAGAATTATTAATTTGTAAATTAAAAAGTCATGAAAATACATCATAGATTCCTTTCTATTAAGATCACTGGTGATCCCCAATTACAAAGAAATTATTTAGTGCTGGTAATAGTGAAGCATAAAGGTGGTGGTTTCTAGATTGTCCTATAGAATTGTCCTTTAGAACTATCTGTGAGAAAGAATCTTCTGAATCCTATGAAAGCTCACCTAACTGATCTGACTGTGGCTCTATCCAGGTCCTGCTTCCTGACTCCTGCTTCCAAACTGTGCATTTCCAGATGAAGTCCTTATAATTGTCCTTACCCCTTCCTTTACAGGGCACTGACTCCTGGGATCCCTGAGTCCCAGAGAAGCTCATTAGTAATACACCTAGTATTTTCCCCTTTACATTATTGCTATGTCAATGTAAAACACATATCTAAATAAATTATGTTACCAGTGAGAATTCTGGTTTCATTTCAATTCCAACGTTCTCTGGAATGATTCATTTATCCTCAATGGTCATTTTTGCTATTTTTTCTATTGACTTTTGCAGTAGCAGGACACAAAAGAATTGAAAGCAACGATGACTTCCAAATCTTATGACCATATCACACTGAAAGGTGTAAATTGTTTGCTAGATGAATTATTTGTCAATAAAGACTTGGTAGCACAAAAGAACACTCATGGTATGTACCCACTGATAAGCAGCTGCTAGCCCCAAAAGCCCAGAATACCCAAGAAACAATTCACAGAACTTATTAAGCTCATAGAGAAGAAAGGCCAGAAGGTGGATGCCTCCATCCTTTATAGAAGGGAGAACAAAACACTCACAAGAGGAAATATAGGGACAAATAGAGGAACAGGAATTGGAGAAAGGATCATCTAAAGACTGCCTCACCTGGGGATCCATCTCATATGCAGCCACTAAACCCACACACAATTGCTGATGCCAAGTAGGACTTACTGAAAGGAATCTGATATCCTCAGAGGCTCTGCCAGAACCATACTGATACAAATGTTGTATCCTTGTAGCTAACCATTGGACTGAACGTGGGGACCCCAATGAAGGAGCTAAGGAAAGGACCGAAGGAGCTGACTGGGTCTGCAACCCCATGGGAAGAACAAAGTTATCAACCAACCAAAGCCACCACAGCTCCCAGGGACTAAAACACCAACTAATGAGTTTGCCTGGAGCGACCCATGGCTTCAGGTGCATATGCAGCAGAAAGTAGCATTCTCTGGCATCAATGGGAGGAGAGGTCTTTGGTCCAGTGAAGGCTCACTTTCCCCACACAGAGGAATGCCAAAGCACTGATGTGAAAAAGAGTGGTTGGGAGAGGGGAGCACCTTCATTGAGGCAATGCGGGGGGGGGGGAGGGGATTGATGGGAAAGGGAATAACATCTGAAATATAAATACAGAGAATATCCAATAAAAAAAGACTTGAAAAAAACTGCATTAGGATCAAATACTGTACCACTTGATACATTGCCTTCTGTTATTCAGTGACTATTTTCTCTTTGTTTCTCTGCCTTTGTCTCAGTCTCTCTCTCTCTCTCTCTCTCTCTCTCTCTCTCTCTCTCTCTCTCTCTCTCTCTCTCCCTGTGTGTGTGTGTGTGTATTCTACCCTTTTCCTTTGGCTACACTTTAAGTTCTGTGATATAAAGTAATGTGTTCATTGATCCTCATAGACCTTCTTTTCATTGGTTTGTTATATCATTTCTGCGTGATAGTTGCTATATCACTACTATGCACAATGTAGTAAGTCACATGCTATGGTGGAAAACAGCAGCCAAGGTAGCATGATTTCTGGCCTTAGAAATCTCAAATCTAGTTGTTATAGAGGACAACTCATGAACCTAATAATAAAGTTGCAGTTTTTTACCAGTAACTTACTAGTAAAAGTAATCAAAGATGTGCTTCAATATTATTAAGGGAACTTAATTTTATTCACTGATTGAGGGAAGATATTCTCATTTTCTTTATTATTTTCTTTTATTATTCTTGAAATTATAATATTGTGTCATTTTCTTGTTCCATTTACTCCTTCCAAACCCTCCCATATAAACCACCTTGGTTTTGTTCAACTTTAATGTCTCTGTTTTATTAATTGTTGATTCATAAATATTTCAACAAATTTACACTTGGAAAGCCAGAGGTTATCAAGAACTTGAAAATTTACAAAGTAAGGGAAATTCATGGTTGCTGAGGTGTACTGGATATTTTATGTATTTACATTTCAAATGTTATTCCCTTTCCCGGTGCCCCTCTCTCCCATACCTCCTCCCCCTGCTTCTTGGAGGATGCCTCCTCCCAGCCACCCACTCCCATCTCAACATCCTGGCATTCCTATACACTGGGGAAATATGCATTCACAGGATCAAGGGCTTATCTTACTATTGATGCCAGAAAATGCTATTCTCTGATACATATGTAGCTGGAGCCATGGGTCCCTCCATGTTTACTATTTAGTAGGCAGTTTAATCCCTGGGAGCTCTCAATTATCTGGTTGGTTGATAGTGTTGTTATCCTTATGTGGGTTGCAAACACCTTCAGACCCTTCAGTTCCTTTTTTATACCCTTATAAAAACAGAATATAAGGGTGATTGTTATGATATAACAGAGGTTTCAAGCTAGACAAGGTATACAGGGCTAATGTCCAACACTAATTGTTCAGCCAAGTTCTACATGCTTTGCTGACTTCTAAGGCATATACAGAGAACCACAGATAACCTGGATATTTCACTGTCTGAGGAAATTCCTTGGTTACTGAAAGGCACACAGTACCTCTGGATCCACAGACTCTAACATGATAAACTTATGACACATGTTTCCCAAAGAAGCAAGACTTGGCCAATACAATGATTTTTTTAAACAAATCTCCACATTTCATTCTCCAGCCACTACAGGCTCATGGCTATATAATAATGTGCATTGTATTTAGATCAACTTTAGTACTAACAACTGTCTTTACAGAATCATTACTGCTCAAAAACCACAAGTGAGTTCAGAGACTCAAAGGACTCTTGTAGGTACAACCCCCTTTTAAGTAAAAACAAAAGAAAACAAAACAAAAACGCACTGGAATAAAAACAACAAAATAAACAAGCAGGCAAGCGAGCAAACTAACAAATTAACACTCCCAAGCTCAAAACAGGAAAACAATACCTCCAATATTTATTAGAACAGAGAGTTCCTTAACACTTCAATGGAAAAGAATGAATACCTACTAAAGAAATAGTAGATAGAACAATAGAAAAACCCAGAGAGGCTAAAATACAAATTCTGTTGCTTCATGTTTGGAGATTATCTTTCAAAGGGATTAGATAGCTCTGCCTCTCCTGATTTTATGCCTCCAGTGTACAGGTCTTTCATGAGCTGCTTCCACTGACTTTGCAGAGCTTTTATTGGTCATAGTCTCATTGTTCTTGCATCTAGGGGTCTCAGCTAAAACCCAAGATTGTTTTATAGCTTCACTCAGTGGCCTCATACAGTCTTGTGCCCTCTCAGAGCCTTCAAGCAGGGATTCCTCTACCACATGCGACATGTCATTGTTGGCTCCATGAAACCATAAAAAAATAATCCATGAGCCCTTCACTCTCAAATATGCCATGTTTCTAAGCACAACACTATGTCGATGGAACTGCCAACTTTAGTTACTGGTCTCTGACTCATCAACCTTATGCTCTCTTTTCTCTATTGAAAGCTTACCTGGGTTTAGTCTTTCCTTGGTACTGCCCTTCTTGCTCAGATGGGTAGGCATCCTGGAATACAGAAACCCAGGAAGTCCATGGCTCTGAGGGGAGAAGTTTTACAATGAAATGGTATACTGAGTGATGGGGGCCCAGGAACCACACAGCTCCAAGGTCAGAGAGTGTCTCATTGGAAGGCCATTCTGAGACATGGGTGCCTAGGAACCACACAGCTTTGTGGTTAAACAGTGCCTCAAGGAAAGAATATTCTGTGACAGGATCCCAGAAACCACATAGCTCTGAGAGGAAGCTTTCTCAGCATAAGTGTTGCAGATCTCAGGGGAGTGTGTCCCTGGCTGAGCTGAGGAGCCCATGATCCTAAGCTCTGCTTTACCTCTTTGCTTCCATTTTCTGCTTTTAGGCTTCTTCCAATGGCAGAATCATATTAGACAGCAAGTCTCATAAGAGATTTATTGGGAGGGACAAATCCAAGGTTGACTGTTTATGTTCCTGAAAATAGACAGCATTTAGTTTAATAGTAGGTAGGGCTTTTATAGAATTTCTTAGAGGGTGGAGATTTTCAGGGAAGAACTGTCCAGTTCAAGGATTGGGGAGCTGAGGAATTGATGTATTTTTCTATTAGGGATTTGTAGGTTTCTGTGGGAAGCGCAGGGGTGGGTGAGATTTTCTATTCAGACTTCTCCTTTGCACAATCTGGAAAGGATCCTATTGAGGAGCTGGAGATGGGCTTTTGACATTTAGAGAGGCTGGAATGCTGTTATGACAATTAGAGGGGTCCTGAGGAGAGGCTAGCTGCTGAAGACCCTTAGACAGGGGCCTGGTCACTTTCCTGCCTTGAGAGTTTACAAAGTTTACAAAGTACACAAAATTTTCAAAGGGAGTTCACAGGACAGTGTGAAGCCTTCTTGTAGCACTTGAGTTGCTGTGAGTAGCCAATTTCTTTCTCTACTCTCATTTACTTGCGAAAGAAGGTAAACAAAGGTATAAAGTTTTTAAATCCATAGTTTCAAAAATTCAAATAAACACAGGAGCAACATCCTTAAAAATTGACCTTTCTATAAGCCTCTAGTTCTTGCCTCCATACTGGGTGAAAAATTAAGAGGCCATTGATAAGATAATTCATAGTAAAATACAAATTATAACCTGGTAGTGATTGTAATAAAAACTGACTAAAAGTCAGGGCATCAAATAAAAGATAATGAAGACATGGAAGGATATTTAGATATAAAATTGTGAATTGTGAAATAGTTAGAGGAGTATTGGTATTAGCTATTCATTGAACACCTGGTAGAATTCAGCACTAAATTCAGCACTTTGAACATCTGGTAGAATTCAGCACTAAAGGCCATGAAGCACTGGTTTTGGCATTTTTGGTTGGGAAGGTTTTTTTTTTTTTTTTTTTTTTTTTTTTTTTTTTTTTTGCCTGTTTCTATATGTTATGGAGTTATGGTACTGTTTAGTTTACCTGATCTTGATTTAATTTTGATATAAATTAAATCTGGTGGTATCTGACTATAAAAATTCATTTCTTCTAAAGTTTACAGTTTTGTGGAATATAGAATTTGTAGTAAGACATGATTTCTTTTTGTTTTTCCTTCATGTCTGTTCTTATGTTTTCATTGTTATTTATGATTTTCTTAATTTGGATTCTGTTTATGTTCTTTAGTTAGTTTGTCTAAGGGTTTATCTCTCTTGTTGATTTTCTCAAAAAACCATCTCTTGGATTTGTTACTTCTTTGTGTTATTCTCTAATTGATTTTAGCTCTGAGTATGGCCATTTTTTGTTTTCTACTTCTCTTAGTTATGTTTGCTTCTTCTCTTTTAGAGCTTTCCAGTGTTCCTTTTAGTAGCTTGTATGGGATCTATCAAATGTCTTTTTGAAGGCACCATTTCAGAGTTGAAGGGGAGGAAAGATGAAGGAGAAGAACTCTGGAAGGGGGCAATGGGAAGGAGGACAGCATGTGGAATGTAATAATGAATGTAAACAAATAAAATAGTTAACAATAAAAATAAATCTGGAAAAAAGGTTGAAAAACTTGTGAGTAGGAGATCTAGGCAGCCAGGGAGCATAGAGATCTCTGTGGAGTGCGCATGGAAAGCACACCCCGCGCCCTGCCCTGCCTGATCCAGGGACCAGGAACAGAACTTTGGAACTTCTGTTTCCACCCTAGGGCGACTTCAGGGCGCAGAAGAGACCAGCCCATCTGCCATGCGGTCCTGCAGGCACTAAAGGTTTAAAAACTGGTGAGGAGGAAATCTAGGCAGCCAGGGAGAAGAGAGATGTCTGCGGAGTGCGAATGGAAAGCACACCCCCCCCCCGCCCTGCTCTGCCTGATCCAGGGAACAGGAACACAACTTTGGAACTTCTGTTCCCACCCGGAGACTCTGAGGCATAGAACAGGGCTCGGCCCATCTGCCACCTGGACCAGTGAAGATTCAGGGACACAGACCAGATACAAGGGAAAGGCAAGAACATATCACTGACAACAAAATGGCAAGAGGAAAGCGAAAGAGTATATCCCAAGGAAACCAAGACAACGTGGCAACACCAGAACCCAGCTCTCCCATAACAGCAAACATCAGAATGCCAAACACTCCAGAAGAAGAAGATGCAGACCTGAAATCATACCTCAAGATGCTGATAGAGATACTTAAACAAGAACAGGAGGAAAAGCACAAAGATTCAGAAGCTTTTAAAGAGTAAACAAGAAAAACACTCAAAGAACTCAAAGAACTAGAGGAAAACAGAACCAAAAAAATAAAGAAATGGAAGAGGGAATTTAAAACGGAAATTGACAGAATAAAGAAAACACTAAAGGAGGTAAACCTAGAGGTAGAACACCTAAAAAGAAATCAGGAGTCACAGAAGAAAGCATTTCCAATACATTACAAGAGATGAAGGGAGAAGAGTATCAACTAAGAGGCACAGTAAATATCTTCAACAAAATCGTAGAAGAAAACTTCCCAACCCTCAAGTATGAGATGACCATGAGCATAAAAGAAGCCTTCAGAACTCCAAGTAGGTTGGACCAAAAAAGAAATACCTCCTGACACATAATAGTCAAAACACCAAGTGCCCAAAGTAAAGAAAGAATACTAAAAGCAGTAAGGGAAAAAGGTCAGGTAACATATAAAGGCAGGCCAATCAGAATCACACCCGATTTCTCAACAGAGACTATGAAAGCTAGAAGAGCCTGGACAGACATCATGCACACCCTAAGAGAGCACAAGTGCCAGCCCAAGCTGCTATACCCAGCAAAACTATCAATCACCATCGATGGAGAGATGAAGATATTTCAAGACAAATCAAAATTCACACAATATCTGACCACAAACCCAGCACTACAACAAATTATAGGTGGAAAACCCAATACAATGAGGGAAAATACAGCCTAGTGAAAACAAGAAAACTCCTAAACAAGAAAACTAAAAGAAGAAAAAAACACAGACACAACTCAACCCAAAAAAGCAAAAATGGCAGGAAACAGAAACAATTATTCCTTGATATCTATTAACATAAATGGTCTCAACTCCCCAATAAAGAGACATAGACTATCAGACTGGATACATAAACAAAATCCAGCCTTTTGCTGCATACAGGAAACTCATCTCAGAGACAGAGACAGACACTATCTCAGAGTAAAAGGGTGGGAAAAAAACTTCCAAGCAAACAGCTCCAAGAAGCAAGCTGGAGTGGCTATTCTAATATCGAATAATGTAAATTTCCAACCAAAAGTTATCAAAAAAGATAAAGAAGGACACTTTTTACTCATTACCGGGGAAATCTGTCAGGAGGAACTCTCAATCCTTAACATATATGCTCCAAATAAAAAATCACCCACATTCATAAAAGAAACTCTACTAAAGCTCAAAAAATACATTTCACCCCACACAATAATAGTGGGAGACTTTAACACCCCACTCTCACCAATGGACAGATCAGGAAACAGAAACTGAACAAGGACACTGCAAAACTAGCAGAGACTTTGAACCAACTAGAATTAATAGATATATACAGAACATACCATCCTAAAGTAAAGGAATACACCTTCTTCTCACCATCCCATGGCACCTTCTCGAAAATTGACCACATAATTGGACACAGAACGAGCCTCAATTGATATAAGAAGATTGAAATACTTCCATGCATCCTTTCAGATCACCATGGTCTACAGCTGGTCTTTAACAACAACAAAGACAACAAAAAACCCGCATACACATGGAAACTAAACAACGCTCTGTTACATGATAGCAGGGTCAAAGAAAAAATGAAGAAAGTAATGAAGGATTTTCTAGAATTCAATGAAAACAAAACACAACATACCCAAACCTATGGGATGCAATGAAAGCAGTACTGAGAGAAAAACTCATAGCCCTAAGTCTTTCAAAAAAGATACTGGAGAGAGCTTACATCAGCAACCTGACAGCACAGCTAAAAGCCCTAGAACAAAGGGAAGCAGATATACCCAAGAAGCGTAGACGGCAAGAAATAATCAAAATTATGGCAGAAATAGACCAAATAGAAACAAAAAGAACCATTGAAAAAACCAAAAATCCAAGAGTTGGTTCTTTGAGAAAATCAACAAGATTGATAAACCCCTAGGCAGACTAACTAGAGGGCAAAGAGAGAGTATACAAATTAACAGAACCCGAAAGAAAAGTGGAGACATAACAACTGAAACTGAGGAAATTGAAGAAATCATCAGATCCTACTACAAAAACTTATACTCCACAAAATTGGAAAATCTGGAGGAAATGGACGAATTCCTAGACAGATATAAGATCCTAAAGTTAAACCAGGAACAAGTAAACCATCTAAATAAACCTTTAACACCTAAAGAAATAGAGGAAGTCATCAAAAACCTCCCAACCAAAAAAAGGCCAGGTCCAGACGGGTTCAGTGCAGAATTTTATCAGACATTTATTGCAGATATAACACCAATACTCTCCAAACTATTCCAAATGATAGAATCAGATAAAATACTACCTAACTCATTTTTTGAGGCTACAATAACCCTTGTACCTAAACCACACAAAGAGCCTACAAGGAAAAAGAACTTCAGACCAATCTTACTTATGAATCTTGATGCAAAAATACTCAACAAAATCCTTGCAAACCGAATCCAAGAATACATCAAAACGATCATTCATCATGACCAAGTAGGCTTCATCCCTGGGATGCAGGGATGTTTTAATATAAGAAAATCCATCAATGTAATCCTTCATATAAACAAACTCAAAGATCAAAATCACATGGTCATCTCACTAGACGCTGAGAAAGCATTCGACAAAATCCAACACCCCTTCATGTTAAAAGTCCTGGAAAGAACAGGAATCCACGGTCCATACTTAAAAATAATAAAAGCAATATACAGCAAACCAACAGCCAACATCAAACTTAACGGTGGGAAACTTGAAGCAATCCCACTAAAATTAGGGACTTGATAAGGCTGCCCACTCTCCCCCTACCTATTCAACATAGTACTGGAAGTCCTGGCTGGAGCAATTAGATAGCGAAAGGAGATCAAGGGAATACCAATCGGAAAGTAAGAGATAAACACATCACTCTTTGCCGATGACATGATAGTGTACTTGAGTGACCCCAAAATTCCACCAGAGAACTCCTATAGCTGATAAACAAGTTCAGCAAAGTAGCTGGATACAAAATTAACTCAAACAAGTCAGTAGCCTTACTATACTCAAAGGACAAACATGTGGAGAACGAAATTAGGAAAAAGGTACCCTTCACAATCATCACAAAAACTAAGAAATACCTTGGTGTGACTCTAACTAAGCAAGTGAAGGACATGTATGACAAGAACTTCAAACCTCTAAAGAAGGAAATTGAGGAGAACCTCAGAAAATGGAAAGATCTCCCATGCTCATGGATTGGAAGGATCAATATTTTAAAAATGGCCATCCCACCAAAAGCAATCTATAGATTCAATGCAATCCCTATTAAAATTCCAACCCAGTTCTTCATGGAATTGGAAAGATCAATGTGCAATATCATATGGAATAACAAAAGACCTAGAATAGCGAAATCCATCCTCAACAACCAAAAAAAAAAAACATCTGCGGGAATCACTATCCCTGACCTCAAGCTATATTACAAGGCAATTGTGCTGAAAACTGCATGGTACTGGTACAGAAATAGGCATGTAGATCAATGGAATAGAATAGAAGATCCAGAAATGAGCCCTCATGTATATGGTCACCTGATTTTTGACAAAGGAGCAGTAAACCTTCAATGGGAAAAGGACAGCCTATTCAACAAATGGTGCTGGTCCAACTGGTACTCAGCATGCAAAAGAATGAAAATAGACCCATTCTTATCTCCTTGTACAAAGCTCAAGTGTAAGTGGATCAAAGATCTCCACATTAAACCAGATACACTGAAACTATTAGATGAAAAAGTAGGGAAAACCTTAGAACACATAGGTACAGGAGAAAATTTCCTGAACAAAACACCAATGGCTCAAGCTCTAAGGTCAAAGATTAACAAATGGGACTTAATGAGATTGCAAAGTTTCTGTAAGGGTAAAGACATCATCAAGAAAACAAAATGGCAACCAACAGAATGGTAAAAGATTTTTACCAACTCCACATCAGATAGAGGCCTAATATCCAAGGTATACAAAAGAACTCAAAAAGCTAGACACCAGAGAATCAAATAACCCTATTAAAAAATGGGGTACAGAGCTAAACAAAACGTTTTCAGTTGAGGAACACCGAATGGCCGAGAAACACCTGAGGAAGTGCTCGACATCCTTAGCCATCAGGGAAATGCAAATCAAAACAACCCTGAGATACCACCTCACACCAGTCAGATTGGCCAAGATCCAAAACTCAGATGACAACAGATGCTTGCGAGGATGCTGAGAAAGAGGAACACTTCTCCACTGTTGGTGGGGGTGCAAACTAATACAACCACTCTGGAAATCATTCTTGCGATACCTCAGAAAATTGGACATAATACTACCTTAAGACCCAGCTATTACACTTCTGGCATATACCCCAGAGACACCTTAGTACACAACTAGATATATGCACTACAATGTTCATAGCAGCTCTATTTATAATAGCCAGAAGCTGGAAGGAACCCAGATGTTTTTCAGAAGATGAATGGATACAAAAATTGTGGTACATTTACACAATGGAATACTACTCAGCCACCAGAAACAATGACTTAACCAAATTCTTAAGAAAATGGCTGCATCTAGAGAGTATCATCCTGAGTGAGATAACCCAGTCACAAAAGAACAGACATAATATACAGTTACTGATAGTGGGTTGCTAATCCCAGAGGCTCGCACTGCCCCAGAAACAACTCACAGACTGTATGGAGTCCAAGAAATAAATGAAACAAAACAAAACAAAAAATAGTCATGCTCAATCTTTACCCACCAAGAACACATTGACAAATTCCGGGTTGTACCCTGTATTACATGTACTGTCTTCTCATTGTAAAAAAAAAATCGTTACACACCAAGAAATCTTTGACTATTTCCAGCTTGCATCTTGTTTTACATGTACTTTATGGTCATTGTTACTGATGGGATCTTTACCTCACTATCAAACCTTTAAAAAATAGTACTGACAAAAATGCATTGTGTAATTTTATGCAAAATTGCTTAAAATCTGTACATTTATCTTTGTTTTGTAAAATAAAGTTGTTAAAAATAAATCTGATAATATTGACAAAGATTCTTGTCAAAATGACAAAATCTGAGAACATATTTTAATGATGTGTGGAATGAAGCTATTAATTAGAAATGAAATCTAAACTATAGTTTAAGAATTCTTATGAATTATTTTATATCAAAAGGGCATGAAGGCAGAGTAGGGCCCATAGTTAACAGCACATTTTATGTATTGAATAATTAACAGAATAATCCTCTATAAAAGTAGCCTTCCTTTTAAAACAAAGGATCAGAATTGCTAATATTAGTATCCCTTTTTTTCTTGATTATTTTCTGAAAGATGATTATCATAGTCAGAAATTATTTTTCCTTTGAAGAACACTTTTTAGGACTCCTTTCATGTCTTTATTTCTCAGTTTGTAGATGAAAAAATTTGACATGGGAGTCACCACTGTGTGCATCATAGACATGACGGTGTCCTTCAGAGTGGAGTTATTAGCAGATGGACATATGTAGAGGCCAATAATTGTGCCATAGAACAGGGACACTATGGACAGGTGAGAACCACAAGTGGAGAAGACCTTGTGGATGCCTTGAGTTGAAGGGACCTTGACGATGGAGGAGACGATGCGGGCATAAGACACTATGATGAGTAGAAATGGGACTATAACCACAAGCCCTCCTATGATCAATATCACCAACTCATTAATGTGAGTATCAGAGCAGGCCAGCTTCAGGAGAGCAGACAGATCACAGAAGAAATGAGGGATCACATTGTTTCACAGAAAGACAATCTAGTTAAAAGCAAAGTGTGCAACGTGGCATGGGATATAGTCAGCACCCAGGAGAGCAACAGCAGACTCACTCAGAGCTTGAGGCTCATAATAATGGTGTAATGAAGGGGGAAGCAGATGACCACATAGCGGTCATAGGCCATGGCCACAAGAAGGATGCTCTCAAGTTCTGCAAACTCAGATAAAAGTACACTTGTGTCAGACAGCCTGCAAAAAGGATAGATGCAATTTGGCTCTGCATGTTTTGCAGCAACTTGGACATTGTAAAAGAGGAAAAGCAGAGATCAGAGAAGGACAAGTTACTGAGAAAAAATTACATGGGTGTGTGGAGATAGGAGTCCAGGTAAATGACAATGATGATGATGACGTAGTTCCCCAGGATGATGGTGAGAAACATGGCCAGTACCAGAGCATAGAACAGGTACTGGTGTTCTGGGGGATGGGCAGGCCCAGGAGGAAGAACTCAGAGATGATAGTCTGGTTTCCAGTCATTATCTTTCTGTGATATCTGTCAGGAAAGTAGTTGGATACCTCACAATTTTAAATAAAAATGAACATATATGAAAGTGTTTTGCAGTAATTGATCTCATCGTCTTCATATTATCAGTACATTATAAGTAGCTAGAATCCCTATTGCAATAAATAACATAATTTCTTGGTTATTTCATGCATGCTCCAGCATTCCATTCTTTAAATTCTACTCTTATCTAAGGTATACAATGTATTGCGTCTTCTCTTACTTGTCAGTTGGTTATGTGGCTTTAGTGATTATGAGATTACAACTCTGTCTGCTTCTCACATGTCTATGTTCTCTAGGCTTCTGTGAAGGTGGTCTTATTTTATGATTACCGATGTATGCCAATGAGAGCTTCATGTTCTTGAATGGCTTAGATTACCATTTAGCTCTCAGGTTAGATTTCTATCTTATCCTAAAAAATGGATTTATAATAACTAACATTTTTTTCCCCTAAAATGTGCTACAGAAATTACAAATACATCAATTTCCAAATAAAACTTGCACCTTTGCAATGTTCAAATGAAACCCCCACCCTCAGCCTGTTTCTCCTCTTTTCCATTCCCCTTTAGTCACTGGTATTAGAAAGAAATCCACGATCAATGAGAGATTTGAGTTTTATTTTGTTCGTCAATTTTTCTCACTATATATGCCCCATTTTATATATCCTATAAATTTTGGACTTCATTTCTTCATTAATGTTTTGCCTAAATATTACTATTCTAGAGAAGAATATCATCTTACTTGAATTATTTGAAGCACCCCTCAATTCACCTCACAGATTCTGAACCTCCACACATTTTCAGTCTTCTTTTTTCTTTGTATGTAAAATAAAAATCCAGTCACCCATTCTTGCTAATGAATTGTTTGTTGGATTCTACATGCTTCTAAGATAAAATCTAAAGTTCTTTCAGGGTCATTCTTGACATTGATGTGCTTCAATTTTCCCTATCTCTACAGTCACATTTGGTCACACAATATGTTTGAATTCCATTGTCTAGATCTCATGGGTTTTAATGGCTGTCTTTCAATGCTATGAGTTTCTAATGTGGAGTTTCTTTTCATTACTCCAACTCACCCGATTTCCTCTTATTTTTCAGTCACAGTACCTGTGGCTTTCTAAGATAAAACCTTCAAGACTGTCTAGAGACCTGCTGTCATTTTTCAATAGGTCTAGTACTCATCCTACAGTACTTGCTACCCTGATCAGATGTTTATAATGAATTTCCCACAGAATGTAAGCTCAGTTCAGGAAAGACATGTCAGTTTTCATCCTGCAGTGGTGACATCTGCTTGCTGACTGCATTTACCAATATGCCATTAATATTATCAGCTGTCTTTTGCAGTTGGAAATGCACCTGTGCACTTTTAAAGAGACCAAGGTACTATCAAATTAGAGTAACTACTGCTATCAATTCTTTTCTCAACAAGAATTACTAATCTTATCTTTTTGGCCCCTTGTCTGACTTTCTGTTTTAATATTAAAGTATGCGAATTTGTAATTATGAGCAGTATATATCATAGAGCTTCATGTATGACACTCATGTTACCAATTCAAATGATAACCTAACCATCTTCATACTTCATTCCATGTGATTTCAATAGGTATCAGATGCTCAGAATAAGTAAAAAAATTTAGAAATTGTAGACATATTTTTTCCCTCTTCTTTTGTGAGCTTCTTTTCCCATCTGCATGATCCAAGTGCTCATTAACCTAATGTGTCGATCCTGGCTGCTGTTCCTCTGTTGGCATCATGCTTTGCTTTGCTTATTCTACCAGGCACAATTTTTTTTCTGCAAAACATTTCTGAGAAATAGTAATTAAAGATGTGTTCACTGCCAAAAAAGTGTGACTTAACTGGGAGACAGGATTTCTTTTTAAACTTAATTTTAAAAAACAAAGATAAAAGAAAAAAATTTTTAAACATTTTTGCATAAATGTATACAAATACATTTTTTGTCAGTGCTTGGCTTTTTGTTCTTTTTTTTAAGGTTTAATACTCTGCATTAAGGTCTTACTAGTTACAATGAGCAAAAGTACATGTAAAACAGGATGTAACCTGGAATTAGTCAACATTTTCTTGGTGTGTAAGGATTGAGCATAATGGGGTTTTTTTGGTTTGTTTTCTTTTCTGTTCTTTTTTTTCTTGAGCTTCACACAGTCTGTGAGTTGTTTCTGGGGCAGTCCAAGCCTCTGGGGTTAGCATCCCACTATCAGTGACTGCATATTATGTCTGATCTTTTGTGACTGGGTTATCTCACTCAGGATGATCTTCTCTAGATGCAACTATTTTCTTAAGAATTTGGTTAAGTCATTGTTTCTGATAGCTGAGTAGTATTCCATTGTGTAAATGTACCACAAGTTTTGTATCCATTCATCTACTGAAGGACATCTGGGTTTTTTCCAGCTTCTGGCTATTATAAATAGAGCTGCTATGAACATTGTGGTGCATGTATCTTTGTTGTATATTGGAGTGTCTCTGGGGTATATGCCCAGAAGTGGAATAGCTGGATCTTCAGTTAGTACCATGTGTTTTCGTATGTTGTGTTTTCATTTTCATTGAATTCTAGAAAATCCTTAATTTTTTTCTTTATTTTTTCTTTGACCCTGCTATCATGTAACAGAGTGTTGTTTAGTTTCCATGTGTATATGGGGTTTTTGTTGTCTTTGTTGTTGTTAAAGACCAACCTTAGACCATGGTGATCTGAAAGGATGCATGGAAGTATTTCAATCTTCTTATATAGATTGAGGCTCGTTCTTTGTCCAATTATGTGGTCAATTTTCGAGAATGTGCCATGGGATGCTGAGAAGAAGTTGTATTCTTTTACTTTAGGACGATATGCTCTGTAGACATCTATTAATTCCAGTTGGTTCATAGTCTCTGCTAATTTTACAGTATCCTTGTTCAGTTTCTGTTTCCATGATCTGTCCATTGGTTTGAGTGGGGTATTAAAGTCTCCCACTATTATTGTCTGGGGTGAAATGTATTTTTGAGCTTTAGTAGGGTTTCTTTTATGAATGTGGGTGCTTTTTTATTTGGAGCATATATGTTAAGAATTGAGAGTCCCTCCTGAAAGATTTTCCTGGTAATGAGTAAAAAGTGTCCATCCTTATCTTTTTTGATAACTTTTGGTTGGAAATTCACTTTATTTGATATTAGAATAGCCACTCCAGCTTGCTTCTTGGGGCTGTTTGCATGGAAGTTTTTTCCCCACCCTTATTATGTAGAACTGTTGTTGGCCAATTCCCCATAGTTCTGGCACCTTCAACATATTGCATTTTCTAAAACCCAGGATTCAGTTTTACAGCTTTATCCAATGGTGTGTTGCCCTTTCAGAGCCTAGACTTCACTTGCTGTCTACTGTTGGTGGCTTCCTGAAACCATGGAAGAATAATCCATGAACCCTTCAATCTCAAATCTTCCATGTCTCTAATGACAGCACTCTGTATCCTCAACAGTGTCAACCGTAATCATAAGCTTGGTTTGGGGACTGTCCTCTTTGAATCACCCATATGCTCTGTTTTATAAATTGGAAGTTTAGCTGGCCTGAATCTTGCCATGAGATTACACTTAACAATGTTCCAGCACAGAAAAGGCCTCTTGTTAACCTGTGCCAATGATCTATTTAACCACTGAAGCTTCATTTTCAGCCTATGCCATGACTGTAGTATTAACCCTCATTAGGAGTCTTTCTCTCCAAGGTGGAAATTTTTTGTTTTTCCGTTTTTGTTTGTTTTTTACCCAAATTGCTCTTTGCATCTAAAATTCTACATAAGTGTTATTGATAATAATCATTCTATTGACTCAAAATTATGGATTATTGAAATTTTTGCTATAAAATAAATTAGCCCATCAATTTAAATATTACTCTCAGCCATGTTACCAGGACCACAACCAAATTCATCCATCATTTTTGCTAAATCACCATGCAATTGGCCCCTAGACAAGATGTTACTATTGTTCCCTTCTAAAATGCATTGAGCTGTTCTTGTATAGTCTGCATTGCTTTCAGCATGATTGTCTTTCAGGGTCCTACTTGAATGGTTCTTTAAAGTCTTCTTATAGCATTCAACCATGTACATAGTCTAAAGTGACAAGTCCTTCCAAATTCCTAAAAAGAAAAATAACAAATCTAACTAACTCACCATTCACCCAACCAACCAACCAACTAAGTAATCAATCAATCAATTAATCAATCAACCTATCATTCAATCACTCAATTAAAAACAACATGGTCCAGTTCTTCAAAGCTACAACTTACTCTATGAAATCAAGATGCATATTAGTTATTTTTGTGTTTGTTGTGATAATGTGTCATGTCTTAGTAAAATTTCCACACAAAGTTTATGTATGTACAGATGTGGTTGCATGGGTAACTGGATAGGAAGTGACAACATAAATCAAGATATAATAAAAGACAAAGGTCAGACTTGGAAAGCACATAAAGAGTTCAAAGTTCTTCATATTGGATTTTATTGCCACAGGACCCCACCTGGGTTTATTTTTTGGTCAATTAATGCAGCAGGGAGTCTTGAAGAAAGTTCTAGGACACTAATGAATATGCAGGGGCTTACCAGAGCGTTATAAAGTGATGAATAAGGGTAGGTTGGTTGCCATAAAAAGAGGCAGCAGAAGAAAAAAATCTAACATAAATAGATGCCTGACCCATGCTATCCTAAACCTAATATGTTAAAAGGAATAATCCATCGCTTCTTCAGGAGTTGGAGAAAATCAAGAGATACTGTATAATAATCACATAGTCTTGCCTCAAACATGAATTCAAGTCTTTAAACTGTGTGATATGGGAGGCTGCTGTCCTCTACTTTCCAGGTGAGAAAAAATCAGGTTACTTTCTCTACTTGACTTTATAATATATATATATAAAGTTTTTAAATTGAAAAAGAAAAATACAAATGATCACAAGAATAGATTTATCAAAAACTAAACTATTCACCTCTAGATCATTGCCTCATTATTGGAGCAAAATTATAGCCCTTGGGCATAACATAATTCCCAGGAAAATACAAAATTCAATGCTGTAGTAACAATTTTACAAAATTTTATTTAGGGCAAGGTCATTTCAGGAAAGATTACATGGACATGAAAACAAATGAGGATGAGGAGAACACTTAGATGAATACTTATCTTCTATAGGATGCTATAAGTGGGAGATATTAAGTATCAGGGACAATGAGATTTCTGTCTGGTCTTTTGTGAATATTAAAATTAGGTCATGTAACATATTTTAAGAATTAAACAACAAAAAGAAGGTTCTGAACACAATTATAAGATCTCAGGTCACATATTAATGGTGAGGAGATGTCATTTAGAAAAATATAGCATAAGAGGTCTTGTGGCCAGATTTTTGGCTATTAATGAGTTTCTATTTAGACATCCAATCTCTGCCTGTTTTTTCTCTTCCTTTGCCACTTAGTTTTTTCTCCTTATTTTTGAATATTTTGTATACTTACATTTCAAATGTTATCCCCTTTCCTGGTTTCTCCTCCAGAACACCCCCCTTCCATCTTCCCTACTCTGCTTCTATGAGAGCACTCCCCCACACACGCACCCAACCCTACCTCTGCCCTCGTATTCCCCTATACTGGGACATCAAGCCTTCACAGGACCAAGGAAATACCTCCCATTGATTTTTGATATGGCCAGTTCAGTGGTTAGCTATGAGCATCTGTATTTATCAGGCTCTGCCAGGGCCCCTGAAAAGACAGTTGCATCAGGATCCTGCCAGGAATCACTTCTTGACATCCACAATAGTGTTTGGGTTTGGTGTCTGACTCTAGAAAAGCAAATAACCCTATTCAATATGGGATACAGAGCTAAACAAAGAATTCTCAGCTGAGGTAACTTGAATGACCAAGAAGCACCTAACGAAATGTTCAACATTCTTAGACATCAAGAAAATGCAAATCCAAACAACACTGAGATTACACCTCATGCCGGTCAGAATGGCTAAGATACAAACCTCAGGTGACAGCAGATGCTGGCAAGAATGTGAAGAAGAACAGTTCTACACTGTTGCTGTGACTGTAAGCTGGTACAACCACTCTGGAAATCAGTCTGGTGGTTCCTCAGAAAATTGGACATAGTATTACATGAGAACTCAGCTACACCTCTGGAGATACACCCAAAAGATGGTCCAACATGTAACAAAACACATGCTCCACTGTCTTCATAGCATTCTTATTTATAATAGCCAGAAGTTGGAAAGAGCCCAGATATCCTTAAACAGAGGAATGGATACAGAAAATGTTGTACATTTACACAATGGAGTATGACTCAGCTATTAAAAATGAATTCATTAAATTCTTAGGCAAATAGATGGAACAAGTAAAATCATCCTAAGTGAGATAATTCAATCACAAGAGAACACACATGGTATTCACTCACTGGTAAATGGTCATTAGCCCTAAAGCTCAGAATACCAAAGATACAAGACCACATGAAGCTCAAGAGAGACTACCAGAGTATTGATGCTTCATTACTTAGAAGGGGGAACAAAATACTCCTGGGAGAGTTTTGAAGACATAGTGTGGAGAAGATACTAAATGAAAGGCCATAGAGATTGCTCAACCCGGGGATCCATTTCTGCTCTTCTTACTTCTAACCAGACAGCACTAGGTAGGAGAGATAAAAGGCTAAAGGGAAAGGGGGCATTAATTTCTTTAGTCTACTTCTTGCTGATTAGGGGTATTGAGTTCCTTGGGAAAGTATTGATCTTTGTCTTGGAATATGTCCAACCAGAAACCAGCAAGGGACAAGCAGCAAAAAGCAAGAGGAGGATTAACGCCAATAGCAGTAGCCAAAGCAGCAGCAGCAGCACCACTACCACCACTAGCAGGAGAACAGCAACTGCAATTGCTCTTGGGGGAGCTCTCACATTTTTATACTACTTGATTACTGTATAAAATCATCTGAAATGTAGTTATAGTCAAAAAACTGTTTTCTTTTGAAGAACTCTTTTTAGGGCTGCCTTCATGTCTCTGTTCCTCAGGCTATAGATGAAAGGATTCAACATGGGAGTCACTACTGTGTACATCATAGACATGACAGTGTCCTTCAGAGTGGAGTTATTAGCAGATGGACATAAGTAGAGGCCAATAATTGTGCCATAGAACAGTGAGACCACAGACAGGTGAGAACCACAAGTGGAGAAGACCTTGTGGATGCCTCGAGTTGAAGGGACCTTGAGGATGGAGGAGACGATGCGGGCATAAGACACTATGATGAGTAGAAATGGGACTATAACAACAAGCCCTCCTATAATCAATATCACCAACTCATTAATGTGAGTATCAGAGCAGGCCAGCTTCAGGAGAGCAGACAGATCACAGAAGAAGTGGGGGATCACATTGTTTTCACAGAAAGACAACCTATTCAAGAGCAAAGTGTGCAACATGGCATGGGATGTAGTCAGTACCCAGGACAGCATCAGCAGACTCACACAGAGCTTGGGGCTCATGATGGTTGTGTAATGAAGGGGGAAGCAGATGGCCACATAGCGGTCATAGGCCATAGCCACAAGGAGGAAACTTTCAAGATCTCCAAAAAATAAAAAGAAGTACATTTGTGTCAGGCAGCCTGCATAGGGGATGGATGGTACTTGGCTTTGCATGTTCTGCAGCAACTTGGGCATCGTGACAGAGGAAAAGCAGAAGTCTGAGAAGGACAAGTTGCTGAGAAACAAGTACATGGGTGTGTGGAGATGGGAGTCCAGGTAAATGAGGATGATGATGATGAGGTTCCCCAGGACAGTGGTGAGGTACATGGCTAGGAACAAGGCATAGAACAGTTGCTGGTACTCTGGGGGGATGGGAAGGCCCAGGAGGAGGAACTGGGAGATCACAGTTTGGTTGTTTCCTGACATGATCTTCCTGTAATATCTGTGAAGGTAATAGTAGGCTACCTGTAAATATACAATAAAAATGAACATATATGTAAGACAAGTGCTTTACAATAATCTCATATTCATCACATTATCCCAGTATTCAATGTGTATCTCTGTATTGTGTTTCAAAATCCCATCCTTTAAATTCTACTTTTATCTGAGATACAAAATATATTGCCTTTTCTGTTACTTCTCGGTTATGTGGCCCCACTGATTATGATTTGATTCACCTTTGTCAGTTTCTTGCATCTCATTGATTCTTAGGCCTTAGTGAAGATGGTCATATTTTATGATTGTAAATCTTCACCAGTGAGAACCTTATGTAGTTTAGTGGCTTAGAGAACAACTTAAGACTCATGTTGAATCTCTTTCTATCTTATCCTCAGAACTGTGATTTCTAATGATGAGTGAATTTTCCCTAGAATGCGCTGCAGGACTTGTAAACACAGCTGGTGCCAATCAAAACTTGCATATTCAGTCTCTTCCTCTTATTTCTCATCCCCCTCACTCTTATATATCACTCAAAGGCATATGTGACCAAAGCTGAATTCTCAGAGTTGTATTTAATTCATTCATTTCTTTCACTGTTTATACTGAATTAATAAAAGCTATAGATCCCGAACTTCATATTTTCTTTATCCTAACTATTACTAACAGACAAAATACTAGCACATCTGAACTATTGGGTCCCTGTCTCAATTCACCTCTGTGATTCTGAACCTCCATACTTTCCTCAAAAAGCTTTCTTTGCTCTTTACAGGTAAAGTGAAAAGCCAATCATACTTACTTGCTAATGAATTGTTTATTGGATTCTCAGTGCTTGGATGATAAAATCTAAATTTCTTTCAGGGGCACACTTGACACTGATGTGCCTACATTTCCCTACAGTCACTCTCACATTCTGTCATACAAATACTCTGTATTATATTCTCTAGCTATGCTGGACTTTGGGGTATATTTTGCTGGGCTCTTCCTTTCACACCCGACGTTCTATATGCCTGACAATTTCTTCTATCTGCTCTCATTTTCCTGTATTACCATTTCTACTTCAGGTAAAATACTGGCTTTCTAAGATTAATTTTTCAAGTCTGTCTAGAGTAGGTGAGAACTTTTAGCATTTCCACATTGCATCTTGTACTCACCTTACAGCACCCAGCTTCTTATAACTGACTCCTGCAGATTGTAAAATCCATTCTGAAAAGGCATTGTCTGCCTTCACCCTGCAGCTGGGACATCCTGCTTGTTGATTGCATTTACCCAGTATATCATCAATATTATTAGCTGCATTTTTCACCAGAAAAACGCAGTCACATTTTCCCAAAGAGACCATTGTTCTATGAAATTAAAACATCTAGCACTATTAATTCTTCCACGACAAGAATTTCTAGTGTTAATCCTTTACTCCTAGTGTTGGTTTTTTGTTATAATTTGGACACATGGACCATATCATAGACCTCTATCTTTGAGACTTATTCATGTTACCAAATAAAATGATACTCTGCGTATTTTCATACTTCAAACATGTGATGTCATTGGTATCAGTATTCTAAGAAAAACTACGGTGGAAATTTTAGTATGTGTGAAAATATTTCCATGTTTGTCTTGTGTGGGCTCCTTTACCAATATGCATGACCCAAGCTCTCATTAATTTTATGTTATCACTGTCTTGTCCTTCTCTTAGTATTGTACACATTAAACAATTGGGATAACAATTACCCCAGTTCAGTTTGAGAAAGTCAAATTATCTGGCGTAATGTGATGTTTTTATACATACAACTGAAGGGATTGATTAAAAATCTGCAATTTCCCAAGGAAAGAAGACTCTGGCTGCTGAGTACCTTTAGTTTGAAGTCCATAGTTTCAGGTGTGTTCTGGGTATTAGTACACATGCAGATTTCAGATTAGCCAGTTCATATTCCAGAGATCTGACTTATTAAAAATTGACATTAATTTATACTTTCTCCCTCTTATACTTAATTCTAATTTTATGTACACTTACATGTAGAAATAGTATGGCTGTTTTTGATTTCTGACATATTCTGACTTCAATAAAACTCAAAAAATGTTAAATCTGACAAAAGAAACATAAATCTCTGAAGGAAGACAGACTGCTTATATCTCCCTCTTAAAATAGTTCATTCATCTTCATTAACAAATTTTATATTTCACAGTTATCTACAGTCATTAAGGGAAGGAATATGTGTGTTGAAAACTCAGACATAGTTGGTCAGAAGTTTGCTTTCCATATAACTGAGAAAATGAGATTTCTGGTGTTGAGTGTGACTAGGCATCACAGATGAGATAGTTGATGTGCAAATGCTGCGTGAAGAAAACAGTTTCATGTGTCCCAGAGCCATCAGAATCCATGTTTCCTGGCTATAGTTAACCTTAGAAATATATAAGATGGTGCCTTGAAAATTTAATGTGAGTAAAAACTTACCAGACTATTTTAAAAAATGTTCATGTTGCCCTTCTACTAATATATTACACTTTTAATTCACATTCATAGAAAGGACATTGCTATTTTAAATGGACTTAACTAATTTTTAATTGACAGATATTAGTTTTCTTATAAAAATTGAAGTTCCATTTTTGTTATGAAATTTTCAGGTTATTAGTTTCTTCAGTAGAATTTAATGAAGTGACATCAATCCATTATTTTTTTGAAATTTCTTTGGATTAGTTTAAAATTAAAAATAATTAACAACTACTGCATAAAACCTGTGGGGATCAGAGAGCTGTTGTTACATTGAAGTGATCATATTTGGCTAGAACATAATGGGGAGTGATATAAATGACTATTATCATCAAAATGTATCTGCTAACAGTAGTTAGCATGCTTATAAAAGGTAGAAAAAGTTAAAAGTCAGATAGGTATTGAATACAGAAATATCATATCTAAAACTGGGAATATCATAATCTGGGAAAACTAGATCATCCTTTCCAACTTACCTAGGATGTATTCAATCGACTCTAAGACCCCAGCCTAAGACACTATTTCTGTATTAATTGCAGATTTATGAAGTAATGCCTCTATGTTCATAATCTGTGTATTATCACTGCTCATGTCTTTTACAATACTCAGCCCTGGGCCTGAGGGAACTTGCTCTCCAGGGTCCAGACCCTGGAATAACTCACTAAAGACATGCTAATTAGCTAGAACCATTCTGGAACAATTAAGAGTCCTGCAACAGTGAGTGATCCAGCCCTGATGATATCTGGTTCCATTTAGGGGAAGGTGAAACTCAGGTGGATGTGTAGTTATTGACTCTATTGGGGGTTAATAGGAATTGTTCATGCCTAGAACCTACTTTATGCACTGTTAAAAGTGTAATTTGAAATTTAAGCACAATACTCTGCATGATATAAAATATATTAAAAGTATGATAATTCAACCTAGAATCCTAGAGATTTTGTGGCAGCATACTATGAGAACAACAAGCTGTTGGAAAGATTCCCAGATTACCAACTCTCCATACAAACTAAATTGCTGTAAACAGGTTCTAGGACAGTTACACATGCTATTAACAAGTATCATCTGTACATGAGCTAATTTTCTCTCTCTATATATATCAATAAATAAGAAAAAATAACTTCTTCATGAGAGCTGGTTTCTCGGGAGTGCTGTTACTTCTAACTTCACAGGTGAGACCTATACTTTTGCCCCAGTAACTGGCCAAAGAGAAATGCGCCAGAAAACTTCAGGGCACTGGAACTGTGGAGTAACTGGGGACAGAATTCTTCCAGTCTACATATGTATCCTGGAGTTAACCCTGTGCGACTGATCTTCATATCCAAATCCTGCCAGGAGAGAGCTGGTCTGTCAGGAGTGCTGTCACTCCTAAGGATATGGAGAAAGAGGACCACTGCTTTATTGTTGGTGGTATTGCAAGTGGGTACAACCACTCTGGAAATCAGTCTGGCAGTTCCTTATAAAATTGAATATAGTACTACCTTAGGACCCAGCTATACCACTCCTGGGCATGCACCCAAAAGATGCTCCAACATATAACAAAGACACATGCTCTACTATATTCATGTCCACCTTATTTATAATAGCCAGAAGCTGGAAAGAGCCCTGATGTCCTTAACAGAGGAATGGATAGAGAAAATGTTGTACATTTAAACAATGGAGTACTACTCATCTGTTAAAAACAATGACTTTCTGAAATTCTTAGGCTAATGGATGGAAACAGAAAGTATCTTCCTGAGTGATGAAACCCAGTTATAGAAGAACAAATATGGTATTCACTCACTTTTAAGTGGATATTAGCCCAAAGGCAGAGAATACAATTCACAGACCACATGGAACTCAAGAAGAGGGAAGAACAACATATAGATGCATTAGTCCTTCTTGGAAGGGGGAACAAAATACTCACAGGAGGAAATACAGAATCAAAGCATGGAGCAGAGTCTAAAGGAAAGGCCATCCAGAGACTGCCTCATCTGGGGATTAATCCATATCCAGTTCTAAAATCAGACACTTTTGTGAATGTCAAGAAGTGCTCACAGAAGCCTGAAACTGCTGTCTCCTGGGAGTCTTTGCCAGAGCCTTACAAATAGAGGCAGACACTCACAGCCAAACATTGGACTGAATATGTGATCCTCTATAGAGGAATTAGAGAAAGTACTGACGGTGTTCAAGGGGTTTTCATTCTCACAGGAAGGACAATATTTACCCATCAGACTCCCAAGAGCTCCCAGGTGTTATGATGGCAGGCTTAAGACAAGGTCTGTGATTAGACAGTGACAAAGTAAAGTAGGAACAGAGTTTTGGAAGGGGGAGAGAATCCAAGAAAAGGAAAGTATGCAAGATGGAGGAGGATAAATAGTATCACTCTCCATTTGACTTTAATTAGCCACATGTTGCTATGAATATCTTATAAGGAATAGATTATCATAGGACAGTTTGTCTTATCTTGGTGGGCAGATTATATTTTATCAATTGGATCAGAAGTTATTGTGTGGACATTTTGTGGAGATAAATTACTGATATAAATCTGATTGTTAAACTCCAAGTTTATGGAGTTTTGATTTGGTTGTGCTGGTGTGGGTTTTGATAGTGACCACACTTGGTGCTTGCTGGGAATGTGAGCATAGCTCAGCAGCAGAGAACCTAGAAGGTGGCTATCACCGGGACCAGAGAGTAGCTGGGGGTTGGGTGATGTGGTGCCACTGGAACGGGCCAAGATGAATTTACCCTGCTGATGCCATATGGCTCTAACGATGCTGCCTAAAGTGAAGGTTGCTTTTTTTCCCTAATATTTACTGCAACACAGAGGGACTAAATCACCTACCAAAGAGTACACATGGAATGACCCATGGCTTCTAGCTTCAAATAGAGCATATGAGGGCATTGTTGGCATCAGTGGGAGGAGAGGCGCTTGGTCCTGTGAAGGCTTGATGCCCTAGTGTAGGGGAATGCCAGAGCAGGGATGTGGGAATTGGTGGGTGGGTGGGTGACCTTGCAGTCAGAGATATGCTTGCCTCAGTCTCTTGAAATAACAGGCATCTACTGCCTTGACTAGGCCTAAGACTTTTATGGACACTATTTCTCAAGATGTCCATGACAAGATTCGGGTCAGAAACTTGTGACTTTCAGCCTGAAGATCAGGATCACAGGTGTGTGTGACCTCCAATTCTGGATTGTTGTTCATTCCATATATAGTCAAGATAACAACCATGAATAACCATTAAACCCTAGGAATGAGAGATTTCAAGAGTCTGGTTCTTGGTTCCCAAGCTATGTTTTGATACGTGTTTCATCTTTCAGTGGACTTTACACCAAATGAAGTTGGTTACTCTTATAAATTCTGTGTTACTTATGCCCTAACAATATTCCAGGGAGAATGGATTATTGGTCAAAAGTTTTTTGGCTGGGTTTGGATTTATCTCTCTCATTTGGTAACCAGCAGAGTGTCTCCTATACAAAACACACTAGAGAGTAGGGATGATTTAGGCCATGATTATCATGGTGAGATGTATTGCATTATGAAGCCATATTTTGTGGTAGAGGGGCCATGAGTTGTATATATTAGTCTGAAGGCAGGATGTCAATGCAGAGACTGTTTTCTGCAGGCAGCCATGAGGAGTCAATTCTACACTGAGCATAACATAGCTTCAACATATATATGAGACCTCAAATCCTGTCTCCACAATGACATATTACTTCTAACAGTACCACACCTCCTATTAGTGCCACTCTGTATAATAAACACATTCCAACACAGGAATCAGCAGGGTGGAGGTTATACCTATTCAAACTGCCAAAATCACATAACCAAATATATAGTTTAGTTACTTTTTTGTTCTTTGTTTTGCCATGATAAATATGTGTAATTTCCAAGACTTAAAAATTTATTTAATTTGATAAATAGAAAAAAACAACTATCAAATTTTTTGGGAAAACAGCAAAACTAGAATTTGGGGGGACATCATTGCCAGAGAATACAAACACTGGAAAAGAAACAAAATCTAAATTTAATTGTATTAGGAACCTTGAGAAAGACAATTGCCTTAAAGTTAAAGAAGCAGCAAAAATAAACACACACTCACATACACACACACACACACACTCTCTCTCTCTCTCTCACAGAGAGAGAGAGAGAGAGAGAGAGAGAGAGAGAGAGAGAGAGAGAGAGAGAGAGAGAGAGAGAGAGAGAGAGTAAGCCAGTTGAAATTGAAAGCAAGTATCAAAAGAGTTAAAAAAGAAACACCAAAATGGTGATTTATAAGGAGTAATAAGTAATCCATTAGTTATGCTTAAAATGAAGAAAGTCTGTGTAATTCACAAGGCCAAGAAATAAAAGAAGAGGCCTGCTATACATGCCAAAAATTTTTAGAGCATAATGAAAAAATGCCCTGAACAACTTTTTTTTTCTCATAAATTGATAACCTAGCTCAAAACAGCATTTACAATACTTCAATGGTGTTTTAATATCTTGGCCTTAGTTCACTAAAACCTAGGCTAGATTACAAATGAATCCTGTCCATTTAATAAAGAGTCAAAAGGCTAATTATGCATTTGATTTTTACTTTATTTATACCTTTCCACTAAGTACATTAAGGAGCGATCAGTGACTTTCATCTGCCCCTACCTCAGGGTTTTGAAAATTGGTCCTATGTAGATACTGGCTAATTGCACAAAACCAGGGTCCCTCAGGGATTTAGAGACCCTTGGGTCCATAGATGGCTAGAAGAGGACATTTAAGAAGATGCTGACTTCAATGGATGTTCTTTCCTGTTCTTACAATGATTTAAAGTGGCAGGGTCTAGAGCAGGAACCATAGTATACCTCCAGTCAACCTAGATAAAGTATAAGGAGGAACCTTACTGTCTTCCAGACCACAGATCTTGCACTTCCAGTTTTATGAGAGCATCACTGACAGATTTCAGGTATGACATTATTCTTTGCCACTTTTATACTTTGCAATACTTTGAAATATTTTAGAATTAACTTGTTCCACAGTTACATTAATAATAATTCTGTTAATGATAAGCTTTATTACATTTACTTACCAAGCATTTAAAAAAAAGTCAACCTAATAACCCTTTAGAGTTTGGGCAATGCTGGAGTGCTTATGTCTTCTTGTAGTAAGTCTCTAGTTTAGATAGATTAGTAAATATCAAAGAGATATTTCATAAAAAGAGGTCAAACATCTACAACCTCAAGTTGTGTGTGTGTGCTCATTACTGCAACCCATGGACAAGAGTAGGACACATTATCTGAGTGTCCATTTATAAAATTATTAGCATGAAAACCCGAGTCAGTGTGTGCAGAGAATTCCAGTTGAGCTGATTATATGATAAGTGCTAGAATTATTTCCATAGACAGTATTCTCTGTTATTCAGGGAAAAATTGTGAGTTTTACAATTGAAGAAGTAAAGTCCATTCAGTCCACACAGCAACCATCATAAGTGATCTTTGCTTTGTAATCTCTTCATGTAAGCCTACATGAAACAAGGGTCCCACTCATTCACAGACCATAAGTAACTCTGAGATGTGCACAATTTATATTATACTTAGGTTTTTTTTTTGTTTTGTTTTGTTTTCTATTACCTGCTCACATGAAGCTTGTCACATTATGAAAGGTCAGAGTTACTTCACTCTGATGTAATATTCATAAATAATTTAAATATTAATAAATATTAAAATATCTCCATAGAAATACTTTTAACTCTAATTTGACCAAAATTGATTTTAAGACTTAGACAAGTAGAAAAAAAAACCTCTCTTGATAGTAATCGATAACTGAACATGAAACTTAGGGAGGGATTAATATTAACTGAAACTGCATAAAATGTTCATTGTATTTATTTTCCTACATCGTTATCAGCAGAATCATATGAATATGGATATGAATATCATATAAATATGGATATAGCAGATTCAGATAAAGCATAAATTATTAGTCATTAGTATTATTAAAAAGAGCATTGTTCTTTGTACTTGTGAATACATTTAATAAATACATAATTGAATCTCTGCAGCTAATCATAGTATAAAGACTTTAGGTTAAAATAGGAAATGTAACTTTCTTTTTCTTAAAGTCATTGGAGGCATGACAGGAAACAACCGAACTTTGATTTTGGAATTTCTCCTCCTGGGTCTGTCCATCCCATCAGAGTATCATCTCCTGTTCTATTCCCTGTTTCTGGCCATGTACCTCACCACTGTCCTGGGAAACCTGCTAATCATTCTCCTTGTTCGACTGGACTCCCATCTCCACACACCCATGTACTTGTTTCTCAGCAACTTGTCCTTCTCTGACCTCTGCTTTTCCTCTGTCACAATGCCCAAATTGCTCCATAACGTGTGGAGTCAGGACACATCCATCTCCTATGCAGGCTGCCTGACACAGCTGTACTTCTTTATGGTTTTTGGGGACATGGAGAACTTCCTTCTTGTGGTTATGGCCTATGACCGTTATGTGGCCATCTGCTTTCCTTTGCATTACACCAGCATCATGAGCACCAAGTTCTGTGCTTCACTAGTGCTACTGCTGTGGATGCTGACAATATCCCATGCCCTGCTGCATACCCTGCTCATGGCTAGACTGTCTTTTTGTGATAAGAATGTGATTCTTCATTTTTTCTGTGAAATTTCTTCTCTTCTGAAGTTGTCCTGTTCAGACACTTATGTTAATGAGTTGATGGTATTTATCATGGGCGGGCTCACCAGTATTATTCCATTCCTACTTATTGTTACGTCCTATGTAAGGATTTTCTTCTCCATTTTCAAGTTTCCATCTACCCAGGGCATCCACAAGGTCTTTTCCACCTGTGGTTCCCATCTGTCTGTGGTGACCTTGTTTTATGGGACAATTATTGGTGTCTACTTATGTCCATCAGGAAATAATTCTACTGTGAAGGAGACTGTCATGGCCATGATGTACACAGTGGTGACCTCCATGCTGAACCCCTTCATCTACAGCCTGAGGAACAGAGACATAAAGAGGGCCCTAAGAAGAGTTATCTGCAGTAAGAAAATTTCTCTGTAATGGTAGTACATTGGATTCTTATCTAATTTTATGTAATAATTGTATTGATATTAACATTTTATATCAGATATTGACTTTCATCATAGAACATACAAGGAAGTTAATGTTGCATAATGGTTCAATACATGAAAAAGAAGAGGTTTGTTGCAGTAGTTGGAGTAGGAAAGATTGTTTTTGATATCTGTCTACAATGTCCTCCTTACCTTGCATAAAAAATCCTGGAACTGTGCAGTGGATGAGTACTGTGTAATATGATCTGTGTTACCATATGTTACTGCAAAGTTGTATCGTGGTACTATAATTTCTGTGTTCATAGACATATCAATTGAAATCATTTAATTAATGGATTTATGACACTGGATTTTAATGAAATATCTTCACTAGCCAGCTTCTTCCTAGTCTTTCCTACAGGTTTTCTCATACTGATTTTGACATTATACTTTTCTCTTAGCTCTCCATATTCTTTCTCCCCATGTTATATTTTCTGAGTCGTCTTGACCATGAAGAAATTTGTTAGAATCATTTTGTACAATTTTCATTTAATTTTGTCTTAATTTGGAAGGAACTGATTTGTAACTAGGGCCCATTCAATTTATTTTTCTAAGATGAGGGAAAGAAGAAAGCAAGAAAGATAGAAGTTGGTAATGTCTCATGTGTATCCATAGTTTACTTTGTAAACCCTTCATTTCCAGTGTATAGCTTATTCTTTACCCTTGTGACAATCTCAGAGAGTTAGAGAGATTTCTGTTTCATAGACTGAAGCTTCCGAGGCTAAACTGCTTCTCATCTCACATGAAGGAGCAATGTGTGAATGTGTGTGAGACAATAGAGTGATTCCAGTTTTTTTGTCTCATTACTGTAGAAAGAAGAGTTTTCTATTAAAATTTTTTGAGACTATGTCATAGAATAACCTTGGTGCATTCATTTCCTCAGTTGTCCTTGGTAGTTGATGACCAACAAATCCAGTTGTTTATACATTAGTGACCACTAACATCTGCCACTACATCTTTATGTGAAGCCAGTCCTGCCACTAAAGGCTTCTCTCTGCCTGGGGAACATACTCATCTGTGTATAATCATCAATAGAAATAGACACAACTTGAGCTCTTCTGTTTCCACAGTCATCTTTTTGTCCTTTATCCTGTTTCTTGAATTATGATATCATTTCCTACCGATCAATCTACTCCTCTGTGCTTACACACCCACACACGTGTGCGTGCGCACATACACACACGATTACAAAACTGGATAATAGCTCATAGATTTTGACTTTTACCTTTTTATTAAATATTGTTTTATAATATTTAGTATTGTAGCTTTTACATGGTTAAGATTGTACCTGCTGTTCTCATATCTATACTAGGAAATCTCATTGTCACAGTAAAATAGAATTATCAGGGACATGACAGAAAAATGTAAATTATCTGTTTCCTGCTCATGTGTGAAAAAACAAAGTGTAAATGACATCAATAAATCCTATATTCAATAGTAATAACATTATGTATAATAGCTATATAATGGAAACAATTGCTCCACTGAGCAATACAAATAGCACAGTGCAAAAATATAGCCTTGAACATCTGTATATTTAAAGATTATCAAAAGGTTAACTTACACATAAAAACATAAAATTGTATTAACACAATGGGATGTGATGAATACCATATGTAATGTTGAAGATGGACTATGAGGGAATGAAAGTGGTTTAGAGAAGAAGAGGTAAGGAACAAAAGAATTTAACAGGAAAATTGAACAAAAATATTAAAAATCAAGTGAGGTATGATAATACACCTTGATCCCAGCACACATGCAGCCCAGGCAGAGTCATCATCATAATGTGGGGCCATCCCAGCTGCACAGTATAACCCTGTAAAATCAGCTTCACTGCACAATGAAACCATATGAAGTTAGCCTTGCTTGCTGCACAGGGTAAACTGAGAGGTCAGCCTGAGGTAAAGAGTGAGACACTTTGTGGGATGGAACTCCCAAATGGGCCTGTGGAATATCGAGTATAAAATTACCATATGAATGAGAAATTATTCACCAGGACACATAGCTACAACAATTTGTAGGATTCAAATAATTGGTTTGGTTTTTAATTATTTATGCAAATACAATTTATAATAGTCACAAATAGAATGATCAACCAAAGGATGATCAGAGAAGTAAAACATATTATACTCATACAGTGAAAATTTATTTAACAACAAAAATGAATGAATTGTTGGTGTGTGCAACTGTGTAGGTTAATTTACATACAAGGCAAATGTAAAGAGCAGATATTTCATAGTGAAATTTCATCCAAGAGTCATGAACTTCTGTACAATTATGTTTTTACCACTGGTTAATACAGAGAGATAGAAATGTTCAATGGTTGAAAATAAGTGACTATGATATATATCCATAGATAGGATCTTGTCTGTATCATCCCTCCACCACAGCTCAGGGAGCATTATGGAGAAAGTGGTACATAAATTGGACTATCAGAGGATAGGGACAAGGACTGTGAGAAGCTGGATTCTGATGCTGATAAAGCTGTTGCAAACAGAAACTTATTGAGGCAGTGTTCACTTGAACAAAACTTGTTCAAGACCAAGTCAGTTAAAATGTCCAGTTTGATCAATTGCAACTGAGTTTACAGCCTACTCCTAGATGAAGAGCAATTGGTAACTGATAATTGAAGAGAGAGAAATCATTCTCATTATTCAGTATTGAGCCCTGAGATAAGCTATGCCATACAAAGTGTTCAGTCCTAGATGCACATACATTCAGGGAATGCTAAGTGAGCTCAGTGAGTTGTATTTATATCTGGGTTTGCTTATGTGTAAGTGTAACAACAAAGATTAAAAAAGAGGAAGCTGTGGATTTGGAAGAGGTGACAGATATAGAAGGAGTATGTGAGAGGAACAGGAGAGAAGAAGTGATGTAATTGTTCTTTACATTCTAAAATAACCTAGCATGGAATTAGGAGGGGATCCTAATGCTGCACTCCCAGTGGAGGAGTTCTTGGAGGTTGACAGCTTCTTGGAGAGAGAGTCGGTTTTTCTCTGGAGAGGGATGGACATTTCATGTTTCACATATACTACTTGATAACCCCACAGCCTTTTGTATATGGGTAACTCTAATTGTACTTTGGACTATAAAATAATGTTAATAATAATTATTAATTAATAATAAGGATAATAGCCTTAGTCTATAAGAGAGGTGTACAGGGAAGAAGGACAAAAGATTTGGAGAAAATGTACTGAGAAACATATGGTGAAGATGGATGGTATACATCTAAAAAGTTTGAAATTCATAAAAGTGGATAATTTTAGAAAACATTAAATTTTCACAAAACTCAGAATCTTTAAATTTTTGAGGTTCTATAACTGTGTGCATATATATATATGCAATGTACACATAAGGTATATGCAATATATAAGAATATTCATATGTGATACGGATATAATTTATATGTAAATATATGTATATACTTATATATAACTTATTTTATATACATTATATGAGACAGATTGTATCTAGGAATGGCCAGAGCAAACATGTGAATTTTCTGGACAGGGCTCACCATTTAATAAGGCCATGATGGACCTATTTTGAAGAGACACATTACCAGAGATTTTGACTCAGACTTTATTTTTGATGCTAATATGCCTTTCTTGCTACTATTAAATAATCCAATGATTCCTGGACATGAGTCTACCTATTGGGTTAATTACCTGCAGATCAACATGAAGATGAACTTTCAAGAATTAATGTTGTTTAGATGAATTAATGACATTATAGAATTTCTGATTTGATTCAAATAATTTTAGGAAGAATGTTTAAGGAGATGGTGTTAGTTATTCCACCCCAACCCCAGTATAATAAAGTTAGAATCAAGAATAGAACATCCCTTCCACATAGAATATTAAGTAAAGGCTGCATAATAAGTAATACCACGAGCTTTCATAATTACATTAAGAAGAGAAATAGATTTGGAACAAATTTGTGATCAAGGAAAAACCTTCATCCCATATCCCGCCCAAGAATAAAGACTCAGGTGTGTACTTATCAATCAGGATATCAATACTTGGGCCTTCCTTCTTGTTAAGCTTTCTATGGTTTGTGAGTTGTTTCATGGGTATTATAAACTTTTTGGCTAATATCCACTTATCATTCAGTAGACACCAAGCATGCCATTTTAGATCTGGGTTACCTCACTCAGGATAATATTTCGTAGTTCCATTCATTTACCTGAAAATTTATGGTGTCCTTATTTTTTTAACTTGTGTTTTTACTCATTAACTTTAGAATTTTTATTGAACACCCCATCTCTTTCCCATGTCTTATGAGTCTGATGAGGAAGGTGTTATTGCAGCTAGTTATTTGTGAGGACTGTGGTCTTCAGAACCTGAAATAGATCTGATAACCTTTCTGGAATAAACCCCTTGTGTCCAGCTCTTTTTTGAGAGCATATAAATAAAGGACCAAAATACAGACTTACAAAGTTCCAATTTCAGATTTTCCCCATTTTTTATTGGATATATTCTATTTACATTTCAAATGTTATCCCTTTTCCAGGTTTTTTCTCTATAACCCCCATCCTATCCCTCACACCCTGCTTCTTTGAGGGTGTTCCCCTACCCACCAACCTCCTTCAGCCTACCTTTCTTGACACTAACCTACACTGGGGTATTGAGCCTTGGCAGGACAAAAAGCTTCTTTTCCCACTGAAGAGCAAAACAAATATTATCATCTACATATGGAGCTAGAGCCATGGGTCTTTCCATGTATAGTGTTTGGAGAGTGATTTAGTCCCTTGGAGCTCTCATTTTTTTTTTGGTATTGCTGTTCTTATAGGCATACGAACCCCTTTAACTCCTTCAAACCTTTCTCTACACCTCCATTTGGGACCTTGATCTCAGTTCAGTAGTTGACTGTGAGCATCTGCCTCTGTATTTGTCATGCTCTGGCAGAGCCACTCAAGAGACAGCTATATCAGGATGCTGTCAGCATGTAATTCTAGGCATCAGTAATATTATCTGGGTTTTGTGGCTATATATGGGCTGAATATGCAGGTGGACAGTTTCTGGATGACCATTGCTTCAGTCTCTGCTTGAAACATTGCCTCCATATATTCTCCTGTGAATATTTTTGTTCTCCTTCTAAGGAGGACTGAAGCATCTACAATTTGGCCTTCCTTCTTCTTGAGCTTAATGTGGTCAGTAAATTGTATCTTGGGTAATGCCTGTTTGGGCTAATATCCTCTTATCAGTGTATCCATTCCTCTGTTGAAGGGCATCTGGGTTCCTTCCAGCTTCTGGCTATTATAATTAAGGCTGCTATGAACATGGAAGAGCATGTGTCCTTGTTATATGTTGGAGCAGCTTTTGGACATATGCCCAGGAGTGGTTTAGCTGACTCCTTAGGTGGTACTATGTCCAATTTTCTGAGGAACCACCAGACTGATTTCCAGAATGGTTGTACCAGCTTGCAATCCCACCAACATGGAAGAGTTTTTCTCTTTCTCCACATTCTCTCTAGCAACTGCTGTCACCTGAGTTTTTGATCTTAGCCATTTTGACTGGTGTGAGTTGGAATCTCAGGGTTGTTCTGATTTGCCCTTCTCTGATGACTAAGGGTGTTGAAATTTTTTTGGGTGCTTATGAGCCATTCCAGATTTTTCTGTTGAGAATTCTTTCTTTAGCTTTCTCCCTCATTTTAAATGTTTTTTGATTCTCTAAAGTCTAACTTATTGAGTAATTTGTATATATTGGATACTAGCACTCTGTCAGATGTAGGATTGGTAAAGATCTTTTCCCAATCTGTTGGTTGCCAATGTGCACTATTGACTATGTCCTTTCCTTTACAGAAGCTTTGCAATTTTATTAGGTCTAATTTGTCAATTCTTAATCTTATAGCATAAACCATTGGTGTTCTGTTCAAGAGAATTTTCCTTGTGCTTATGTGTTTAAGGTTATTCCTCACTTTCTCTTCTATTATCTTCAGACTAAAGGATTTTATGTGAAGTTACTTGATCTACTTGGACTTATGACTTGTACAAGGTGATAAAGAGGGCTCAATTTGCATTCTTCAACATGCTGACTGACAGTTGAACTAGCACCATTTGTTGAAAATGCTGGTTTTCCCCCTTATTGGATGTTTTTATATCCTTTGCCAAGATTAAGTGACCATAGGCGTGTGGACTCATTTCCAGGTCTTCAATTCTATTCCATTGATCTACCTACCTGTATCTGTACTAATACCATGCAGTTTTTATCATGATTGGTCTGTAATACAGCTTGAGGCCAGGGGTGGTGATTCCCCCAGAAATCCTTTTATTGTTAAAGTAGTTTTTGAAGTCCTGGGTTTTATATTATTCCAAATGAAATTGCAAATTGCTCTTTACAACTCTATGAAGAATTGAGTTGGAATTTTAGTGGGGATTGCATTGAATCTGTAGATCACTTTTGGTAAGATTGCCATATTTGACAAAGGAGTTAAAACTTTCCAGTTTAAAAAAGATATATTTTCAAAAACTGGCGTTATTTCAACTGCTGGTCAGCATTTAGTAGAATGCAAATTGATCCATTCTTATCTTTTTATACAAAGCTTGATCCAAGTGGATAAAGGACCTTAACCTAAAACCAGACACACTGAAGCTATTAGAATATGAAGTGCGGTACAGCTTCAATTACTTGGGTACAGAAGAATATTTTAATTGAACACCAATGGCTAATGCTCCAAGATCCAAAATTGACAAATGGTACCTTATAACATTGCAAAGCTTTTGTAAGACCAAGGGCACTGTCAATAGCATAAAACTGCAACCAACAGAATGGAAAAGATTTTTACAATTGGTACATGTGATAGAGAGCTAATATCTAATACACAGAAAAACTCAAATGTTAGAGTTCAGAGAATCAAATAACTATTAAAATGGGATGCAGAGCTAAACAAAGAATTCTCAAACAAGAAATAATATGTGACACCTAAAAAATGTTTAACATCCTTACTCATCAAGAAATTGCAAATCAAAAATCCATGAGATTCCACCAGTCAGAATTTCTAAGGTCAAAACCTTATGTGACAGCAGATGCTGGCAAGATTGTGGAAAAAGAAGAATTGTTGGTAGAATTGCAAGCTGGTACAACCATTCTGAAAATCAGTACAGTGGTTTTTCAAAAAAATGGTCATAGTACAATCTTAGGACCCATCTATACCACTTCTGAGCATATACCCAAAAGATCCTCAAACATATAACAAGGACATATGCTCCACTATATACAATGCAGTCTTCTTAGTAGCCAGAAGTTAGAAAGAACCCAGATGTTTTTTAATGGATACAGAAATTGTGGAACATTTAGCCAAAGAAATACTTCTCAGCTATTAAAAACAATTACTTCATGAAAATTTTAGGCAAATCAATGGAACTAGAAAATATCATCCTGAATGAGGTAACTCAATCTCAAAATAGCACACATGGTATGCACTCACTGATAAATGGATATTAGTCCAAAAGATTGGAATACCCAAGATATAATTCACAGACCACATGAGGTTCTAGAAGAAGGAAGACCAAAGTGTGGGTGCTCCATTATTTTTATAAGGTAGAAAAATACTCCTGGGAGGAAATTTAGGGCCAAAGAATGGCACAGAGTCTGAAGGAAAGGTCATCCAGAGACTGCTCCACCTAGGGACCCATCCCTTATATAGTCACCAAACTCAGACAATATTGGGGATGTCAAGAGTTGCATGCTGACAGGAGCCTGATATAGCTGTTTCTTGAGAGGCTCTTACAGGGCCTAACAAATACAGAAGTATATTGTAGTATGTTGTGGTAAATATTAAATGGAGGAAACCTCTTATCACATGCTAGTGCTGGCTCCAGTGGGGCCATCTTGCATTGTGGAGATCTCTAACTTGGTGTCTTTATGCCACCTCTAAGAACTCAAGCATAGTTCACTCCATTACCCCTTGCTTCTTTTCTGGGTGGATATGAGCAGCCTGCCATGTTGTTTTTAATCACTTTCCTTCATGGCCTGGTAGAGACATGACTCCATAATGATTAACTAAGCAAACAAGTTTATATGTTAAATTCTTAATCAACAAACTCTCAACACCAAAAGCTTACAACCAGTGGATAAAGATATAAACTGCCTATCAATATTACATAAATTAGACACGTAGAAACCCTTACAAATAATTATTACAACCTCATTAAGCTAGAGATGCACTGAGAGGAACATACATGTCAGCTTCCATTTCCTTTCTCTGTCCATCCTCTTACACTTTCCTAAATCTTTTCCCACCTACTTCTCTACTGTTCATTTATGTATCACCTTAACATAAACCTACAATACTGTCCCACTATTGGACTGAGAATGGAGTCCTCAATGGAGGAGTTATAGAAAGAACATAGTAAGAACAATAATAATCAAACAACCAGAAACATCAGAGCTCTCAGGATGTAAACTACCAATTAAAGAGTACACATGAATAAGCCCATGGCTCCAGCTGCATATGTACAAGAGGATGGCAGGGGATGGTCTAATTGGGCCTCATGGTGAGGAGAGGTCTTGGTCCTGTGAAGGCTCAATGCCCCAGTGTAGGGGAATGCCAGGGTGGGGTGACAGTAGGGAATTTCTGGGTTAGTGGGAGAGCACCCTCACTAAGGCAGTGTCAGGGGACATTATTTTGGGAGATTCTGGAGGGGAAACTTAAAAAGGGAATAATATTTGAAATACAAATAAAGAAAATATCCATTACAAAGAAACATTAAAGTGGGGAAGTGTGGGATGAAAGGCTGTGAATTGTATTCTGATTCCTTGTTAATATAGGTCAAAGCCCCAGGGACCATAAGGGATGATAGGTGCTTTTTTATCTCCCAGGAGACCTGGCCCCTCTCACCCAGCTACAGCCTCCCCCCACAACTCCCTGAAGAGAGGTTTGAGACAGATCAGTCACAAACTGCAATGCTCCAAGCCCCTCTTCCACATGTGAGGATGTGACCACAGGTCAAATAGGCTCATACACAGATCAGTCACATACAAGCAGGATGATGCCCTCAAATATGTAGATGAGTTATTCCCAAGCTCTCAGGCCAAACCAATAGGAAAAACCTGCTGTCATACCCTGACCCATCCCAAAGTTGTATACAAGAATTATATCTAGAAGGAATAAAGTATGCAAGAATCACTTCATCATCTGAGAGCTTCTGTCATAAGATCTGTAATACTGCTGCTTGTTAAAGAGACCTGTTCTCCCAAAATTCCTGCAAGAGCTCCCCTGTACCCCTCGCTTGCTAGTCAGTCTCCTGCTGGCTTTGCCCATCCAGATGTCCTGTAAAAGTTGTATAAATGGCAGTGGAACAGCTTCAGCTTTGGAGAATGGTAGAACCAGTTTCACCTTCTTGCCTGAGTTCTCTCCCCTTCACCTGAACCTGCGCATCTAGCTGGGTCAAAGATTTCTGCGCGAAGCCTCCAGCATGCAGGTTCAGAAGAAGGAGTGGAGGCCATAAAGCATATTTAAAACATGATGTTACATCCAAAAATGTTCTGGACATAATGATAAAATCTCTGGTCACATTTTAATGATGTATGAGATAGAGATGTAATTTAGAAATATATAGCATAACAGATTTTTTTGGACAGAATTTTAGCTATTTATAAATTCTTATATATACACGTCTCCTTCTCATGTCTAACCTAACAACACTAAGTTGGAGAGAATGAAGGCTAGAGGGAAAATGGTGTATTGGTTTTGTTAGACTATTTGCTGGTGATAGGGGGCACTGAGTTCTCTGGGACAAATTCCCAGAGAATATGCCTGGGATATTCACCATAGGACCTGTTCTGTCAGAAAAAAGAAACCATCAAACAACAAGCAGCAAGGAGAAACAGCAGCAGCACCACCACCAGCAGCAACTTAACATCAGAAGCAAAGCACCAGCAATAGCAGCCATGGCACCAGAAGCAGGAGGAACTGCAGCAGTTGCATTCACTCTTGGGAGCTAAGCGTTTTTATACTACTTGATCATAAAAAAACCTGAAATGCAACTATCATATTTAGAAGAAAATTTTCTTTTGAAACACTTGTTTTAGGGCTCCCTTTATGTCTCTGTTCCTCAGGCTATAGATGAAGGGGTTCAGCATGGGAGTCATGACTGTGTACATTATGGCCATGACAGTGTCCTTCAGAGTGGAGTTATTAGCAGATGGACACATGTAGAGGCCAATAATTGTACCATAGAACAATGAGACCACAGACAGGTGAGAACCACAAGTGGAGAAGACCTTGTGGATGCCTCGAGTTAAAGACACCTTGACGATGGAGGAGATGATGCAGGCATAAGACACTATGATGAGTAGAAATGGGACTATAACCACAAGCCCTCCTATGATCAATATCACCAACTCATTAATGTGAGTATCAGAGCAGGCCAGCTTCAGGAGAGCAGACAGATCACAGAAGAAATGGGGGATCACATTGTTTTCACAGAAAGACAACCTATTCAAGAGAAAAGTGTGCAACATAGCATACAATGTTGTCAGAACCCAGGACAGCATCATCAGACTCACACAGAGCTTGGAGCTCATGATGGTTGTGTAATGAAGGGGGAAGCAGATGGCTACATAGCGGTCATAGGCCATGACCACAAGGAGGAGGCTCTCAAGATCACCAAAAAACAAGAAGAAGTACAGTTGTGCAAGGCAACCTGCATAAGGGATGGATGGTACTTGGCTCTGCATGTTCTGGAGCAACTTGGGCATTGTGACAGAGGAAAAGCAGAGGTCATTGAAGGACAAGTTGCTGAGAAAAAAGTACATGGGTGTGTGGAGATGGGAGTCCAAAAAAATGAGGATGATGATGATGAGGTTCCCCAGGATGGTGGTGAGGTACATGATCAGGAACAGGGCATAAAACAGGTGCTGGTGCTTTGTGGGGATGGGTAGGCCCAGGAGGAGGAACTGGGAGAAGGCAGTCTGATTGTTTCCTGGCATGATCTTCCTGTAATATGTGTACAGGTAATATTAGACTACCTGTAAATACACAATAAAAATGAACATATATATAAGACATGTGCATTAAAATAATCTCATATTCATCCCATTATTTTTGCATTCCAAGTATCTAGAGTTTCTATAACAATAAATTCTTTGCTTTATTTCATCATTTAAATTCTACTCTTATCTGAGATACAAAATGTATTGAACTTTCTCTTATTTCTGAGTTGGTTATGTGACCTCATTGATTTTGATTTGGTTCACACTTGGCAGTTACAACTCAATGTTCCTGAGACCTCAGTGAAGATGGTCTTCTTTTATGATTATGAATTTTCAGCAATGAGAACTTCATGTAATTGAATGGTGTAGATAACAACTTACAGATTGGGTTGGATTTTTTTTTTCTATCTTATCCTCAGAAATCACATTTTTCAGGATGAATGAATTTCCCTTGAATGTGTGCAGACCTTGTAAACATAGTAGGTTCGTATGAATATTCTATATGCAGCCTCTTCCTCCTATTTTTCATCCTCCTTCACTCTTACATATTATTAAAAGAATCTGATCAAAGTTGAAATCCGAATTGTATTTCATTCATTCATTTCCTTCACTATCTATGCCACATTAATATCTATTATATATTTTCTTTATCCTAATTATTACTAACATAGACAAAATATTATCCCACCTAAACTACTGAGTCCATGTCCCAAGTCACCTCTGAGAATGAACTGCCATACAACCCCAAAAGACCTTTTATTGCTTTTTATATGTAAAGTGGGCAAAATCAAATCATTCTTACTTTTCAATGGATTGTTTGTTTTATTCTCAGTGCTTAGATGATAAATATAAATTTCTTTCAGGAACACACTTGACATTAATATGCTTAAGTTTTCTTACCTCTACAGTCGCATTTTGTCATACAGATAGTCTGTATTCTATTCTCCAGCTATGCTAGACTTAAGCATATATTTTAAAGAGCTCTGCCATTCATACTTGCTATTCCATCTCCATGGGGAATTTTTTGATTTACTCCCACTATCCTCGATTACCATTTGTTCTACAGGTACAGTATCTCTTGTGTTCTAAGATAAATCTCCAGCGTCTGTCTAGAGTAGGTGAGAACTACTATGTCTGGTACTCATACTATAGCCCTCAATGCTTCAATCAGCTCCTTATAACTGATTCCCAATAGATTGTAATTCCACTCCAGTAAGGCACGTCAGCCTTTGACCTGAAATGGGGACATCCTGCTTATTGACTGGATTTACCCAATATATCATTAATATTATGAGCTGCATTCTACAGTAGGACATGTTTTTTTTCTAAGACACCAATGCTCTATGAAATTAGATTCTCTACCATTAAGTCTTACCTGACAAGAGATTCTTGGTTTAGTCCATTACTCCTCATTTTAACTTTTTGTTATAATTTGCACACATGGACAATGACATAGAACTTTATGTTTGATACTTACTCATGTTACCAAATCAAATGATCTGTACATCTTTATACTTAATTTCATGGAATATCATTGATATTAGTAACCTAATTAAAATATGCTGACAAGTTTAGTATCTGTGGGAACATTTCTATGCTAGTCTTGTGTTGACCTCCTTCTCCAATATGTACGTCCCATGTTCTCATTACTTTTGTATGTCAACTCTGCTTGGTCAGTCTATTAGTGTTGTACACATTGTGCAATTTCATTTACCTTTACCTCAGTACACTTTGAGTGAGTCAAATTACCTGGCATAATGTGATGTCTTCATAAAGAAAACTGAAAGCATTGATTAAAAATCTGCATTCTCCCATGGATGAAAAGACTCTGGCTTCTGAATGACTTTACTTACAAGACCATAGTTTCCATGTCTGTCTTGGATATCAGTCCACATACAGTTTCAGATTGCCAGGTTTTAGTTCAGGGATCTGATTAATTAAAAATTGAACTTAATATACACTTTCTGTCTCATAAAATCAATATCTAGCTTTATGCACACTTATATCTACATGTAGTGTGGCTGCTTTGCCTTTCTGAAATATTCTGACTTCAATAAAACCTATGATAGATTTAAACTGGCAAAAGAAACATAAAGGCTTGTAGGAAGACTGTCTGCTTATATATCACTCTTAAAATGCTTAATTCATCTTAATTATCAATTTTATATTTCATAGTTATCTGCCAACACCAAGGGAAGGAAAATGTGTACAGAAGACTCAGACACAATCTTAGAAGCTTGCTTCCCATATAACTGAAAAGGCATTTCTGGTGTTGAGTGTGACTAGGAATCACGGATGAGAAAGTTCACATGCAAATGCTGCATGAAGTAAACTGCTTCATGTTTTTTTGAGCCATGAGGCTCTAAGTTTCCTGGCTACAGTTAACCTAATTTGGTGCTTTGAAAATTTAATGTGAATGGAAACTCACCAGGATATTTATTAAAATTTGATGTTACTATACACTTAATATATTACATTTTAATTCATACCCCAAGAAAGGGCTTTGCTGTTTTAAATGGGCTCAGCTACATTTTTTATTGGATAATTTATTTATTTACATTTCAAATGTTATCCCCTTTCCCGGTTTCCCCTCTATAGCTCCCTATTCCATCTCCCCTCTCCCTGCTTCTATGAGAGTCTTCCACAAGCCACCTCACCACCCTGGCATTCCCCTACATTGAGTCATTGAGCCTTCACAGAACCAAGGGTCTCTCCTTTCATCGATTCCAAATAATGACATCCTCTTCTACATAAGCAGCTGGAGCCATGGTTACCTCCATGTGTACTCTTAGGTTAGTGGTTTAGTCCCTGGAAGCTCTGGAGGGTCCAGTTGTTCGATTGTTGTTCTTCCTATGGGGTTGAAAACTACTTCAGCTCCTTTAGTTCTTCCCCTAATTCCTCCACTGGGGTTCCTGTTCTCAGTCCAGTTTTTGGCTGTGAGCATCTGCATGTGTATTTGTCAAGCTCTGGAATAGCTTCTCAGGTGACAGCTATATCAGTCTCCTGTCATCAAGCACTCCTTTGCATCAGCAATAGTGTCTGGGTTTGGTGTCTGTATATGGGATAGATCCCCAGGTGGTGCAGTCTCTGAATGACCGTTTTTTTTTCAGGCTCTGCTCCACACTTTGTCCCCATAGTTCCTTTATACAGGAGCAATTCTCAGTTAAAAATTTGTAGATGAGTGGGTAGTCCCATCCCCCAACTGTGGGCCTTGCCTAACCTCTGGGCATGATCTCTATAGGTTCTCTCTCCTCTTTGTTGGACAGATTATTTCTTTCTTTAGAAAAATTGAAGTTCTCTTTCTGTTATGAAATTTTACAGGGGAATGCCATGGAATAAAGGTCATTAGTTTCTTCAGAAAAATTGAATAATATGAAATCAATCCATTAAGAAAATTCTTCAGGTAAATTTAAAATAAAAAAAAGAACTGCTGCATAAAATCTTTGTGGGTTAGAGAGCCGTTATTACACTGAAGTGATCATATTTGATAAAAATATAATGTATAGTAATAAGTGAATATCGTCATCAAAAATATATCTGGACATAGTAGTTACCATGCTTGTAGAAGGTAGGCAAACTTGAAAGAGACAGAAGTATTAAATAAAGAAATATCAAATCTGAAACTTCACACGGAAGAATATCATACAATTCAGGACAACCAGACCATTCTTCCCAACTTACCTAGGATGTATTCAGTCAACTCTGAGACCCTGGCCTGAGACACTACTTTCATATTAATTGCAGATATGTGAAGTAATACCTCTAAGTTCATCTGTGTATTATGCTTGCTGATGCCTTCAACTATACTCAGCCTTGGGCCTGAGGGAACTTGCTCTCTGGGGTCCCCACCATGGAATAACTTTAATAACAAATTAATTAGCCGGAAACATTCTGGAACAATTAAGAGTCCTGCAACTGTGAGTGATCCATTCCTGATGACATCAGGTCCTTTTTATGGGAAAGTGGAATTGTCATGGAACTCAGAAGCAGATGTGTAGTCATTAATTCCTTTGGGGGTTGACAGGAATATCTCATGCCTAGAACAAATTTTATGAAGTGTTTAAAGTGCTATTGGAAGATTCTTAAAGTACTTAAGCACAATACTCTGCATGATATAAAACATTAAAAGTATGATAATTCAACCTAGAATCCTTCAGACTTTGTGGCAGCATATTATGGGAACACCATGCTTTTGGAAAGATTCCCAGATTACCTACTCTCCATACAACATAACTTCCTATAATAGGCCCTAGGAGAGATACATATGCTACTAGCAAGAATCAGCTGTACATGAGCCAATTTTCTATGTATGTCAATAAGCAAGATAAATAACTCCCACAAATCATGTTCAATTAATTTTCTGGTAAATATATTTTAAAAGTCTATGGCTGCTGGAGCGTTAGCCCAGAGGTTAAGAGCACTGACTGCTCTTCCAGAGGTTCTGAGTTCAATTCTCATCAACCACACTGTGGCTCACAGCCATCTGCAATGGGATCTAGTGCCTTCTTCTGATGTGTCTGAAGAAACCAATTGTGTACTCACATATGTAAAATAAATAAATACATATTTTAAAAAAGAGTCTGAATATGTTTAAAAAATAAGAGATTTTTATATGTTCTTTATTTTTTTAACTTTATTTTAAAAAACAAAGATAAATGTACAGATTTTTAAGCATTTTTGCATAAAAGTATACAAACACATTTTTTATAAGGTTGTAATTAAGTATTTGTGGGTGCCTATACAATCTCTTATAAATGTGTTTTAATCTCTTATAAAAGTATTTTTTAGAAAGTCTATGGCTCCTTACCTTTCCTGTAAAACTTAATAGTTCATCTGACTGTTACATTTCTACCATTGTTCACAGGTACACAGATGACGTATGAACTTCTGTTCTCAGTGCCTGTGGCAGTTGGCTTTCACCATCTGCTTCAGGTGCTGCAGAAATGCTTTATATAGTGTTATGCTAAAAATTCTCACTCCAAAGAAATCTACATATTGGTCTTATAAACATTGGGTTGTTATACATTGCACTAACATTTGCATGAAAATACTATGTGATAATTCTAAATTCTCTAGTATTATAAGTTAAAATCTCTGTTCTGGTTGTGCATAAAATCCAAGACTTCCTTTAAGATGAGTATCATTCATCCCACATAGACCAACAACTCTCCCTTTTCTGTGATATTTGTAGAAATATTATGCTATGACTGTGATGTTTCCTCAAAGTCATGTGATAAGCCTCTGTTCCAAATGTAGTGTTTGTGACTCAATCAATAGATAAATCCAGTGGTGAGTAACAATATGATAGAACTATAGAGAGATTGGAGAAACTAAGATCAAGCACATGTTTAGAGGAGGTGGCTCACAGGTATATTTTTACAGAGTACATTTGTTTCTGTTGCATCACCACCACCCCCTTCTGCCCTCTTTCCTCTCTCTCCCCTATTTTATCTCTCTCTCTCTCTCTCTCTCTCTCTCTCTCTCTCTCTCTCTCTCTCTCTCCTCTCTCTCTCTCCTGTATCCTTCTGTTTCCTGATTGTTGTCAGTTGGAAGTTGTTTTCTCATATATTCTTCTATTGATGTATAACTTCAATTTAAGTTCAGAGATTTTAAATTAAGTGGCCCAGGACATGAACCACTGAAACCATGACTAGTATAGCCCTTTCTTTTAAAAAGTAGTTCATTTCAGCTCTCTAGTCACAGAAGTGAAGAACTGACAAGATACACAGACATTGCCCAGCAGAAGAGCACAAACCTGGGTACTCTTTACATGTTGTATGCTGTCTGTCCCCAGTCTGTAAATTATTGTAGCCACAACAGATAAACAAACTATATGCTTTAATTAGGTGAACTTGATATAATCTAATGTTCATCTTTCTGAATATTTTCCATATTTGCACTGAGACCTATCTGAATCACAGAGAAAGATGTCATAGGAGATTTCCCTAACACTTATGCAAGCTGTAAGTTCTGTGGTCCTTCCTGAGAGAATTATTTTAGAAACTGAGAGAGATAGACAGGAGCGCTTTTTCTGTACATTGAAATTATTTTGCATAATAATATGAATACTTTATTCTGAAGCATCAATTTGTAAAGAGCAACCAAAACGGTTTGATAATAGTCTGGGTTGTTTGTGTGTTTCCATGGTGCCTCTTTGAACAATACCTAGATTAGATGCAACATATTCATGACACTTGAAGTTTCTATAAAAACTAAAAATAATATTCTACTGTTTATAACAACAACAAAGTATCTCATGGAAAGACAAATTGGTGCCTAACTAGAGCCTTTACACCTACTGAATATTTTCATGGTAGTAGAATGCATTCTGTACAGTATTGGAGGAGAAAAATAAACATTAACTCAGCTATAAATCCTTCGATCTGCAACAGTAACATGTCTACATGATCTGTAGATAAGCTAGTGTAAAAGTGGCACAAATATTATGAGAGTAACTAATCATTTGATTGTTTTTATTTGCCCGAGTAAACCCAACATAAGAAGATAAAAAAGAAGCCTCTACATCAATGCTGGAATAGGGAACCCAACAGAAAGTAAAAGAGCCTAGAGAACAGTCACAAGAATCAGAGACCCACAGACTCAGGAATTCTATACAAATACTAAGCTTAAAGCTAAAATGTGTACATAGAGGACCCGGTGCAGGCCTGTGCCTTACATCTGCTTGTTGCTTCAGACTTTGTGAGCTTATATAGGCAGTTTTTTTTTTATTCAAAGGGACTTGTTCTTCTGGTATACTTTATTCCCTGTAGCTCTTACACCTTTACTGCCTTTCTTTCTTTGGAGTTTCATTAAATCTGAAGAAAATATATTAGTTGGAACCTTGTTAAAAAAACAAAAACAACAACAACAACAAAAATCTTATTCTGAGCATTCCAGTAAGAAAAAATACCTTGTCAAAAAACAAAAACAACAAGGAAATATTCCATTTAGAGCTTTTCATTCCAGGGACTCTCTCTGTTTATTCTCTGGATGTGGGTCTCTGCATTTATGCCTGCTGCTACAGGAAAGAGCTTCTCATCATCAGTGATGACAAAATGTGCACTGATCTAAGAGTATAGCAGAGCAGAATTAGGGATATTTTTATTGTTATTTTTTCTTTTTTTAAAAGAAAATTTTGGTTTTACCCTAAATATTATCCAGGGTTCTATAGAGTCACAGAACTTATGAAATGTCTCTCTATATTGAGGGGATTTATTTTGATGACTTACAGTCTGTTTGTCCATTTAACCCAACATTAGGCAGCTATGTATGGGAGGTCCAAGAATCTTGTAGTTGCTCAATCCTGTGAAACTACTTAAGCTGCTCTTCTATAGAAGTGGGTTCCAAAAGATGTGCTAGAAAGTAATTGTAAGCAGTTGAAGAGGAGTGAACCTTCCTTTTTAAAATGTCCTTATGTAAGCCTAGGTGTGGATCAGATTAAAGTTGTATACAATCACACCTGGATTTGTGACTTGTTTTGTCTCAGATTGACCTTGCAGTCAGAGATCTCCTTGATTTCATATCTTGGGATTAAAAGCATGTATTCCCCTGCCTGGGCCTAAGAACTTCATGACCATTATTTTAAAGATGTTCATAACATGACCCCAGTCAGAAACTTGGGTCTTTCACCCTGAAAATCAGGATCACAGGTGTGAGTGCCCTCCAGTTCTAATTGCAGTTCATCATAGGTATAGTCAAGTTTACAACCAAGAATAGCCATTATACCCTCAGACTCAGGGCTATCAAATCTCTGGTACTTAATTCCCAAGCTGTGTCAGATATAGGCTTGATTTTTCAGTGCACTTTAAACCAAATGAATAGTTGGTAGGATACTCTTAAAATTATGTGTTACTTTTGTCCTAGCAATAGTTCAGGGAGAGTGGATTGTTGGACAAAAGTATTGTGGCTGAGTTGAAATTTATGTTTCTCATTTGGTAACCAGCAGACTATCTTCTATACCAAAGACACTAGAGTGTAGGGGTGAAGGCTCCATGGGAGCACCAGCTCAATTTCTCTGTTTCTAGTGAGTTGTATAAGTGTTGTCCTCAATAAAGTAGCCCTACTTTCAGTATGTAGACATTAATACATTGTCTTGGCTTTGTCTGTCAGGATTGTTTGGGGATTTACATGGGAATTTCTAGGTCAGCCACTCATTTAAACCAACTCAATGAGATAGAACTTATGTGTGACAATGTTTTAGTACCAAGAACTTGGTACTAGAAAGACTGTTGAGTTAAATTAAGTAATATTGTTTTAAAGAAATGTTTTAAAGCAATATAATGAGTTATAGAAAATTTTGGTATATTCATTGATCAGTGCCTTGCTCAGCTATCATCAGAGAAGCTTCTTTCTGATGAAGATGGAAACTAGACAAGGTGCTAAGATTGGAAGAACTTGGGAGACTGCCAAACCTCTTTTCTCAGAGCTCAGAGAAATTTGTAGGAGGAAGAAAAAATGTTAGAGTCAGTCTGAATGGAAGACCCCTATTAAACACTGTCTTTCAGACACAGCACAACTGATATACATGAGTTCCAAGAGACTGTTGTTGCATGCTCAGAATATGCACAAGTCTAAACCATAGGAGCCTCAGCACTGAGATTGGTAAGTGGACATAATCACTGGAGCCTAACCTAGAGGCAACCTCCACTTGACAACCTCTCACAATGGAAAAAATTGTTTTCTCCAATGGATTTTCACTACATACAAAATCACACTAAGTGTGGTCACTATGTCCAGCATTAGATGGTCAAATCAAAGCAAACCTAATAGTATTTTGAGGGTAAAATATTGTTTTTGTCTGGGTGCATATCTTAAAGAAACTTCTGTTTATTTTCCTTATACCTTTTTTATTTCTGATTTTGTGTTATTATATATCTATATGTACTACTTGTAGTTTTCCCTTTTTTAAAAATTTGCCTATTTGTTATCTAAAGAGAAAAATAAGGTATAGAGTTGAATTTGTTTGGGTGATATAAAAGGAGTTATAGGAAAATAATAATACAATAAATAAATAATAAATAAACAATAAATAAAATACAATAAATATAATGTATGAAAAATATTTCTCAATTAAAATGATATGCATAACATGAAAGAAAAAACATTTTCAATTTTAGTTGTATTTACATATGAATTATGTAAATACACAATCATTTTGTATAAAATAATTCTTGTTGGACCTGTGTTTAAAATTTGACTGAATGTGGAAATAAATGTGTAACTAAATAACATCTTTACAAAATTTAATATTAAAGTCAAAAAATGTTGCATTCTTAAAATGTTTCCTAAACGTTCATGTTTCTAATTAATAATGTATACTTTTGAAAATATATATTTTTACATACATAGTAGTACTAGAATATGGTACAGCAGTGTTTACCTTTGTGTTTCCTCTGTGTGAATGCAGTGTAGTCAGTCGTCTGGTATGCCTTCTTCCATGCCTTTCTATGGAGTGGTCCATAAATTATCACCATCCCCCCCAAAATCCACTTTCCTTAGCAGCTTCATATATGTATATAGTGCATTTTATTCAATACACTCTGATTTTTCTTTAATAAAAAATTACGATTTCTAATACCTCCATGCAGTTGCAATCTGACATGTTAAAGGGAAAATTCTAGAGATTCACAGTTTTAAATGTCAGGCTGGCTTAAGCATTTTGATGAAAACTGAGATTTTCCAGCCTCAATCCTGCAAACAAACTGAATAATCACTTTATCTAGTACTTACATTCAATTTTCTATCCTCCATGTGATCTTTCTTCAGGCATTGTGTGAACCACTTGACCTCTATTCTCTATAATGCCTCATATAGAGAGTTTCAGATAAATCTTCAAATAAAACTTACAGAGCAGCCTAATGTTATATCACATTTTACTTCTAGCACATAGATTCTGAGACATTGAATTGTATTCACCTGTGTGAGGAAGAAGTTGATGTATTTTGAAAAGTTAATAGACTTTCATACAAGTATAGAATACAAGTATGTACTTTCATACCTGTGCCCTGTACTGTTGGTAGATAGGTAGACATGAACCACTTTCAGATGCCCTGGGATTCTGCACAAGCAATTATATTGCTCATGAAAAACTTAATCATTATCTTTGGGTTGTCTAGATATGTAGAGACACCATGATCAATGCAACTTTTATAAAGCATACAATTTAATTCAAGTGGGTTACAGTTTGTGTGATTTAGGTCATGATCATCATGGTGGGATGTATGGCATTATGTAGCCATATTTTGTGGTGGAGGAGCCAAAAGTTCTATATATTGTTCTGAAGGCAGGAGGTCAATGCAGAGACTGTTTTCTGTAGGAAACCACGAGGAGATTTAATTCTATACTGTGCACAACAAACTTCAACATATATATGAGACTTCAAATACTGTCTCCATAGAGACATATATCTGGTAACAAGACCACACTTATCAGTGCTACTCTGTATAATACAAGTATTTCAACACAGGAATCAATGAGCTGGGGATATTCCTTTACAAACCACAAATATCACATGACCAAATATACAAATAGTTTAGTTCCTTTTCTTGTTCCTTGCTACATCATGATTAATGCATGTAATTCCCAAGATTTAAAAATACATTTAGATTGTCACTTGGCCGTGAGGTATGCAGCAACAGAGGAGATCTTGGAGAGCTGTGGGGGCCGCAGGGTCTCGTGCTCCCGAGAAAACTTTGTCTCTTCACTCACCAAGTCAGGGGCTATATTTAAATGAATGACATCATCCAGTCTCAGATACAGGACACAGCCTCTCACTCGGTGTGTCCTTCATCCAGCCGCTGTTCATGGACACTGTAAGTTCTAACCAAGGATTCGGGAGTTTGGAGGACCAGTGTCTCTACAGAAGATTCTAAAGCACGCTGGCCTGTTGGGTGGAGAACGTGATAGAAATGGAGGGAAGAACATATTTCCACATTCTTCATACAGTGCTGCCTAATGGCTGCACCTGATGTTTCACATTCAACATGAGCCTTGCTGCTTTGCGAGACAACCGGCTGGTACTAAGGTGAGACAGCCAAATCCACCGTGCCTAGACCCGGCCTGCAAGCTTCCCGGTGGCCTGGGATGACCCTGAGCCCAGTCTCCAGAACACCTGGCTCGGGAATCTGTAAATCTCACCTCTTCCATCTAGTCATTGGCCGCTGGTATCTTTATTGATCGATCAACAACCAATCAGAGAACAGAAACTTCAGCGTTCACATGCAGATTCACAAGCACTAGAACCACCCTTCTACAAAGCATGAAGAGAGTCAAAGAAATATTATCCATGTTACAAAATATATGTTCAAATATGTGGACGTGAAAACACAACTGGTGGGAATGTGGAATGGGATGTAACAAATGAAACATTTGATGGGAATTCTCAGCATTGAGTTCATAAACCAGAGAAGCAGGAAAATAGACAACCTATCATCAAGTTTTTCACCTTTGTAAATGAGAGTGGCCAGCAGAAATTAATTTATACATAAGCACAAAAAAGAAATCTATAATAGAACAGAAATCTATTTAAAAACAGGAAAGTTGATAGAGAAAAATCAATGAAGTAACAAAAAACCCTCAGTTCTTAAAAATATTGTTTTTAAATTTAATCACTAAGTCCCTGACTAATCTAAGAATAATTGTGAAAGGGCAGAAGTTACTGAACAGAGAACATATGGGACCTCAGTACATGGTGCAGGGACATAGAGTGATAAGGGAAGATTATTTGATATATAGACAAAAATATCCTAGCAAAACATAAGCACACTAAGTTTAATCATGTATAAAAGTAATCAGTAAATAAAAAGTTCAACTACATGAGTTTATCCCAAGTGTTCATAGTCAGTTCTTCATTAAAAGATATTTTAATTTTTTATTATTTTAAATATTTCATTATTATTATTATAAAAAAAGCCAGTGACATTTTTAAAAGCATGTGACAAGACCCTGCACCCATTCATGACTTATAAGCAAACTAGGAACTGAAAGAAACTTAGACGTTATAACATTGGCAAAAATGTAGAGTTACTGCCACAGTTAATAATGTATGGTGTGATGTGCTTCTTGATTTCCAAGTGTATTTTATTGAAAAGTTAAAAAAAGTAAGGAACTTAAAACTCTTTTAAATCCTCAGACAAAGCAAGATGTCTCTTCTCACACTTTTCTTTTTTTTTTTTGTTTTATATTGTACTGACTAATGTAATAAGACAAGAAAAATCAAAATAAAATAGTTATGTTGTGGTGGAAGGAAAAAAATACATTTAACCAGAAAAAAAAAAAAAAAAAAAAAAAAACAACTAGCAAAATTTTGGGAAAACAGCAAACACAGAATTTGGAGTGAAATTAATGCCACAGAATACAAACATTAAAAAGGAAACAAGATCTAAATTTAATTGTATCATAAAACAAAAAAAGGGTAAATGCCTTAAAATCAAAAGAAGCAGCAAAAATAAGCACACAAACATGTACACACACACATACACAAAGAGAAAGTGAGTGAGTGAGAAAGAGAGAGAGAGAGAGAGAGAGAGAGAGAGAGAGAGAGAGAGAGAGAGAGAGCGAGAGAGAGAGAGCTGCTGATAAACAACATCAGCAAAGTGGCTGGATATAAAATTAACTCAAATCAGTAGCTTTTCTCTACTCAAAGGATAAACATGCTGAGAAAGAAATTAGGGAAATTTCACTCTTCATAAAAGTCACAAATAATCTAAAATATCTTGATGTGACCCTAACCAAGCAAGTGAAAGATCTGTATGACAAGAACTTCAAGTCTCTGAATAAGGAAACTGAAAAAGATCTGAGAAGATTGAAAGATCTCACATGCTTATGGATAAGAAGGATCAATATAGTAAAAGTGGCCATCTGACAAAAGCAATCTACAAACTCAATGCAATCTTCATCAATATTCCAACTCAATTCTTCATAGAGTTTAAAGGAGCAATTTGAAAATTCATTTGGAATATCAAAAAACTCAGGATAGCAAAAATTATTGTCAACAATAAAAAAATTTCTGGGGGAAATCACCATTCTTGACCTCAAGTTGTATTACAGATCAATCATGATAAAAACTGCATGGTATTGTTACAGAGAAAGGCAGATAGATCAATGGAATAGTATTAAAGAACCAGAAATGAACCCACACACCTATGGTCGCTTGATCTTTGACAAGGGAGCTAAAAACATTTAATGGAAAAATAACAGCATCTTCAACAAATGGTGCTGTTTCACTGGCAGTTAGCATGCAAAAGAATGCAAATAGATCCCTTCTTACCTCCTTTTACAAGTTCAAGTCAAAGTGAATCAAAGACCTCCACATAAAACTAGGTACACTTCTATTAATCTAATGGAAGATTAAGTGGGGAGAAGCTTAGGACATATAGGCACATGGTAAAATTTTCTGAACAGAACACCAATAGCTTATGCTCTAAGATCAAGAATTAACAAATGGGACCTCAGAAAACTGCAAAGCTTCTGCAAAGCAAAAGACACTGCCAAGAGGACAAAACAGCAACCAACAGAAGGGGAAAAGATCTTTACCAATCCTACATCTGATAGGGGGCTTGTATCCAATATGTACAAAGAACTCAAGAAATTAGATTTCAGAGAATCAAATAATCCTATTTAAAAATGGGGTAAATGTCTACACAAAGAGTTCTCAACTGAGGAATATCAAATGATCAAGAAGCACCTATAGAAATCTTCATTATTCCAAGTCAGCAGGAAAATAAAAACCAAACATTCCAGAGATTCTACCTCATACCAGTTAGAATGGCTAAGATATAAAACTCAGGTGACAGCAGATGCTGGCAAAGATGTGGAGAAAGAAGAACACTTCTCCACTGTTGGTGGGAACGCAAACTAGTACAACCATGGTGGAAATCAATCTGGCCATTCCTCAGAAAACTGGACATATTGCTACCTGAGTACCCAGATATACCACTTTTTGGCATATAACCAAAAGACACTACAACGCATAACAAGGACACATGCTCTACCATGTTCATAGCAGACTTGTTTACAATAGCTAGAACCTGGAAAGAACCCAGATGTCCTTCAACAGAGGAATGGATACAGAAATTGTGGTACATTTACACAATGGATTACTTCTTAGCTATTAAAAACAAGGAGTTCATGACATTTTTATCAAATGGGTGGAACTGGTAGCTATCATTCTGAGTGAGGTAACTCAGTCACCAAAGAACACACATGGTAAGCACTCACTGATAAGAGAATACTAGTCCCCCAAAGCTCTGAATACCCAACAAACAATTCACAGAACTTATTAAGCTCAAAAAGAAGGCAGGCCAGAATGTGAATGCCTTAGTCCTTCTTAGATGGGAGAACAAAACACTTATGGGAGGAAATATTCAAACAAACAGAGGAGCAGGGATTGAAGAAAAGATAATTCAGAGACTGACTTTCATCAGGATCCACTTCATATACAGCCACCAAATCCACGCCCTATTGCTGATGCCAACAAGTGTTTACTGTCAGGAGCCTGATATGGATACCTCCTCAGAGGCTGTGCCAGAGTCATACTGATATAGAGGAGGATGCATGTAGGTAACCATCTGATGAAAGTGATTTAGTTATACTTATATAAATGAAATTACAGTTCTTTGGTATGACTAAGTTGGAACTCAAGTTTGCCATCTAATCCCCTTTTGTTCCTTATTTCAACCAAAACTCAGGGTAGAGAATATCATTCTTCTTGGGTAATTAAAACCAACTGACAAGCAAGCAAAATTTGGTTATTATATAAACTTGTTCAGTCAGCACTGTGCCTAAAATTAGATTTCACATTCTATTTCCACATTTACAAACAAAATCTAATAAACAAAAAACAATTGTAAAGAAAATTAATCATTTCTAAGATACCAAATAAAAGTTAGATCAATAAAGACCGATATTACCTAAGGAATGAATATTTGTGGTTCATTTTTATGCGCAGAACTTTATACAATGACTGACAGCCAAGTTTAGAAATTTATAATGAAGTAAAGACTTACAAATGCCATCTATGGTCTTGTGACTAATGTTGAACACATACAACATGGAATTGTAAGGTAATATCATATATATTGTAAGGGGTTGGATAATTCTGGCATGGGGTACAATTAATATCTTCACAGAAAGGTAAGAAGCAAACCTGTAAAACAGCATGGTAATGTGGGTCACCTTTCTATTGGCCTGAGAAAATCTTAAACATGCCATCTGCTTGTCATATTCCTGCCTTTCCACACATTGTCACACACAGAAAGTTGAGTGATAAAGTTTAAACTTTTCAATAAGGTTGGATATCTATCCTGAGTTCTATTGTAGGCAGGCATGTTGCATTGAGATGCTGTTTTTGAAGGTCCCTGTTGTGTGGGATTTTCTCTGGTATATTTGCGCTTAAGAACTACTGTTAGGTTTGGATATGGTGTGTCCATGGGGGAAATGGGATAAAGACAGAGCAGAGGATGACAGGGACGTGGAAGGGGGAAGGGAAAGGAGAGCGGCAGACAGAGACAGTAAGACAGACATGGGATCTTGCTATGTAGAGGGTGAATCTCACACTGAATCAATACACTCCTTCATGTTAAATGAATGAAAGAAAACAGTGTTGTGATAAAGTTACAGGTGATGGACTATAAAAAAAAGAGTGAAAAATCTGTATCTATCCTGTTTTGAAGTATTCCTTTTAGAGATTTGCCTTCAATGATGTGACAATAAATGGCTAAGTTGTAGTTCGAAAAAAAAAAAAAACCTGAGGGTCTAACTGTTCACCTGTGATGTTTGTGTCACAGAAAAGGAGAAAATAAATGCAGTGTACTGCTAAAAAAAAAGAACTACTGTTACATCGGCTGGGAAGATGTCTAAGCAGTTACAGGCTAGGTTCACATCCAAAAATATAAAAACTACTGATGGTGTCTTGTGAAAAAATTGTTGTTTAGTGAGACACTTTAAGTCATTAATAATGAGAAATTTCCTGTTAATATGGGCTATTTTGCAGTCACCATTTTCCCTTCCTTGCTAGCAAAATGGGCTCCAGTCAACAAAAGCCATAACAATTACCTGAACATGGAATGCATATGTATCTTCCCATGACTGTCGTGTTGCTGCTATGTATTTATTAGCAGTTATGCATTTATTATTTATTGTTTATTGTTTTTAATTAAATTCTACTTTCTATTAAGTGTAGCAAATAGTGATCAATGACTAAAATTTGATTCCACCAGAGATGTCAGAAGTAAATTGGTCCCAGAAAGGTCCTGCGCAATTATTATGTCTTTAATGAGTTATATATGATCAGAACTCCTCTGGGATACAGGGCAGCTAAGGCCCAACGTTGGCAGGTGGTGGGTGTGAGTACGGAGGGTGCTATTCCTTTGTCTTCTAATAAGATGAAGTAGAACAAGATCATGAACCAGAAACTAATTCAGCTTCAGCAGAGTTGGGTACAGTTAGGAAAATAAGCAGGTATCATGCTGTCAATTGCCATTCCTGTGTTATTTATGGAAGTTTTCCAGGTATAATAATTTTCTTCTTTTCTCTGTCACCCAAGACTTCTACATACTGTGGTAATTTGTTTCCTGTTCATCCTATAGCACATTAATATTGATACATTTATTCCAATCTCTCATTATGTCTTTTTTCTCCCTATAGCATACCATTACAACACATGAACAGCCATGGGAGGCAGAGTTCAGTGCTGTAGTACTGACAGGTTGTTTAGTATACTTTCACCTGGAAGGGGGTTCTTAAATACTGAACTAGGTCATCTTGACAATGATGATGACCTGTCTGTGTTCATGTTCACAAATCTTTGTTTTATTGCTAATGTAAGTGCAGTCTACCAAGAATGAAATTAATATCATCTAGGTGTTTGTGTAAATGTACAATGAAATCTACTCAGCCAAACCCAGTGCTTCTACAGATTCCAAACTTATGTGCACATGCACAAAACGTTAGAAATATATCTCCTGTAATTTGTATGGGCTGTTTTATTAGGAAATTGTGTATGTAAAATCTAAAGAAGATTTTGAAGTCCATTGAGACATCATCAGTGGTAACAGGTGCTAGTGTTTTCTATAGGTTTTAACTATTTAAAACTTGCCTGCATACAATAAAGTTACTGCTCAATTTTAGATAAGGAGAAACTTAATTATTGTGCCATTTGCCTGACATCCCAGTACTCACAAATCAGAGGAAGGACTGTTACAAGTTTGAGGATTGGTCTGGGATTATATAAGAAGATCATCTTAAATGGTGCATGATATTTTTTCCTACATGGTTGCTCTTTTGTAAGCTAACCCCCATTCTCTAAGTGTGTGAATTCTTATTTCTGCTGCAATAAACAAGTCTGTTTGTGAAAGAACCCCAGTCAGACTAGGTTTTAGCACATCATAAAAAGTTGTTTATATCTATTGAAGTTTCTCTTGATCTGTCAGCTTTAAGAGATGCAATAGAATCATTAACCAAGGTGGTACAGAACTACAGAATGGAGTGTGTGTGTGTGTGTGTGTGTGTATGTGTGTTTGCATTGTGCACATAAACATGTGCACTCAGGAATATCATGAGGATACAGGTCTTTGAGTATTAGATATTCATAAAAGAAAAATTTGAAGAACTGTCTTGGATATTGGAGTCTCTGATAAGACTGGACATTTTCTAATTAGACTTGTGTATAAGGAAGATGTAACAATTTTCTGCATGTAAATATCCTTTGCTCCTAATTCCTTTATCTGACTGCAGGAAGTGCACCATAGGATGAATTGTTAGTTACTTTAGTCAAAGTATATATATTTTTTCCTGGATATTCTCTGTATTTACATTTCAAATGCTATCCCTTTTCCCCTTCCTCCCATTGCCCCTTCTCATCCCCTTACCTCCATTAAGGTGCTCACTCACCCAACCACCCTCTCCCACCTTAGCTCCTTGGAATTTCCCTACACTGGGCAAACAAGCCTTCATTGGAACAAAGGCCTCTCTTCCCTTGGATGCCAGACAATGCTATCCTCTGCAACATATGCAACTGGAGCCATGAGTCACTCCATGTTTATTCATAGGTTGGCATATTAGTACCTGAAAGCTGTGGAGTGTTTGGTTGCCTGATAATGTTGTTTTTTCTATGGGATTGCAAACCCTTTCAGCTCCATCAGTCTTTTCTCTAGCTCTTTCATTGGGGTCTTCATGTTCAGTCAGATGGTTAGCTGCAAGAATCGTCATCTGTATCAGTATGAATCTGATAGAGCCTCTGAGGAGGCAGTCATATCAGGTTCCTTCCAAAAAGCACTACTTGACATCAGCAATAGTGTGTGGGTTTAGTGGCTGCATATGGGATGGATACACAGGTGAGGCAGTCTCTGGATCATATTTTTGTCAATCTCTGCTCTTCTATTTTTCCCTGTATTTTCTTTTGTGAGTGTTTTGTTCTCCCTTCTAAAAATGATTGAGGCATTACCTTCTGGCCATTATTCTCTTTGAGCTTCATAAGTTCTGTGAATTGTTTCTGGGGAATTTTGAGGGTTTTTTTTGGGGGGGGGGAGTTGTATCACCTCATCAGTAAGTGTATGCAATGTTCATTTTTTTATGTGTGTGTGACTGTTTTACTTCATCCAGGATGATAGCTTCTAATTCCATCCAATTTGCAATTTCATGAGGTCCCATTTGTTGATTCTTGATCTTAGAGCATAAGCTATTGGTATTATGTTCAGGAAAATTTCCCCTGTGCCTATGTGTTCTAAGCTCTTTCCCACTTTCTCTTCTAATAGTTTCAGTGTACCTGGATTTATGTGGAGATCTTTGATCCACGTTGACTTGAGCTTTGTACAAGGAGATGAGAATGGATTGATTTGCAGTATTCTGAATTACATTTGAACCAGCACCATTTGTTGAAAATGCTGTTCTTTTTCCATTGAATGTTTTTAGCTCCTTTGTTAAAGATCAAGTTACCATAGGTGTGTGGGTTCATTTCTGGTTCTTCATTTTTTTTCCCATTTATCTAACTGCCTGTCTCTGTTACAATACTATGCAGTTTTTTTTATCACTATTGATGTGTAATACAGCTTGAGGTCAGAGATGGTGATTCCATAGAAAAGTTCTTTTATTGTTGAATACTTTACGATATCCTGAATATTTTTGTTATTCCAAATTAATTTGCAAATTTCTCTTTCTAACTCTATGAAGAATTGGGTTGCAATTTTAAGGGGATAGCATTGAACCTGTAGACTGCTTCAGGCAAGATAGCCACGTGTACTATATTGATCATTCTCATTGGTGAGCATTGGAGAATTTTCCATCTTCTGTGGTCTTCTTCAATTTCCTTTTTCAGAGACTTGAAGTTCTTGACATCCAGATCTTTAACTTTCTTGGTTAGGGTTACACCAAGTTACTTTATATATTTTTTTAATATTGTGAAGGCTGTCAATTCCTTAATTTCTTTCTCAGCCTGTTTATTTTTTGAGTTGAGGAAGGCTACTGATTTGTTCAAGTTAATTTTTTACTCAACCACTTTGCTGAAAGTTGTTTATCAGCTGTAGGAGTTCTCTGGTGGAATTTTTGGGATCAGTTATGTATACAATAATATCATCTGCAAATAATGATATTTTAGCTTCTTCCTTCCAATTTGTATCTCTTTGAACTAATTTTTCTGTTTGATTTCTCTGGATAGTACTACCAGTACTATATTGAATAGGCAGGGAGAGAGTGGATAACCTTGTCTAGTCCCTGATTTCAGTGAGATCGCATCACCATTTAGTTTGATGTTGGCTACTGGCTTGCTGTATATTTCTTTTACTATGTTTAAGTATGAGACACGAATTCCTGACCTTTCCAAGACTTTTAAAATGAAGGGGTTTTGAATTTTGTCAAATTCTTTCTCATCACCCAATGAGATGAGATGATCATGTAGGTTTTGTTTGAGTTTGTTTATATAGTGGATCACATTGATGGATTTCTGTATATTTAACCATCTCTGAATATCTTGCATGAAGCCTACTTGATCATAGTAAATGATCATTTTTCTGTGTTCTTGAATTCATGTTGCAAGAATTTTACTGAATATTTTGAATCAATATTCACGAGGGAAATTTGTTTGAAGTTCTATTTTTTTGTAGGGACTTTATGTGGTTTAGGTATGAGTGTAATGTGGCTTCAAAGAATGAGTTAGATAGTGTTCCTTCTTTTTCTATGTGGAGAAACAGGAACACTCCGCCATTCTTGGTAGGGTTGTAAGCTGGTACAACAACTCTGAACATCAGTCTGGCAGTTCTTCAGAAAGCTGGACATAGTACTACCTGAGTACCCAACTATACTACTCCTGGGCATATACCAAAAATAAGCTCTAACATATAACAAAGTCACATGTTCTACCATGTTTATAGCAACCTTATTTATAATATCCAGAATCTGGAAAAAACTCAGATGTTTTTCAAAAGAGGAATTAATACAGAAATTGTGGTATTCTGACACAATGTAGTACTACTCAGCTATTAGAAATAATGACTTTATATTATTCCTAGGAAAATGCATTAATCTAAAAACTATCTTCATGAGTGTGGTAACCCAGTCACAAAAGAGCGCTATTGCTAATGCCAAGTAATGCTTACTGGCTGGAATCTAATATGAATGGCTCCTCAGATGCTCTGTCAAAGCCATACTGATACAGAGAAGCAGGCTTGCAGCTAACCATCAGACTGAACACAAGGACCCCAGTGAAGGAGGTAGAGAAGGGACTGAAGAAGCCGAAAGGGTTTGCAACCCCATAGGAAAACCAAAATTATTAACTACCCAAACCATCCACAGATTCCAGGGATTAAATCACCAACCAATGTGTTCACATGGAGAGACCCACGGCTCCAGGTGTATATGCAGCAGAAGATACCATTCTCTGGCACCAACTTCAGGAGAGAACTTTGATCCAGAGAAGGCTTGTTTTCCCAGTGTAGGGGAATGCCAATGCACAGAGGTGGGAGAAGGAGGTTGGGAGAAGGAGAACCTTCATGGAGGCAATGGGAGGGGGATTGTTGGGAAAGGGATAACACATTAAATGTAAATACAGAGTATATCCAATAAGAAAAAAATAATGTACAAAGTCTTTAACAGAGAATGAAATTTTTTAAAAAAGAAGAAGACAGGAGCTGAAGGAATTCTTCTGTAAGATTTCCACAGTGTAAATGAAATGTGATGAAAGAGAAGAGTCAGGAGCCACCAAAATACAGATATGAACTGAGTCTGTTTCTGATCTCAGTAATGTCAAGGCATGATCCTCACATAGTGACATAATCTCACAGAGTTGACAGGTGAAATAGAAGAATCAAGGCATAACTCTGAATATTGCATGACAGCAGTTCAATGTAAGAAAAAAGAATGAATGTATTAAACTTCACACAGATGTGGCTTAAAACTGAATTTGTTTGTCTGTACTATATCAGAGTGGAGAGGTGGAAGAGGGAGAAATGCTTTGGGAGACAATAAAATAAAGACATGAATTTCACTTGGGGATTTTTAACTTCTGATGCCTGTGATACAGGCAGCAGACAGATGATGATTAATTAACATCAGAGCAGAAATATATGCTACAGGGACATGTACGTATGGATTTGAAATGGTAATATAACACATTAAAGCATGTGAGATTTTATTGTATTTTATATAAAATTATAATGATATTAATTTTATACAAATTTTTCTACAATATTAATATATAAAATAACATAGAACAACTTGTAAATAAACAAATTACCCAGGATGAACAGAAAATAGGAGTGAAAATCATTAGTCCATTTGAATCCTTATACAAATGGCAAAGAACTGTCTAGGAAGTGATGGGAAATAGAAACTTGTTGAAAATAAGTTTAGAAAAATTTGTCAATGATTGTAGTGTTTAGAGATACTAGAAGTTTTGAGGTCATGATTATTATGATGACTCTCACATTCATTGTCATGGAATATATATCTCAGATATGTATTTATTTTAATTTTTACAAGGTCCTGATATTTTCTCATTAGTATACTGAACAAGAAGAATGATAATGAGCAACAAAACTGTCATTACGCAGTTCCTCCTTCTGGGCCTGTCCATACCTCCAGAGTATGAACACACATTCTATGCCCTGTTTCTGTTCATGTACCTCACCACCATCCTGGGAAACCTATTAATCATTGTCCTTATTCAAGTGGATTCCCATCTTCACACACCCATGTACTTGTTTCTCAGCAACTTGTCCTTTTCTGACCTCTGCTTTTCCTCTGTCACAATGCCCAAGTTGCTGCTGAACATGCAGAGCCAGGACCCATCCATTTCCTATGGAGTCTGCCTGGCACAAATTTTCTTTTTTATGGTTTTTGGTGATATGGAGAGCTTCCTTCTTGTGGCCATGGCCTATGACCGCTATGTGGCCATCTGCTTCCCTCTGCATTATACCAGCATCATGAGCCCCAAGGTCTGTATTTGTCTAGTGCTACTTTTGTGGATACTGACGACATCACATGCTACAATGCAAATTCTGCTCACCATAAGACTGTCTTTTTGTGAGGACAATGTGCTTCTCAACTTTTTCTGTGACATATATTTTCTCCTAAAGTTGTCCTGCTCAGACACTTATGTTAATGATTTGATGATACTTATCATGGGAGGGCTCATCTTTATTATTCCATTCATCATTATTGTTATGTCCTATGCAAGGATCATCTCCTCCACTCTTAAGGTTCCATCTAGACAAGGTATCCACAAGGTCTTCTCTACTTGTGGTTCTCATCTGTCTGTGGTGTCTCTGTTCTATGGGACAGTTATTGGTCTCTACTTATGTCCATCAGGTAATAATTTCAGTCTAAAGAGTTCTGCCATGGCCCTCATGTACACAGCAGTAACTCCCATGCTCAACCCCTTCATCTACAGCCTGAGGAACAGAGACATGAAGAGGGCCCTAATAAGAGTTATTTGCAGTAAGAAAATCTCTTTGTCATTGTAGATTTGGGACTGTTGCCTAATAAGTATATTGGTGTTAATATTTTATATCATATATTGTCCCTTATCATGGGACCTTCCAGGAAGTCCAAAATGTTCAAAATGTGAAAGGGAAGAAGTTTGGTTCAGTAGTCAGATTAGGAAAGATTATTTTTGATATCTGGCTACATCTTTCTCCTTACCTTGCATAAAAAGTCCTAGGAATGTAGCGAGAATAAATAGTGTGGAATATAATCTTTGTTTCTCTTAAGTTATGGTAACCTTTTATCATTTTTACCTTCATTTTCATGTTCATTGATGTTTCAGTTAAAATCATTTAAATAATGAATTTATTACATCCAATAACAATGAAGTATCTCCACCATCCAACTTCCTTCTACAATTTTTTTCACACTGAGTTTGACATAATTTTTTTCTTAGCTTCATTAATTATTTTCCAATTCATGTTATTCTTTGTGACTACTCTTGACCCCAAATAAATCTGTGAGAGTGGGATTGTTTTGTACAACAGTATAATTTTTATACCTTTTATCTTAATATTTGAAATTGATTAGTACCCATGTCCCATTTAATTTAATCCACTTCTCAAAAATGAAGGAAAAAAAAAAGAAGAAAGTTAGAAGCTGATAATACATCATGTGTGTTTCATATATGATTTCATAAACAATACATTTATAGTATATTGCTTTCTTTACTCTTGAGATAATCTTGGTAATCTCAGGGAGACACAGAAGGTTCTGTTTCAGGGACTAAAGAATGTTAGTGCAGGGGTTTATCATCTCACCTGGAGGAGCAATGAGTATGAGAACACAGAACAATACCACACTTTTGTCTTATTTCTGTAGAATGAAGAATTTTCTATATTCTTTGTTTTACTGCAGCATGGAATAATCTGGTCAATTTATTTTCTCATTTATTCATGGCAGGTAATGACACACAAACCCAGTTTTTATACTCTGCTGACCCCCCACAACACAACACACACACACACACACACACACACACACACACACACACCATTTCCATGTGAATTCATTCCTGCCTCAAATGCTTCTCACTGCCAGGGGAACATCTCCACTTGAGCTTCTACATGATCTTCGACAGGAGCAAGCATACCTTATTTTTTTTCTGTTAATTTAATTAAAAAAGTTATCTGATTCTACTACAAAAGCCTATACTCAATAAAACTAAAAAAAAATCAAGACAAAATGGATAATTTTTGGCAGATACCAGGATCAGATAAATTATCTAAACAGCCCCATAACTCTTGAAGAAGTAGAAGCAGTTATCAAAATCCTTCCAACCAAAAAAAAAAAAAAAAAAAAAAAAAAAAAAAAAAAAAAAAAAAAAAAAAAAAACTCCCCAAACCAGATTATTTTAGTGCAGAATTCTATCATACACTCATAGAAGACAAAATATCAATACTCTCCAAACTATTCTACAAAGGAGAAACAGAATTAACACTATCCAACTCATTATTTGAAGCCACAGTTATGCTCCTTCCTAAACTGTACATAAAGGTCCTACAAAGAAAGATAACTTCAGACCAGTTTTCCTCATAAACATTGATGTAAAAATACTCAATAAAATACTTGCAAACTGTACCCAATAACAGGTCAAAACAATCATTCACCAAGGTCAAAGGTTTCATTTCAAGGATGAAAGGATGTTTCAAAATATGGAAACCCATCAATGTAATTCATTATATAAACAAACTCAAGGAAAAAAACCCACATGATCATCTCATTAGGTACTGAGAAAGCATTTAACAAAATTCAAAACCCCTTCATGTTAAAAGTCTTGGAAAGGTCAGGAATCCAAGTCTCATACTTAAACATAGTAAAAGAAATATACAGCAAGCCAATAGCCAACATCAAACTAAATGGTGAGAAACTTGAAGCAATCTCAATGAAATCAGGGACTAGACAAGGCTGCCCACTCTCCCCCTACCTATTCAATATAGTACTGGCAGTACTAGCCAGAGCAATCAGACAGCAAAAAGAGGTCAAAGGGATACAAATTGGAAGAAGTCAAAATATCATTATTTTCAGATGATTTGATTGTATACTTAACTGACCCCAAAAATTCCACCAGAGAACTCTTACAGCTGATAAACAACTTCAGTAAAGTGGCTGGATATAAAATTGACTTGAACAAATCAGTATTCTCCCTCTACTCAAAGGATAAACAGGCTGAGAAAGAAATTAGAGAATTGATACCCTTCACAATAGTCAAAAAAGTAAAATAAGATACCTTGGTATGATCCTAATCAAGCATGTGAAAGCTGTATGACAACAACTTCAAGTTTCTGAAGAAGGAAATTAAAGAAGACCTCAGAATGTGTAAGATTTCTCATGCTCATGGATTGGAAAAATCAACATAGTAAAAATGGCCATCTTGTCTAAAGCAATCTACAGTTTCAATGCAATCCCCATTAAAATTTAAACTCAAATCTTCATAGAGTTAGAATGAGCAAATTGCAAATTCGTTTGAAATAACAAAAAAACCAGGATAGCAAAAACTATTGTCAGCAATATAAGTACTTCTGAGGGAATCACCATCTCTGAACTCAAGCTGTATTACAGATCAGCTGTGATAAAAACTGCATAGTATTGTTACAGAGACAGGCAAGTAGATCAATGGAACAAAATTGAAGACCCAAAAATGAAACTATGAATCTATGGTCACTTGATCTTTGACAAAGGAGCTAAAAACATTCAATGAAAAAAGAACAGCCTCTTCAAAAAATTGTTCTGTTTAAATTGGCATTCAGCATGCAGATGAATGCAAATCAATCCTTTCTTATCTCCTTGTACAAAGCTCAAGTCCAAGTGGATCAAAGACATCCACATAAAACCAGCTACACTGAACCTAATAGAGCAGGAAGTGGGGAAGTGCTTAGAACACATAGGCACAGGGGAATATTTTCTGAACAGAAAACTGAAGGCATATGCTCTAAGATTAAGAAAGGACAAATAGGACCTCATGAAAATGCAAAGCTACTGTAAGGCAAAGGACACAGTCAAAAGGACAAAATGGCAACCAACAGAATGGAAAACAATCTTTACCAATTCTACATCTGATAGAGGGCTTCTTTCCAATATATACAAATAACTCAAGAAGTTAGACTGCACAGAATCAAATAATCCTATTAAAATGGGACACAGAGCTAACACAGATATTCTCAACTTAATATCTAATGGCTGAGAAGCACCTAAAGAAATGATAAACATCCCTAGTTATCAGGAAAATGCAAACCAAAACAACCCTGAGATTCCACCAGTCAGAATGGCTAAGATCAAAATCTGAAGTGACAGAAGATGCTGGCAAGGCTGTGAAAAAGAGAATCACTCATCCACTGTTGGTGGGATTGTAAGCTTGTATAACCACTCTGGAAATCAGTGTTGCAATTCCTCAGAAAATTGGACATAGTACTACCTGAGGACCCCGTTATACCACTCCTGGGCATACACCCAAAATAGGTTCCAATCTCTAACAAGGACACATGTTCCACCATGTTCATAGCAATCTTATTTATAATAGCCAGAAGTTGTAAAAACCCCAGATATCCTTTAACAGAGGAACAGATACAAAATTTGTGGTACACCTACACAGTGGAGTACTACTCAGCTATTAGAAACAATGACTTCATGAAATCCCTAGGCAAATGCATGGAACTAGAAACTATCATCCTGTGTGAGGTAACCCAGTTACAAAAGAAAACGCATGACATGCACTCACTGATTAGTAAATACTAGCCCCCAAACTTTTGAATATCCAAGAAAGAATTCACAGACCTTATGAAGCTAAAAGAGAAGAAGGCAAGAATGTGGATGCCTCAGTCCTTCTTAGAAGGAAGACCAAAACACTCATTATTGGAAATAAAGGGATAAAAAGAGGAGTAGGATTTGGAGAAATGATCCAGAGTCTGCCTCACCTGGGCATCCATCCCATCTGCAGCCAATATACCCAAGCATTATTGCAAAAGTAGTGCTTACTGCCAAGAACCTGGTATGGATGCCTCCTCAGAGGCTCTGCAAGAGACATACTGATACAGAGGAGGATGCTTGCAGCTAACTACCAGACTAAACACTAAACACGGGGACCCCAATGAAAGAGCTAGAGAAAGGACTGAAAGACCTGAAAGGGTGTGCAACCCCATGGGAAGAATGAAATGATCAACTAACCAAACCCACCACAGCTCCCAGAAACTAAAACACCAACCAATGAGTTCATATAAAGAGACCCATGGCTTCAGATGAATATGCAGCAGAGTATATTATTTTCTGACATCAATGGGAGAAGAGGCCTTTGGTCCAGAGAAGGCTCATTTACCCAGTGTAGAGGAATGCCAAGGTGCTTAGGTTGGCAAGGGTGGTTGGGAGATAGAACACCTACACTGAGGCAATGGGAGGGGAAGGGGGTATAGGATTGTGGGAAAGGGATAACATCTGAAATGTTATTGCAGAGAATATTCAATAAAAAAAAGTTGAAAAATTATGCTTTACTTAAGCTTTTGTTACCTTGCCACGTTTAAAATAATTACATTAATAAATTCATTCTAGATTAAAACAAAACCAAATTTCATTGCTGTACAGTCTTCTTTATTTCCTCCAGTTTGCTTATTCTATTATGATGTCAGCTCCTGCCCAATGATCAATGTAAGCATGTGTACACACATATACACATACATACAATCTCATGCAAACACAGAAGTGAACAACAGCTCACAGAATTTTGAATTGTACATTTTTTTGAATATTGTTTTAAGATGTTTGTTATTCTGATTTTTTTCATGTACTCAAGGTAGAACTGGCTGTTTGCTGTTTTCATTACTAAAATCTTAAATTCCAAAGCCATAGTATAATTATCAGGGACAAAACAGACAATGTGTAAATTAAGGTATTTTCCTCCCTGTGTGCAAGAGCAAGTTTCAAATACAGATATGATTCTATGTCTAATAACAATGACATATCCCATTGTTGTAAAATGTTCCTTTACCATAAACTTATGAGTCTGTCAGCCACATAAGGTTTTATCTTTCCTGACACAGACTGGACCAACAACATATAGGCTAGAAAGACAACATAAAGACTGGACAGAAAACACATATATAAAAACAGACTGAGCAGGAAATGCTATAGCTAGTTTCCTCCCCATCTCACCCCCTGCTGTGAAATAACCATTTTCCCTTGTGCCCTTAACAGAAACTCTTTGCTCCAACTCAGCAAGAAGTCATTATATAACGAGACAGTAATTCTGATCCCTTACGTTGGGATAAATGATTTTAGTTGTGCAATGTGTGATTGTTGTTATCATCTGAAGTGGTATGTTTACATTATTGTACATTGATAGAAATATGGGGTCTTTTTGCTTGAATTCCTGTGTACTGATAGAGATTTAAGTTTTTGTATGAATTATTGTATATTAATAGAAATGTAAGGTTGTATTGTTAGACTACATTGTACATTAGATATTAATTTAAAATACGATGTAAAGTTCTAGTTTTTTGATTATCGTTATTATTTTTATTGTATATAGTTATATACTGCTAATGTTAGGAGGAAAGACAAATTTTAACCCAAAAGGGGATATGAAGTAGAAGTTTCTGTTTGTATCCTGTGATGCATACTCATACTGTGTTTGCTGAGGCCAGAACCATGAGAGGATGTATAATGTTTGGAGAAAATATAAGTGGGACCCAGTGACAGTGACAAGGGGCTTGCACAGCTTCACTTCCTGATATTCACTTCCTTGAGAGAGGCATGGCAGAGAATTGCTGGCCTTATGGCTGTTTTTGGTTATTCCAACTGACTTGTACCAATTAGGTGGAACCTAGTAATTTCTGTTGGATTTTGCATGTTGTTGATTCACATTTGATGAAACTTTTGCACTGAACTTCTGTATCCTAACAAAAAGTGGTTAGAATCACCCCAGAGAACTACTTCTAATCACTTTTACCTCCCCTTGCCTTATATTCCCTCTTTTTTCTCCCCTGCCTATGGATTGTGGGCTGGAAGGGCAGTCAAAGAGTTTGAGAACCTTTATGAAAGAAGGTATTGAAAAATCTAAGCTTACAACAAGATGCAATAAGCCTAGCCATAAACCACCGTATCAAGGCTGGACAAGGCATGCAGTATGAGGAAAGAGGTCCAAGGTGCAGGCAAGCGAGTCAGAACACCCCTACCCCACAGTTAGGAGTCCCACAAAAAGTTTAAGTTAAACAATCACAGCATGTATGCAGAGGGCTTAGAACAGATCAATGCAGACTTTACACTTGTAGCTTCAATCTCTGCAATTCCCTACATGACCTACATAGTTGATTGTGTGGGTCATATTCTCATAGTGTCCTTAAACCCTGGATCTTCTATAATTCTTCCTTTAACTCTCCTGCTTAGTTCCCTGAGCTTAGTGTAATATTTGGCTTTGGATTTCTACATAAGTTCTCTCCAGTTGCTGGAGAAAGCTTCTAATGACGAATGCATAGATACAGCAGAATCACATTAGTAATTATATTCTTTTACTTTACTTTATTCTATCAGTCATGTATGGCTTTACCCTAGGCCTGTGAGCCATCCATTTTCCAGCTGCTGGTCATCCAAACAGTTTCTGTCATGAGCTCACACTTCTGGCTTGAGCCTCATGTTAGATGAGTCATTGGTTGGGCAAACAATTTCTTAGTATACTGGTAATAATTATTTTGTATTTGTATTTGCCGTAAATATGATTGGTCGGTGGTTTTTCTGTTTGTTTGACTTTAGTATAATTATTCCCAATCAATATTTTGTGCCTTCATGGTATTGTTTTGTATATACAGCATTTTTTGTTTCTTTTAATCCTTTTAGTGGTGTGTGTGTGTGTGTATGTGTGTGTGTGTGTGTGTGTGTGTGTGTGTGTGTGTGTGTAAAAACTCAAGAATGTGTTTTACTTGTATGTGCATGCCTATGTAGATCAGGAATGAATCTGGGGTTCGTTCCTCAGGTGATGTTCAACTTTCTTCATACTGAGATAGGGCCTCTTACTGAAGAGGAACCCATCAAATAGTGAAGGCTAGCAAAGCTGTGAACTCAGTGTCTTAGTATCTCTACCTGCTAAATGGTGTCATTACAGATGTATACCATCATGTACAATTTACGTATGGATTCTAGGGTCTGAATCCAGAACCTCATGCTTTTATTTTATTTTATTTTTTTAGTGGAACAATAATTTTATCATATATTTATGATATTATGGACAAAATGAAATTAGAAGCTTCGATGTACAGATATATCTCTATAATTTCTTTATTTAAAACTTTATTTTCAAGAAAACAAAACGGCAACCAACAGAATGGGAAAAGATCTTTACCAACACCACATCAGATAGAGGCCTAATATCCAAGGTGTACAAGGAACTCAAAAAGCTAGACACAAGAGAATCAAATAACCCTATTAAAAAATGGGGTACAGAGCTAAACAAATCATTTTCAGTTGAGGAACACCGAATGGCCGAGAAACATCTGAGGAAGTGCTCCACATCCTTAGCCATCAGGGAAATGCAAATCAAAACAACCCTAAGATTCCACCTCACACCAGTCAGATTGGCCAAGATCCAAAACTCAGATGACAGCAGATGCTGGCGAGGCTGCGGAGAAAGAGGAGCACTTCTCCACTGTTGGTGGGGTTGCAAGCTAATACAACCACTCTGGAAATCTGTCTGGCGATACCTCAGAAAATTGGATATAGTACTACCTGAAGACCCAGCTATTCCACTTCTGGGCATATACCCCAGAAACACTTTAATACACAACAAAGATATATGTACCACAATGTTCATAGCGGCTCTATTTATAATAGCCAGAAGCTGGAAGGAACCCAGATGTCCTTCAGAAGACGAATGGATACAAAAATTGTGGTACATATACACAATGGAATACTACTCAGCCACCAGAAACAATGACTTAACCAAATTCTTAAGAAAATGGCTGCATCTAGAGAAGATCATCCTGAGTGAGATAACCCAGTCACAAAAGAACAGACATAATATGCAGTCACTGATAGTGGGATGCTAACCCCAGAGGCTTGCACTCCCCCAGAAACAACTCACAGACTGTATGAAGTCCAAGAAATAAAGAAAACAAAAAATATACATATATTCACAAAACAAGAAGACTTTGACTATTTCCATGTTGCGTTTTGTTTTGCATGTACTTTACGCTTATTGCAACTAGTAGGTTTTCAATGCATACTGTCAAGCCCTTGAAAAAAATCAAGTACTGACTAAAAAACATATTCACATGGTTTTATGTAAAATTTATTTTAATGTCTGAAAAAACAGTACTGACAAAAATGTATAATTTTAAGCAAAAAATGTTTAAAATCTTTACATTTATCTTTGTTTTGCAAAATAAAGTCGTTTAAAAAACCTTTATTTTAAAAAACAAAGATAAAAGAATGAAAATTTAAACATTTTTGCATAAATGTATACAAATACATTTGTGTCTGTGCTTGGATTTTTTTTTTCTTTTTGTTAAGGTTTGATACTCTGTATTAAGGTCTTACTAGTTACAATGAGCAAAAAATACATGTAAAACAGGATGTAACCCAGAATTAGTCAACATTCTCTTGGTGTGTAAGGATTGAGCATAATGTTTTTTTTTTCGTTGTTTTGTTTGGTTTTCTTCTTTTTCTTGAACTTCACACAGTCTGGGAGTTGTTTCTGGGGCAGTCTGAGCCTCTGAGGTTAGCTTCCCACTATCAGTGACTGCATATTATGTCTGTTCTTTTGTGACTTGGTTATCTCACTCAGGATGATATTCTATAGATGCATCCATTGTCTTAAGAATTTCATAAGGTCATTGTTTCTGATAGCTGAGTAGTACTCCATTGTATAATTGTACCACAATTTTTGTATCGATTCATCTACTGAAGGACATCTGGGTTCTTTCCAGCTTATGGCTATTATAAATAAAGCTGCTATAAACATTGTGGTGCATGTGTCTTTGTTGTATATTGGAGTGTCTCTGGGATAAATGCCCAGAGTGGAATAGCTGGGTCTTCTGGTAGTACTATGTCCAATTTTCTGAGGAATCACCAGACTGATTTCCAGAGTGGTTCTATCAGTTTACAAACCCACAAAGAGTGGAGAAGTGTTCCTCTTTCTCCATAACCTTGCCAGCATCTGCTGTCATCTGAATTTTGATCTTGGCCAGTCTGACTGGTGTGAGGTGGAATCTCAGGGTTGTTTTGATTTGAATTTCCCTGATAGCTAAGGATGTTGAGCACTTCCTCAGATATTTTTCAGCCATTCGATATTCCTCAACTGAGAATGTTTTGTTTAGCTCTGTACCCCATTTTTTAATAGGGTTATTTGATTCTCTAGTGTCTAGCTTTTTGAGTTTTTTGTATACCTTAGATATTAGGCCTTTATCTGATGTAGAGTTGGTAAAGATCTTTTCCCATTCTGTTGGCTGCCGTTTTGTTTTCTTGACAATGTCCTTAGCCTTACAGAAACTTTGCAATCTCCATTTGTTAATCTTTGACCTTAGAGCTTGAGCCATTGTTGTTTTGTTCATAAAATTTTCTCCTGTGCCTATGTGTTCTAAGGTTTTCCCTACTTTCTTTTTTTTAACGTTACTATAAAAAACAAAGATAAAAAATTTTAAACATTTTTGCATAACTGTATACAAATACAATTGTGTCAGTGCTTGGCTTTTTTTTCTTTTCTTTAAGGTTTGACACTCTGCATTAAGGTCTTACTAGTTACAATGAGCAAAAAGTACATGTAAAACAGGGTGTTACTCGGAATTAGTCAACATTTTCTTGGTGTGTAAGGAATGAGCTTGACTTTTTTTGTTTTGTTTTGTTTTCTTTTTTTTCTTGAACTTCACACATCTGTAAGTTGTTTCTGGGGAAGTCTGAGCCTCTGGGGTTAGCATCCCACTATCAGTGACTGCATATTATGTTTGTTCATTTTTGACTGGGTTATCTCATTCAGGATGATATTCTCTATATGCAACCATTTTCTTAAGAATTTGGTTAAGTCATTGTTTCTGATGGTTGAGTAATACTTCATTGTGTAAATGTACCACATTTTTTTTTAGTTTCTCCATGTTTTTTGTTTTGTTTTGTTTTCTTTTCTTTTTTTTTTCTTGAAATTCACACATCTGTAAGTTGTTTCTGGGGCAGTGCGAGCCTCTGGGGTTAGCATCCCACTATCAGTGACTGCATATTATGTCTGTTCTTTTGTGACTGTGTTATCTCATTCAGGATGATATTCTCTAGATGCAGCCATTTTCTTAAGAATTTGGTTAAGTCATTGTTTCTGGTGGCTGAGTAGTATTCCATTGTGTAAATGTACCACAATTTTTGTATCCATTCATCTACTGAAGGACATCTGGGTTCTTTCCAGCTACTGGCTTATATAAATAGGGCTGCTATGAACATTGTGGTGCATGTATCTTTGTTGTATATTGGAATGTCTCTGGGGTATATGCCCAGAAGTGGAATAGCTGGGTCTTGAGGTAGTACTATGTCCAATTTTCTGAGGAATCTCCAGACTGATTTCCAGAGTGTAAAATCAGTTTACAAGCCCACCAATACTGGAGAAGTGTTCCTCTTTCTCTGCAACCTTGCCAGCATCTGCTGCCATCTGAGTTTTGGATCTTGGAAAATCTGACTCGTGTAAAGTGTAATCTCAGAGTTGTTTTGATTTGCATTTCCCTGATGGCTAATATGTTTAGCACTTCCTTAGATGGTTCTCAGCCTTTCAATATTCCTCAATTGAGAACGTTTTTTTTTCTTTTTTTCTTTTTTCTTTTTTTTTTTTTTTTTTTTTTTTTTTAGCTCTGTACTCCATTTTTAATAGGGTTGTTTGATTCCCTGGTGTCTAGCTTTTTGAGTTCTTTGTATACCTTGGATATTAAGCCTCTATCTTATTTGGAGTTGGTAAAGATCTTTTCCCATTCTGTTGGCTGCCACTTTGTTTTCTTGACAATGTCCTTAGCCTTACAGAAACTTTGTAATCTCATTAAGTACATTTGTTAATCTTTGACCTTAGAGCTTCAGCCATTGGTGTTTTGTTCAGAAAATTTTCTCCTATGCCTATGTGTTCTAAGGTTTTCCCTACTTTCTCATGTAATAGTTTCAGTGTATCTGGTTGAATGTGGAGATCTTTGATCCACTTACACTTGAGCTTTGTACAAGGAGATAAGAAAGGGTCTATTTTCATTTTTTTGCATGCTGAGTCCCAGGTGGTCCAGCACCATTGGTTGATTAGGCTGTCCTTTTTCCATTTATGGCTACTTTGTCAAAAATCAGCTGACTATATACATGAGGGCTCATTTCTGGATATTCTATTCTATTCCATTGATCCACATGCCTATTTCTGTACCAGTACCATGCAGTTTTCAGCACAATTGCCTTGTAATATAGCTTGAGGTCAGGGATAGTGATTCCTGCAGATGTTTTCTTGTTGTTGAGGATGGATTTCGGTATTCTAGGTCTTTTGTTATTCCAGATAAAATTGCACATTGATATTTCCAACTCAATGAAGAACTGTGTTTAAATTTTGATGTGGATTGCATTGAATCTGTAGTTTCCTTTGGTAGGTTGGCCATTTTTAAAATGTTGATCCTTCCAATCCATGAGCATGGGAGATCTTTCCATTTTCTGAGATTTTTCTCGATTTTCTTCTTTAGAGGTTTGAAGTTGTCATACAGGTCCTTCACTTGCTTAGATAGAGTCACACTAAGGTATTTTATAGTTTTTGTGAGTATTGTGAAGGGTATCTTTTCCCTATTTTCTTTCTCCACATGTTTGTCCTTTGAGTATAGGAAGGCTACTGATTTGTATGAGTTAATTTTGTATGCAGCCACTTTGCTGAACTTGTTTATCAGCTGTAGAAGTTCTCTGGTGGAATTTTTGGGGTCACTTAAGTACACTATCATGTCATCTGCAAAGAGTGATGTTTTTACTTCTTCCTTTCCAGTTTGTATCCCCTTGATCTCCTTTTGCTGTCTAATTGCTCCAGCCAGTACTTCCAGTATCATGTTGAATAGGTAGGGGGAGAATGGGTAGCCTTGTCGAGTCCCTGATTTTAGTGGGATTGCTTCAAGTTTCCCACCATTAAGTTTTATGTTGGCTGTTGGTTTGCATATATTGCTTTTATTATGTTTAGGTATGGACCTTGGATTCCTGTTCTTTCCAGAACTTTTAACATGAAGGGGTGTTGAATTTTGTCAAATGCTTTCTCAGCATCTAGTGAGATGACCATGTGATTTTGTTCTTTGAGTTTGCTTATATGGTGGATTACATTTATGGATTTCCTTATATTAAACCATCCTTGCATCCCAGGGATTATTCCTATTTGGTCATGGTGAATGATTATTTTCATGTGTTCTTGGATTCGGTTTGCAAGGATTTTGTTGAGTATTTTTGCATCAATGTTTATAAGTGAGATTGGTCTGAAGTTTTCTTTCCTTGTAGGGTCTTTGTGTGGTTTAGGAACAAGGGTTATTGTAGCCTCAAAAAATGAGTTAGGTAGTACTCCATCTGAATCTATCTTGTGGAATATTTTGGAAAGTATTGGTGTTATGTCTCCACTAAATGTCTGATAAAATTCTGCACTGAACCGGTCTGGACCTGGGCTTTTTTTGGTTGGGAGGCTTTTGGTGAATTCTTCTATTTCTTTGGGAGTTATCGGATTATTTAGATGGTTTACCTGGTCCTGGTTTAACTTTAGGATCTTGTATCTGTCTAGGAATTCATCCATTTCCTCCAGATTTTCCAACTTTGTGGAGTATAGGCTTTTGTAGTAGGATCTGATGATTCCTTGAATTTCTTCATTTACAGTTGTTATGTCTCCACTTTTCTTTCTGATTTTGTTAATTTGTATACACTCTATGCCCTCTAGTTAGTCTGGCTAGGGTTTTATCAATCTTGTTGGTTTTCTCAAAGAACCAGCTCTTGGTTTTGTTGATTTTTTCAGTGGTTCTTTTTGTTTCTATTTGGTCTATTTCTGCCCTAATTTTGATTATTTCTTCCTGTGTACTCCTCTTGGGTGTATCTGCTTCTTTTTGTTCTAGAGATTTTAGCTGTGCTGTCAAGTTGCTGATGTATGCTCTCTCCAGTTTCTTTTTGGAATTACTCAGAGCTATGAGTTTTCTTCTCAGTACTGCTTTCATTGCATCCCATATGTATCGGTATGTTGTGATTTCATTTTCATAAAATTCTAGAAAATCCTTAATTTTTTTCTTTATTTCATCTTTGACCCTGCTATCGTTTAACAGAGCATTGTTTAGTTTCCATGTGTACTTAGGCTTTTTTATGTCTTTGTTGTTGTTAACGACCAGCCTTAGACCACGTTGATCTGAGAGGATGCATGGAAGTATTTCAATCTTCTTATATTGATTGAAGCTTGTTCTGTGTCCAATTATGTGGCCAATTTTCGAGAAAGTGAAATGGGGTGCTGAGAAGAAGGTGTATTCTTTTCTTTAGGATGATATGTTATAGATATCTATTAATTCCAGTTGGTTCATAGTCTCTGCTAGTTTTCCAGTGTCCTTGTTCAGTTTCTGTTTCCGTGATCTGTCCATTTATGAGAGTGGGGCATTAAAGTCTCCCACTATTATCGTGTGGGGTGAAATGTATTTTTTGAGCTTTAGTAGGTTTTCTTTTATGAATGTGGTGCTTTTGAATTTGGAGCACATATGTTAAGGATTGAGAGTTCCTCCTGACAGATTTTCTCTGTAATGAATAAAAAGCGTTGTTCCTTAGCTTTTTTGATAACTTTTGGTTGGAATTTACTTTATTTGATATTAGAATAGCCACTCCAGCTTGCTTTTTGGGGCTGTTTGCTTGGAAATTTTTTACCAACCTTTTACTCTGAGATAGTGTCTGTCTTTGTGTCTGAGATGAGTTTCCTGTATGCAGCAAAATGCTGGATTTTGTTTGTGTATCCAGTCTGATAGCCTATGTCTCTTTATTGGGGAGTTGAGACCATTTATGTTAATAGATATCAGGTAATAGTGGTTGCTGTTTCCTGCTATTATTGCTTTTGTGGGTTGAGTTGTGTCTGTGCCTCTTTCTTCTTTTGGTTTTCTTGCCTAGGAGTTTTCTTGTTTTTACTAAGATGTAGTTCCCCTCATTTTATTGTTTTTTTTTTTTTTTTTTTTTAACCTATAATTCATAGTGGTGCTAGATTTGTGGTCAGATATTGTGTAAATTTAGATTTGTCTTGAAATATCTTCATCTCTCCATTTATGGTGATTGATAGTTTTGCTGGGTATAGCAGCTTGGGCTGGCACTTGTGCTTTCTTATGTTCAGCATGATGTCTTTCCAGGCTCTTCTAGCTTTCATAATCTCTGTTGAGAAATTGTTTGTGATTCTTATTGGTCTGCCTTTATATATTACCTGACCTTTTTCCCTTACTACTTTTAGTATTCTTTATTTGCTTTGGGCACTTGGTGTTTTGAGTATTATATGTCAGTAGGAATTTCTTTTCTGGTTCAACCTATTTGGAGTTCTGAAGGCTTCTTTTATGCTCGAGGTCATCTCATTCGTAAGGATAGGGAAGTTTTCTTCTACAATTTTGTTGAAGATATTTACTGTGCCTCTTAGTTGATATTCTTCTCCCCCTTCTATTCTTATTATCCTTAGGTTTGGTCTTTTCATTGTGTCCTGGATCTCCTGGACATTTTGGGTTAGGAGTTTTTTGGTTTTTGCATCTTCTCTGACTGTTATGTTTTCAATGTTGTCTTCGGCCCCCGAGATTCTCTCTTCCATTTCTTGTAGTCTATTGGAAATGCTTGCATCGTTGACTCCGGATTTTTTTTTTAGGAGTTCTACCTCTAGGGTTATCTCTTATAGTATTTTCTTTGTTTTGTCAGTTTCCGTTTCAAATTCCTTCTTGCATTCCTTCATCCCTTTGGTTCTGTTTTTCTCTAGTTCTTTGATTTCTTTGAGTGTTTTTCTTGTTTCCTCTTTAAAAGCTTCTGATTCTTTTTGCCTTTCCTCCCATTCTTGTTTAAAGATTTCTATCATACTCTTTAGGTATAATTTTAGGTCTGCATCTTCTTTTTCTGGAGTGTTTGGAATTCCGCTGTTTGCTGTGATGGGAGAGCTGGGTACTGGTGTTGCCAGGTTGCCTTGGTTTCCTTGTGATATGCTCTTTCTCATTCCTCTTGCCATCTTGTTGTCAGTGATATGTTCTTGCCTTTGCATTGTACCTGGTCTGTGTTCCTTGATCTCCGCTGCTCCAAGTGGTGCATGGTCCTAGCCCTGTTCTGCGCCCCAAAGCTGCAGGGTGGGTACAGAGGTCCCAAAGCTGGGTTCCTGGTCAATTGATTAGGCAGGGCAGGGGAGCACTTTCCGTGTGCTCTCAGCAGAGATCTGTCTGCCCCCTGGCTACTTAGGTCTCCTTCTCACCAGGTCTTTGCCTTTGGGAACTCTGGTCTAGGTGGCAATTGGGCCTAGCCTTGTACTGTGCCCCCAAGGCTATCATTTAATATTGAATGCTTACAGCTCCTTTGTCAAAAATCAGGTTTCCATATATGTGAGGGCTCATTTCTGGATCTTCTATTCTATTCCTTGATCCATGTGCCTATCTCTCTACCAGTACCATGCAGTTTTAGCATAATTGTCTTGTAATATAGCTTGAGAACAGGATAATGATTATCACAAATGTTTTCTTATTTTTGAGGATGGATTTTGCTATTATAGGTTTTTTGTTATTCCAGATGAAATTACACATTGCTCTTTCCAACTCTATGAAGAATTGGGTTGGAATTTTGATGGGGACTGCATTGAATCTGTAGATTGCTTTTGGTAAGATGGTCATTTTTACAATGATGATCCTTTCAATTCATGAGCATGAAAGATCTTTCCATTTTCTGAGATCTTCCTCGATTTCCTTCTTTAGAGGTTTGAAGTTCTTGTCATACAGGTCCTTTTCTTGCTTAGTTAGAGTCAAACCAAGGTATTTGATATTGTTTGTGACTATTGTAAAGGGTATCTTTTCCCTACTTTCTTTCTCCACGTTTGTCCTTTGAGTATCAGAAGGCTACTGATTTGTTTGGTTTAATTTTATATCCCGCCACTTTGATGAACTTGTTTATCAGCTGTAGAAGTTCTCTGGTGGAATTTTTGGGGTCACTTACATACACTATCATGTCATCTGAAAACAGTGATGTTTTTACTTCTTCCTTTTCAATTTGTATCTCTTTGATTTCCTTTTGTTGCCTAATTATTCTGGCCAGGACTTCCAGTACTATCTTGAATAGGTAGGGGGAGTGTGGGTTGCCATGTCACATTCCTGATTTTAGTGGGATTGCTTCAAGTTTTTCACCATTAAGTTTGATGTTAGTTATTGGTTTGCTCTAAATTGCTTTTATTATTTTTAGGTATGGACCTTGAATTCCTGTTCTTTACAAGACTTTTAACATGAAGGGTTGTTGAATTTTGTCAAATGCTTTCTCAGGATTAGTGAGATGGCCATGTTGTTGTTGGTTTTTTTTTTTTTTTTTTTTTTTTGAGTTTGTTCATGTGGTGGATTATGTTGATGGATTCCATATATTAAACCATCCCTGCATCCCAGGAATGAAACCTACTTGATCATGGTGAATGATTATTTTCATGTGTTCTTGGATTTGCTTTGCAAGAATTATGTTGAGTATTTTTGCATCAATGTTCATAACTGAGATTGGTCTGAAGTTCTCTTTCCTTGTAGGGTCTTTCTGTGGTTTAGGAATGAGGGTTATTGTGGTCTCGAAAAATGAGTTAGGTAGTGTTTCATCTGATTTTATTTTGTGAAATAGTTTGGAGAGTATTGGTATTAGGTCGTCAATAAATGTCTGACAAAATTTTGAACTGAAACCATCTGGACCTGGGCTCTTTTTGGTTGGGAGGGTTTTGATGACTGTTTCTATTTCTTAAAGTGTTATGGAATTATTTAGATGGTTTACCTCATCCTGGTTTAACTTTACTATCTGGTATCTGTCTAGGAATTCATTCATTTCCACTAGATTATCTAGCTTTGTTGAGTATAGGCTGTTGTAGTAGCATCTGATGATTCCTTGAATTTCTTCAGTTTCAGTTATAATGTCTGCCCTTTCATTTCTAATTCTGTTAATTTGAATACTCTCTATTTGCCCTTTAGCTAGTATTGCTAAGGGTTTATCAATCTTGTTAATTTTCTAAAGAACGATCTCTTGGTTTTGTTGATTCTTTGAATGGTTCTTTTTGTTTTTATATGGTCAATTTCTGCTCCGAGTTTGATTATTTCTTCCCCTCTACTCCTCTTGGGTGTATCCGCTTCCTTTTGTTTTATAGCTTTCAACTTTACTGTCAAGTTGCTAGTGTATGCTCTCTTCAGTTTTTTTTTTTTTTTTGAAGTACTCAGCACTATGAGTTTTCCTCTCAGTACTGCTTTCATTGCATCCCATATGTTTCAGTAGGTTTTGTTTTCATTTTCATTAAATTCTAGAGAATTCTGTATTTCTTTCTTTATTTATTCTTTGACAACGCTATCGTTTAATAGAGCATTGTTTAGTTTCCATGTGTATATGGGCTTTTTGTTGTCTTTGTTGTTATTAAAGACCAGCCTTAGAACATGGTAATCTGATAGAATGCATGTGAATATTTCAATCTTCTTATATCTATTAAGGCTTGTTTTATTGCCAATTATATGGTCAATTTGGAGAAGATGCCTTGAGGTGCTGAGAAGAAGGTGTATTCTTTTGTTTTAGGATGATATATTCTGTAGATATCTATTAATTACAATTGGTTCATAACCTCTGCTAGTTTTACTGTGTCCTTGTTCAGTTTCTATTGCCATGATATGTCCATTGATGAGAGTGGGGTGTTGAGGTCTTCCACTATTATTGTGTGGAGTGCAATGTATTTTCTATCTTTGGTGGGGTTTCTTTTTATGTAATTTTTGTGTGAAACTTATTAAGTGAACTGATCTTTCTTACATCTTCCAATACTCATTTTTTTTGGATGTTTTTAATATTTCAATTTTTTTACCAGAAGAAACAGGAGTGTGGCGTGAACATGGAGCAGCAAAAGAAAACAAAGAAATATTCAAGTATGAAGCAAATGCTTAGTCTCATAGATGAGCGACTTAAAGAAAAGGATAGGTTAAAGCCTAAAAAGAAAGAAAAGAAAGATCTGAGTGCTCTGAAGGAAAGAGAAGTCCCCCAGCATCCTTCCTGCTTGTTCTTCCAGTATAATACACAGCTGGGTCCGCCTTACCACATCCTTGTGGATACCAACTTCATCAATTTTTCCATTAAGGTCAAACTGGACTTAGTGCAGTCAATGTTGGACTGTCTGTATACCAAGTATATTCCTTGTATAACTGATTGTGTGATGGCTGAAATTGAGAAATTGGGGCAGAAGTACTGTGTGGCACTAAGAATCTCCAAGGATCCACAATTTGACCAATTGGCATGCACCCACAAAGGAACCTATGCCGATGACTGCCTGGTAAAGAGAGTGACTCAGCACAAGTGTTACATTGTGGACACAGTTGACCGTGATCTCAAAAGAAGAATCTGGAAGATTCCTGGCGTTCCTATTATGTACATTTTTAACCACAGATACAACATCGAATGATTACGGAGCCTCTTACTTCTAATTCTCACTCCACAGAATCCGCCTACTGTTCTTGGACCAGCTAATTAAATACACTTTCTGTTTCAAAAAAATTCATTTTTTTTTTTACTATGGCACAGCATGTTTTTTTATAATCCTATTTTATTAGTATTCTGTATGCATTTTGAAATAGGTATTAACATATTTCTCCATGTTTGAAAATTTTTATTTTATGATTTTTTCAGGGAATATTCTATACATTTTAAATGGTGTTATTTTTATTCTTCTTTGCCCACAATTCAAAATTTTTTTCTTTCCCAGTGCCCTTGAATTCTCCCATGTTTTACTCATATTTTATATTCTTAGCTGGATATTACTGTGCAATTAACCACATTTGACTTGTCTGTTTTGAATGTTGAAATGAGGTTATAAAGTATATTTTAAAAATGATGCCACAATACAATGCAAACTTCTGAAAATAATGTTAAGATCCCAGGACATATTTTAATGGTATATGAAATGAAGATGTCATTTAGAAACATATAGTAGAAGCATTCTAGTCAGATTTTTGCTACTTTACAGGCTTTTATATCTACTTTTCTCTGTCCTTATCCCTTCTATCCCCAAAACACTAAATAGGAGAAAAATAAGGCAAAAAGGAAAATCTGGTATTAAATTTGTTAGACTATTTTCTGCTGAGTAGCAGTTCCAAGGCCAGTGGAACAATTTTGATATTTCTTATAGGATACGTCCAATCAGCAAACGGCAAGTGCAACATCAGCAATTAGGAATAGTGGAAACAGAAGCAGCAGCAATAGCACTTGTAGTGGTAGCAGAAGCAAGAGCAGCAAGAAGAGCAGAAGCAAGAGCAAAAGCAGCCACACCAGCAGCAGCTGTATCTCCTCTTGGGGCTCTTATACTTTTATTACCCCCAAGAGACCACAGAATTCCAAATGTCTTACATTTGTAGAAACGATATTCAGATGGTAAAACTATACTTATGCTGGAGCAAGAGGTAATTTATAGTCTGCAGCAATAGACAATATAAAGCTGCCCCATATTTCACACATAAGATTAGAATAAAATATATTATTAAAATATATCTATATTCATAAATAAATTGAATTTCTCACTACAAGTTTCTATTAAGTAGTTTTCTAGAATAAAATGGGCATGAAGGCACAGTTAATACACATTATATATATTAAATAATTATAAAGAATGCTCATTTAATAAAATAAGATAAAGTGAGGAAAAAAATCTGTTAAAGCTAGTAGACATATCAACATATCTACTTTATTGTATTATTAAAATGTCTGAAAGATGGTTATCATCATCAGAAGATAAATTTCTTTTGAAGAACTCTTTTTAGGGATTCCTTCATGTCTCTGTTCCTCAGGCTATAGATGAAAGGGTTCAGCATTGGAGTCACCACTGTGTACATCATAGACATGACAATGTCTCTTAAAGTAGAATTATTAGCAGAGGGTCCTAAATAGAGTCCAATAATTGTGCCATAGAACAGTGACACTACGGACAGGTGAGAACCACAGGTGGAGAAGACCTTGTGGATGCCTCGAGTGGAAGGGACCTTGAGGATGGAGGAGACAATACGGGCATAAGACACTATGATGAGTAGAAATGGGACTATCACAACTGGCCCTCCTATGAAAAATATCATTAACTCATTAATGTGAGTCTCAGAGCAGGCCAGCTTCAGGAGAGCAGACAGATCACAGAAGAAATGGGGGATCACGTTGTTTTCACAGAAAGACAACCTAGTTAAGAGCAAAGTGTGCAACATGGCATACAATGTGGTAAGCACCCAGGACAGCAACACCAGATTCATACAGAGCATGGGGCTCATGATGCTGGTGTAATGAAGGGGAAAGCAGATGGCCACATAGCGGTCATAGGCCATGGCCACAAGGAGGAAGTTCTCAAGGGCTGCAAAAAACAGAAAAAAGTACACTTGTGTCAGGCATCCTGTGTAAGGGATGGATGGAACTTGGCTCTGCATGTTCTGGAGCAATTTGGGCATTGTGACAGAGGAAAAGCAGAGATCAGAGAAGGACAAGTTGCTGAGAAAGAAGTACATGGGTGTGTGGAGATGGGAGTCCAGTACTATGACGATGATGATGATGAGGTTCCCTAGGACAGTAGTGAGGTACATGGCCAGGAACAGGATAAACAACAACATTTTGTGCTCTTGGGTGGTGGACAGGCCCAGAAGGAGGAATTGGGAGATGATTGTCTGGTTGTGTCCAGGCATGATCTTCCTGTAATACCTGTAATAATAATAGTAGACTAATTGTAAAATTAAAAGAAAAATAAACGTATATGTAAGACAAGTGTTTTACAATAATCTCATATTCATCCCATTATCTCTATCTCAAACAGCTATAATTTCTAAAGCAATAAATAACTTAATTCTTCAGTTTTTTTTGTGTGATTCATTATTCCATTCTTATATTTCTACTTTTACCTGAGATACAAAATGTGTTTGGTTTTCTCTTATTTTCCAGCTGGTTATGTGGTCTCAGAAATTATGAATTTTGTTTAGTTCTGACAGTTTTGTGTGTCTCAATATTCCCTAAGTCTCAGTGTGAACTGTTTTAATTTATGATGCATGTCTACACATATGAAAACTTAATTACCTTAAGGGCTTATATTACAACTTAAGACTCAGGTTTGATTTCTGTCTTATCTTAGAAAACTCTCATTTCCAACAATGAGTGATTTTTCCCTGAAATGTACATCATACATTCTAAACACAGCCGATTCAAACTAAAACACCCACCTTTAGAGTCTCCCTCCTCTTTCCAATCCTCCTTCCCCCTTTCATATCATTCAAAGTAATCTGAAATCAAAGCTGAAATCAGAGAGTTGAATTTCTTTCATCCACTTATTCATTTCACTATCTATACCTCATTAGTAAATGTCGACACGAAAGTTTATATTTTATTTTTCATTATCTTAATTATTACTTAGACACACATATTATCTCACTTAAACTATTGAAACCATCTCTCAAATAACTTTAATGATTGTGAACTTCCATACTTTTTTCAAACGGCTATGCTCTTTACATGTAAAGTAAAAATCCAATCAGCTTTACTTGCTAATACATTTTTTATTGGAGTCTCAGTGATTGAATGATAAAATCTAAATTTCATTCAGACATACACTTGACATTGATATGCTTAGGTTTTCCTACATCTACAGTCACATTTGGTCATAACAATACTTTATTTTATTCTCCAGCTCTGCTGGACTTTAGCCTATACTTTTGAGTGTTCTGCCTTTCACAATTGATGTTCTATCTGCCTGGCAATTTCTTCTTTTTGCCTAACCTAACATGGATTAACATTTATACTGCAGGTAAATGTGGCTTTCTATGGTGAATCTCCCAAGTCTATTTAGAGAATACTAGACCTGCTACCATTTTCTCACTGTGTCCAGTACTCTTGGTGCAGCACTCATTGCTTCAGTTAACTTCTTATAACTAATGCCCAGCAGATTATGAACTCCATTCTGAGAAGAAATATTTGCCTTCAACCTGCAGCTAGGACATTCTGCTTGCTGGCTTCATTTATAATATATATTATTAATATTTTTAGATGCATTTTGCACTAGGAAATGTAGTCTTAATATTTTCAAAGTTACAAATGTTATGTAAAATTAGAATATCTACTATTTATTTGTTCCTGACAAGAATTTCTAGGTTAAACCATTATCTCTTGTTTTGACTTTCTGTTATAATTTTGCACACATGGACAATGCTATAGAGGTTTGCATTTGAGACTTGTTCGTGTTTCCAATTCAAATGATATTCTGCACATCTTTATATTTCACTTCATGTGATGTCATTGATAACAGTATGCTAAGAAAAAAAATATGGTGGCAATTTTAGTAACTGTGGGTCTATTTTTATGCTAGTCTTATGTAGACTTTTTCTCCAATATTCATGCACCTAGTGCCCATTAATTTAATTTGTCAATTAACCTTTGTTCTTCCAACAGTATTGCACACAATGGGTTATTATTTACCTCAGTACAGTTTGAATATGTCAAATTACCCGGCATAATGCAATGACTTCTTAAACACAACTGAAGGCACTGAGGAACACCATGCAACCTCCCAAGAAAGAAAATATTCTGGCTGTTGAGTTCATTGAGTTCCAAGCCTGTAGTTTCCAGGTCTGCCATGGATATGGATTTCCATACAGTTTTTAGATTGACCAGTTTCATAGTCCAGAGAGATGATTTAGTAAAAATTAACTTTAATCTACACTTTCTCTCTTATAATCAATTTCTACCTGTAAGCACAATTATTTGTGGCTATAGTATATCTGCTTTCGATTTCTGAAATATTTTGATATCAATAAATTCCACTACACATTAAATATGACAATTGAAACATAAAGATTTACATTAAGACCAAGTGCATAGATATCTCTCTTATAATGCTTAGTTTGTTTTCATTAACAAATTTATATTTCAGTGTTATCTGCCAGCACTGAGAAAAGGAAAATGTCAACTGAAAACTCACTCACAGGTTTTAGGATGTTTGCTTTCCATATAACTAAGAAGATAACATTTCTGGTGTTGAGGGTGACTATAAATCACAGGTGAGAAAGTTTATGTGCAAAATCTGCATGAAGTAGACAGCTTCTCTCTGACCTAGGAGATTCAAGTTCCCTGGCTATAGTATACTTAAGAATCTTTACAGATGGTTCCTTTAAAATTTAATATGAGTGAAAATTCACTAGGCTAAATATTCAAATATTGATATTATCTTCAAATTATATTATAATTTTAATCCATATCCAGAGAGAAATGCTGTAGTAAATGGAATGAGATACCCAATAAATTATAGGTCAGCAGTTTATTAAGAAAATTTGTAGTTCCATTCCCGATGTGAGATCAATCTAAATATTTGGAATCTATAGGGATATTTTTAAAATAAAAAAGTCTAAGAAATACTGCATAAAACCTGTGTAGATTACAGAGCTGTTGTTACACTAGAGTGATAGAGTATGTTGCAAAGATAATACACAGTGATATGAATAAATATTATCATTAAAATATATCTAGAAAATAGCAATTAACATGTGTGTGGAATTTAAGAAGATGGAAAGACACTGAGATATTGAATAGAGAAGTATCACCTCTAAACCTACATACTGAAGACTATTACCCAGAAAAACTAGACCATCCTTCCCTACTCACCTATGTATTCAATTGATTCTGAGTCTCCAGCCTGACATTGCATTTCCATATTATTTGCAGAACTGTAAAGTAGTGCCACTTTGTTCAAAATCTGTGTACTATCCCTGCTCATATGGTCCAGCATGCACAGCCCTAGGCCTAAGGGATTCTGCTCCCAGGAGTCCAGATCCTGTAATAAGTCAATAAAATACAATAATTAGTCAGAACCTTTCTAGAACAATTAAGAGTCATGCAACAGTGAGTGTTCCAGCATTGATGACAACTGGCTCTGTTGATAGGAGGGTGACAATGACATGAAGCTCATAGACAGATGTGTAGCTATTGATTTCATTGGGGTTGTCATGAATCTTTCATGACTAGAACATATTTTATGGAGTATTGAAAGTGAAAATGGAAAATCCCTAAAGTAATTAAGCACAATACTCTGCATGATTTAAAATATATTAGAAGTATGATGGTTAAAACTAGAATCCATCAGAGTTTGTTCTGCAAATTACTATGAGAAACACATGCTTTGGAAAGGGTAACATATTACAATGGAAACTACCTTGTTGTAAACAGTCTCTAGAAGTGAGACACATGGTATTAAAAATGCCAGGTATATATAATATTATATATGTCAAGGAATAAGAAAAAACCACTCCTTCAATTCATGCTCATTTATTTTTCAAGTAAATGTCTTTTTAAAAGCCTATAGATCTGTGATTTTCCAGGTGAAACTTAACAGCTCCCTGTCCGACCATTACATCACTACCATTGCCCACAGAACCCTAGATAACATATTAATTTCTGCTTTCAGTGTCTGTGGCTCTCTTCATCTGGTTTACATGCTGTAGAAATGCTTCATATAGTGTTATTTTGGAAAATTTCATTCCAAAAGAATCTATATATTTACTGTTCTTAACATCATTAGATTATTCTTCATCACACTCACATATGTTTTTTTACATGACACTATAAGTTCAATTCTATGTTCTAGTTGCATATAAAATTCGAGAAAGATTTAGTGGAATGTATTATTTATACCACATTGAATGACAACCATACTCTTTCTATAGTATTTTAGAGAAGTATTATGCTGTAGTTCTAACATATTTTCTCAAACTCATGTTTGGAAGGCTTCATTCCAAATGCAGTGTCCTGAGGCCTTTGCAGACATGATTGTATCTTTATAACCCTGACCCAGACAGTAGATTCATCCAGTGACGAATCACAATGTGATAGAAGTACAGAGATTGGAGAAATTAAGATGTAACACATGTTTGGAGGAGGTTGATCAGAAGCATATTTTTGAAGGGCACACATATTTCTGTTGAACCATCTCTCCCTCTCCCTCTTCCTCTCCCTTTCTCCTTCCCCCCTCCTCCTGCCCTCCATTGCTCTCTCCTGCTCTCTCTCTCTCTCTCTCTCTCTCTCTCTCTCTCTCTCTCTCTCTCTCTCTCTCTCTCTCCATCCTGGTTGTCATGCAGTGAATAGTTCTTTATTTCTACCATATTCTTCTATTGATGAATAACTTTAGTGTGATATCATGATTGTTAAGCCATGTGACCATGAAGAAACATCTGAAACCATAATTAGAATAACACATTCTTTTAAAATGTAGTTTATTTCAGCTATTTAGTGACAGAGGAGAAGAGCAGACTAAAAGAACAGATATTTTTCAGCAGAAGAGCACACACTATGGGAATTATGCATGCTTAATTATACTTAATATACTACTGTCTGTCCTTTGTCTTCTAACTTACTTTATTCATAGCAGAAGATCCAGTAATATATTTACATTAAATTGGTCATCACATCACCTATATCTTTCTGAATGTGCTCTGAATATGATTTCAGTTTTTGTGCTGAGACCATTCTAGATCAACAGAGATAGATGTTGTAGGTGATTCCCCTAACACTCATGAAAATACTATGTTCTGTGGTTTTTCTTGAGAAGATTACTTTAGACAGTGAAAAAGGTGGAATGGGGTTTATTTTCCACATGTTGATATTTTTGTACAGTAATTGGAAGATTTTACATGTCTAGCATCAATTTTTAATGAACAACCAATAGACTTGCCAATAACCTGGGTTATTTGCAGGTTTTCATGGTGGCCCTTTTGCCAATAACTTGAGTGGATGAAACATGTTCAGGACACTGGACAGTTGTTTACAAACTGAGAGTGATATTCTATTGTTGAAAATAAAACCTAGATATCTTACAAAACACCGTATTGGTGCCTAAACAAAATCTTTATTTCTATTGTATATTTTCATGGTGCTACAATTTATTCTGTACAGTAGTGGAGTTGAAATGTAAACAGTAATGTAGCTATAAACTCTTTGGGCTACAATAGTGACCTGTCTACATAATATGCTGGTGCAAAAGTGCCTGAAAAGTTGCAAGAGTAACCATTACCTGATTTTTTATTTGTTTAATAAAATACAATATAGTCAATACAATATTGATACACTAACATAAATCATCAACAAAAAAAACCCATCAAGGCTGGAAAAGGGAACTCAACAGAATAAAAAGAGCCCCAAGTTAAGACACATGAATCAGAGACCCATGCATTTAGATACTTGCCTAGACGAGCTAATATTAAGCTAAACACTATATATGATTTTAGAGGACCTAGTGAAGACCTGGTTTTGCCATGTACTTTCTTCTTCTGTTTCTCTGTGTTTCTCCTTTTATTCAAAGGGCCTTGATTTTCTGGCATTCTCCATCCCCTTTGGCTCTTAACCTCTGTATTTATTTAGAGTTTCATTAACTAAAAGAAAATAGATTTCATGGAAACCTTCCATTTAATGCTTTGTTTTTTTAATTTTAAATATTAATTTCTCATTGAAAAACACCCAAAATCTCTACATAACAAATTTTGGACAGATAATTACTTAGAGGTTTGGAATTTCTCAGGACGATAATGGAAGCTAAAGCTTTCTTTTTTTTTTTTTTGAATTTTGATTTTTAATAATAAATTTTAATTAATTAATAAAATAATATTTAATTTTACTTTTAACTTTTAAAAATTGATAAAAAGTCTCCATGATTAAATGTTTACAGACTTTGGATATTTCAACTTCAAACTCTAGATTTTCAGTTAGTTCTTAGTCTTCAGTCAACTTCTATTTCTGAAAATGGCTGCCTGTTTACTGTAATATAATTTTATACATTTTTGCTTTCTTTGATAATTTTCTAATGTACTTCAAAATAAGTATTCATCAGAATACAAGTTTTAAAAACAACGACATAGAACCTGTTACAGCTATATTTTTCTTTTTTTTTTGAACAATTGCATTTTTAAAATCAAAGATAAATGTACAGGTTTTAAGCATTTTTACATAAAATTAAACAAAACATTTTTCTCAGTACTTGATTTTTTTTAAAGGTTTGATAGTTTGAATTCAAATCTTATTAGTTACAATTAGCATAAAATACATGTAAAGCAAGATGTAACCTAGAAATTTTCAAAGTTTTTTGGTGTGTAAAGAATTAAGCATAATGTTTTTTCATTTCATTTACTTTTTTTTGGCCTTTGTTTTTTCTTGAACTTCACATAGTCTGTGAGTTATTTCTGGGTTGTTAGGAGCTTTCTGGGGTTAGTATCCAAATATCAGTGACTGCATATTATGTCTGTTCTTTTGTGACTGGGTTATCTCACTCAGGATGATATTCTCTGGATGCATAAATTTTCTTAAGAATTTCACAAAGTCACTGTTTCTGATAGCTGAGTAGTACTCCATTGTGTAAATATACCACAAATTTTGTATCCATTCATCTACTGAAGAACATCTGGGTTCTTTTCAGCTTCTGGCTATTATAATTAAGGCTGCGATGAACATTGTGGTGCATGTGTCTTTGTTGTATGTTGGAGTTTCTATGGGGTACATGCCCAAAAGGGGAATAACTGAGTCTTCAGGTAGTACTATGTCCAATTTTCTGAGGAATAGCCAGAATGATTTTCAGAGTGGTTGTACCACTTTACAACCTCACTAACAGTGGAGAAGTGTTCCTCTTTATCCACATCATTGCTAGCATCTGCTGTCATCTGAATTTTTGATCTTAGCCATTCTGGTTGGTGAGGTGGAATCTCAGGGTTGTTTAGATTTGCATTTCCCTGATGGCTAAGGATGTCAAGCACTTCCTTAGATGATTCCCATCCATTCAATATTCCTCAATTGAAAATTTTTTGTTTAGCTCTGTACCCCATTTTTAATAAAGTTGTTTGATTCTCTGGTGTATAACTTCTTGAGTTCTTTTTATACCTTGAATAATAGGCCATTATCAGATGTGGGGCTGGTAAAGATCTTTCCCCAATCTGTTGACTGTGGTTGTGTGTTTTTGACAGTGTCCTTTGCAATCTCATTAAGTCCGATTTGTCAATCTTTGACCTTAGAGCACAAGCCATTGCTGTGATGTTCAGGAAATTTTCTCATGTGCCTAAGTGTTCTAAGGCTTTCCCTACTTTCTCTTCTAAAAATTTCTGTGTACATGGTTTAATGTGGAGATCTTTGATCCACTTGCACTTGAGCTTTGTACAAGGAGATAAGAAAGGGTATATTTTCATTCTTCTGCATGTTTAGTGCCAGTTGGACCAACACCAGTTGTTGAAGAGGCTGTGCTTTTTCCATTGAATGCTTACAGCTTCTTTGTCAAAAATCAAGTGACCATATATGTGAGCATTCATTTCTGTACCTTCTATTCTATTCCATTGATTCACGTGCCTATCTCTGTACCAGTACCATTCAGTTTTTAGCACAATTGCCTTATAATATAGCTTGAGGTCAGGGATAGTGATTCCCGCAGATGTTTTCTTATTGTTGAGGGTGGATTTTGTTATTCTAGGTCTTGTGTTATTCCATATGAAATTACATATTGCTCTTTCCAACTCTATGAAGAATGGGTTGGAATTTTGATGGGGATTGCATTGAATCTGTAAATTGCTTTTGGTAAGATGGCCATTTTTACAATGTTGTTTCTTCCAATCCAAGAGCATGAGAGATCTTGCCATTTTCATAGATCTTCCTCAATTTTCTTCTTTAGAGATTTGAAGCCCTTGTCATAAAGGTCCTTCACTTGCTTAGTTAGAGTCACACCAAGGTATTTCATATAGTTTGTGTCTATTGTGAAGGTTATCTTTTCCCTAATTTATTTCTCTGAATGTTTGTCCTTTGAATAGAGGAAGGCTACTGATTTGTTTGAGTTAATTTTATATCCAGCCACTTGCTGAACTTGTTTATCAGTGATAGAAGTTCTCTGGTGGAACTGTTTGTGGTTCCTTATGTACACTATCATGTCATCTGCACACAGTGATGTTTTTACATCTTCCTTTCCTATTTGTATCTCTTTGATTTTCTTTTGCTGTCTAATTTCTCCAGCCAGGGCTTCCAGTACTATGTTGAATAGGTATGGGGAGAGTGGGTAGCCATGTCGAGTCCCTGATTTTATTGGGTTTGCTTCAAGTCTCCCACCATTAAGTTTGATGTTGGGTATTGGTTTGCTGCATATTGCTTTTATTATGTTTAGGTATGGGCCTTGGATTCCTGTTTTTTCCAAGACATTTAACATGAAGAGGTGTTGAATTTTGTCAAATGCTTTCTCAGCATCTATTGAGATTACCATGTGGTTTTTTTCTTTGAGGTTGTTTATATGGTGGATTATGTTGATGGATTTCTGTACATTAATCCATCTCTGCATCACAGAGATGAATCCTACTTGATCATGGTGAATGATCATTTCGATGTGTTCTTGTATTCAGCTTGCCAGGATTTTGTTGAATATTTTTGCATCAAAGTTCATAAGTGACACTGGTCTGAGGTTCTCTTTCCTTGTAGGGTCTTTGTGTGGTTTAGTAAAGAGGGTTATTCTGGCCTTGAAAATGAGTTATGTACTGTTCCATCTGATTCTATTTTGTGGAATAGTTTGGAGAGTATTGGTATTAGGTTGTCAATAAATGTCTGATAAAATGCTGCACTGAGCCCATCTCAACCTGAGCTTTTTTTGGTTAGGAGGCTTTTGATGACTACTTGTATCTTGTTAAGTGTTATGGGATTATTTAGATGGTTTACCTGGTCCTAGTTTAACTTTAGTATCTGGTATCTGTCTAGGAATTCATCCATTTCCTCAAGATTTTGCAGCTCTGTCTCTACTTTCATTTCTGATTTTGTTAATTTGAATACTCTTTCTTTGCCCTCTAGTTAGTCTGGCTACGGGTTTATCAATCTTGTTAATTTTCTCAAAGAACAAGCTTTTGGTTTTGTTGATTCTTTGAATGGTTCTTTTTTTTTCTATTTGGTCAATTTCTGCTTTGACTTTGATTATTTCTTGCATCTACTCCTCTTTGGTGTATCTGCTTTCTTTTGTTCTAGAGCTTTCAACTGTGCTGTCAACTTGAGCATATATGTTAAGGATTGAGTGTTCTTCCTGTCAAATTTTCCACGTAATGAGTAAAAGTGTCCATCATTATCTTTTCTGATAACTTTCTGCTGAAAATCTACTTCATTCGATATTAGAATGGCCTCTCCATCTTGTTTTTTGGGGCTGTTTGCTTGGAAAGGTTTTTTCAACCTTTTACTCTGAGATAGTGTCTGTCTTTGTCTCTGAGATGAGTTTCCTGTATGCAGCTAAATGATGGGTTCTGTTTATGTATCCAGTCTGATAACCTGTATCTTTTTATTGGGAATTTGAGTCCATTTATATTAACAGATATTAAGAAATAGTGGTTGCTGTTTCCTGCTATTTTTGCTTTTAGAGTTAGAATCATGTCTGTGTGCCTTTCTTATTTTGGTTTCCTTGCATAGGTATTTTCTTGTCTTTACTAGGATGTTGTTTGCCTCTTTATGTTGGGTCTTCCACATATAATTCGTTGTAGTTCTGGGGTTTTGGTCAGATATTGTGTAAATTTAGTTTTGTTTTGGAATACCTTAGTCTCTCCATCTATGGTGATTGAGAGTTTTGCAGGGTATAGCAGCTTGGGCTGACACTTGTGTTCTCTTAGGGTCTGCATGATTTCTGTCCAGGATCTTCTAGCTTTCATAGTCTCTGTTGAGAAGTCTCGTGTGATTCTGATTGGTCTTCATTTATATGTTACACGATCTTTTTCCCTTACTGCTTTTAGTATTCTTTCTTTGCTTTACTTTGCGTTTTGACTATTATGTGTCATGAGGAATTTCTTTTCTGTTTCACTCTATTTGGAATTCTGTAGGATTTTTTTTATTCTCATGGTCATCTCATTCTTAAGGGTAGGAGAGTTTTCTTCTATGATTTTGTTGAAGATATTTACTGTGCCTCTTAGTTGATATTCTTTGCCCTCTTCTACTCCTATTATCCTTAGGTTTGGTCTTCTCATTGTGTCCTGGATTTCCTGGACATGTTGGCTTAGGTGCATTTTGGCTTGTGCATTGTCTCTGACTGTTTTGTATAAGTTTTCAATGTTGTCTTCAGCCCCCGAGATTCTCTCTTCCATCTCTTGTAGTTTGTTGGAGATGCTTGCATCTGTGACTCCTGATTTTTCTTTTATGTTTTCTACCTCTAGGGTTGTCTCTTTTAGTGTTTTCTTTATTGTTTCCATTTCCATTTTAAATTCCTTCTTCAATTCCTTCATCTCTTTGGTTCCGTTTTCTTCTAGTTCTTTGATTTCTTTGAGTGTTTTTCTTGTTTCCTCTTTAAAAAGCTTCCATCTTCATGCTTTTGTTCCCATTCTCGTTTAAGGATCTCTATAATCATCTTGAGGTATGATTTCAGATCCATGTCTTCTTTTTCTGGAACGTTTGGCATTCCCCTGTTTGCTATGATGGGAGAGCTGGGGTCTGGTGTTGCCAGGTTCTCTTGATTTCCCTGGGGTAATTTTTTTCATTTTCTTCTTACTATCTTGTTGTCTGTGGTTATAGGCGGTCTTGTTGTCAGTGATTGGTTCCTGTCTGTCCTGTGTAACTGATCTGTGTCCCGGGATCTCTGCTGTTCCTGGTAGCAGATGGCTTGAGTGCCTCTTCTGCATGCATGGGCCCTCTGGTTGGAAACCAAGTCCTTAAGGCAGAGGTCCTGCTCCCCTAAACCAATCGGGGAGGAGGTACACTTTCTGTGCACTCAGCTCAGACCTCTATGCTCCCCACATCTTTGCAGTGCAGTCTCACCAGGCCCGTGTCCCTAGATCCCCCCTGTTTCTGGTGGCAGATGGCCTGAGAGCCTGTTCTGCACGCATAGCCCCATCAGGTGTAAATGGATACCTTATGGCAGGGTTCCTGCTCCTCTGAAACAATGGGTGGCACACTTTCTGAGTGCTTGACAGAAACCTCTCTGCTCCCCAGGTACTCGTAGAGCAGTCTCACCAGGCCTGTGTTCCTGGATCTCCCTAATGTTTTGTTTCAAAAGACACTCTCCTTTTATTATTTGTTTCTGTGTGCTATATAAAGAAAATTTTTATTGTCAGTGATGATTAGTGAATAAAGCACTGATCTCTGAGTTTAGCAGAGTAAAATTAGGAGTCATGTCATTGCTAACTGTTTTTTTCTTTTTAAGATGAATTGTACTTGGTTTAGTCCAGGCCTCAGGGCTATCTAGCCTTTGAATCTTGGTTACCTATTTAATATTGGGTATGGATTTCATTTTGTGGTGTAGACTCTAAATCAAATCAGATATTGATTGGCTACATTAATAAGTTCTGTGTTGAATTTTCCCTACCAATATTTCAGAGAAGACAGATTGTTTGTCAAAAGTTTTGTGGCTGGGTTGGCATTTATGTTTCACATTTGGTAACCTGTAGAGTATCTCCTATACAAACTACATGACAATGTAAGTGTCAAGGTTCCATGGGGTCACCAGCTCAATTTCTCCATTTTCAGTGAGTCGTGTGAGTTCAATAAAGAAGCTCCAAACCAGAATGTGGAGAGTAATCCATTTTCTTAGCAACTGTCTGGATAGTTTGCAAACTTCCATAGAAATCTCTTAGGTGTCCAATCATTTAAGTCAGCTCCATGATATGGAGCTTACGTATGATATTGTTAGGTGACCAAGATCATTGGACTAGATAAAACATAGAATTAGGATAAACTAAGTAGTATTGTTCTATTAAAGAAATGTAGCAATAGAATGAACTCTAACAACATTGTGCTCTATCAATTGATCAGTGTCTTGCTCAGCCATCATCAGAGAATCTTCCTCTTGCAGTAGATGAAAACAGGCTCACAACTGGATAATGTGAAGAGAATGAGGACCCTCAGGACACTCAGACCAAAATGGTATGTTTCCATCAATCATCTCTATTAACAGTTAGGGCAATTTGCAGAGAAGAAAGAATTATTAAAGTCAATAGAGAATGGAAGACACCTAGAAAATAATGCCTTTTTGACACAACAGGACTGAGGTATGTATGGATTGCCAGAGACTATTGTTGCATGCTCATGAAGGGCACATGTCTAAGCTATATGGAGTCCCAGCACTGAGAGGTATATGAGGACATGATCATCTATCTCTAACCTAGAAGCTATCTCCAATTGACTACCTCTCACAAAGGAAAAAAAATTCTCCAATGGTGTCTCACTAGATATGTAAACCATACAAAGTATAGTCTCTATTTCCAGCATAGTTGGCCAACTCAACACAAACCTAATAGAATTTTTTTGGTGAACATAGTTTTATTTTGCGGTCTGGGTATTTTTTTAACCTTATTAGTATTTTGCTTATACCATATGTTTTCTGATTTTATGCTTTTATTTTATACTTTTTGTACTTTTTTTTTTGGATTTTTCCATTTATTTAATTGTTCTCAAAAGAGAAAGAAGCCATACACTTGAATGTGTTGGAAGCATCTGAGTGAAGTTAGAGGGAGATAATAATTCAGATATATTTTATGAAATGTATATTTTTCCCATAAAAGTATAAGCACAACATGAAAGCAAAAAACAACACATTTTGAGTTCTAGTTGTCATTACCTATGAATTTCTTAAGTACACAATACATTTATAGAAGTTAATTTTTGTTGGAATTGCATTTTAATTTTATCAAATATTGCAGTAAGTATTTGGAAAGTTGAAATCTTGACAAAATTTAATCTTATAGTCAAGGAAAATGGCATAGTAGTATATTTCTTGAGCCTTTCATATATTTAGTTACTTATAGTTTTGAATCTATAGATTTTACACTCACAGTACTATATTACTATGGAGCACCAGCCTTCAACTCTATGCTTCCTATATGTGGATGCAGAGTGACCATTGCCTGATATGCCTTCTGTCACACCTTTCTGCTATGTTGGACCCTAATTCATCAAACCACAACCCACCTTAAAAACTGGTTCAATGGCAGCTTCATATATGTATATAGTGCAGTTTTGTGAATTTCATCTCTGAGACTTTCTTAATAAAAATTATGGTTTCAGCTCCCTCCATGCAGGTGCAGTCCGACATTATTTAATGGAACATTTCAGGGATTAATTGTTCACAACTTTCAATGGCAGGCAGTTCATCCACTATGATGAAAACTGATCGCTCCAAGTCTCCATCTTGCAAGAAATCTAAATAATCATTTCATACCATATTTTCATATTATTTTCTGCTGCTCTTCTTGTGAGATGCTCTTCAGCCATTTCGAGAACCAATTCAAATCTGTTCTCCAATGCCTCATATACGGAGTTTCAGGTAAATCTCCAGAAGAACATTACAGAACAGCCTAAAGCTATAACACACAGCATGACCTTTACTTCCTGATACTTATACATCATAATTTAACTCCTGATCAAATGTAGGAATGTGAGTGTATGACAATGGAATAGTTTTGAGAAATAGAAATAGAAAGCAATGAGATGCCTTCAGTCATGGTAAATCATTATAACTGTTATTATTACTCTTTTAGACTTTGTTATGTCTGTGTTGTTAGAAAAAATTTTCTATAGATAAACATTTATAGAAGAAAATATCATGCTTTAGAAATTGGAACTATCTTTGTTTTCAGGTATTTTCTGAGATATTGAAATGCATCCACTCATGTGAGGAGAAGTTGGTGTATTTTTAAAAGTTAGCAGCAGGCTATATATGTACTGGAAATATTTTAATATATACTTTTGTATTTGTAATCTATGATTTTGCTAGATGAGTAGATATGAATCCCCTTTTAGATTCTCTGGGATTTTGCACAAACATTTTGCTTACAAAATATGTTAAAAACTCATAAAGTATTCTTAGGGTTTTATGGCTGGGAAGTGACTTCATGATCAAGGCCACATTTATAGAGTACATTTAATTGGGCTGACATACAATTTAAGCCGTTAAAAACATTATGATCACTGTGAGAAGCATGGCATTGTGTAAGCAGATTTGGTGCTAAAGGAGTCAAGAATTCTACATCCTGGACCAAAGACTGCCATGATGAGACCGTTTTCTTCAGGCAGCAAGCAGGATAAATTTCATGTTGAATGCATTATAGGAGTGTTAGAGTTCCTATTACTCCACAGGGAGTGCTGCCTGGCTATAGGAGGTGGACTTCTCAGGTTCCATATTTCCACTGCTATGTGTCTCAGTTATGGTCACTACTATTGACTCCTTGGAACTTCCTACATCCCATTTTTGTATGTTTTCTATTTGTTTATTAGAGAGTTTATATATTTATATTTAAAATGTTACTTTCTTTCCCAGTTCTCCCACCTCCTAGTCCTCTCTCACTGCTTCTATGAGGATGCTCTCCTCCCACCCATCCATGCCTACCTCAATATGCTGTATTCCCATACACTGGGGAAACAAGCATTCACAGGGACAATGACTTCTCCTCCTATTGATGCCATCCTCTGCTACATATGTGGCTGGAACCCTGGGTCCCCCCATGTGTACTTGCCCTGACCTGTGGGACAGTCAATAGAAAACTGGAATCACCTAGGAAAAAATGAGAAAGGGGAGACTCAAAGGAGGATGGCAAGTCAAGTGGTCTGATCAAACTGACAAATTTTAATTTTTCATATGCTAGCTTTATACAGGTAGAAGAAAACAAGGCATCGGAAAATAAGGTATGGAACTAAGGAAACTTTCCAGTTAAAGAATTATTCATAATACCCTTTGTGGAGAATAACATAGGAAGAGGGATGGCCTAGGTACAGGAGAGAATGTTCTGACAGGCAGAATCTGATGCCTGGGTGACCTTTCTACTTGGCAAGCTACTTTACCAAAGCTATTTTACCTAATTTTCAGGAAAAGGCCTTTACTGTGGGAAACAGAAACCTAGTCTGAGATCTATGTAAAATGATGTTATTCAGTCTAATGGGATTTCTTAATTCTGTCAGCTCCCGGCATATCCTTGCTTTTTATTTGTTTTTGACCCATGTGGATGTAGGTGAGTGGATATATATCAGTCTGGAAATGGCGGGCTTTAACCAGACGGGGAAAGTATTGACCTGATCCTCCTAGATGTGTTTACATGGTGTCTCTTTGAGGAGGAGAGGGTCTAAGTGTCCTTGTCAGAGATTTGAGAATGTCCAAGGACTACCTCTGAACACCAGCCTCTGTACAACCAGGTTTGCTTCACAGGGGACTCAGAAACAGAGTGCATGTTCCTACCTTTGCAGTGCTTCTCCTTGCACCTCTCACTGGTTCCCATGCTGCTTGTAAGCAACTGTGAACAGATCTCAGTTCTATGGAGACCCTGTAGGAAGCCTACTGGCCATGGGTTCTTCAAGACCACAGTCTACTAGGTCAAGTTGCTTGTGATAAACTTGTAGAGGTTTGGATGCCAGGGAGTCAATTTGCTGACAGATGAACTCCATGAGCCTGTTAAAGGTCCAGGGTATCAGGAAATCTACTAATGGGCCAAAAATGGAGGTGACAAGGGTAGTAGGCCATGAAAAGAGTGATTGAAAAGTTTATCAGATAGAACAGAGCAGAATATGTTACTTAGCAACCTGAACACAAAATTCATGTAGGTGTCCTGAATGGTTTTCTATACACGCTGAAGCATAGAAGCTGAAATAACCTATTATTCTAGACTTGTCATTGTAAGGAAGTCACTTGTAGAAAGGCTATTTTGGAGAGTCTCTCAACTGTGACTGCTGGCCACAATATAAACATGGTCTCTATTTTTTAATCCATGGGCCACCAAGTTGAGGTGGATATTTTAGAGGTAGACCAGATGACCTCTTTTCTCTCCGAGAGAACTACCCAAGTATAATTCCATGGCATGTGCCTATTAGGTTGGGCCTTTTGAAGAGGTAGGGTAGAGGCTGCAATTGTGGTCCAAAGGATTATCCCCAGTCCTTTGATGAGCAAGGACTGAAAGAGGAAAACAAGTCTCAGGAGGAGACTGCTGCTCCATTCTGGACAACGATGGGTTAACAGGTTTAATAAGTCTCTGGAGAAGCTCTCTTGGCTCTGAATTTTCTTGATCATAAAAGTGGGCTGAATCTCGGTCCTATATGAGGACCAGATGAGGTCCCTTCCATTGGCCAATGAGGATGGTGTCTCTAATGCACTAAGACATGCGAATCCTGAGATGTTGGATGCCAGTGGTGGTCTGCCACTCTTTTGCCTTTATTGTCCAATATTAAAAAGTTGAGGATGAACAGAGCATGGTTGAGTCCATTCTTAGGGGCAAGGGAAACATAGGCGTCTGTCACTGTCTCAAGATGCCTAAGCATGTTTTTAGGGTCTGATGGGCCCTTTCTATAATTCCTTGGTCCTGGGGCTTATAGGGAATCCCTATAACATGTTTAATCTCAAACTGTTTGCAAAACTGTTGAAATTTGGCTCCAGTATAACCTGGACTGTTGTCAGTTTTAAGAATTTGAGGTTTGCCCATTACCGCCATATTTTGAAGAGTGTCTTTTGAGGTTCCTGTGATGAGGGAAGCATAGACAAACCCACTAAAAGTTTTAATAGTGACATGAATATATTTTAATTTTCCAAAGGAGGGATAATGGGCTACATCCATCCATTTGCCAATGTTCAATAGGGACTAGTCCTTGCAGATTTACACCCAGATGGGGGACTGAAAGAAACGTGACATATGTGCCACAAGCTTTGACAGTCTCTCTGGATTGGTCTCTGATAATTTTAACCATCTGGCAGAGGGTAGATGCATTAAGAGATGTAAAGAGTGATCTTGCTGTGTCCTGGCCAGAGGAATAACAGGGCAGGGAGGATAAGCTCAGTGGCTTCATTGGCCTTAGCATTTCCCTCAGTCAAGGGGCCTGTAGGCCAGTGTGAGCTCTCAAGTGTCCCACAAAGAAAGAGAGGATTCTTTTGGCAATGAAGGACTGTATTTCAATAAACTGGTGGGAGGCTATAGAATTGGACTTTATGGAGGGAACTGTTTCCAATAAAGAAAGTGTCAGTATACAAAATAAAGGGGGTGGCTGGAAGGACCATAAAAACCTGAAGGACTGAATAAAGTTCTACTAATTGGGCTAAAGTATATGGGGACTGAATGGAATAAGCTTTGTCATTAATAACATATGCAGCTGTAACATTTGAGGATTCATCAGTGAAAACAGTTATTCCATCTAGAAGCAGCTTTTTAGATGTTACTTTAGGAAACACCAAAGGGTATAATCTGGCAAACTATATAAGGGGATCACTTGGGTAATGGTTGTCAATAGTACTAGCGAATGAGGCACAGGCAACTGCCCACTCATCATTGGACTAGAGTAGCCCATCAACCTGATCAGAGGTATAATGGACAATGAGGGCATCTGTGTCTTTCCCAAAATATAGATGAAACATTTTTCTTTTATAATCAAGGCAGCAGACAAAGCATAATAAGTAGCCAGAACCTTATCGGGTTTAGAGTCGAGGGGAATCCATAAGAAAGGATGGCCAGAGGAAGTGTGGCCCTCACTCTTCTACCAAAACACTCCCACTGGAACATGGTAAGTAGCACAAATAATGAAAATAAGGGGCTCTTAGGTTGCATGTGAAATGTGGCTCAAGAAGTAATTGCCTGGCTAATCTGGTCAAGGACTGCCTTGGCTGTCTCCTGGTAGGAGTATATTGAGAGGCAACAAAACATCAGGGGGAATCTTAAGATAAGGACAAAAAAACTGGAGATGTCTCAGCAGCTGTTGAAAACCATGTAAATTTTGTCAGGAAGAGAGGTGGATTTCTATTTTTGGTGTGTGGAAATGACCCATCTCTAGCTTATGTCCCAAACAGGAGTAGGGGTTATTAATTTTATTTTTTTCTGGAGCCACCTTAAGCCCTTGGGACATGAGAACCTGTTGCAATTGTTGAAAGCAAGAGAAGGATTGTGATTCATGAGGAGTGGCTAAAAGAATATCATCCATAAAATTAAGAAGATAAATCTACAGTCATTTCTTTTGTATAGGTTGAATAACACCAGCCACATATTTCTGAGCTAAGGTAGGACTGTTTGCCATTCCTTGTGGGAGGACATGCCATTGACAATGTTTCATAGGACCTTGATAATTAATCAGGGGAGGCTAAATGCAAAATGACAGCAATCATCAGGGTGTAGAGGGATTGTAAAGAAATAATATTTTAAGTCAATATCAATCTTGAAGAAGCCATTAAAGATAGTGACAGAAGAAAGAAGTTCAGGTTGCAGGGCTCCCATGTGGATCACTGTCTTATTTACAGCCTTAAAATTTGGAAAAGGCTCCATTTGCCTGATTTTATTCTTTATGACAAAAATAGGAGTATTCTATGGAGAAGAAGAGGGTTCTAGGGGTCCTGCAGTGAGTTCGTGTACTAACTTTCTAGCTGAAGAAATGTTTTCTTGAGTTAGCGACCACTGATCAATCCAGACAGGGAGACCAGTATTTTAAGTAATTTTTCAGCATGAGTCTAGGGGCCAGGAATGATAGTAGTCACTAGGATAAACTTTGATATGAGTAGCCTAGATCCTTTTTGTCTAATTTTTGGTTAATTAGAGTGGGCTCTCCAATGCCCTGTGCCTTTCTGCCCAGTCCTTGTCCAGGCAAGAATCCCTGGGACAGCATTTGTTTGGCAACTGTCTCATTGGGGCTGCACATAATAACGTTCATGTGAGACAGAACATTTCTTCCACACAGGTTGATAGGTAGATCTGGGATAACAAAGGGGGTAACTGTTCCAGAGTTGCCTTCCTGATCTGTTCAAATAAGAGCCTGAGAGCTGACCTGAGGGTTGTAGACTGACCAATACCCTGAAGGTGGGTGGTTGAAGCAGTAACAGGGCAAGTCTTTGTCCAAAATTTAGAGGAAATGACTGTGGCATCAGCTCCAGAGTCGAGCATACCATTTAAGGTCTTGCCATTTAATTTTAAGGTGAGCATGGGCTGGGAAGGGATATTTTCTGAGTCCCGAAATATCTTCTATTCCCATCTCACCAGGATCTCTAAAATCTTTATGATAGGGGTTTTGTAGCTTAGGTTTAGGTAGCAGAAGGAGACCATATGACCATTCATAATAGACAAAAGAATATAAAATACCTTGGTGCGACCCTAACCAAGCAAATAAAGGATCTGCATGACAAGAACTTCAAGTCTTTAAAGAGGAAAATTGAAAAAGACCTCAGAAGGTGGAAAGATCTCTCCCATGTTCATGGATTAGAAGAATCAACATAGTAAAAATGGCCATCTTGTCTAAATCAATCTACAGATTCAATGCAATCCCAATCAAAATGCCAACTCAATTTTTTATAGAGTTAGAAAGAGCAATTTGCAAATTCATTTGGAATAATAAAAAAATTTGAAGATAGCAAAAACTATTCTCAACAATAAAAAGACTTTCAAGGGAATCATCATCCATGACCTCAAGCTGTATTACCGACCAATTGTGATAACTATTAAGTTTTCAAGGCATACAATCAAACCTTGAAAAAATCAAGTACTGACTAAAAATATATATTCATATAGTTTTATATAAAAATTATGTTAAAATCTAAAAAAATGTACTAACAAAAAATGTATAATTTTAAGCAAAAATGTTTAAAATCTGTACATTTATCTTTGTTTTGTAAAATAAAGTTGTTTTAAAAAAACTGCATGGTATTGGTACAAAAAAAGGCAGGTAGACCAAGCAAACAGAATTGAAGACTCAGAAATGAACTCACACACCTATGGTCACTTGATCTTTGACAAAGGAGCTAAAACGTTTCAATGGAAAGTCTCTTCAACAAATGATGCTGGTTCAACTGGCTGTCATCATGCAGAAGAGTCCAAATTTATCCTTTCTTATCTCCTTATACAAAGATTAAGTCCAAGTAGATAAAAAAAATCTTGTACATAAAACCAGCACAATGAAGCTAATAGAAGAAAAAGTTGGGAAGAGCTTAGAACACATAGGCACAGGGAAATTTCCTGAAAGGAACACCAATGGCTTATGTTCTAAGATCAAGAATTGAAAAGTGGTACCTCATGAAATTGCAAATATTTTGTTAGGCAAAGGTCACTATCTAAAGGACAAAATACTAACCAACAGATTGGGAAAAGATCTTTACCAATCCTATATCTAATAGAGATTTTTACCAATCCTACGCGCAATAGAGGGATGATATCCAATATATACAAAGAACTCAAAAATTTCAATCCAAGAGAATCAAATAATCCTATTACAAATGAGGGACAGAGCTAAACAAAGAATTCTCAACATAGGAATACTAAATGGCTGAGAAGCACCTACAGAAAATTTTAACACCCTAAGTATACAGGGAAATGCAAATCAAAGCAACCCTGAGGTTTCACCTCACAACAGTCTGAATGGCTAGGATAAAAATTTAGGTAACAACAGCTGCTAGTCAGGAGGTGGAGAAAGAGAGAGACTCTTCCCTTATTGGTGGGATTGCAAGCTGGTAAAACCACTCTGGAAATCAGTTTGATGGCTTCTCAGAAAAATGGGCATAATAATGCACAATGAACCATCTACACCACTCCTGGGCATATGCCTAAAAGATGCACCAACATATGACAGAGACACATGCTTCACTATGTTCATATCAGCCTTATTTGTAATAGCCAGAAGCTGGAAAGAACCCAGTTGTCCTTCAACAGAGGAGTGGATACACACAATGTGGTGCATTTACACAGTGGAGTACCACTCAGCTATTTAAAAGATGTCTTTATGAAATTCTTATGCAAATGGATGAACCTAGAAACAATCATCCTGAATGAGGTAACCTAATTCCAAAAGAACACACATGTTATGTACTCACTGATATGTGGATATTAACCCGAAAGCTCAGATTACCCAAGATACAATTTACCAACCACATGACGCTTATCAGGTTGCAAGATGAAAGAGACCATGGAGATCCATCCTGTATACTGTCACCAAACCCATACAATAATGTGGATGCCAAGAAGTACATGCTGACAGGTCCTTGATATACTTGTCTTCTGAGAGGCTCTGACAGATCCTGAGAAATAGAGTGTTAGGTGCTCATAACCAATCATTGGACTGAGAGTGGAGTTTTCAGTGGATGAGTTGAAAAATGACTGAAGGTGCTGAAAGGGTTTGCAAACCCACAGGAAGGAAAACAATATCAATCAAACAGACCCCCTTGAACACCCAGGGACTAAACTACTTACCAAAGAGTATACATGGAGGGACCCATGGTTCCAGCCAAATATGATGCCCTTATCTGGCATAAATGAGAGGAGAGGTCCTGGGCCCTATGAAAGCCCAATATGCCAGGGTAAGGGAATACCAGGGCAGAGAGTTGGGAGAAAGTGTGTGGATGAGGAACACTCTAATGGGGGCAGGGGAAGGGGAGATGGGATAGGGGAATTTCAGAAAGAAAACATGAAAAAAGGATAACATTTGAAATGTAAGTAAAGAAAATATCCAATAAAATATAAAAATAAACAAATAAATAAAAAACCAATGATTTCATGAATTTCTTAGTCAAATTGATGGAACTAGAAAATATAATGCTTAGTAAGGTGACCCATTCACAAACGAATAAACATGTTATGCACTCACTGATAAGTAGATATTGTTCCAAAAGCTCAGAATACCCAACATACAATTTACAGACTACATGAAGCTCAAGAAGAAGGAAGACCAAAGTGTGGATGCTTCCATCCTTCTAAAAAGGGCAAACAAAATATTCACAGAAGGAATTACAGAGATAAATTGTGAAGCAGAAAGTGAAGGAAAGGTCATCCAGAGACTGCCCTACCTGGGGATCTATCTTATATACAGCCACCAAACCCTGACAATATTGCAGATACCAAGAAATACATATTGACAGGAGCCTGATATAGCTGTCTCTTGGTAGGCTTTGCCAGAGCCTGACAAATACAGAGGCAGATGCTCACAGCAAACCATTGGACTGAGCACGGGATTCCCAATGGAGAAATTAGAGAAAGGACTGGAGGAGCAGAAGGAGTTTGCAACCATATAGAAGAACAACAATATCAACCAACCAGACCTCCCAGAGGTCCTAGGGACTAAACCACCAACCAAAGAGTACACATGGAGCTACTCATGGCTCCAACTCCAAATGAAACAGAGGATGGCCCTGTCATGTATCAGTGGGAGAAGCACTTGGTCTTGTGAAGTCTTAATGCCCTAGTGTAGGAGAATGAGAGGGCCAAAATTCAGGATGGTTGCATGGTTGGGTTGAGGAACACCTTCTTCGAAGCAGGGGAGAGAGGATAGGATAAGCATTTTCCAGAGCAGAGCCATGAAACAGGATAATATTTGACATGTAAATATAATATATCCAATAAAAATGTCAAACATATAAACTGAGTCAATAAATTGACATTTGTTAATTGTTTCACTATGAGTGTGTAGGTGTACATATATCTGGTTTATGTTGACTTAAAATATTTACTCAAAATGAATGACATTTAGTTGCAGTATAATGTTATTCTTTTTTTAATTTTTAGGAGACTTCATGCTTATTTTTAATAATTGTTCTAGTTGTTGAAATTAAAATAGAATTAAAATTTCTTATCTCTTTTTTTTTTACTTCACTCAAATAACCCCCTTGTTCTCTCTCAAATTTGAGCCACATTTTCTTTAATTCTTAAAAGTGTATAATACATATAGATTACTAAATACAAAAATATGTAATTTCATGGCTGACAATCTGACAATTTGATTTTGAATAACAAATTGGGGTTATATTTCCTGGAGAAGACTAATTCGCCTACTCTCAGTATTTCTAACTTACATATAGTTCTTTCTATAGCACTGAGCATCCATGGAGCTCTCCCCTTCCAAGTTAGCATATTTATTGTAATTGTTTCACCCATATTCCTAAGACTCTATGGGTATACCTTTCCTGATATTTATAAGAGACATATTCTCACTTTCTGATCCTTTAGATCTTACAGTTTTTCTATCCTATCTTCTATAATTATCCTAAACCTTAAATGCAGAAGTTGTGTTGTTAACATATCATCTGGGACTGGGAATCAAAGAATTACTTATTCTGTGCACTCATTGATTGTGGTTTTCTGTAACAAACTTATGCCTTTAAGAAGAAATAAGAATAAGGGAGATGAATTAGAAATCAGATAAATCTTTAAAATCTCAAAGCCTAACCCCAATGATATACTTCATCTGTCAAGACAAGTATTAAAAAATAATGATGAAACGTGGGAAGCACATAAAGAGTTCAAGGTTCCTAATTGGATTTAATTGCTATAGGACTCTACCTCTGTCAGCCTCTGGGAAGACAAGAAGGACATCAGGGGGATATGGTGGAAGCTGAAAAACACACACAAATACATAGGGCCTACCAATAAATATACGGTGATGAAATGGGGTAGGTCTGTCTTTTATAAGAAGAGGCAGCAGAAGAAATGAATAAAAAATAAACGGAAGCCTAACCCATGTCATCCTGATGCCAAGAGGATGGTGGATCTCTTCTTTCAGGTATGAGAGAAAGTGAAAAGAACCTGTATATTCACCTAGTCTTGCCTCATACATGGGTTCAGATCTTTACAATGTTTGATATGGAAGGTTGTCAATTCCCCCATTTCCAGTCACAGAACAAATTAGGTTACCTTCTCTAATTGCCTTTTATGAAGAATAAAATAAACATATCTATAAAGTTTTTAAATCCAAAACTTAAAAATGTACAAATGAACAAAATATTTTCATCCTTAAAATGGTGCAACTTGCCTCTAGTTCATTGTTTATAAGTGGAACAAAATTACAGTATGTGGGCATTATATAATTACCAGGAATATACAAACTATAATACTATAGTAACAGTGTTACCAAAATTTATTTTTGCTAAGGACATCTCTGAAAATATTACAGAAATAGAAAAATGAACTAGAAGAAGGAGACCACTTTGGTATAAAATTGTGTGCAATTTTCTATAGGATGCTATATGTGGGATACTTTACCATGTATCAGAAAGGGTGAGTTTTTTGTGCTGAATGTGGAAATCATGTTACAAAACATATTTTAAAAATGAGGCCACAGACAATGCAAACTTCTGAATACAATAAGATCCTGGAACACATTTTAATTATATGTGGACTGGAGATGTCATTTAGAAATATATAGCAAAAGAGCAATTATTACCATACTTTTGCTACTTTATGAGCTTTTATTTCTACTTTCTCATTTCTTATCTATTCTAACCCTGATAAACTTAGTAGGAGAGAAATAAGGCTAAGGGAAAATAGTATATTGAATTTGCTATTCACTTTCTGCTGATTAGGGACACCACGGTCCCTGCGACAATTTTGATTTTTTGTTACATGATATGTCCGATCTGCAACAGTAAGTGCAACATCAGTCACCAGGAACAGCAGAAACAGAGAAGAAACAGTAGCAGTAGCAGTAACAGCAGCTATTTTATCCCCTCTTGGGGATCTTATATTTTTATACTAGCCAGGAGAACACAGAATTTCAAATATCATACATATGTAGAATAATCTGCAGATGACAAAATCACACTTATTCTGGAAGAGGAAGTAATTTACATTCTGCAGCTATGGACAATATGAAACTGCCTTTTCTTTCACACCTGGATTACAATGAAAATATATTACTTATGCTCAATCCTTACACACCAAAAAAAAAAAAAAAAAAAAAAACAAAAAAACAAAAAAAAAACAAAACAAAACAACAACAACAAAAAAAAAAAAACGGTGACTAATTATTCCGGGTTACATCCTGTTTTACAGGTACTTTTTGCTCATTGTAACTAGTAAGACCTTAATGCAGAGTATCAAATCTTAAAAAAAAGAGCCAAGCACTGACAGAAATGTATTTGTATATCTATTGAAAAATGTTTAAAAATTTTTTCCTTTTATCTTTGCTTTGTAAAATAATGTTTAAAAAAATAGAAAAAGAAAAAAAGAAAAGAAAATGTTTATATGGTCTTAAAGAAATGAAAATTCTCACTACCAATTCTTATTTAGTAGTTTTCTTGAATGGAGGCAGAGTGGGATTCCTAGTGAATACACATTTTACATAAGAAATATATTGAATGCTCATTTAATGGAATAGGCTAAAGTGAGAAAAAATTAGGTAAAGCTAGTACACCTATCAATATATCTACTTGATTGTGTTATAAAAAGTTCAAAGATGGTTATCATCATCAGAGAAGAGATTTCTTTTGAAGCACTTTTTTTAGAGCTTCTTTCATGTCTCTGTTTCTTAGGCTATAGATGAAAGGGTTCAGCATCGGAGTCACCACTGTGTACATCATGGCCATGACAGTGTCCTTCAGAGTGGAGTTATTAGCAGAGGGTCCTAAATATAGGCCAATAATTGTGCCATAGAACAGTGACACTACAGATAGGTGAGAACCACAAGTGGAGAAGACCTTGTGGATGCCACGAGTTGAGGGGACCTTAAGGATGGAGGAGACGATACGGGCATAAGACACTATGATGAGTAGAAATGGGACTATCACAACTGGCCCTCCTATGAAAACTATCATTAACTCATTAATGTGAGTATCAGAGCAGGCCAGCTTCAGGAGAGCAGACAGATCACAGAAGAAATGGGGGATCATATTGTTTTCACAGAAAGACAACCTAGTCAAGAGCAAAGTTTGTAACGTGGCATACATCGTGGTCAGTACCCAAGACAGCATCAGCAGACTCACACAGAGCATTGGGCTCATGATGCTGGTGTAATGAAGGGGAAAGCAGATGGCCACATAGCGGTCATAGGCCATGACCACAAGGAGGAAGTTCTCAAGGGCTGCAAAAAACAAAAAAAAGTACATTTGTGTCAGGCAGCCTGCATAGGAGATGGATGGAACTTGGCTCCGCATGTTCTGCAGCAACTTGGGCATTGTGACAGAGGAAAAGCAGAGATCAGAGAAGGACAAGTTGCTGAGAAACAAGTACATGGGTGTGTGGAGATGAGAGTCCAGGTAAATGAGGATGATGATGATGAGGTTCCCCAGGATGGTGGTGAGGTACATGGCCAGAAACAGGATAAAGAACAACATTTTGTGTTGTTGGGCGATGGGCAGGCCCAAAAGGAGGAATTGGGAGATGATGGTCTGGTTGTGTCCAGGCATGATTTTCCTGTAATACCTGTAAGAATAATAGTAGACTAATTGTAAAATTAAAAGAAAAATGAATGTATATGTAAGACAAGTGTTTTACAATAATCTCATATTCATCCCATTATCTCTATCTCAAACAGCTAGAATTTCTATAGCAATAAATAACTTCATTCTTTGGTTTCTTTTGTGTGTTTCATTATTTAATCCTTTTAATTCTACTTTTGCCTGAGATACAAAATGTTTTTGTTTTTCTCTTACTTGCCATCTTGTTATGTGGTTTCAGAAATTATGAATTTTGTTCAACTCTGACAGTTTTGTGTGTCTCAATATTCTCTAAGACTCATTGAGGATTGTTTTATTTTATGATTGTATGTCTACACATATGAAAACTTCATGCCCTTTAATGGTTTAGATTACAACTTAAGTCTCAGGTTTGATTTCTGTCTTATTTTAGAGAACTCTCATTTCCAATGATGAGTGATTTTTCCCTAGAATGTACATTATACCTTCTAAACACAACAGATTCAAAATAAAACTTCCATCTTCAGATTCCTCCTCCTCTTTCCCATCCTCCTTCCCCCTTTCATATTATTCAAAGTAACCTGAGATCAAAGCTGAAATCAGAGAGTTTAATTTCATTCATTCACTCATTTATTTCACTGTCTATACCTCATTAGTAAATGTTGTCAGCACTAAAGTTTATATTTTATTTTTATCTTTATCTTAATTATTACTTAGACACACGTATTATCTCACTTAAACTATTGAAACCATCTCTCAAATATCCTTTTTGATCCCCAAACTTCCATACATTCCTCAAACAGCTTCCTTTGCTCTTTACATGTAAAGTAAAAATTCACCCTTCCTTGCCAATGATTTTTTTTTTTGGAGTCTCAGTGATTGGATGATAAAATCTAAACTTCTTTCAGAGTCACACTTGACTTTGATATGCCTGTTTCTCTACTTCTACCACTACACTTTATCATACAAATATTCTCTGTTCTATTCTTCACCTCTGCTGGGTTTTAGGCTATATTTTCAAGTGCTCTACCTTTCACACTAAATAATCCTTTTGTCTGACAATTTTTCTTTTTGCTTAAACTTGCCTGGATTACTATTTATAATTCAGGTATAGTACCTCTGTCTTCTAACATAAATTATCCAAGTCTGTATATAGTAGGTGAGAACTGCTAACATTTTTCCACCTTGTCTGGTACTTATCTAACACAGCATTAAATGCTTCATTCAGCTTCTTATAACTGATTCCCAGCAGACTGTAAACTCCATTCAGTAGGGCATCTTGCTTCTTGACTACATTTACCCAATATATTGATAATATCATAGCTGCATTTTACACTAGGAAATGTAGTTGTTTCATCTTCAAAGACATCAATGACTGATGAAATTAGAACATCTATCACTGTTGTTTGTCTCCGGCAAGAATTTCCAGGATAAACCTTTTACATCTCATTTTGACTTTCTGTTATTATTTTGTACACACGACCGGCCAATAGTACAAAGCTTTATGTTTGAGACTTATTTAGGTTACCAGGTCAAATGACACTTTGCACATCTTTATATTTCATTCTTTGTAATGTCATTGATATCAGTATGCTAAGAAAAATATGATGGAAATTTTAGTAACTGTGGGAATATTTATTTACTAGTTTTATGTGGGCTTTTTACCTAATATCCATGCACTAAGTACTCATTAGCTTAATTTGTCAATTCAGCTTTGCCCTTTCATTAGTATTGTACAGTGAAGTTAAAATTTACCTCGTACACTTTGATTGATGGAAATTCCCAGGTATAAGGTGATGGCTTCATACACAAAACTGTATGAATTAATGAAACAATCTGCAATCTCCCAAGGAAGAAAGAACTCTGGATGTTGAGTGCCTTTAGTTTCAAGCCTGTAGTTTCCATGTCTGCCCTGTATATCAAGTCCCATACAGTTTTCAGATTAATCAGTTCATAGTGAGAGATGATTTATAAAAAATTTACCTTAATTCTCACTTTCTTATAATGAATTTCTTCCTGTGTGCACACTTATTTGTGGATATATTATAGCTGCTTTGGATTTCTGAAGTATTCTGATATCAATAAATACAAGTATACATTAAATCTGGCAATTGAAACATAAAGCCTTACAATAAGACCAAGTGCCTACATCTCCCTCTAAAAATGCTTATTTTCTCTTCATTAGCACATGTTATACTTCAAAGTTATCTGCAAACCATAAGAGAATGAAAATATCTAGTGAAAACTTTACTCTGCTTTTAGGCACTTTCCTTCCATTATAACTGAGAAGATGACATTTCTAATGTTGAGTGTGACTATGGATCAGAGATGAGAAAGTCCACATGTAAATACTGCATGAAGTAAACAGCTTCGTGTTTTCTAGACCTATGAGATTCCAAGTTCTCTGGCTGTAATAAACCTAAGAATCTTTTCAGATGGTGCCTCTAAAATGTAACATGAGTAAAAATAACTGAATACTTATTCAAATATTGATATTATCCTCCAATTATAATACTAGCATTTTTATTTGCACTCAGAAAAAGAGAGTTGCTGTGGTAAATTGAATGATCTACCTTTTAATTTATAGTTCAGTATTGTCTTCAGAAAAAATGGAGTTCCATTCCTGATATGAGATCAATGCAGATCTTTGAAATCTCCTGAGATATGTTTAAAATAAAAAAAGTCTCAGAACTACTGAATAAAATCTGCATAGATTACAGAGCTGCTGCTACACCGAAGTGCCAGAGACTGGTGAGAAGGTAATGTGCTGCAACATTAATGAATATAATCATTAAAATATATCTAAGTATTACAGTTACCATGCTGTGGAAGTTTATGGAAACTGGAAAAACAGAGGCATATTGAATAGGTAAGTATTGCCTCTAAAACCTCACACAGAGAATATCATACAACCTAGGAAAACTAGATCATTCTTCCCAACTCACCTATGATGTATTGAATTGACTCAGAGTTACCAGTCTGAGATCCTAATTCCATATTAATTGTAGACCTATGAAGTAGTGCCTCTATGTTCATAAAATCTGTGTATTATTGCTGCTTATATGGACCATCATGGGCCTAAGGGAACCTGCTCTCAGGAGTCCAGATCTTGGAATAAGTTAATAAAAACACATTAATTAGTCAGAACCTTTCTGGAACAATTAAGAGTCCTGCAACTGGGAGTGATCTAGCCCTGATGACATTTGTGTAGGGGAAAAAGGTAATGTCATGGAACTCACACGTGAATGTATAGTCATAAATTCCATTGGTATTGACAAAAATCCTTCATGGCTACAACATATTTTATGGAGTATTAAAAGTACAATTGGAAGATTACTAAAGTATGTAAGCACAATACTTTGCATAACTTAAAATATATCAGAAGCATTACAATTCAAACTAGAATCCATCAGATTTTGTGGCAGCAAATTACAAAAAGAAGTATATACTTGGGAAAGGTTAAAATATTACCTACACTCAATACAACCTATGTTGCTGTAAACAGGCCCTAAGAAAGTAACTAAAATGTCGTGTGTGTGTGTGTGTGTGTGTGTGTGTGTGTGTGCATGTATATGTAAATGTGTGTATGTATATGCCCCTTTTCTGTATTTGTCAATAAATAAAAAACTCCTTTAATTCATATCCAATTAATTTTGAGGAAAATGTTGAAAAGCTTAAGCATCCTTGAATTTTTAGGTGAATCTAAACAACCCATTTCACCATCATATTACAATGATTGTTCATATAACCATAGATGAAATATTAACTTCTGCTCTAAATGTCTATGGCCCTTGGTTATCACCATTTGGTTCCCATGCTTTATAGATGCTTTATGTAGTGCTATGCTGAAAATTTTTATTTTGGTGTAATCTACATATCTATTGGTTTTACAATGATTAGATTAATATATATCACACTAACATTTGATTTTTACATGACACTATAAGGTCAGTTCTATCTTGTAGTTGTGTATAAAAATCCAAGAAGTATTAAGTTACCTGTATCATTTATTCCATAATGAATGACAACCATACTTTTTGTATAGCATTTTATAGAATTATTATGCTATAGTTATAATATATTTTCTCAAACTCGTGTAGAAGGCTTCATTCGAAATACAGTGTTCTGAGGGATTTGCAGACATCTTGGTATCTTTACACCCCTGACACTGTCAGTATACTCCTCCCGTGATGAGTAACTATTTGAAAACATTGTAGAGAGATTGGAGACACTAAGATGTAACACGTGTTTGGAGGAAGTAGACCACAAGCATATTTTTGAAGGGCACACTTGTTTTTGTTGTATCATTTCTCTTTGCTTCCTGGTTGCTGTGGGGTGAATAGTTTTATTTTTTTCTCCTGATGTATAACTTCAATATAAGATCAGGATTGTTAAGCCATATGACCATGGAAAAACTTATGAAACAATGATTAGAATATCCCTTTTTTTAAAAAAGTAGTTTATTTCAGCTATTTAGTCACAGAGGTCAAGGACTGACTAAAGGAACAGATATTGCCCAGCAGATGAGCATACAGTTGGGAACTATACATACTTTGTATAATACTGTCTGTCCTTTGTCTCCAAATTTATTTTATCCATAGAACTGGAACCAATTATATACTTAAATTAGTTGAACTCGATAACAACTCACTTCTGTCTTTCTGAATATGCTTTCAGTTTTTTTCACTGAAACCTATCTGGATCAAAGAGAAAGGTGTCATAATATATTGACTTAACACTCGTGAAAATACTGAGGTCTTGCTTTTCTTGTGAGAATTCTTTTAGATGATCAGATAGATAGGATGGGATTATTTTTGTGCATATGAATATTTTCACAAAATAATTGGAAGGCTTTACATCTGTGACATCACTTTTGTAAAGAGCAATCAATAGATTTGGCAATAGCCTGGGTGATTTGCAAGTTTTCATACTGCCCCCTTTACAAATACTTTGAGTAGACTAAACATATTCAGGACACTGAATATTTGTTTACCACCTGAGGGCAATATTCTATTGTTGAAAACAGCACCAATACATGTCAGAGAGCACCATGTTGATGCCTACACAGAGCCTTAACTCCTATTAAATATTTTCATGTCACTAGAAGTTATTCTGTACTGCACTGGAGTTGAATTGTAAACAGTAACTTAGCTATAAATCTTTTCATCTTTGTTGAGTTACCCTCTCCGACTCCTTAAAGTGCCGCATTGCACCTAGCAGTTGAAGAACAGAGTATAAGCTTTCACACATTATATCAGAAACAAAGGTTTTTTTATTTGTACTATAAAAATGTGATTTTTGCTGTCAATTCAGTACTTTTTTATTGAAAATGTTTATAACTTTGCTTTTAAAATTTCTTATGAAACCATTTACAAATTATACAATTAAATTAATAAAATGCTTTCATCACAAAAATCTTTTTATCTACAATAATGACCCATGTACATGATATGCTGATGTAAAAGGGGCACAAAAGTTGTGAGGTAACTACCATTACCTGATTTATTTTTGTTTGTTCAACAAAATACAATATAGTCAATACAATACTGATACAGTACAAAAAAAAAAAAAACCCTTCATATGAAGGCTGGACAATAGAACCCAACAGAATAAAAAGAGACCCAATGGAATGCACAAGAAATAGAGACCCACTCATTTACACACTCAGAAATTTCATAAAAGTTCTAAGTTAAAAGCTAAAATATGTACCTAGAGAACTTGGTGCAGACCTATGCTTGCCATGTGCTTTGGTCTCTCTGTGTACAGATAAGTGTTGCTCATTTTATTCAAGGAATCTTAATCTCCTGGTATTCTCTATCCCCTTTGGCCCTTATAATCTTTCTTTCTTTGGAGTTGCATTAGCTCTGAGGAGAGGGAGTTGATGAAAAAAATTCCATTTACATCTTTGTGTTCCAAGGATGCTCTGTCTATCAACTGGCTGTGGAATTCTGCATCTGTTCCTGTGTGCTACAGGAAGGAGTATTTTATCATCAATGATGATTAGTGAATAAGGCACGGATCTCTGAGTATAGCAGTGTGAAATTTGGAATAATTTTATTGCTAAGTGTTTTTCATTTTTCTTTTTTAGACCAGAAGTATTTGGTTTACCCTAGGACTCAAGGCTATCTAGTCTCTGATTCTTGATTACCTATCTAATATTGGGTATGGAATTCACCTTTTGAAGTAGACTTTAAACCAAATGAAACATTGGTTGGTTACTTTCATAAGTTGGCCCTAAAACAATCCAGAAAGCAGCGATTATTTGTCAAAGGTTTTGTGACTGGGTTGGCATTTATGTTTCCCATTTGGTAACCTGTAGATTACCTCCTTTATAAAAGACACAAGAATGTAGGTGTGAAGGCTCCATGGATGCACCAGCTAAATTTCTCCATTTTTAGAGTTGTATGAATGTTGTCCTCAATAAAGAAGCCCCATTCCCACTAAGTAGAGAGTAATCTTTTGTCTTAGCAACTACCTGGGTGGTTTGCAAATTTCCATAAGAATCTTTGAGCCATCCACTAATTTAAGTCAACTCCATTAGATACAACTTATGTCTGATGCTGTTCTGGTGACCAAGATCTTGGGACTAGATAGACCTTGGAATTAGGATAAATTAAATAACATTGTTCTACTAAAGAAATGTACCAATATAATAAATTGTAACAACATTGTGCTCCATCCATTGATCAGTGTTAAATTCTCAATACACAACACATCCATAGAATATGGCACCTGCCAATTAATAAAGACAAGATAAAATTGACCCAGTCTACCTGGATCTGAATCATCTTCCTCTGTAGTTTTCATCCTGATACTCTCAATTCTCCCCTTCCTCTCTCTTTCTTCTTCCCACCTACACTTCCTTCTCACCCAATGATAAACTTCACCTTATCCTGGACCCACCCTGCTGCATAATGAAATCATCCTACATATCACCCTTTCTGTTTAATTTGTTAAAAAATCAACCTTTTTTTCATCAAATATAAGCTGTCGACAACTACTAGCATTTTAATATCATCCAGACAACTGCTTTTCCTCAAAGTTAATTAGTTTGGGTAAGCTATGAGACTAGTCTTCATTAGAAATCTGAGAATAACAAAATATCTTTATACACAGCAAGCCTAACAAAGCTTCCAGAAATGAGGCAAGTTTTAGAGACAAATCTACACTAGCATAATCTTCTGTTAGTAAAACATGAGAACAAGTCTTCAGCTGTCTGGTCCAGATCAACTGATAGACCTTTAATTTGCAGAAATACAGAATGGTTGGGAATTCTGGCTGGGCAAAGATTATCTGTCAAAAATTCTGCAGTGTATCCCCTTTTGGACAATATTAGTCCATAGGTGAAATGGTAGTTTCTACCCTGCAGCTGCATAGCTACAAAATATTACCTCGCCTGGAGGTAGAGATGTTCAATATCTGCATTAAATACACAAAAGGAGGACTGTTAGGAGCAGATATGTCTCAACAAAAAATAAACAATATTAAATGTCATATTTTATGGATTTCTAATGTTTTTGAAAACTATCTGTCTATATAAGGTAATCTAGACTGTTGTTTGTTAACTATTCTCAGCTATTACTGATGAGAATATTTTAAAACCACCCCAACAGAGAACTGTGAGCCATGAATTTGTTATTTGGCCCCAAGCCCTACGTTTAATCAACTCAGAAGTTTGCAATGGCATGAATAGAAGGACTGGGTCCTAACTTTGTACTTTAAATTTTTGTAACACATAAGATCTATACCAATGTAAAGATATGACTTTAGCTTAGTTACCAAATAAAATTATGACTGTACAAATCTATATAGGTAATTTTTCCCTGTTAAATTATGACCATTTCTAGATTCCTTGTTAAACAACCTTAGAATAATCACCTTCAACCCTCCAAAGTCCAGGGAATCAGGTCAATGACTCTCCAATGACTTCTTTAAGCTGTTCATGGCAATTGAGACATCCTTGGAGTGGTAGGGAAAATGGGGGATTGTTGTGATCTCTGATGTCTATCTTGACTGCATTTGGCTGAAAGTCCCTGTGATCAGGAGTTGAAGCAGGCCATTCAGCCTTACGATGATGAGCTTCACCAAAGCTGTACATTCTGCAATATATAAATCTCAAAACACAATTTTATCATCATCAAGATATTATTTTGTTTGAGTTTCTTGAATCTAGTTTATTTAGGTAGTCCACTCTATCAAATCTGATCCATGTAACTCTAGAAGGAGCCAACAACCTAATATTCTTTTCTAATGATGCAAAGAATAAACCCTTTCTAATTAGCATAACCCTTAGTCTGCAACCAGAAAAGCTTGTATCTTGTAATCTCCCCCAGCTAAATATTATCACCAGACTCAAGATCACCCTCATTTTGAAAATTAAAACAATATAAAACAAACAAATAAACAAAATACCTTATAAGCCTATTTGTAGGTCTCTAATAATCTGTTGTGTCAGGAAATCAACTTAATATTATTTTGGAGCTAACAGTGAGAGAATGTGAACCTCCTGCTGTAGTAACATTACAATAATCACAAATGCTCACTAGCTTGCATTGATGAGACATATGGCACTTAGCAGGGTAATTAATAAAACAATTTAAATACATTTCTATCCATACCAATATCAATAAGTAAGCAACTTGTCAAACCAGGACTTTAACCCAAAATACATTAATTTGTTAAGCTCCCTAGCTGGAGTATCTGACTTTTATTTATTAATAACTTCCATAATATATGTATGTTTTCACTCTTCCTGGTGTACAGCCATTTATTTTTAATAACCTTCCTAACTGGCAAATATTATCATTCTCTACTTGGAGTCATTGTCTACTTGACTAATTATCTCTATCTTAGTTCTGAACCATGGGTGAAAATCGCCACATGATTCGGGTAAGCTCTGTATATGAATCTATCCTAAAAGAAAATTAAACAGCCTTTTAATTTATATATGTATATATATATATATATAAACATATAAAATACATACATATATATGTATAAATATATATAACAAAGCCAGCAGCTTCTATCTCCAGCTCTCTGACCTGCCAGGGCTTATCACAGCAGGGGACCTGCAGCCTGCAAGCCTAGGCTGCTTCTGTGTTTCTTTTGTTTAAGGTTCCCAGGCTTGAGAAAACATGTGACTCAACATGGCAATGGCCCCCTCTTACTTACAAAATGAAACTTTCTCAGGCCGAAAACTTAAATTTCTAGTGGATTCTTGCCTAATACATTGGTTCATCACCTGTTGAGGTAAATGTTAAATATGATCAGAGGCTACCAATTCCCATGTGATCTCACTACTCTTGGTCCAGGAGCAACTCCAGTGGGGACCCATGCACCCAGGCTGATTCTCTGCCAGCCTTCTTCACACACTGTTCCCTTAGTGGATTGTTACCATGCCTGACACGCAAATCATGTCCTGGGGCCCTTTCTATCATGGCATTTTATAACCTAGCATGGCTTTCAAAATGGGGATAGGATGTCTCTCTAAACACTGGAAACTTTGTTCACATCCCCTGTAGCCCAGTAAAATTAATGTTTTAGAAACTTGTAATTTAACAATTAGATTTTATATGTTAAATTATCAATCCACAATACATCCATACAACACATTAACTGCCAATTAATAACGATATAAACCACCCATTTAGATAAGATAAAATTGACTTAGTCCACCTGGATTTGAATTATGTTCCTCTGTAGGCTCCGTCTTGATTCTCTCTTTTTTTTCTTTTTTATTAGATACTCTGTATTTACATTTGAGATTGAGATTGAGATAAGAAGGTGCATTCCCTTCTGATCCCCCTCTCCTCCCAATTGCCTTGTCATTCTCCTACATTGAGAAAACATGTCCTCTCTGAAACAAAAGCCTCTTCTCACATTGATGCCAGATACCGCTATCCTCAGCTACATATGCAACTGGATCCATAAGACTCTCAAAGTGTACACAAAGATTGGTGTTTTATTCCAGGTGAAGGAGGGTTTGGTTGGTTGATAATGTTGTTATCTTCCCATGAGGCAGCAACCCCTTTCAGTTCCTTAGGTCCTTTCTTTAGCAACCTCATTGGGATCCCCAAATTCAGACCAATGATTAGCTGCAAGCATGCTCAGCTGTATCTGTATGACTCTTGTATAGTCCCTGAAAGGGCATCTCTGTCAGTTCCTTGCTTTTTCCCCTTCTCTCTTTTTCCTAGACTTTTTCCCGCCTACCCTCTTTTCTCATCCAATGAAAGGATTCACCTTACCCTGGACCTGCCTTGCTGCATAATGACATCAACCTACAGGACACCTACTAAACAATGCCTGTTAGACACAACAGGACTGATGTGCATATGAATTGCCAGAGACTGTTGTTGCATGCTCAGGAAGTGCAACTGCTGAGCCTTATAAAGTCCCAGCACTTAGAGGGGTAAATGAACATGATCATCTCTCCCTAACCTAAAAGCTACCTCTGATTGCCAACCTGTCACAAAGGAAAATTTAGTTTTCTCTGATAAAGTCTCACTAGTTATATAAACCACACAAAGTATAGTCCCTAAGTCCAGCAGTAGATAGCCAATCAAAGCAAACCTAATAGTATTTTTGGGTCTGGGTATTTTTAAACCTCATTTGTATTTTAGTAATACCTTATGTCTTCTGATTTTATTTTTTATTTCTATGTATATACTTATTTTATTTTATTTTTTACTTGCCCATGTGTTATCTAAGAAGAGAAAAAAATCAATACAGTTAAATGTGTTGGGGGCATCTGAGTGAAATTAGAGGGAGATAATAATTCAAATATTTATTATGATATACACTTTCCCCAATAAAAGTATAAGCACAATATGAAAATAAAAAGCCCACATTTTGAGTTTTACTTGTCATTGCATATGAATTTCTTAAGTCCCCAATATATTTTTGCAAAATAATTTTTGTTGGAATTGTATTTTAATTTTATTGAATACTGAAATAAGTATTTGAAAAGATTTCATCTTGACAAAATTTAATCTTATAGTCAAGGAAAATGGCATAGTAGTATATTTCTTGAGCCTTTCATATCTTTAGTTACTTATAGTTTTGAATCTATAGATTTTACACTCACAGTACTATATGACTATGGAGCCCCAGCCTTCAACTCTATGCTTCTATGTGGATGCAGAGTGACCATTGCCTGATATGCCTTCTGTCACACCTTTCTGCTTTGTTGGACCCTAAATTGTCAAACCACAACCCACCCTAAAAACTGGTTCAATGGCAGCTTCATATATGTATATAGTGCAGTTTTGTGAATACCACCTCTGAGACTTTCTTAATAAAAATTATGGTTTCAGTTCCCTCCATGCAGCTGCAGATTGACAATATTAACTGGAAGGTTTCAGGGATTAATAGTTCACAGTTTTCAATGACAGGCAGTTCATCCACTATGATGAAAACCGATCGCTCTAATCTCCATCCTGCAAGCAATCTAAATTATTTCATATCATATTTTACGTCTTTTTCTGCTACTCTCTTTGTGAGGTGCTTTTCAACCATTTGCGAACCCATTCAAATCTGTTCTCTAATGCCGCATATAGGGAGTTTCAGGTAAATCTCCAGATGAATCTTACAGAACAGCCTAAAGCTATAATGCACAGCATGACCTTTACTTTACTTCCTGATACTTATATATCATAATTTAACTCCTGATCAAATGTAGGAAATGTGAGTGTATGACAATGGAATAGTTTTGAAAAAAAGCAATGAGATGCCTTTAATCATGGTAAATTATTATAACTGTTATTATTTGCTATTGTTCATCTTGATTGTGCCTGAGTTATAAGTAAAATTTTCCTATAGATAAAGAAAATGTCATGTTATAGAATTTAGTACAACCTTTGTATTCACGTATTTTCTAAGACATTGAAATGCATCCACCCATGTGAGAAGTTGATGTATTTTGAAAAGTTATTAGCAGACTATATAGCTACTGGCAATATTTTAATATATACTTTTATATTTGTTTCCCTGATTTTGCTAGATAGGTAGATATGAATCTTATTTAGATTCTCTGGGATTTTGCACAAACAACTATGTTGCTTATAAAATATCTTAAAAACTTATAAAATATTCTTAGGGCTTTATGGCTATGAAGAAACTCTATGATAAAGGCAGCACTTATAGAGCACATTTAATTGGTCTAGCTTAGAGTTTAAGCAGTTAGGAACATTGTGATCATGGTGGAAAGGAGAGCATTGTGCAAGCAGATTTGATGCTAAAGGAGCCAAGAGTTCTGCATCTTGATCCAAAGGCAGTCAGGGGGAAACCATTTTCTGGAGGCAGCAAGCAAGAGACTGTATCCACAGTGGGAATTGCTTGAACATATATATTAGACATGAAATTCCAACTCCACACTTGTGGGTCTGAAGGGTAAAAGTTGGAAATACAAGAGGTTGATGTCAATTGAAGGCCTGAAGATGGTTATGCAAATAACCTTCAACTGGTAGGTGCTTTCTGAACTCCTGAAGGTAAATCCACTTTGCCTAGATGCACCACAATGGGGCATATGTGCAAGACTCTAGGCATGCCCCAAACCCCACCTCCACAGGAGAGTGATATAAACTCTAGCCAGATCAGCCACTCCCTAAGTCCCTCCTCTGTACTCACACGTGGCATTAGAAAAACAACTATGGCCAGTCTTGGAGGAAAGCAGATGGGAAGTGGATGGTTGGATCCCAGGCTGTTTCAAAAGAACAGGACAAAGGAGAGAAGTGCACAAAAATGAAGACACATGTTGAAACCTTCTCCTGGGTCCTGACTCCTTTGACCTCTGTGAATGTTCTATTCTAGAGCCTTATCACAGGCTCTGCACCTTTCTAACAGGCAGGGGTTTATGGCCCTGGAAGGCAGGGCTTTAATCTTGCACCCTACTGAGCATTGGCTTACCTGAGTTGACTGGCCTGGCAGCACCCCGCTGAGATTTGTTCCCAAGCCTCTCAGCCTGAACTCCAGTGGGCCAAGCAGAGTGCAGAATGCACCAGAGGCAGCCTTCCCTGGGACCTGCATTGTGAAGCTCCCTTTCCTGGAGGAGCAGAGAGCGGAAAGGGGGGGCACCATAAATTACAACATACCATGATGTACTTCCTCTAACAAGGCCACAATTCCTAACAGTACCAATCCACATAGTTTAATCATTCGATCCTGTGAGTCAATGGTAGGCAATATGTATTCAAAAACCACAATAACATAACTCAATATATAAATACTTTAGTTTTTTTCTTGTTCTTCTTTGATCTTTGCTACGACATAGCAATGCTCCAAGAGTTAAAAATACACCAAATATGACACAGAAAAAGACAAAGCTGAAATTTTATGTAAAAACAGCAAACCCAGAATTTGGAGTGAAAATTAATGCTACAGAATATAAATATTAGAAAAGAAACAAGATCTCAAGTTACACGTATTAGGAGCTTAGGAGAAAAACAATGCCTTAAAGTCAAAAGAATCAGAAAAATGCAACACACACACACACACACACACACACAAACACATGCCACCACTACCAATACCACCAAGGGGAGATAAAACCTGTAGAGATCAGTTATAATTGGAAAACATCAAAGAAGTCAACAAAAAACAAAAAGCTGATTTTTTTCTGTTTTCTTTGCCTTTATTTTTTCTTTTTTAATACTTTATTTTAAAAAACAAAGATAAATGTACAAATTTTCAGCATTTTTTGCATAAAAATATACAAATACATTTTTAAGGTTGTAATTAAGTATTTGTGGGTACATACACACACACACACACACACACACACACACATATGTGACAATAATATAGGAAAAGAGGCTATTAATTTGAGGGGATAGAAGAGAGACTAGGAGGGGCTGTAGGGAGGAAAGGGGGATGTGATACAGTCCTATTTTAATTAAAATATATTCTTTTTTGTTGTTGTTGTTGAACTTCACACCAGTCACAAAAGAACAGACACAATATGCAGTCACTGATAATGGGATACTAACCCCAGAAGGCTCGGAATACCCCAGAAACAACTCACAGACTGTGTGAAGTTCAACCAAAAAAGCTGATTTTTAAAGAGTAATATACAAGCCATTAGTCATGCTAAAAATGACAAAATTGTACATAAGTCACAAAGATGAGAAATGAGAGGAGGCAGGCTAAATACTCCAAGAAATTTTAAATAGTAACAAAACAATGCTCTGAACAACTTCCCTCCTACAAATTGCTTGTCTAGCTCATAAAAGCATTTACAAATTCGGCTGCTGTGAACATAATGGAGCACATATCCTTGGGTTATGATGAAGCATCTGTCTTTTGGGTATATGCCCAGGAGTGGTACAGTTCCGGTGGAACTATTTCCAATTTTCTGAGGTACCACCACATTGATTTCCAGAGTGGTTGTACCAGTATAAATACCCCCATCAATGAAGGAGTGTTCTTCTTTATTCACATCTTCACCAGCTCTGCTGTCACCTGAGTTTTTGATTTTAGCCATTCTGACTGGTATACGATGGAATCTCAGGGATGTTTTTATTTGCATTTCTATGATGACTAAGGATGTTGAATATTTCTTTAGGTTCTTCTCAGCAATTTGAGATTCCTCTGTTAAGGATTCTCTGTTTAGATCTGTACCCCATATTTTGATTGGGTCTTTTTGTCTTTGAGTCTAACTTCTTGAGTTGTTCATATATTTGTGATATTAGTTCTTTATCAGATATAGGGTTAGTAAAGATGTTTTCCTACTTTCTGTTACTGTTTTCCATTATTAACAGTATTCTTTGCCATAATGAAGCTTTTCATTTTCATGAGGTCCTATTTGTCAATTGTTGATCTTAGAGCCTTATCCTCTGTGACAATGCATCAAGTCTATTTCCTACTTTCCTATTATATAAAACATATCTGGTTTTATGTCGAGGTCACTGATTGACTTGGACTTGATCTTTGTACAAGATTATAAATATGGATCAATTTGCAGTCTTCTACAAGGAGACTGCCAATTAGACCAATACCATTTGTTGAAGATGCTTTCTGTTTTCCACTGCATGGTTTTGGCTCCTTTGTGAAAGATCAAGTCTCTATAGGTGTGTGGGTTTATTTCTGGGCCTGAGATTCTATTCCATTGATTGTCCTGTTTCTTTCTGTGCAAATACTGTGTGTGTGTGTGTGTGTGTGTGTGTGTGTTTTGTCACTATTATCTGTAGTATAACTTGCAGTCATAGATAGAGATTTCCCCAAAAGATTTTTTTATTCTTAAAAATTATTTTCACAATTCCGGGTTTTTTGTTTATTTATATGAAATTCAAAATTGTTATTTTCATGTCTATGAGGAATTGTGTTAGAATTTTGAGTGGGACTGCATTGAATCTGTAGGTTGCTTTTGGTAAGATTGCTATTTTCAGTATGGGAGAGAATATGCCTAATCCTAAAGAGATTTGATGCTCCATGAAAGAAGGATTATGGGGTGAAAGGTGAGGGTAGGTGTGTGGAAGTTGAGGAGCACCCTCTCTGAGGTAATGTGAGGGGCAGAGTGTGAATAACACTTAAAGGAGGACCCAGAATGATTACAACATTTGGAAGTAAATAAATAAAAACAATTAAAAAGCATTTACAATATAGTCAGAAATATGGAGAAGTAAACATTATAATTTAGTAATCACATACAAATTTAAATGACAGTTCCATTTATAGTCTACTACCTAAACAGTCCCTGGGTCCCTGTGGTCTCCATGGCAATGGTAGACTCTTGTCACCATGTCCCTATCTTCTTGGAAACCTTGAAAGGTAGCAGCACTATCTGGAACATGACAGACAATATGTAAATTAAGTTTATTTTCTCATCATGTGAAAAAAAGGTTTAAATGACAAAAGTAGATTCTATATTTAATAGCAATGGCATTATGTGTCATAGCTATAAAATGGAAAGAAAAGCTCTGCTATATGTTTTGACTATCTATCTATTTATATGTGTGTATGTGTATATATATATATATATATATATATATATGTATATGTATATATAGATAGATAGATAGATGAATGCATATGTCTTTAGACACATTAAAAATATTTAACTGACAGATAATGAAAGTGTATTAATACAACATAGTGTGATGAATACAGCATGTAATATAGAAGTTGGGCTGTGTGGAAGTGGATGTGACTTAAAGAGAAGAAGGTAAGGAACGAGAGATGTCAAAAAATTGAACAAAAAGTTAGAAATCAATCCAGAAGTGACCATATTACTGAACCCAGCACACAACGAGCTCAGGTAGAGGCATCAATGTAATTGTGAGGTCATCCAGGTCTGGACAATGTGATCATGCACTGTCAGCTTCACTGCATAATGAAACCCTGTGATGTTAGCCTCACTCTTTAACAAAGGTTAAAGAAGAGTAAGCTGTTAATTTAGGAGTTGTGTCAGATGTAGGGGATGAATGATAAGAGAAAGAGATGAAGTGATGTGATTGTATTTTGAGATATGTGGAAAGCCGCGATAACATTCGCCATCACAAGATGGCGCTGACTTCAATTGCGGCAGCCTGGCCCCTCTCTGTAATCAAACTGTGTGCGAATGTGCAAGAGTGTGTTTGCACCAAGTCTTTGCCCACCCCGGGGCGTGCCAGTGAGACCATGAGTAAGCGACCAATTAGACGTGCTTCCATACAGTCTCTTTCAAGCTACCTATAGCTCTTCTTTCCCTGGACCCTTGGTTATATGCTCCTGCCAGCCTCCAGGCTTTTGACTCTGTCCTTGGCTCTTCTGTGACTCACTGTATAGCCTGGATGTCAAAGAGTTGCAGAACCACCTATACCCCAGCTGTGTTGCAAGATGTGGGTCCCCTGAACCAGTTCTGACTTTCTCACATCTCAGACTGGACGTTCCCACCCCTCCAACCAAGAGCAGAGTCTCAATGCTTCCGTGAAGCCCAGAACCAGCTTGACAGTGGCATGAAATAAGCACATTCAAATCATCCACATTTTCAGAGGAATCATCATCCCTTGTTTCAAGTACACTACATATCAATATTAAATAAAACCAATATGGTATTGGTATAGAATTTACATGTTGATCAATGGAAACAAATCAATTTAATAGACATCAATCCACACATCCATGAATACCTAATATCACATAAAGAACCTAGAAATGTTAAATGAATAAAAGAACTCTTACAGTTGAGAAAGAGCTTTAGCAAGATGGCTAGATATAAAGTTAACTTAAGAAGTCAGAAGCCATCCTTTATAAAAACAATAAACAGGCTGAGAAAGAAATTAGGAAAACAATAGCCATTAAATAGCTATTAAAATTGCCATTAATAATAAATTAGTAACAAACATCATGAATTTTTCAGACAGATAGATAGAACTAGAAAATATTATCCTAAGTGAGGCAACTCAGATCCAAGATGACAAGTATGGTATGTCTTCACTGAAAAGGGGATATCAGCCCAATAGTACAGGATATCCAGGATACAACCTATAGACCATAAATTTAACCTGAAGGAAGCCCCAAGAGAAGATGTTTCAATCTCACTTAAGGAGTAACAATAGAGTCATGGGAGGCAGAGGGAGGGAGGGACCAGGGTGAGAGAGTATGGGGGGGGGAGAAGAAGGGCAAAATCAGGTATGTGGGGGTGATATAGGAGAGAACCCCAGAAGGGCAGGAGAATGGATGGAAATATACTGTTGAGGAGGTTAGGGGAACTTCCAGAAAATCCCAGAGGCCTGAGAGGTAATAGGCTTCCAGGACTTAAAGGAAGTGACCTTAGCTGAAATGCTGAACACTGAGATATTGAACCCTGAAAAGACCACCTCCAGTAGATAACAGGGCCCCTAGTGAATGGATGGGGTTGACAACCTACCTCAAAATTTTTGACCCACTAAAGTTCCTGACTAAAAAGAAAAGAAAAAAAAAACAAGGACAAAAATGGAGCAGAGATTAAAGGAAAGCACATCTTGTGACAGTCCCAGCTTGGAATTCGTCCCATGGGCAGGCACCAAACACTGAAACTATTACTAATGCCACGTTGTATATGACAGGAGCCTAGCACAACTGTCCTTGAAGAGACTACCAGCATCTGACTAGACAGATGCAGACACTTACAACCAATCACTGAACTGAGGTTGAGAACCTCTATGGAACAATTATGGGAAAGACTGAAGGAGATGAAGGAAATAGCAGCTCCAAAGAAGAACAAAAGTATCAACTGATACAGACCCCTTGGAGCTCCCAGAGTGGAAGTCACCAACGAAAAAGCATACATGGGCTGGTTCATGGCCTCTGGAACATAAGTATCAGAGGACTGCCTTTTCTGGCCTCAGTGGGGAGAGGATGCACCTAATACTGTAGAGACACAATGCCCAGAGAAGAGAGATATTTAGTGGGTGAGATGGGAGTGTGCTGCTGTATGAGGTGGATAAGTGGGTGGGGGAGTATTATCTCAGAGGCAGAGGGGAAAGGAGATGGTGTGAAGAATTCTGGGAGGGGGCTCATAAAGGGACATTTCTAATGTAAATAAATAAAACAAATTAATAAAAAATAAAGTGTATGAGTAAATCTAAAATTACAGCAGTGTTAAAGCAGAAATAGGAAGCAGAGAGTTTGGGTAAGAGTTTAGCAGAAATAAAACCAGGTTCAATAAAGCCAGGTTCAACAAAACTAGGAGATGGTAGTTCTTTGAGAACATTAACAAGGAAGATAAACCCCTATCCAGACTAACCAGAGTACACAGGGACAGTATTCAAAATAACCAAATAAGAAATGAAAAGTGACACATAACAACAGAAACTAAAAATTCAAAAATTCATCAGATCCTACTATTATATGCAACAAAACTGGAAAATCTGGATGAAATGGACAATTTTCTAGACAGATATCATGTACCAAAGTTAAATCAGGATCAGATAAGTCATCTAAACAGTTGCATAACCCCTAAAGAAAGAAAGTCTCCAAAACAAAAAGAGCCCAGGACCAGTTGAGCTCAATGCAAAATTCTATCAGACCTTCAGAGAAGGCCTAATACAAAAATACTCCCCAAATTATTCCATAGAATAAAAACAGAAGGAACACTACCAAATCCCTTCTGTGCAGCCACAATTATACTTACATTCAAACAACACAAAGACCCAGCAAAGTAAGAAAACTTCAGACCAATTTCCCTAATGAATATTGATGCGAAAATACTCAATACAATTATTGTAAATTAAATCTAAGAACATCAAAACTTTTATCTATCATGATCAAGTAGGCTTTATCTGAAGCATGTAGGTATGTTTAAATACACAGAAATGCATTAATATAATCCACTATATAAACAGATTCAAAGGCAAAAAATACATGATCCATCTCATTGGATGCTGAGAAATCATTGACAGAATTCAATATCCCTTCATATTAAAAGTCTTGGGAAGGTTAGGAATTTAAGGCTCATACCTAAACAAAGTAAAAACAATATACAGCTAACCAGTAGCCACCATTGAACCAAATGGAGATAAACTTGAAGCAATCCCACTAAAATCAGGGAGTAGACAAGGCTGGCATTTTCTCCCTACTCATTCAATATAGTTCTAAAAATACTAGCCAGAGTGATTAGACAGCCAAAGGAGGTCAATGGGTTACTAATTGTAAAGGAAAAAGTCAAAATATAATTATGTGCAGATGATATTATAGTATACTTAAGTGAGCCCAAAAATTCTGCCAGAGAACTTCTACAGCTAAAAAACAACTTCAGCAGAGTGTCTGGAAATAAAAATACTCAAACAAATCAGTATCCTTCCTCTACACAAAGGATAAACAGGCTGAGAAAGACCATATGAAGCTAAACAAGATGGAAGACCAAAGTGTAGATGCTTCAGGTCTTCTCAGATGGGGCAACAAAAATATCCACAGGAGAAAATGTGAAGACAAAGTTTGAAGCATAGAATTATGCATAGGCTACCCTACCAGGAGATCCAGCCCATATACAGCCACCAAACAAAGATGACAAGAAATACATGCTGACAGGAGCCTGATATAGTTGTCTACTGAGAGCCTCTGCTAGATCATGACAAGTACAGAGGTGGATGCTTACATCCAACTATTGAACTAAGAATAGGGTCCACAATGGAGGAGTTAGAGAAAGGATTGAAGAAGTTGAAGCTGTTTGCAAACCCATAAGGACATTATCAACTAACCAGAGCTTTCCAGAAACTAAACTACTATCCAAAGAGTAGAAATTGATGGACCCTAGGCTCCAGCTGCATATATAGCAGAGGATGGCCTGGTAGGCATCAATTGGAAGAAAAACCATTGGTCCTACTAAGGCTCGATGCCCCAGGTTAGAAGAATGCCAAGGGTAGGGAGGTGAGAGGAGTTTGGGGGTAGACATACCCTCATAGAAGCAGTGGGAGGATGCGATATGGAATTTGTAAAAGGGAAACTGAGAAAGGGAATAACACATGAAATGTAAATAAATATAACCCATAAAAGTAAAATAAAAAAGAATCAAACTACTTTATAAGCTAATATAAATAAGAATCTTTTTTCATTTAAAATAAGCTAAAACCCAAAAAAGTAAAAAAAATAAAGCCTCTTTAATGTATCATTACCATATAACTATGAGCTTACTAACAATGAATCAAATGAATGTTTATACATTAATATTAACAGAAGTGGTGTTAATCAACAATTAAAACTGAATTATTACTGCATAGGACTATACAGACATATACAGAAAACATGCAAACAGAAAGAGTGAAGCCCTGAGGGCCAGAAGAATTAATGGAAACAAGCAACCTCAGGAGGTGAGAGGTAAACAGACCCTCTAAACCTGGGAAGTGAGAGGATCTCGGGACTTTAAGGGGGAGACATTTTGATGAGTATGCCCAACAGTGGAGAGAGGGAACTTGTAGAGTCCACTTCCAGAGGAACGATAGGGTATCAAGTGGAGGGTGGAGTTTCCATATCAGAGTCACAAACTGTGGCCCAGAATTTTTCTTGTCTAAAAGAACTGCAGGGACAAAACTGGAGAAGAGAATGAGGGAATAGACATTCAGTGACAACCCTAAATTGGGATACATCTCAAGAGGAGGCACTTTCAGTGATATTATGGTATGCCTACAAACAGGAAAATATAATAGCTGCTTTCTGAGAGGACCAACAAACAGGTGACCAGACAGTTACACCCAACCAATGGAAGTCAATGGAACCCTTGTGATTGAATTAGGGAAAAGCTGAAAGAAGCCAAGGAGGAGGGCAACCCCACAGGAAGACCAGCAATCTCAACTAATCTCGACCCCCGAGATCTCTCAGACACTAAGTCACCAACCATGCAGCATACAGCAGCTTGTTTGAGGCCCATGAGATAAATATAATATAGGACTGTCTGGTCTGGCCTCATTGAGTAAAACACACATAACTCTCAAGAACTCCCTGAGGCCCCAGAGAGTGGGGAGGCCTAATGTGGTGGGATGGGGTTGGGACATCCTCTTGAAGACAGGGGAGGATGAATCAGATGATGAACCATTTGAGGGCACATGAGGAGGGGAAAATTACTGGACTGTAGAAAATGATTAAACAATTAAAAAATTCAAGCTAAGGGTCTGTCTTTTTTAACAGCTACTCTTATAAACTGTTTAGGATGATTAAGTAATGTAAATTAGTAGTGAAAGAGTAAAACTGATATTCATGTTGGATTCTTATTTAATTATAAGTGTTTTCAAGAGTATTCAAATGTTGAATAATGAAGAATAATCAATGTTTAACAATGCAGTTATACTATATATAGATAGATGGTCTTCAAAAGCATCAGAGATGCATAAAATATGACATTTAAAATTATTTTATTATTAATAGATCTTTTGACTAGGAGACATATTCGTTCTTTATAGTACCTTTATTCCACTTCAATTATTTAGATCCCAGTTACTGTTTCCACACTCGCAAAAAATTAATCATTCATAAATAAATTAGTCAACAGAAAATCATTTAAAATAATTGTTAATTATCTCTACGTGCCCACATAAGAGAAAAAGGACCAATATTCACTGGGGGATGAATGTTAGTGTTTCATTATTATGTAGAGAACTTCATGCACCAATGAATGCCAAGCTTAAGAAACTATAATGAAGGACTCACAAATGCTATCTACAGGCTTGTGACCAATGTTGAATTCATGCAGCAAGAAATTATAAATTAATTTTTCATATATGGTGAAGGGTTGGATAATGTGGCAGGAGCTACAATTAATGTTTTTATATGGAGTTAAGAAGGCAAACAGAGTGAATAGGCATGGGAATATGGAGTGCTTTTCTACTGCCTTGAGGAAGCCTTAAACATACCATCAGCTTGCTGTATTCCTGTACCTTTCACATATGGGTATGCATAGAATGTTGGTCGATGAAGTTTAAATTTTTCCAGAAAGTTGCATATTTGCCCCAAGCCCTTTTATAGTCAATGTTGCATTGAGATGATGTTCTTGGAAGATTCTCAGTGTGCATGGTTGTCTATGCTCTCATGGTTCTGTAAAACAACTATTGCATGGGCAATAAATGTGGCTTAGCAATCAAGGTTAGGCTCACATACAAAAATATCTTTAAAAAAATTACTAATGGCTATTGTGCAAAACAGTGTTTTGTTAAGTCATTAGCAGTCAGGAAATTCCTGATAATGTGGGGTGTTTCATGGTTATCCTTCCCTTTTTCCCCTCTAAGTGGGTTCTAGTCAACAGAACCCATACAGATTACCTGAAGAGGAGATACATATTCTACTTTTTCTGCTTTTTTAGCTGCTATTTATGTATTAATTTTGTTGTTTTTGTTATTTATTTAAATTCTACATTCTATTAAGTGTGGCAAGTAGTGATCAGTAACTAGAATTGGTTTCCACTAGAGATCTCTGAGGTAAATTGGTCCCAGAAAGGTCCCAGTTAATTCTTATGTCTTTAATGACTTCTACAGGATCTGGACTCCTCTGGGATATGGGCGCCTAAGGCACAGGATGGCAATACTGTGTTGTGGGTAGGAATGGTGCAGATAGGTGGTGAGTACAAAGGTATTCCTGTGTCTGCAAACAAAATGAAGATGGGCAGAATCATGAACTAGAAGCTATGACTCCATTTCAGCATAGCTGGGGACTGTCAAGAAAATAAGCAGGTGTCTTGCTATCAGTTGGAATTTCTATGTTATGCAAGATAATTTTACAAGTATGAATACTTTCCTCTTTTCTCTGTTTCCCAAGATTTCCCCATACTATGACAATAATTGCTTTTTGTTCACCATGAAGCCCATTCATATTGATGTGGTTTTTTTTAATTAGACATTGTATCATTTTTTTTCTCTCCATTTCAACACTTGAGCATCCCTATGAGGTGAAGTTCAGTGTTGTGTTGATGAATGTTTGTTTACTATACTATCACCTGTGGTGTCTTAGCAATCTTTGTACAATGTGCTCCTCAATGTAATTATTAATTTTATCTGTATATTTTCACAAAATTTTGTTTCATTAGTAACATATGTGAAAATAGCGAGAGATGTTTTTAATATTTGGTGCACATTAGTATCATTCTTTAAGCTGTCTAACTTGAGGACTGTGTGTTAGAGAAGTTTCTGAAGTCCATTGATCCATCAGTTTTAACAGTAGCTGCTGATTTTTTTTTTTTTTTTTTTTTTTTTTTTTTGGAATTTGATCTTTCAAAACTTCCTTACATAAAACAAAGATATTATCAATTATCAATTATAGATAAAGAGAAATATGGATGTTGTGATATTTGCCTGTCATCCCGGTGCTCAGAAATTAAAGAAAGGTATTTTACAAGTATGAGCCCATTCTGGAATATATAATGAGATTATCGTAAGTGGTAGATAATTTTTCCTACATGATTTCCTTTCTTAATGCTAATCCACAAATATCTAAGTATGCAAACTCTGATGTCAGCTGCATTAAACATCTGTTTTTGAAGGTGCAAGCAGCCAGACCAGGTTGTAGCATTTCATAAAATGTTTCTTAGATATCTTGAAGTTTCTCCTGTTTTTTTCAACTTTAAGAGATGCAATAGTTTCTTTAGCCAGGGTTGTCCAGAACTACAAAATTGCACATGTGTGTATCTGCATGTATGCAAGTGTATATGAGCACATGTGTATTTGATTGTGCACACCCTGTCATATCACTAGAATACAGACTACCCAGTATTAGAGACTGGTAAAGGTAACATTTGAATAATTGCCTAGAACATTAGAGTCACTGATAAGACTGGATATTATCTAATTAGAATTGTATCTAAGATGTAAGTCATAATATTTTTCTACACTTAAATGTTCATTGCCCCCAATTTCTTCATATGAATGCATAGATCTTACAATCTGATGAAGTGTTAGTTACCTTTGTTAAACTCTAGAAGATTTTAACATTTAGAGACTGTATAGCAAGTAGCATTTTTCTAAATCAGTATTTACCCACTTGATGCATAAATTCACCATCACATAAAGCATAGTCATCTGAGGAATAACTTAAGTGAAAATTACAAAGTAATTGTTGCTTTTTATAATAATTCATTAAATTTTTATTCAATCTGTGTTCTACACAAATATCCATAATATTTTGTGGATTAAAACACATGGATATTATTTGTAGTACCGGGTATTATGAGATTGCCAATAATTAACACTAACACTGAAAAAATATATTAGATCTCTAATTTAAGCTTTCTGTTTAAATGAAAATTTTCTACCTTTGAAAATAAAGAAATCTGTATTAGTTTGTGCAGTAGGTAACAAATATTCACTAACTAGATTTATGTATCATGGCTATCATTGGTCCTAGTTGCAGATTAAGAAGAATTGTAAAGAGCCAATTAGAATAAAGACATATGCAACACTTCTTGCATATAGTTTACAATTGATGGGAAAATATTCCAATGCAGTGATTAAAATATTAATAGGGTGGATACGTACCAGTTAATAGGGAGCATGGCTGAATGTCTCACTTATTATAGAGAGACAAAATGAACTTGTGTATGTAATAAGCAATAAACCTGCTATGGGAATAAGCATGAACCAGATGAAGAAAAAGAATTGAACTGAATGAGGAGAGAAAAGCATGTGGGGCCATCTTGTACATACCACTGACACCAATGAGATAAGGAAAGAATATTTGTGTGCCTGAAAGGAGTTTTGTCCTTATCCTCAGAACAACAGTGGTAATTTGAAACATAAACCAGAAAAGATATGAAGGAACTGTTCTGTTAGAATGTGGCAGTAAAAATGTTTAAGAAGAAGAGAAGGGTCAGGAGGCATGAAAACACAGACATGACTGAGTCTGCTTCTCTGTTGTAGTATAGACAGGACATGGTACTGATCTATTGATATACACTTACAAAAAAGAATGAATGAAATAAGAGGAGAATGGAAGAGAGACTCTGGGCAATGTATGCCAACAGATCAAGGTAATAAAAATAAGTGGATCTAAAGACATAGACTTATGCCACAATCTGAATTTATTTTTACTGTATGGTGAACAACCGGAAAGGTATGAGAACATGGAATTCTTTGGGAGATATTAAAATGAAGATATGAATTTGACTTGGGGCTTTTGAGCTTCTGATGTCTGTTAGGTATGCAGTGGACAGAAGATGAATTCTTATAGCAGAGCAGAACTATGCATGTTACAGGGCCTGAGTTTGAGGTGTCAATATAACACATTTGTGCATGAGAGATTTGTCTTAAAATTTATAAAAACTTATGATGTTAAAGTTTGTAAGAGATTCTTCATGAACATCAATATACAAAATATCAAACTACAAATGTACAAACTAATTGTGCAGGTTGAACAGGAAGTAGAAGATAAAAGTATTCATATCTTAGTAGGAATAGCATGGCACTATGAAAGAGTGGGAGACAGAAACCTGCAAAGGATAAGTTAAGAAAAATCATTAATGATTGTAATGTGTTTTGAAATTATAGTTACTTTGATGACTCTCACATCCATTGTGGTTTTATATACTATAAAAATTTTAAGAAACCCTGATATTTTTTCATTAGGATGATTGAGAAGAAGAATGAAAATGTACAACAAAACTATCATCACCCAGTTCCTCCTCCTGGGCCTGCCTATTCTTCCAGAGTACGAAGAGCTGTTCTATGCCCTGTTTCTAACTATGTACCTTACCACCATCCTGGGAAACCTGCTAATCATTGTCCTTGTTCAACTGGACTCACATCTCCACACACCCATGTACTTGTTTCTCAGCAACTTGTCCTTCTCTGACCTCTGCTTTTCCTCTGTCACAATGCCCAAAATGTTGCAGAACATGCAGAGCCAGGACACATCCATCTCCTATGGAGGCTGCCTGGCACAAATATACTTCCTTATGGCTTTTGGAGATATGGAGAGCTTTCTTCTTGTGGTCATGGCCTATGACCGCTATGTGGCCATCTGCTTTCCTCTGCATTACACGGGCATTATGAGTCCCAAGCTCTGTACTTGTCTAATGCTGCTCTTGTGGATGCTCACAGCATCTCATGCCATGATGCACACCCTGCTTGCAGCAAGATTGTCTTTTTGTGAGAACAATGTTGTCCTCAACTTTTTCTGTGACCTATTTGCTCTTCTAAAGTTGTCCTGCTCAGACACTTATGTTAATGATTTGATGATACTTATCATGGGAGGGCTCATCTTTATTATTCCATTCATCATAATTGTTATATCTTATGCACGGATCATCTCCTCTATCCTCAAGGTTCCTTCTATTCAAGGCATCTACAAGGTCTTTTCCACCTGTGGTTCCCATCTGTCTGTAGTATCTTTGTTTTATGGGACAATTATTGGTCTCTACTTATGTCCATCAGAAAATAATTCTACTCTAAAGGAGACTGTCATGGCCATGATGTACACAGTGGTGACTCCCATGCTGAATCCCTTCATCTACAGCCTGAGAAACAGAGACATAAAGAGGGCCTTAATAAGAGTCATGTGCAGGAAGAAAATTTCTCTGTAATGAAAGTACTTGATATCATTATCTAATTTTATTTAATAAATTTATTGATACTAATATTTTAGCAGATATTGTTTCTCATTATTAGACCTATAAAAAAGGGCATGCTATGTAAATATTCAATTAATGAAAAAGAGGAGGTTTATTGAAGTAGTCAAGTTAGAAAAAATATCTATAATATCTGGCTATAACTTCCCCCCTAATTTGCATAAACAATTCTGGAAATGCAGAGCAGATGAGTTACTGTCTAATATGATCTAATCCCTCTTAAGTTACTGCATAATTTTATCACTTTACCCTAACTTCCATATTCACTAACATTTCAGTTAAAATCATATAAATGATGAATTGACTACACTGAATAACAAAGAAATACGGTCTCCTCCCAATTTTTTTCTATAGTTTTCCAGCACTGAATTTGATATATGATTTGCTTTTATTTCTTCTCTAATTCTTTTTCAATTCATGCCTTTCTCTTTGAAAGTCTTGACCCTGAACAAATATGGTTGAATTGTTTTGTATAATAGTGGCAATTTTATAATTTAATTCTAATATTGAAATTTATTATTAACCATGTTCTTTTTTATTAGACTGCACAAAATATTTTAAAAAATGAAGATAGATGTACACATTTTAAGCATTTTTTCATAAAAGTATATGAATACATTTTTGTCAGTATTTGATTTTTTAAAAGGTTTGATAGTGTGCATTAAAATCTTACTAGTTACAATGAGCATAAAGTACATGTAAAACAGGATGTAAACTAGAAATAGTCAAAGTTCTGTTGGTGTGTAAAAATTAGGGATAATGTTGTTTCATTTTCTTTCTCTATTTGGCCTTTGTTTTTCTAGAACTTCATATAGTCTGTGAGTTGATTCTGGGGAGTTCAGAGCTTTCTAGGGTTAGTATCCAATTATCAGTGACTGAATATTATACTTGTTATTTTGTGAATGAGTTACCTCACTCAAAATGATGTTCTCTAGATGCATCCATTTTTTTAAGAATTTCATAAAGTCATTGTTTCTGAAGGCTGAGTAGTACTCCATTGGGTAACTGTACCACAATTTTGTATCCATTCATATACTGAAGGACATCTGGGTTCTTTCCAGCTTCTCTCTATAATAAATGGAACTGCTATGAAAATTGTGGTGCATGTATTTTTGTTGTATGTTGGAGCTTCTCTGGGTATATGCCCAGAAGTGGTATAACTGGGTCTTCAGGTAGTACTATGTCCAATTTTTCTGAGGAATCACCAGATTGATTTCCAGAGTGGTTGTACCAGTTTACAACCCCACCAACAGTGGAGAAGTGTTCCTCTTTCTCCACATCCTTGCCAGCATCTTGCTTCATGTGAATTTTTGATCTTGGCCAAACTGACTGGTGTGAGGTGGAATCTCAGGGTTGTTTTGATTTGCATTTCCCTGATGGCTAATGATGTCCAGCACTTTTTTAGATGCTTCTCAGCCATTAAATATTCCTCAATTGAGAACTTTTGTTTAGCTCTGTGGCCTATTTTTAATAGGGTTCTTTGGTTCTCTGGTGTCTAGCTTTTTGAGTTCTTTGTATACCTTGGATATTAGAACTCTATCAGATGTGGAGTTGGTAAAGATCTTTTCCCATTCTGTTGGCTGCCGTTTTGTTTTGTTGACGGTTTCCTTAGCCTTACAGAAACTTTGCAATCTCATTAAGTCCCATTTCTCAATCTTTAACCTTAGAGCATGAGCCATTGGTGTTCTGTTCAGGAAATTTGCTTCTGTGCCTATGTGTTCTACAGTTTTTCTTACTTTCTCAACTAGTAGTTTCAATGTACCTGGTTTAATGTGGAGATCTTTGATCCACTTGCACTTTAGCTTTGTACAAGGAGATAAGAAAGGGTCTATTTTCATTCTTCTGCATGCTGAGTGCCAGTTGGACCAACACCATTTGTTGAATAGGCTGTCCTTTTTCGATTGAATGTTTACAGCTCCTTTGTCAAAAATCAGGTGACCATATATGTGAGGGCTCATTTCTGGATCTTCTATTCCATTGCATTGATTCACGTGCCTATCTCTGTACCAGTACCATGCAGTTTCTAGCACAACTGCCTTGTAATATAGCTTGAAGACAGGGACAGTGATTCCCCCACATGTTTTCTTGTTGTTGAGGATTGATTTCACTATTCTGGGTCTTGTGCTATTCCAGCTGAAATTGCACATTGCTCTTTCCAACTTTTTGAAGAATTGGTTTGAATTTTGATGGAGATTGCATTGAATTTGTAGATTGCTATTGGTAAGATGTCCATTTTTACAATGTTAATCCTTCTACTCCATGAGCATGGGAGATCTTTTCATTTTCTGAGATCTTCCTTGATTTTCTTCTTTAGAGGTTTGAAGTTCTTGTGATACAGGTCCTTCACTTGCTTAGTTAGAGATCAAGGTATTTCATATTGTTTGTGACTATTGTGAAGGATATCTTACCCTAATTTCTTTTTCTGCATGACTGTCCTTTCAGTAGAGGAAGGCTACTGATTGTTTGAGTAATATTATATCTAGTCAATTTGCTGAACATGTTTATCAGCTGTCTATGTTCCCTGGTGGAATTTTTGGGGTCACTTAAGTACACTATCATGTCATCTGAAAACAGTGATGTTTTTATATCTTCCTTTCCAAGTTGTATCCCTTTGATTTCCTTTTGCTGTCTAATTGCTCTGGGCAGGACTTCCAGTACTATGTTGAATAGGTAGGGAGAGTGGGCAGCCTAGTCAAGTTCCTGATTTTAGTGGGATTGCTTCAAGTTTCCCACCATTAAGTTTGATGTTGGCTGTTGGTTTGCTGTATATTGCTTTTATTATGTTTATGTATGGGCCTTGGATTCCTGTTCTTTCCATGTCTTTTAAAATGAAGGGGTGTTGAATTTTTTCAAATGTTTTCTCAGTATCTAGTGATATGACCATGTGGGTTTTTCTTTGCGTGTGTTTATATGGTGGATTACATTGATGAATTTCCATATATTAAACCATTCCTGCATCCCAGGAATAAAGCCTACTTGATCTTGGTGAATGATCTTTTGATATGTTCTTGTGTTCGGTTTGCAAGGATTCTGTTGAGTATTTTTAAATCAGTGTTCATCATTGAGGTTGGTTTGAAGTTCTCTTTCAATGTAGGGTCTCTGTGTAGTTTATGAACTAAGGCTATTGTGGCCTTCAAAAATGAGTTAGGTAGTCTTCCATCAGACTCTATTTTGTGGAAAAGTTTGGAGAGTATTGGTATTAGGTCGTCTATAACTGTCTGATAGAATTCTGGACTGAACACATCTGGACCTGGCCTTTTTTACGTTGTGAGTCTTTTGATGAGGGCTTCTATTTATTTACATGTTATGAGATTATTTAGATGGTTTACCTGGTCCTGGTTTAATTTTAGTATCTGGTATATGTCTAGAAATTCACCCATTTCCTCTAGATTTTCGAGCTCTGTTGAGTATAGGCTTTTGTAGTAGGATATCTTGAATTTCTTTAGTTTCAGTTGTTATGTCTCCAATTTATTTTCTGATTTTGTTAATTTGTATACTCTCTCTTTGCCCTCTAGTTAGTCTGGCTAAGGGTTAATCAATCCTGTTAATTTTCTCAAAGTACCATCTCTTGGTTTTGTTGATTCTTTTAATGGTTGTTTTTGTTGCTATTTGGTCAAGTTCTGCTTTGAGTTTGATTATTTCTTGCCATCTACTTCTCTTGGGTGTATCTCCTTCCTAAGTTTGATTATTTCTTGCCGTCTACCCCTCTTGGGTGTATGTGCTTCTTTTTGTAATAGATCTTTTAGCTGTGCTGTCAAGTTGCTGATGTATGCTTTCTTTAGTTTCTTTTTGGAAGCACTCAGAGCTATAAGTTTTCCTCTCAGTACTGCTTTCATTGCATTCCATAGGTTTGGGTATGTTGTGTTTTTATTTTCATAAAATTCTAGAAAATCCTTAATTTTTTTCTTTATTTCTTATTTGACCCTGCTATTGTTTAATAGAGCATTGTTTAGTTTCCATGTGTATATAGGCTTTTTGTTGTCTTTGTTGTTATTAAATACCAGCCTTAGACCATGGTGGTCTGATAGGATGAATGGGCGTATTTCATTCTTCTTATATCTCTTTAGACTTGTTCTGTGACCGATTATATGATCAATTTTGGACAAGGTGCTGTGAAGTTCTGAGAAGAAGGTATTTTTTTTTTAGGATGATTTGTTCTGTAGATGTCTATTAATTCCAATTTTTTATAACCTCTACTAGTTTCACTGTGTCCTTGTTCAGTTTCTGTTTCTATTATCTGTCCATTAATGAGAATGTGTTTTTTAGGTCTCCCACTATCATTGTGTGGGGTGCAATGTAGTTTTTGTGCTTTATTAGTGTTTCTTTTATGAATATGGGTGCTCTTGTGTTTGGAGCATATATGTTAAGGACTGAGAATTCCTCCTGACAAAATTTCCCTGTAATGAGTAAAAATTTCGTACCTTGTTTTTTTTTTTTTTTTTTTTTTTTGATACCTTTTGATTGAAAATCTACTTATTTGATATTAGAATGGCCACTCCAGCTTGCTTCTTGGGGTTGTTTGTTGGAAGGGTTTTTTCCAACCTTTTACTCTGAGATAGTGTCTGTTTTTGACTCTGAGATGAGTTTTCTATATGCAGCAAAATGCTGGATTTGGCTTAACTATTCAGTCTGATAACCTGTATATTTTTATTGGGAAATTGAGTCCATTTATGTTAATAGATATCAAGGAATAATGGTTGCTGTTTCATGCTATTTTTGCTTTTACAGGTAGAATTGTGCCTGTGTGTCTGTCTTCTTTTCATTTTCTTGCTTAGGTATTTTCTTGTTTTTACTACGATGTAGTTTCCCTCCTTCCATTGGGTTTTCCACCTATAATTCATTGTAGTGCAGGGTTTGTGGTCAAATACTGTGTAAATTTAGTTTTGTTTTTAATATCTTGGTCTCTCCATCTATGGTGATTGAGAGTTTTGCTGGATATAGCAGCTTGGGCTGACTTTTGTGTTCTCTCAGTGTCTGCATGATGTCTGTCCAGCATCTTCTAGCTTTCATAGTCTTTGTTGAGAAGTCGGGTGTGATTCTGACTGGTCTGCCTTTAAATGTTACATGACCTTTTTCCCTTACTGCTTTTAGTCTTCTTTCTTTGCTTTGAGCACTTGGCTTTTGACTATTATGTATCGGAATAAATTTCTTTTCTGGTCCAATCTATTTGCAGTTCTGTAGGCTTCTTTTATGCTTATGGTCATCTCAATCTTAAGGGTAGGGAAGTTTTCTTCTGCGATGTTGTTGAAGATATTTACTGTGCCTCTTAGTTGATATTCTTCGCCATCTTCTATTCCTATTATCCTTAAGTTTGGTCTTCTCATTGTGTACCGGATCTCCTGCATATTTTGGGTTAGGATCTTTTTGGCTTTTAAATCTTCTCTGACTCTTTTGTCTATGTTTTCCATGTTGTCTTTGGCCCTTGTAATTCTCTCTTCCATCTCTTGTAGTCTGTTGGAGATGCTTGCATCTGTGACTCCTGATTTCTTTTTTAGGTTTTCTCCCTCCAGGGCTGTCTCTTTTAGTGTTTTCTTTATTGTTTCCATTTTCATTTTAAATTCCTTCTTCAATTCCTTCATCTCTTTGGTTCTGTTTTCCTCTAGTTCTTTGATTTCTTTGAGTGTTTTTCTTGCCTTCTCTTTAAAAGCTTCTATTTCTTTATGCTTTTCCTCATGTTCCTGTTTAAGTAACTCTACCATCATTTTGAGGTATAATTTTGGGTCTGAGTCTTCTTTTTCTGGAGTGTTTGGCATTTCACTGTTTGCTGTGATGGGAGAGCTGGGTTCTGGTGTTGCCAGGTTTCCTTGTTTTCCCTTGGGTAAATTCTTTCGCTTTCCTCTTGAGATCTTATTGTCTGTGAATACACTTGGTCTTTTTGTCAGTGATTGGTTCCTGTCTCTCCTGTGTAGCTGGCTTGTGTTCCTGGATCTCTGTTGTTCTCAGTGGCAGATGGCTTGAGTGCCTGTTCTGCAGGCACAGGCCCTCTGGGTGGAAACCCAGTTCCTAAGGCAGAGTTCCTGCTTCCCTGAACCAATGGCATGGTGTGCTTTCCTTGTGCTCTGCCCAGACCTCTCTGCCCTGGCTACTTGCAATGTACTCTCACTAGGCCTGTGTCCATGGATATTCACTGTTCCCAGTGGCAGATGGCCTGAGTGTTTGTTCCCAAGCAGGTTCTTTTTAATTTAACTAACTTCTATAAATTGTGGGAAAGAAGAATTAATGCTAGAAACTGGTAATGCCTCATGTATGTCTGATGTTTTACTTTGTAAACCACCTATTTATAGTAGGTGGTTTCATTTACCCTTGTAATACTCTCAAGGATATAGAGAAGGTTCTGTTTCACAGCCTGAAGAATCTGAGGTGCAGTGACTTCCCATTTCACACAGAGGGTCAACGGGTGATTGTGTATCAGATCATAGATACATTCCACTGTTTTGTCTTTTCTCTGTAGGACAAAGGATCTTTAATTTTATATTCTTTGTTTCCATTGGTCCCTTTATTTGCTCAGTTGTGCTTGGTTGGTGATGAAATACAAATCCAGGCCTTTGTGCTTTGCTGTCCCAAATACACACATCATATCCATGGTAATCCAATCTTTTCTCTAGGGCTTCTCATTGCCAGGAGAACATCTTCAAATGAGTCTGTATGTAATCTTTAATAGAAACACACATACATTGAACTATTTATGTTCTCATACAGTCTTTTTTTTGTCCTTTCAATTGCTTCTTCTTTATGCCATCTCCTACACTATGAACTATATAACTACATAAGCACGTTTGTGATTACACACACACAAACACAAACACACACACACTTACATTTATAAAAGTGGACAATAGGTATTCAATTTTGAATTGTTATTTTCTATAGAATACTTTGAGATATTATTATTATTATTTTATTATTATTATTACGATATAGTTAAGGTAGCATTGGCTATTGTAACTGATAAAATCTGAAATCCTATCATCATGGTATAATAGAAATATCAGAGACAGGACAGACAATTTGTAAATTAAGTGAATTTCCTCCTTATGTGCAAAACAATATTCAAAAGACAGAAATGATTCTGTACTCAGTATCAATGAAGTTAGGTATAAGGGGCATATGAATGAAGCAAAAGCTGTGCTGAGTAATAAAAAAGCAGTACCAGAGTGCAAAGGAATGGAAGAGGGAAATTAAAACAGAAATTGACACAATAAAAAAAGCGCTAAAAGAGATAACCCTAGAGTCAGAACACCAAAAAAAGAAATCAGGAGTCACAGAAGCAAGCATTTCCAACAGATTACAAGAGATCGAGGAGAGAATCTCGGGGGCAGAAGACAACATTGCAAACATAGACAAAACAGCCAGAGAAGATGCAAAAAACAAAAAGCTCCTAACCCAGAATGTCCAGGAAATACAAGACACAATGAGAAGACCGAACCTAAGGATAATAGGAATAGAAGAGGGAGAAGAGTATCAACTAAGAGGCACAGTAAATATCTTCAACAAAATCATAGAAGAAAACTTCTCTACCCTCAAGAATGAGATGACCACGAGCATAAAAGAAGTCTTCAGAACTCCAAATAGGTTGGACCAGAAAAGAAATACCTCCCGACACATAATAGTAAAAACATCAAGTGCCCAAAGTAAAGAAAGAATACTAAAAGCAGTAAGGGAAAAAGGTCAGGTAACTTATAAAGGCAGACCAATCAGACTCACACCCGATTTCTCAGCAGAGACTATGAAAGCTAGAAGAGCCTGGACAGACATCATGCACTCCTTAAGAGAGCACCAGTGCCAGCCCAAGCTGCTATACCCAGCAAAACTATCAATCACCATCGATGGAGAGACAAAGATATTTCAAGACAAATCAAAATTCACACAATATATGACCACAAACCCAGCACTACAACGAATTATAGGTGGAAAACCCAATACAGCCTAGTAAAAACAAGACCCCATGACACCTTCTTGAATATTGACCATATAATTGGACACAGAACGAGCCTCAATTGATATAAGAAGATTGAAATACTCCCATGCATTTTCTCAGATCCCCTTAGTCTACGGCAGGTCTTTAACAACAACAAAGACAACAAAAAGCCTAAGTACATACGGACCTAAGCAATGCTCTGTTAAATAATAGCAGGGCCAAAGAAGAAATAAAGAAAGAAATTAAGGACTTTCTAGAATTCAACATAAAAGAAAACACAACATACCCAAACCTATGGGATGCAATGAAAGCAGTACTGAGAGTACTATTGTAAGTACTATGAGTACTTACATAGCCCTAAGTGCTTCCAAAAATAAAGTGGAGAGAGCTTACATCAGCCACCTGTCAGCACAGCTAAAAGCCCGAGAACAAAAGGAAGCAGATATACCCAAGAAGAGTAGATGGCAAGAAATAATCAACATTAGGGCAGAAATAGACCAAATAGAAACAAAAAGAACCATTGAAAAAATCAAGAAAACCAAAAGTTGGTTCTTTGAGAAAATCAACAAGATTGATAAACCCCTAGCCAGACTAACTAGAGGGCAAAGAGAGACTATACAAATTAACAAAATCAGAAAGGAAAGTGGAGACATTACAACTGAAACTGAGGAAATTCAAGAAATCATCAGATCCTACAACAAAAACTTATACTCCACAAAATTGGAATATCTGGAGGAAATGGATGATTCCTAGACAGATACAAGATCCCAAAGTTAAACCAGGACAAAGTAAACCATCTAAATAACCCTATAACACATAAAGAAATAGAAGAAGTCATCAAAAGCCTCCCAACCAATTAAAGCCCAGGTCCAGACGGGTTCACGGCAGAATTTTCTCAGACATTTATTGGGGATATAACACCAATACTCTCCAAACTATTCCAAAAGATAGAATCAGATGGAATACTACCCAACTCATTTTTTGAGGCTACAATAACCCTCGTACCTAAATCACACAAAGACCCTACCAGGAAAGAGAACTTCAGACCAATCTCACTTATGAATATTGACGCAAAAATACTCAACAAAATCCTTGCAAACTGAATCCAAGAACACATCAAAACGATCATTCATCATGACCAAGTAGGCTTCATCCCTGGGATGCAAGGATGGTTTACCATTAGGAAATCCATCAACGTAATCCACCATAATAACAAACTCAAAGAAAAAAATCACATGGTCATTTCACTAGATGCTGAGAAAGCATTTGACAAATTTCGACACCACTTCATGTTAAAAGTCCTGGAAAGGACAGGAATCCAAGGTCCATACTTAAACATAATAAAAGCAATATACAGCAAACCAACAGCCAACATCAAACTAAATGGTGGGAAACTGGAAGCAATCACACTAAAATCAGGGACTCGACAAGGCTGCCCACTCTCCCCCTACCTATTCAACATAGTACTGGAAGTACTAGCTGGAGCAATTAGACAGCAAAAGGAGATCAAGGGGATACAAATCGGAAGGAAGAGATAAAAACATCACTCTTTGCCGATGACATGATAGTGTACTTAAGTGACCCAAAAAACTCCACCAGAGAACTCCTACAGCTGATCAACAAGTTCAGCAAACTGCTGGATACAAAATCAACTCAAATCAGTAGCCTCCCTATACTCAAAGGACAAACATGTGGAGAAAGAAATTAGGGGGAAAGTACCCTTCACTATCGTCACATAAACTATGAAATACCATGGTGTGACTCTAAGTAAGCAAGTTAAGGACCTGTACGACAAGAACTTCAAATTTCTAAAGAAGGAAATTGAGGGGGATCTCAGAAAATGGAAAGATCTCCTATGCTCATGGATTGGAAAGATCAACATTTTAAGAATGGCAATCCTACCAAAAGCAATCTACAGATTAAACGCAATCCCCATCAAAATTCCAACCCAGTTCTTTATGAAACTGGAAATATCAATGTGCAATCTTATATGGAACAACAAAAGAGCTAGAATAGCTAAATCCATCCTCAACAACAAGAAAACATCTGCAGGAATCACTATTCCTGACCTCAAGCTATACTACAAGGCAATTGTGCTGAAAACTGCATGGTACTGGTACAAAAATAGGCATGTGGATCAATGGAATAGAATAGAAGATCCAGAAATGAACCCTCACATATATGGTCACCTGATTTTTGACAAAGGAGTTGTAAACATTCAATGAAAAAAAGACAGCCTATTCAACAAATGATGCTGGTCCAACTGGCAGTCAACATGCAAAAGAATGAAAATAGACCCTTTCTTATCTCCTTCTACAAAGCTCAAGTGTAAGTGGATAAAAGATCTCCACATTAAACCAGATACACTGAAAATATTAGATGAGAAAGTAGGGAAAACTTTAGAACATATAGGCACAGGAGAAAATTTCCTGAACAAAACACCAATGGCTCAAGCTCTAAGGTCAAAGATTAACAAATGGGACTTAATGAGATTGCAAAGTTTCTGTAAGGCTAAGGACATTGTCAAGAAAACAAAACGGCAGCCAACAGAATGGGAAAAGATTTTTACAAACTACACATCAGATAGAGGTCTAATATCTAAATTATACAAAAAACTCAAAAAGCTAGACACCAGAGAATCAAATAACCCTATTAAAAATGGGGTACAGAGCTAAACAAAACGTTCTCAGTTGAGGAATATCGAATGGCTGAGAAATATCTGAGGAAGTGCTAGACATCCTTAGCCATCAGGGAAATGCAAATCAAAATAACCCTGAGATTCCACCTCACACCAGTCAGATTGGCCAAGATCCAAACCTCAGATGACAACAGATGCTGGCGAGGTTGCAGAGAAAGAGGAACACTTCTCCACTCTTGGTGGTGTTGCAAACTCATACAACCACTCTGGAAATAAGTCTGGCAATTCCTCCGAAAATTGGACATAGTACTACCTGAAGACCCAGCTATTTCACTTCTGGGCATATACCCCAGAGACACTTTAATACACAACAAAGATATATGCACCAAAATGTTCATAGCAGCTCTATTTATAATAGCCAGAACCTGGAAGGAACCCAGATGTCCTTCAGAAGATGAATGGATACAAAAATTGTGGTACAGTTACGCAATGGAATACTACTCAGCCACCAGAAACAATGACTTGACCAAATTCTTAAGAAAATGGCTGCATCTAGAGAATATCATTCTGAGTTACATAACCCAGTCATAAAAGAACAGACATAATATGCAGTCACTGATTTTGGGATGTTAACCCCAGAGGCTTGCCCTGCTCCAGAAACAACTCACAGACTGTATGAAGTCCAAGAAATAAAAAAAAAAAAAAAAAAAAAAACAAAATAAAACAAAACAAAAAAATCTTTATACAACAAGAAAACTTTGAGTATTTCCATGTTACATTTTGTTTTACATGTACTTTATGCTCATTGTAACTATTAAGTTTTCAATGCATACTATCAAACCTTTAAAAATATCAAGTAGTGACTAAAAATATATTTATACAGTTTTATGTATAAATTATTTTAAAATCTGAAAAAAAGTACTGACAAAAATGTATTGTATAATTTTATGCAAAAATTGCTTAAAATCTGTACATTTATCTTAATTTTTAAAATAAAGTTGTTATAAAAAAAAAGGAAAGTACAAAAACTTGCCTAACACGGCAGTTTTCTCTAGAGAGACATTGTTCTGTAACATTTGGAAGAATCAGTGCCATCACCATTTGTTTCTATAACATGGATGTACTTCTTTTCCAAATGTGTTTTGATCCATACCCAGTTATTTGAGTCCCAGACCTTGGTATTATTAGAAAGAGTATCTGTGAACCAAACAACAAGTGTTTTCTCAAGTGAGATGTCCATTTTATTTCTAAACATAACTAAAGTTATGAGCCCTTGAGGACATGGATGAAAAGGACCTTCTTGTAAAGGGGCCCCCAGGATATTCCTCCACTGTACTGTATTCCTAGACCTCAAGCAGTGTTGCCAGAGGACCTTGGGAGTTGGAATCCATTAGGCACTGTTTGTGATCTTGGCAAATTGAGGAGAAATTATTGGCCTTACACTCAAATTTTAGTCATTTTTACAGATCACATTTTGGAACTGTGTTTAGAAAAATTAATTTGCAAAGTAAAAAGTACTGAAAATATATTATAGATTACTTTTTAGAGGAGTACATGGCAGAAAATTATTAAATTCAGGGCAGAGAACAACCAAGTAGAAACAAAGATGAGTATAAAAAGAATAAACAAAACTAGGAGCTGATCTTTGAAAACATCAAACAGATAGCTGAAGCCTTACCCAAACTAACTAAAAGAAACAGAAATAGCCTCAGAACTTACACATTCAGAAATTAAAAGGGCGAGAGAGATAACAACAAAAACTGAGAAAATTTTTAAAAATCATCTAATATTACTACAAAAACCTATACTCAATAAAAGTTGATCACATGATGACCTCTAATAAAATAAAAACCCCTTCATGTTAAAAGTCTTGGAAAGATAAAGATTTCAAGTTATAAAACTAAACATTATAAAAGCAACATACAAAAAACAAATAGCTAACATCAATTTAAATGGAGAGACATTTTAAGCAATCTTGCTAAAATCTGAGATAACACAAGGCTTTTCACACTCTTTCTATTCATGAAATATAGTACTTGAAATTCCAGCTTCATTTTTTTCTTTTTTCTTTTTTTGCAGCATGACCCCCAGCCAGTTTTTAGACTGAAAGACAAATTTTAATTCTTTCAGATTTTTAAATACAGTTTTGATTACATGCAAGTAATAATAAGGTCAGTTCTAGGATAAGATAACAAGCAAGACAATGAACACAAACAGGGAACAAGCAAGGCCATAAATAAAACCCCATAATCACTGTTTCTAAGGACTTGCAGAGATGATAGGATTTTCTGTCCTAGGCAAAGTCATACTATTGTCAAAAGCATATTTTTTTGTTCTAGCCTAAAATCAGATTTCTCTCTGAGTTTACTTCCCTCTCCTAGTCCAATGTCAAATTCCTGCCAAGAGTAGCTCTACTTTTTTGTCCTGTCCCAATTTCAGACTCTTGTCAAGCGACACTGAAACCTCTCCACAATGCAACTCTTGAATTTTGAGATTTTTATTTATACATTAAATGTAGGATTTTAGTTCATTCAAGCAGAAAAGTCCTTCGGGGCATCTGGTCTACTATCTTGGTGGAAACAAAACATCATTTATCTATTTATCTATCTATCTATCTATCTATCTATCTATCTATCTATCTATCTAACTATCTATCTATTTATTTTTGGTAAATTAAAGGATGTGAGGCCAACTGGAAGTTAAATACAGTTCCAAGATGCAAAAATAATTGGATGGCATCAAGTGTACTTGGAGTCAGGGCTTATCTTGAATTAAATAAACCTAGTATGACAAATGTTAGTGTGATGTGATTGGAAGAGCTAGGTTTTGGTTATCCAGAAGCTGTGATTTAGACACATATATAATCAGAGCTCAGGACAGAGGTAGAGACAAGGATTTGGAATTATAATGATGTGTGCCTAAGCTCCTGAGCCTTCTTTTATCATTGCTGTTGATGTTCCTAGTCTTGAACAAGCCATTAGACTTTTCCAGTTGCCACATCCCCATCTATAGAGATAATTATTACTGACAGCCTGTGAACTTTGTTACAGGATAATGATGCATGTTCAGTGAGCATTGGCTGATGTTCATACTGGTAAGTCAGGAACCATGAGTGATCTCTAAAGAAATGCACAGCTTCCTCGGTGGCTAGACACTACAAATACCAGCATCATCTCTTAGGGATCAGGACTGTCATCTGCAGCTAGAAGAGAAGGAACTTGAAAAGATACTTTATATGATATGGGGATTTTCATGCCTGGGTTGCAGTGGAAACCTCAAAGTCCTTCTGAAGAACAAATCCAGGGCATGGTGCCACCCCTAGTATGTGGTCCTAGATTGTATAAAAAAAAAAGCAGAGCAAGCCATGAAAGGGAGTGAGTAAGCAGCCTGTAACAGAAGTAACAGATGATCTCTGTTAGTTTATGCCTTCAGGTTCCTCCTTTGAGTTTATCTAGAGCATTTCAACAACAAAAGGGTATCAAAGGGGTACAAATTAGAAAAAACAAAGTCATGATATCACTATTTTTGAGTAATAAGAGAAAATATTTAAACAACCCAGAAAATATTAACAGAGAACATATACAGCTGATAACCAACTTTAGCAAAGTGGCAGTAAATAAAATTAACTCAGACAAATCAGTAGCTTTCCTCTACACAAAAGATAAACTGGTTAAGAAAGAAATTATGACAACAACACCTTTCACAACAGTCATAAATATGGAATATCTTGATATGCTTTAACAAAGCTTCTGAAATATGTCTATAACAAGAAATTCAAGTCTCTGGAGAAAAAATCAAAGACCTTTTGGTCTCCAAATGAGCCCTGGAGTAAACCCCATGGCACAACTCTCTGTACCCAAGTCCTGCCCTGAGAGCTGGTCTCCCAGAGTTCTGTCTCTATGTTCACAGTTGAGAACAACAATTTTGCTCCATAAACGGACCAAAGAGGGACTCTCCCTGGGATCACGGGGCACAGGATACACAGAGCACAAAGGGACCAAATCTTTGAGGTTTACATCAGCACCCCAGAGCTAACACTATAATTTAGCACTTCACAACCAAATCCTGCCCAGAAAGAACTGATATACCATGAGTGCTGACACACCCAAGATCCCAGACTCACAGGCTTACAGGAAGGAAAGGTTCCAGTAAGAGACAACAAGACAAACTAACACCAGATATAACCAGATGGTGAGAAGCAAGCATGAGAACCTAAGCAACCAAAACCAAAAATATTTGGCATTATCAGAACCCAGCTCTCCCACTACAGCAAGTCTGAATACCACAACACAATGCAAAAGCAAGATTTGCATGTAAAATCACATCTCATGATGATGATAGAGGACATTAAAAAGGATAAATAACTTCCTTAAAGAAATAGAGGACAAAACAGGTAAATAGGTAGAAGTTCTTAAAGAGAAAATAAACTTGAAGAATTACCAAAAAGCAACCAGACAGGTGAAGGAACTGAAGAAAACTATTCAGGTTCTAAAAACAGAAATAGAAACAATTTTAAAAAAATCACAAAGGGAAGCAACCCTGGAGATAGAAAATCAAGGAAAGAGATCATGAGATATAGATGCAAGCATCATCAACAGAATACAAGAAATAGAAGAAAGAATCACAGGGGCAGAAGATACCATAAAAACATTGACACATTAGTCAAAGAAAATGCAAAATACAAAAAGCTACTTATCCAAAACATCCATGAAATACAAGACACAATGAGAAAACCAAACCTAAGAATAATAGGTATAAAAGATTGTGAAGATTCTCAACTTAGAGGAAGCAAGTAAATGTTTTGTTTATTTTTAAGTAATCATATTTATTATCATAGAAGATAAATAAATGAATTTACCATTGACCAAGATACATTTCCTACAAGCACTATCTTAATTATCCGTGAGGATTGAAGATTTTCTGCTTGTTTTTTTCTAATATGAAATAAACCACTATGGATTTTTAACTTGTTCAACTAAGTGGAATTTTTGTTTCTATAAAATATCAGTAGTGATGCTGTAAATACGATAAAGTTGGCACTTCTTAGTATAAATGACATAGCAAAGTAGAATGTTTTTGAATGGTTCTAATATTTAACAGATTTATTTTTAGCATTGCAATGTTTGAGGCTAGAGACAGCTCAGTTAATAGAGTGTTTGCCTAGGATGTATATATCCCTGGGTTCAATACACAGCATTACAAAAATTATGTAATACATGTGTTGATATTAATATTTTATATCAGATATTGTCCTTCATCACAGCACCTACCATAAAGTCCATGCTACTTAACTGTTCGATACATGAAAGAGAGTAGGTTTAGTAAAATATTAAAAGTAGGAAAGATCCTAGCTTTCTGCAATGTGTGATCCTGTGAAATCTACTTAGCAGCACAATGAGATCCTGTGTGGTTGATCTGAGGTGTATAGTGAGACCCTTTGGAAAATTGAAATCCTAAACATTAATGTTGGGCCTGTCGAATACTAAACATAAAGTTATTACATGATTGAAAATCTATTCATCTAGCCACAAAGCTACAACAAGTGTGGGAGTCCATAATTTGTTTTTGTCTCTATTATGTACGCATGTAAATTTGTAATGGTTACACAGCAGAATGAGGAATTGAATGATGATCAAATAAATAGTGTATCGTACAATAAAACATTATTCAACAAGAAAAATGAATGAATTATTGGTTCATGCTCCAAAAAGATTATACCTACTGCTTCAAGGTCACACCTCCTAACATTGCCATTCCCAATTAGCCAAGCCATATACATGAATATGTGTAATATGTGTATCTTTGTGTATGTATAAGTGCACATGTATATGATAGATACATAGAAAACATTGACTAGACTCTTCAGGCACTACATGGGAGTTGACTCAATATTAAAACAGAATTACCTTGCATGAATATCATATTGCCAGTATATACTAGTAGTTTATGTAATAGATTTTATCATATTTTATAAGCATGAACTGCATTGATGTTTTTCTTTGTTTAAATTATTTTTTACTTTTTATTTATGTTTATCTTAGATATTATATTCTGATGAATGTTTACATTGCTTCCACATTCCAGACTCTCCCTCCTTACATTTGCTTTTCCATGTTTATACCCCTGATTCATTTCCCCCAGAAATGATAACACCTTTCAGGGACATCACTCAAATATAGCATAACAAGCTACAATAAGACAAGGCAATATTTTCATATTAAGGTTGGAGGAGGCAACCTAGGAGTAGGAAAAGAGTCCCAAATCATAACAAAGAATCAGAGATAAGCCTCTCCCCTTCTGTTAGTAATCCTACAAGAACACCTGCCTATAACCTCCTGAACCAAAACTCAAAGTTGATGGTGTCATTCTTCTTGGGTAATTAAAACCAATTGACTAGCAGGCAAAATTTGGTTGTTATATAAACCTGTGCAGTCATCACTGTGTTTAAATATCTAAACACATACTTAGATCACACTTTATATATTCAAATTACAAACAAAATTTAATAAGAAAAAATAATTAAAAGAAAAGTTAATCATCTGTAAAAAAAACTAAATAAAACTTAGATCAATAAAGACCAATATTTACTGGGCATTGAATGTGTTTCAATGTAATATACAGGACTGACAAGTTTATGAAATTATAATGAAGGAAAGACTTCAACATGTCATCTACGACCTTGTGACCAATGTTGAATTCATACATCATGGAACTGTAAAAGTAATCTCACATATATTGTGAGGGGTTGGATAATGGTGGCAGGTGGTTCAAATAATGTTACATAGAGAGGAAAGAAGACAAAATGTTTAAAAATGTATGGAAACATGGGCTTCTTCTCTATTCACTTGAGGAAGTCTTAAGCATGCCATCTGACTGCCATATTGCTGCCTTTTCACACATTGACAAACATAGAAATTTGAGTAATGAAGTTTAAATTTTCAGGAAGGTTGTATATCTGTCCCAAGTCCTATTGCAGGTAGTCAGTCATGTGGCACTGAGATGCTATCATTGGAAGCTTCCCAGTGTGTGGGGTTTTCTATGGTCTCATTGTACTGTTGTATGGCCTGGAACGATATCTCAGCAGTTAAAGGCTAGGCTCACATCCAAAAATGTAAAAATCACTGATGCTATCTTGGAACATTTTTTGTTGTGTGAAACTTTGAGTTATTAATAGTCAGAAAATTCCTGATAATATGGGGTGTTTTGCAGTTTTACTTTTCCCTTCCTCCTCTAAGAGGGCTCCAGTCAACAGATGTCATGAAGATAATCTGAACAGGGAATGAAGGCATGTCAATCTTTTAATGCTTTTTGGATTTATTGTTGCTTCTGTTTATGTATTGGTTTTGCTTGTTGTTGTCATCATTAAATTCTACATTCTATTAAGTGTAGCAAATAGTTATAAGTGACCAAAATTGGTCTCCACTAGAGATCTCTGAGGTGAATTGGCCACAGAAATGTGCTAAGTAGTTATTATGTCTTTAACAAGTCATATAGGTTCTTTATTCCTCTGGGATTCTGGGCACCTGAGTCCCAGGGATGGCAGGGTGATGAGTATGGAGGGTGCTAGTTCCTGTGTCTACAAATAAAATGAAGGTGAGCAGCGTCTTGAACCAGAAACTGACTCAGCTTCATCAGACCTGAGTAGAGTTCAGAAAATTAGTTGGTGTCTTGCTGTCATTTGAAATTCCTCTTTATTCATGCCAGTTTTCCAGGTTTGATATCCTTCTCCTCTTCTTTGTCACACAAGACTTCCATATCATGTGCTAATATTTGTTTCATGGTGATCATTTATCCCATTCCTATTGATGCATTCATTCCAATTACTCATTACTTCTTTTTTCCCTCTGTAGCATACCATTTTAACACAGCTCTGTGAGGTAAATTTTAGTGCTGTACTACTGAAAGACTGTTTAATATACTTTAACCTTTGGGGTCTTAAACTCTGAACTATGTTTTTCTTAAGATGATGGTTATTTTTATGTGTTCATGTTCATTAATCATTTTTTGGTTACTGGTAATGCATGTGATTGGTCCTAAGTGCAGTTAATCGAGAATAGCATTGATGTCATTTAGTAGTTCATTAAATGTACAGTAAAATCTACTTAACAAAACTCAGTGCTTCTGTAGATTCCAAACTTCTGCACAGGTGCACAAAACTTTAGAATCATCCCTTGTCATTTGCATTTGCTGATTTATTTGAGAACTGTAGAATTAACAGATATAAAACTTTCTGAAGTTTATTGACCCATCAGTGGTAACAACTGCTGGTGGTTTCTCTAGTTCTTATCTTTCAAAATTGCCTCCATAAAACAGTGAATGCTCAATTTCAGGGAAGAAGAAACTTGGACATTTTGTCAATAGCCTGTCATTCCAGTGCTCAGGTAACAGCAACATGTTACATGCTTAAGGACAGTCTGTGATATATATGGAGATCATCTTAAATGGTGCATCACTCTTTTCTACATTTTTTCCCTTTTGTAATGCTGCACCACAGTATCTAAGTGTGTAAACTCTGAAGTTAACTGCATTAACCATATCTGTGAAGGCACAAGTGGTCAGACTGGAGTACAGCAATCCGAAAAGTTGCTTAGATTTCATGAAATTTCTCCTGTTCTGTTATCTTTAAGAGATGCAATAAAATCATTAGCCATGGTTGTCCACAGTGGTGTGTGTGTGTGTGTGTGTGTGTGTGTGTGTGTGTGTGTGTGTGTGTGTGTGATTATTAGATACTGATAAGGGAAACATTTGGAGAATTATCTTGAACATCGAAGTCTCTGATAAGAGTAGATATTTTCTAATTAGACACATAGCTAAGGCATATGATGTTTGCTGCACTTAAATATTCTTTGATCCTAATTATTTTATCTAAATGTGTGAACCTCACCATATGTTGAAATGTTAGTTCTGTTAGTCAAAGTCAAGGATTTTAATGACATTTATAGACTCTGCATAGCAACCTGGAATTTTCCAAATCAGCATCAGTGTTTAACCCACTTGATGTATAAAGTCACCATTGTATACAGTATAAACACTGAGGAATAACACAAGTGAAAATTCCAAAATAACTTGTCGCTTCCTCCTTTTCATAATTCATAAAATTTTTCATTCTATCTGTGTTTTTACCAATATCTGTGATATTATGTGGATTAAAACATATGTGAATTATTTGTAGTCACAATATTACTGAGAATGTAAATGATTAACCCTAACACTACAGAAGTGCAACATTAGATGTCTGACAAACAGTAAAGAGTTTAGAATGTATGGCTCAGTTTTCAAGAGCTTCTATTTAAATTTCTACATTTTAATTTAAATCTGCATTAGTTTGAAAGGCAGGTAAGAAACGTTCACTTACCAAATTTCTACATCTTGACTAGCACTGGCCCGAGTTGTAGATTAATAATGATTGTAAAGATCCAAATAGAATAGGATATATGACCTTTCCTGCAAATAGGTGACAGCTGATAAAAGGATAGCTTAAAGCAGAATCAAAGTATTAATTGTTTAGTATAAGTATAGGTTGGTCTGGAGCATGGCTGAATGTCACACTCAGTACAAAGAGAAAAATAAATTTAGTTGAATATATAATAAGCAATAAGCCTGATACAGAAATGAGGATAAACCAGATGAAGGAAAAATACAAGGGAGGAAGTGAGAGGCAAGAGGAGGTTGAAGGAGCACCACCAAAATGTGGGATGTAAGGTGCTTTACCACAGCACTGAATGTTGAGAAAAAAACACATGAGACCATGTGGGATATATGACTGTCACCTGTGAGATAATGAGACAGCCTTGTGTGCCTAAAAGGAGCTTTGTGATCATCCTCAGAGCAACACTGGTAGTCTGAAAAAAGTTGAATCAATTATGTGAAGGGACTCATCTGTTTGAATGCTACAGTTAGATGAATCATGATGAAAGACAAGGATCAGGAGAGATAAGTACATGAACATAAACTGGCTCTGCTTTTGTATTCCATGAAGATAATATATGATCATCATATATTAATGTAATCTCACAGAGAAGAATGGATAAAGTAGGAGGAGAATTGAAGAGTTTCTGGATAATATAAGATGGTAGTTTAATGTAAGAAAGTATGAATGAAATGAAATTCACATAGACCTGACTCAAACTTGATTTTCTTTTGTTTATACTAAGATAGACTGGAGAGGGAAGGAAATGAAGAATTCTTTGGGAAACAATATGGTGACGACTTGGGGCTTTCAAGCTTCTGATACCTGTTATACATCCAATGAACAGAAGATAGTTAACAATGGAGCAGATAGCTGTACATTGCAAGGTCATGCAGGTCTGAGTTTAAAATGGTAATATAAGACACTGGGTCATGTGTGATTTTCTTAAAATTTATATAAAAATAAGATGATAAAGTTTAGAAAATTTCTTTAATAATTTCAATATACAAAATAACATAGAATAAATTACAATGAACAAACTAGTTACACAGGATAAGCAGGAAGTAGGAGAGAAAAGCATTAGCATCTTAGTATAAATAACATAGAACTTTCAAACAAACAATAAGAGGTAGAAAATCATAAAAGATATCTGCACCTCTGTGTACACCAAGATGATTCTACCCCACCAACTCTACCAGACCTCTGAACTCTCCAGGCCTCCAGTATCTTGTAGATTAGGTGCATCTTCTGTGACAGAACCCAGACTTAGCAGTCCTCTGCTGTATATGTGTTGTGGGCCTCATATCAGCTGGTGTATACAAGCTAATTGGTGATCCAGTGTCTGAGAGATCTTGAAGTTCCAGTTAAATTGAGGATCCTGGTCCTCCTACAAAGTCACCCTCCTCTTCAGCTTCCTCCAGCTTTTCTGTAATTCAGCCATAGGGGTAAGTAGCTTCTGTTCATTGGTTGGGTGTAAATATCTGTAACAGACATTTAGTTGCATGCTGGGTCTTTCATAGGGCAGTCATGATGACTTTTTGTGAATGCTTCATAACCTCTATCATGGTGTCAGGCCTTGGGGCCTCCCCTTGACCTGGGTCAAATTTTGGACATGTTGCTGGACTTTCTTTTCTGAAGGCTCTTCTACAATTCTATTCCTGAAATTATTTCAGACAGGAATAATTATAGGTCAGAATTTTGACTGTGTGATAGCAACTCCATCTCTTATTTGATGCCCTATCTCCTGGAGGTGGGCTCTACAAGTTCTCTCTCCCCACTTTAGGGCATTTCATCTAGGGTTCCTTCTTTTAGCCTAGATAGCCTCTCACCTTCCAGGTCTCTGGTGCATTCTGGAGGGTTTTCCTAACCTTCTACCTCCCAGGGACAGACACTTGTTTCCATTCTTTCTGCTGGACATCCTGGCTTCAGCCTTTTCCTTCCACCCAATACCAGAACATCTTCCCTTCTTCCCCATCCTCTTTGACTCCAAGGTCCATCCCTCCCTGCCCCTTGTCATTGATTTCTTCTTTCTACCAACTATGACTGAGGCATCCACAATTGGCCCCTTCAGCTTGCTGACTTTTTTGTGTTATGTGTACTGTATTGTGAGTATTTTATACTGTTTTGAAGACTAATATCCAGTTATTAGTGAGTAGATACTGTGAATGTCATTTTGGGTCTGAGTGACCTCACTCAGAATGATGTTTTATAGTTCTATCCATTTGCCTGCAAAACTCAGGAACTCCTCATTCTTAATAACTGAGTAATATTCTATTGTGGAAATTAATCACATTTTCTGTATCCATTCTTCTGTCATGAGACATCTGGATTTTTTCCAGCTTTTGGGTTTCACAAATAAGGTTGGTATAAACCTAGTGGAACATGCGCCCCTGTGGCATGGTGGGATATCTTTTGTGTACATTCCCAAGAGTCATACTGCTGGTTATTTAGGTAGCTCTATTTCTATTCTGAGGGACCTTCAAATTGATCTACAGAGTTATTGTACCAGTTTGCAATCCCACCAGCAATAGAGGAGTTTTCCTGTTTATCCACATTCTAACCAACTTGTGTTGTCACCTAATGTTCTTTATCTTTGCCATTCTGATCCACCAATTTCACTACGGAGGAATCTCAGGGTCATCAATTTGATTTGTGTTTTTTTCTGATCACTAATGACTTTCAACTTTTCTTTAGATATATCTCATCCATTTGAGATTCCACTGTTGTGAATTATTAGTTAGAATCTATGCCCCATTTTTATAGGGTTGTTTGGTTTTTTGATGGTTATCTTCTTGAGTTCTTTATATATTTTGGATATTATCCCTCTATCAGATGTGGGGTTAGTGAAAATTTTTTTCCAATCTGTAGGTTGCTGATTTGTCTTATTGACTATGTTCTTTGCCTTACAGAAGCCTTGCAGTTTCATTAGATTCCATTTATCAATTATTGATCTTAGAGCATGAGCCATTGGAGTTATGTTTAAAAAAATCTTTCCTGGTGTAAAAGAGTTCAAGGATCTTTCTCAGTTTCTCTTCTATTAGATTGAGTTCATCTGGTTTTATGTTGAGGTCTTTGACCCACTCGGATTTGAAATTTGTGCACAAAGACAAATATGGGTCTATTTTCATTTGATAAATATCATTATTTTGATTGTTTACAAACATTAGGATTTTTGAGATTATAATCACTATGATGACTCTCATTGTTTTTGTAGTACATATATAATATATATATATATATATATATATATATGTACACACAAACACACACACACACACACACACACACACACACACACACACACACACACACATATTTAAGGTCCTGATATTTTCTAATTAGGATACTGGAGAAGAAGAATGATAATAAACAATCAAACTGTCATCACCCAGTTTCTTCTCCTGGGCCTGCCTATCCAGCCTGAGCACCAGCACCTGTTCTATGCTTTGTTCCTTGTCATGTACCTCACCACCATCTTGGGAAACCTGCTAATTATTGTCCTTGTTCAACTGGACTCTAATCTTCACACACCCATGTACTTATTTCTCAGCAATTTGTCCTTCTCTGATCTTTGTTTTTCCTCTGTCACAATGCCAAAATTGCTGCAGAATATACAGAGTCAGGACTCATCTATCTCCTATGAAGGCTGCCTGGCACAAACATACTTCTTCATGGTTTTTGGAGATATGGAGAGTTTCCTTCTTGTGGCCATGGCCTATGACCGCTACATAGCCATCTGCTTTCCTTTGCATTACACCAGCATTATGAGCCTAAAATTCTGTGCATGTCTAATGCTGCTATTGTGGATGCTAACAGCATCCCATGCTATGATGCACACCCTGCTTGCAGTAAGACTATCTTTTTGTGAGGACAATGTGGTACTCAACTTTTTCTGTGACCTACTTGTTCTCCTAAAGCTGGCCTGCTCAGACACTTATGTTAATAAGTTGATGGTATTTATCATGACTGTGCTCCTCATTGTTATTCCATTCTTCTTCATTGTTACATCTTATGCAAGAATAATCTCCTCCATTTTTAAGGTTCCATCCACTCAAGGCATCCACAAGGTTTTTTCAACCTGTGGTTCCCATCTGTCTGTAGTATCACTGTTCTATGGGACAATTATTGGTCTCTACTTATGTCCATCAGGTAATATTTCCAGTATAAAAAAGACTGCCATGACCATGATGTATACAGTAGTGACTCCCATGTTGAATCCCTTCATCTACAGCCTGAGAAATAGAGATATGAAGAGGGCCATACTAAGAGTTATCTATAGTAAGAAAATATCTCTGCAATGGTAGCACTTGAGATTTTAGCTATTTTTGCAATAAATGTACTGATGTTAATATTTTACATCAGATTTTCCCTCCTCATAAACATACAAGAAATAGCATTCTAAATGACTGTACAATACATAAAAGAGTTGAGTTTTGGTACAATTGAGAAAGAATGTCTTTGATATCTATCTACAAGTGCCATTTTACTTTGCATAAAGAACCCTGGAAATTCATACTGTGTAAAGTGTTTTCTAATATGTTCTCTGTGTATCTTAAGCTACTATAAATTGTCATTTTGCATTGGCTTCCGTGTTCAGTGATGTTTCTGTTAAAATCACTTAAATAATGTATTTATTATATTCCATATCAATAAAATGCTCCATAACCCAACTTTCTTCTAAGGTTTTCCTATACTAATTTTGACAGATTTTATTTTCTTATCTCATTTCCAAAGATTTACAATAGACTTTGTGACTTGTCTTATCCCTGAACAAATCTGAATAAAAATAAAATACAAAAAGTGTTTTGTATGATCAAGTTCCTTTTAAATTTTTATCCAAATATTTGAAATTGATTATTTACTTCTTTATGATAAGGAAAAGAAGAGAGTTAGAGGTCCATAATTACTCATGAATATCCATATCTATTGTGTAAACTATCTATTTTTAGTAGATGGCTTAGTCTACTCTTGGGAAAATTCCAAAGAGAAAGAGAATATTCTGTTTCACAGATTGAAGTATGTAAACTGAAGTGATTTTCCATCCTACATGAAGGGGCAATAACTTTATGAAATCATTCACTCTTATCTATCACTTCTGTAAAATAAAGAAATTTTCTCTGTATTTCCATATTCTTTCCTTAACTGTAGCATGAAATAACCCTGGTCCATTTCTTTCCTCAGTTTTTTTTGTCACTGTTGACACACAAACCCAGTTCTCTATATTCTACTGACTCCTGACCACTAAAACATATACATCATTTCCATGTGAAACTAATTCTGCCTCTAGTAATTCTCACTACTTTGGGGAAATTTTCCACGTGGGCCATTTTGTTATCTTGAAGAAGAAGAACATGCACATCTTGAACTCTTTCTGTCCCTGCACAGTCTTTTTATGTCAATTAGCACATTTTAAAATTAATTCTCCAATAAAAAGACAATCATACTGGATATGCAAACAGGATTCAGCATTTTGCTGCATATGGAAAACTCATCTCAGCAACAAAGACAGACACTCCCTCGGAGTAAAAGGTTGGGGAAAAAATTCCCAAGCAAATGCCCCCCCCAAAAAAAAGCTGGAGTAGCCATCCTGATATTGAGTAAAACTAATTTTCAACCAGAAGTCATCAAAAAAAGACAGAAAAGGACACTTGTTACTCATCAAAGGAAAAAAAAATCTATCATGAGAAACTCTCAATCCTGAACATCTATGCTCCAAATACAAGAGCATTCACATCATAAAAGAAACTCTACTAAAGCTCAGAGCATATATTACACAACACACAATAATACTGGGAGACTTCAACACCCCACTCTCTGTAAGTGAGGTGAAGCTAACAGAAAATATTTCATCCTAAAAGAGAAAATACAGCTTCTTAGCACCTCATGGCACCTTCTCCAAAATTGACTATGTAGTTGATCACAAAGCAGGCCTCAACAGCTACAAGAAGATCAAAATAATTCCATGCATTCTATCAGATCACCATGGACTAAGGCTGGTCTTCAATAAAAACAACAACAACAAAAGCCCACATACACATGGAAGATAAACAATGACTCTATTCAATGACTGCTTGGTCAAGGAAGAAATAAAGAAATCAAACACTTTTTAAAATTTAACAAAAATGAAGGAACAACATACCCAAACTTATGGGATACAATAAAAGCAGTGCTAAGAGGAAAACTTATCTCAAGCTATGTTACAAAATAATTGTGAAAAATAAGCTGCCTGGTATTGGTACAGAGACAGGTAGATAGACCAATGGAATAAAACTGAAGACCCAGAAATGAACTCGCACACCTATGGTCACTTGATCTTTGAAAAAGGAGCTAAAAACATTCAATGGAAAAAGGAGAGCCTCTTCAAGAAATTGTGCTGGTTTAACAGGCAGTCAGCATGCAGAAGAAGGCATATTGGTCCCTTCTTATCTCCTTGTACAAAGCTCACGTCTAAGTGAACCAAAGACTCCCACATAAAACCAGGTACACTGAAACTAATAAAACAGAAAGTGGATAAGAGCTTAGAACACATAGGCATAGGGGAAATTTTTCTGAACAGAACACCAATGGCTTATGCTGTAAGATCAAGAATCAACAAATAAGACCTCATGAAAGTGCAAAGCTTCTGTAAGGCCAAGGACACTCTCAAAAGGACAAAATGACAACCAACAGAATGGGAAAAGATCTTTACCCATCCTACATCTGATAGAGGGCTAGTATCCAATATATAAAAGGAACTCAAGAATCTATACCATAGAGAATCAAAGAATCCTATTAAAAATGTGGATCAGAGCTACATAGAGACTTCTCAACAGAGGAATATAGAATGGCTGAGAAGCACCTAAAGAAATGCTCAACATTCCTAGTCACCAAAAAAATGCAAGTCAAAACAATCCTGAGTCCACTTCATACCAGTCAGAATGGCTAAGATCAAAAACTCAGGTGACAGCTAATGCTGGCAAGGATGTGGAAAAAGGAACACTCTTCCATTGTTGGTGGAGTTGTAAGATGGTACAACCACTCTGGAAATCAGTCTGGTGGTTCTTCAGAAAATTGATCATAGTACTACCTAAAAACCTAGATATTTCACTCCTGGGTATAAACCTCAAAGGTGCTTCAACATATAACAAGGACACATGCTCCACCATGCTTATAGCAGCCTTATTTATAATATCCAGAAGCTGAAAAGAACCCAGATGTCCATCAACAAATTAATGGATACAGAAAGTGTGGTACATTTACACAATGGAGTACTACTCGGCTATTAGAAACAGTGACTTTGTAAAATTTATAGGCAAATGAATGGAAATCGAGAGTATTATCCTGAGTGAGATAACCCAGTCACAAAAGAACACACATGGTATGTACTCACTGATAAGCGTTGACTAGCCCCAGAATGCTCTGAATACCCAATACCCAAGAAACAATTCATAGACATTATGAAGCTCAAAAAGAAGGAAGTCCAAAATGGGCATTCCTCAGTCCTTCTTAGAAAAGAAAACAAAACTCTCATAGGAGGAGATGCAAGGTCAAATAGAGAAACAGGGATTGAAGAAAAGATCACTCAGAAGCCACCTCATTTGGGGATCCACCACATATGCAGTCACCAAATCCAAGCACTATAGCAGATCCCCAAAATTACTTACTGGCAGGAACCAAACAAAGATATCCCCTCAGGGACTATGTTACAGTCATATATGTGCAGCTGAGCATGCTTGTAGATAACTATTGCTCTGAACTTGAGGATCTCAATGAGGTTGTGAAAGAAAAAACCTAAGGAGCTGAAAGGGTTTCAACCTCGTGGGAAGATAACAATATTATCAACCAACCAAACCTTCTAAACTTACCATGGAGTAAAACGATAAACTTTTGTGCACTTTGATCCAGTTAGATATGTAGTTTAAGATAACAGTGTCTGGCATCAATGTGAGAAAAGACTTTTGTTCCAGAGAGGACATGTTTTCCCAATGTAGGGGAATGCCAAGGCAATGGTGTGGAGAGGGGGGATCAGAAGGGAGTGCACCTTTGTGAAGGCAAATGGAGGGGGGAGGGGTGGGAGGAGGACAGGGTAAAGGGATAACATCTCAAATTTAAATACACACACAACAAAAACAACAACAACAACAACAAACCAACTGTGGTGAAAACCCATGTTTGCAAGAATATGGAGAAAGAATGAAAATAGACCCTTTCTTATCTCCTTGTACAAAGCTCAAGTGTAAGTGGATCAAAGATCTCCACATTAAACCAGATACACTGAAAATATTAGATGAGAAAGTAGGAAAAACTTTAGAACATATAGGCACAGGAGAAAATTTTATGAACAAAACAACAATGGCTCAAGCTCTAAGGTCAAAGATTAACAAATGGGACTTAATGAGATTGCAAAGTTTCTGTAAGGCTAAGGACATTGTCAAGAAAACAAAATGGCAGCCAACAGAATGGGAAAAGATCTTTACCAACTCCACATCAGATAGAGGCCTAATATCTAAGGTATACAAAGATCTCAAAAAGCTAGACACCAGAGAATCAAATAACCCTATTAAAAAATGGGGTACAGAGCTAAACAAAACGTTCTCAGTTGAGGAATATCGAATGGCTGAGAAATATCTGAGGAAGTGCTCGACATCCTTAGCCATCAGGGAAATGCAAATAAAAACAACCCTGAGATTCCACCTCACACCAGTCAGATTGGCCAAGATCCAAAACTCAGATGACAACAGATGCTGGCAAGGTTGCAGAGAAAGAGGAACACTTCTCCACTGTTGGTTTGGTTGCAAACTTATACAACCACTCTGGAAATCAGTGTGGCGATACCTCAGAAAATTGGACATAATACTACCTGAAGACCCAGCTATTCCACTTCTGGGCATATACCCCAGAGACACCTTAGTACACAATAAAGATATATGCACCACAATGTTCATAGCAGTTCTATTTATAATAGCCAGAAGCTGGAAAGAACCCAGATGTCCTTCAGAAGATGAATGGATACAAAAATTGTGGTACATTTACACAATGGAATACTACTCAGCCACCAGAAACAATGACTTGACCAAATTCTTAAGAAAATGGCTGCATCTAGAGAATATCATTCTGAGTGAGATAACCCAGTCACAAAAGAACAGACATAATATGCAGTCACTGATAGTGGGATGCTAACCCCAGAGGCTCGCACTGCCCCAGAAACAACTCACGGACTGTATGAAGTCCAAGAAATAAAGAAAACAAAACAAAACAAAACAAAACAAAAAAATCTTACACAACAAGTAAACTTTGACTATTTCCATGTTACATTTTGTTTTACATGTACTTTTTGCTCATTGTAACTATTAAGTTTTCAATGCATACTGTCAAACCTCTAAAAAAATCAAAAAAAGACTAAAAATATATTCATATAGTTTTATGTAAAAATTATTTTAAAATCTGAAAAAAAGTACTGACAAAAATGTATTGTATAATTTTACGCAAAAAAATGCTTAAAATCTGTACATTTATCTTTGTTTTGTAAAATAAAGTTGTTTAAAAAAAAGAAATATCCTCTGTGAAAAAAACTATTCTATCAATTTAAATATTTCTCCTCAGACAAGTTTCCAGAACAAAGGCCAAGGTAAGTTATATTTTCTGTTAAAACACTGAACAATTGGCCCCTGTAACCAATTTTAAAATAGTTCCCTTCTGAAATGTATTGAGCTATGGCTCCATTTTCTGCACTGCTCTAATCACAATTTTCTTCTAGGCTCCTACTAGACTGTTCCTTTAAGTTCTAATTACATTTAAACACCTTTTCAATTCTGAAGTTACAAACTATTCCACATTCCTAAAAATAATAAAAACAATCAACTAATAAGCCAATCAATCAATAGGAATCCATATGGTCTGGTTCTTCAAAGCAACACTCTCTGATACAAGTTATATATTAGTAACTACTTTTCTTTATTTGTGATAATGTGCAATGCCTGAGGCAAACATCCCTATGAAGTATATCTGTGTACAGATGTGGTTGCTCAGATAACTGGATAGGAAGTTTCATTGTAAATCAAGAAAGAATAAAAGGCAAAGACCAAGCTTGAGATGCACATAAAAAGATCAGGGCTCCTCATTGGATTTCATTGGATAGGACTCTACATAAAGTTGCCTTCTGGACAGATGAGAACAGCAGGGAGGTATTTGTTTATTTTTTGCCCAAATTGTTCTTCTTCATACATCCTCTATATCAGTGTTCTTAATAGTAATTATACCACAAACTCAAAGTTATGTACTATTGAAATTTTCTCTGTTAAAAAATAGTCTATCAATTTAGACCATTTAGACTATTCATGGATCTAACAAAAAAAAAAAAAAAAAAGAATGTGTTATAAAGGGGTAGGTCTTATTTCCATAAAAAGAGGCAGCAAAAGAAATGAGTCAAACATAAATGGAAACCTTATCCATGCCATTCTGATGCTAAAAGTTTTAAAAGAATAGTGGATCTCTGCTTTGAGGAGTAGGAGAAAATGAAAAAAATCTGTATAATCACATAGTTTTTCCTCATACATGGGTTCAGCATTTACATTCTGTCATACAGGAGGTTAAGTTCCCCCTTTCCATCCACAAAACAAATATGATTACCTTCTCTATTTGTCTTTAATGAAGAATAAAATAAACATATCTATAAAGTTTTTAAACCAAAATTTAAAATGTACAAATGAACAGAAGAGTAGCAACATCCTTAAAAACTGAACTATTTATCTCTAGCTCCTTGACTCATTACTGGGAAAAAATTAAAGCCTGTGGGCATTAGATAATTCCCAGGGAAAAACATATATATAATGCTGTAGTGACAGTGTTACAAAAATTAATTTTATTCAAGGCCATTTCAGAAAAGCTTATGTAAACATGAACATAAATTAGGATGAGCAGCAACAGTTAGATACAAACTTGTGTTAGATTTTCTGTAGGACAATATATGTGGGAGACATCATGATGTATGTAGGGGGATGATATTTTTGTGTTACTGAATATTAAAGTCAAGTTATAAAGCATATTATAAAAAGTGATGCCACAGACCAAAAAAAAAAAAAAAAAAAAAAAAACTTCTGAACACAATGATAAGATCCCAGGACAAATTTTAATGAGGTGTCATTTAGAAAGATATAGCAAAAGGGTTCTTTTTGCCATATTTATTGCTTCTTCATGGGATTTATTTCTAATATCTTTCTCTGTCCTTTTCCCTTCCAAATCCATAACACTAAGTAGAAGAGAAATAAGGCAAAGGGACAAATGGAGTATTGTATTTGTCATACTACTTCCTGCTTCCTAGGGGCATCTAGGTTCCTATAACAATTTTGATCTTCTTTAAAGGATCTGTGCAACCAGAAAGCAGCAATACCAGAATTATCAATAAGGAATAACGAAAGCATTAGGAGCAGCAGCAGCATAAGTAGCAGCAAGAGAAACAGCAGCTGTATCTCCTCTTGGGGCTATAACATTGTACCCCCCCCAAGAGACCACAGAATTCCAAGTGTCATACATTTGTAGAAAATATCTCCTGGTGGGAAAAATCATGCTTCTGGCAGAGAAAAAGATAATTTATAGTCTTCAGCCATGAACAATATAAAGCAACCCCATATCCCAAACCTGGGGTTAGAAAGAAAGTATATAATTACTATAATATTTCTGTGTTCTTGAAGAAAAAAAACTCTAACTACAAAATTTTTTAAGTAGTTTTCTAGAATGGAATAGATATGAATTCACAGTGGGGTACCTAGTTAATACACATCTTACATATTAAATAATTATGTAGTATGTTCACTTAATAGAACAGACTAAAGTGAAAAAAAGTTGGGTAAATCTAGTAGATCTATTAATATATCTTATTGATTGTGTTATGAAAATCAGAAAGCTGGTTATCATCATCAGAGAAGAGATTTCTTTTGAAGCACTGCTTTCATGTTTCTGTTCCTCAGGCTACAGATAAAAGTGTTCAACCTGAGAATCATTACTATGTATATTATAGATATGACAGAGTCCTTTAGAGTAGAGGTATCAGCAGAGGAACCTAAGTAGAGGCCAATAAGTGTACAACAATATAATAGTGACACCACAGACAGGTGAGAACCGTAAGGGAAGAAGAGCTTATGGATGCCAAAAATTGAAATGACAATTTTATCTTGAGGATAAAAGAGATGATGTATGCATAAGATACTATGATGGGTAGAAATTGAAGTATAGCACCGAACTCTCCTTATGATCAACCTTAGCTGCTCATTAATTTGAATGTAAAAGCTGGTCTGATTCAGTAGAGCAAACAGATCACAGAAAAAAAATGGGGGATCACTGTGGTTTCACAGAAAGACAAGATAGTTGAGAGCAAACTGTGCAACATGCCATGTGCTGTGGTCAATACCCAGGACAACATCAGCAGACTCCCACAGAACTTGGGGCTCAGGATGCTGGTATAATAAAGGGGGAGTAGCAGTGATAGGCCATGGCCACAAGTAAGAAATTTTCAGAGGCTGCAAAAATGGACAAGTACACTTGTGTCAGGCATACTTCATAGGAAATAGATGGTACTTGGCTCTGCATGTTCAGCTGCAATTTGGGCATTTTGACAGAGGAAAAGCAGAGGATCAGAGAAGGACAAGTACTTGCTAAGAAACAAGTACACAGGTGTGTGGAGATGGGAGTTCAAACAAATGAAAAAGATGATGAGAAGTTTCTCCAGGACAGTGGTAAAGTACATGGCCAGGAAAAGGGCATAGAGAAGGTGCTGGTGCTAAGGAGAAATTGCCAGGCCCAGGAGGAGGAACTGAAAGATGACAGTCTGGATGTCATGATCTTTCTGTAATATCTGTAAGGATAATAATAGGCTACCTCTAAAAGAAATAAAAATGAACATATATGCAAGATAAATGCCTTACAATAATCTCTTATTCATCACATTATCTCTATTTTAAATAGGTAGGACTTCTATAGCCATAAATAACTTAATTCTTTGGTTTCTGGTTCATGTTTCTTTATTCCATCTTTTATATTCTATTCTTACCCGAGGTACAAAATTTGTTAGCTTTTTTTTTTTACTTGCCAGTTGGTTATTTGGTTTCAATGATGATGAATTTTCTTCAGCTCTATCAGTTTTTTGTATCTCAATGTTCCCTTAGCCTCAGTAAAGACTGTCTTTTTTATATGTCTATACATATGAAAACTTCATGTACTTGAATGGCTTACATAGCAACTTAGGACTCAGGTTGGATTTTTGTCTTATCCTAGAGAACTCTTATTTCTAAGGATGAACGATTTTTTCCTAGAATGTACAACAGACCTTGTAAACACAGACAATTCAAAGTAAAACTCCTACCTTCAGCTTCTTCCTTTTCTTTTCTATCCTCTTTTATTCTTTCATATCATTCAAATTAATCTGTGATCAAATATGAAGTCTGTGTTGTACTTCATTTATTCATTTTCACTATATATACCATATTAGTAAATGGAACTTTATGTTTGAAACTTTTTCATGTTCCTGAACCATACAATGATATGCACAACTTTATACTCATTTATTGTGATATCATTGATATCAGTATGCTAAAAATATGGTTGTATTGTTAGTAAGTGTGGGAATATTTCTATGCTAGTATTATGTAGGATCCATCTCCAATATACATATAACAAGTGCTTGCTTATTTAATTTGTCAAATCAACTTTGTCCTCCTATTAGTCTTATATATATATATATATATATATATATATATATATATATATATTGCAACTGGATTATTATGTACCTTAGTCCACTTTGAGTGAGTCAAATTTCCTGGCATAATGTGATGTCTCCATATATACAACTGAAGGCATTGATGAATACTCTCCAATCTCCCAAGGAAGAAAAGACCCTGGTTTTTTAGTGTATTGGGTTTCAAGCCTGCACTTTTCAGGTCTTCCCTGGATATCAGTCCCCATGCAGTTTTCATATTGTCCAGTTCAGAGTCCATAGAGATGATTTACTAAAAAATACTTTTAATGTGCAAATATTCTCTATCCTATACATTTCTACATTATGCACACTTATATGTGGATATGGTATGGCTGCTCTGGATTTCTGAAATATTCTGACATTAACAAATTCCACTATATATAAATCTGGCAAAGAAAGCACAAAGTTTTACAATAAGACCAGCTTCTTAGGTCTCCCTCTTAAAATTCTTAATTCATCTTTATTAACAAATTTTATATTTTAAAGTTATCTGCCAACATTAAGAGAATGAAAATGTCTTTTGAAATATCTTGTAGAAAATTATCTTTTCATATAAACCGTGAAGATAGCATTTCTGATGTTGTGTGTCATTGGGTATCACAGAGGATAGGTTTATGTGCAAATGCTGCATGAAGTTAAAAGCTTCACAGACCTATGAGATTTCAACTTTCTTGGCCAGAATAAACCTAAGAATCTTCTATTATGGTGTCTCTAATATTTAATACGAGTAAAACTCACTAGGATACTTATTCAAATGTTAATATTATCCTACAATTGCAATATTCCAATTTTAATTTACGCCCAGAGAAAGAGTTACTGTGACAACTTTGCTTGACTCCTGATTATGATGCTCTAGTTGTTGGGAAACAAGATGGGATTATCTAAACTGAGACCATTCTAAATATACAGTTTTTGACCCTAGGAAAGGACAACTAATGCAATTTTGGAAAAAATAAACAAACATAATTTGGAATAAAATTAATATCACAGAATACAAGCATTAAAAAAGGAACAAGATCTAAAGTTAATTTTATTAGTTCCTAATACAAATGCCTTAAAGTCAAAAGAAGTAGATAAAATGACTACACACACACACACACACACACACACACACACACACACACACACCACAAAAAAGAAATCAGTTGAAATGAAAACCAAATATCAAAAGATGTTTAAAAAATTATGTTTTTTAAACTGGTAATTAGCCACTAGTCATGCTAAAAATGAAGAAAGTCTGCATACATTATAAAAATAGGAAATGAAAGAGGAATCACTATACATGCTTTAAAAATTAGAAAGTAAGAAAAGAATTCTCTCAACAACTCCATTCCCACAAATTGATAGTCTAGCTCAAAAAATAATTCACAGTTACTTCAGTGGTTTTAAATAGTTTGGGTTTAGTCTACTGAGATTTAAACAGGACTACACATAAATCTTGTGCATTTTATAAACAGGCAAAGGGTAAGTATACATATGATTTCTCTTCATTACACCATCTTACTAAGAATATTAAGGACTTATCAGTGTTCACCAACTGTTCCTACCTCAGGGCTTTGAAAATTTGGTCCTACATAGGTCCTGGGTAATTGAACGAGATTAGGATTCCTCAGGGATGCAGAGTTTTTTGAGTCCATATATAGAAGGGGACATGTAAGAAGATGTTGACTGAAGAGAATGTTCTGTCCTGTTCTGTTAATGAATAAAGGTGACTGGGATTTGAAGCAGAAATACTAATATACCTTCATTCATCCTAGATAAATTATCAGGAGGTATCTTACTGTCCTCCAAATTCCAGATCTTGCATGTCCATTTTTATGATACCATGACTGGTAGTGTTCAGGTATGATATTTTTATTTGCCGTTTTTATACTTTGCAACACTTCAAAATATTCAAAAATGTGTTAACATCATTATATTGATATTTTGATAATTACGGGGTTTATTAGAATTACTTACTGGGCATTTTCCCATGTCAATGCAATAACAACTCTTTAGTGTAGGGGCAATGCTTCAGTGTTTAAACCTTCTTTTAGTTATGTTGGGAAAACATAAAAGGGACAAGCTACACTGCACAGGAGAAGATGTAATAGGCAAGGAGATTATTACATTAGAAATGATGGAGTCACAAAATTCAATTTAGAGTACAGCATTGCTGCAGACTAAAATGGATAAATGCCATGTGAGGCCATATTTGGCTGTAGTGGTTGATAAAAGTTGGATAAGCAACCAGTGTTTGGATATGTTATAGATACTGTATTCTTAAAAAGATGGCCCTCTAAGGAATGAATTTGGAGCAAACTGTATTTATATATCACAATGCCAGTGTGGATTAAACCTACTGAATAAAATAGTGTTGAGACATGAGACAGGGGTTGGAATTAAATGTTGCTTCTAATGTTTCACTGTTTGTAGAAGTAGAGTGATTTGAAAGGACTTACAAGCAAAGTGCTATGTATAACACAACATGCTCCTTGATACCTTAGGATGTCCCCCTCCATTGTATTCCTTTTAACTGTGATGCCTCTAATGTTATCTGGACATTTATTTTATATATTTATTTGTGTGTGTCGTATGCAGCAGTGTATCTGCTCATGTTTAGGTGTGCCTATTTATGTATAAGTATTAATGCAGGGGTTGAGGTTGGTGTCAGATGTCTTGTTCAACTGCTTTCAATAATATTTTCTGATCCAAACTTTTTACTGAAACCAAAGCTCTCTGTTTAAGCTAGGCTAGGGAGACACCAAGCTCAGAGATCCCCGATCTTCACCCTAAAGAGTTGATGTTACACATGCATATCCATACATGGCTTTTGATACCTGTTCTTGGGATACAAATGGGTACTAATACCTATTTGACAAGCAATTATCCATTTGAACATCTCCTCAGTCCATTCTTAATGATACCTTAATAAAAATGAAAGATGGAGTAACTATTTGTTGAGTACCTTTGTTATAATAAATTGGATACAGTGCTGAAGGGCTGGACCAGTATTTGGGAACACTATATAGACATAGATCTGATTCCCAACACCAACATGGTAGCTCACACCAAATTTTACTCCATTTCCAGGAGATGTATAAGTGTTTCCCTTTGGTCTCCATGTGTACTACCATGCATGCAATCATCCACATCTATAGGCAAAACTTCTACCGGCATTAAATAAAAAAATCTATCTAATAAAGAGCGGATACAAAGATTTGAAAATGTTAGTGCCTATACATGACAAGAGATATTCTCTTGCCTAAAATGCCACCTGCCGAGTCTTTCTTGTCCTACAGTTTAAGCATCCCCTGTTTACCTGAGTGGCCCTTGGGTTGAAGTAGACAAGACTTTTCTTTTGTCCCAGCTTCTGTGACATGTGGCAAAAAATAGGAGATTTTGGGCAAATATATAAATAGAGTCTTCTTTTTGTATAGATTATTCCAAGTCATGTCGAAGTAAAGAATATAAAAATTAAAGAATGTGAAAATAAAGACAACTTCTTTGTAAGTTATCAAATGAAGAAAAAGAGTGGAATTGATCTATGATATCATACAGGAACAAGCACTGACATTTTAAGAAAATGTAATTTTTGTTAAAGTCATTAGAGCAGAATATGACTGGAAACAACCAAACTTTGTTATCAAAGTTCCTTCTCCTGGGTCTGTCCATCCCATCAGAGTATCATCTCCTGTTCTATGCCCTGTTCCTGGCCATGTACCTCACCACAGTCCTGGGAAACCTGCTAATCATTCTCCTTGTTCAACTGGACTCCCATCTCCACACACCCATGTACTTGTTTCTCAGCAATTTGTCCTTCTCTGATCTCTGCTTTTCCTCTGTCACAATGCCCAAGTTGCTGCAGAACATGCAGAGCCAAGTACCATCTATATCCTATTCAGGATGCCTGACACAGCTGTACTTCTTTATGGTTTTTGGAGACATGGAAAGCTTTCTTCTTGTGGCCATGGCCTATGATCGTTATGTGGCCATCTGTTTTCCTTTGCATTACACCAGCATTATGAGCACCAAGTTTTGTGCTTCACTATTGGTACTACTGTGGATGTTGACAACATCTAATGCCATGATGCACACTTTGCTCATGGCTAGACTGTCCTTCTGTGATAAGAATGTGATTCTCCACTTTTTTTGTGACATTTCTGCACTTATGAAGTTGTCCTGCTCAGACATTTATGTTAATGAGTTGATGATATTTATCATGGGAGGGCTCATTATTATTATTCCATTCCTACTCATTGTTATATCCTATGCACGGATCATCTCCTCCATCCTTAAGGTTCCTTCTACTCAAGGCATCCACAAGGTCTTCTCTACCTGTGGTTCCCATCTGTCTGTGGTGTCTCTGTTCTATGGGACAATTATTGGTCTCTACTTATGTCCATCAGATAATAACTCTGCTGATAAGGAGATGGCCATGGCTATGATGTACACAGTGGTGACTCCAATGCTAAATCCCTTCATATACAGCCTGAGGAACAGAGACATGAAAAGAGCCTTAATAAGAGTTATCTACAGTAAGAAAATCTCTCTCTAAAGGCAGTACTTTGGGTAGATAACTAATTGTATGTAATATATGTATTGACATTATATTAGATATTGTCCCTCATCATAGGACCTACAAGGAAGGGCATGCTACATAACTGTTCAATACATGAAAAAAAAGAGATTTGGTCCAGGAGTCAAAGAAAGAAATGTCTTTGATACCTGACTACAATGTTCTCCTTATCTTGCATAAACAATCGTTGAAACGTACAGCGCTTGAGGGACTGTCTAATATGATCCATGTTCCCTTATGTTAATGAAAATTTCAAAATTATTTTTATGATTTCAGTGTTCACAGTACATCAGTTGAAATAGTTTACATAATGGATTTATGATACTGAATCACAAAGAAATCTCTTCACTAAACAGCTTCCTTCTAGTCTTTCCTACAGGTTCTCCCATAATGGTTTTGATGTTTTTTCTTTTAACATTCCCATATTATTTTTACTCATGTTATACTATCTGACTTGTCTTGAACCTTATCAAATTTGTTGTAATCAGTATGTACAATTGTCATTTGTATAATTTTTGTCTTGATTTGTAATTGATTAATAACTAGAGATCACTAAATTCATTTATCGATGATGAGGGAGTAAAGAAACCTAGAAGCTAATGATACCTCATGTATTTCATAGTTTACTTAGTAAAACATCTATTTTTAATGGATAGCTTTTTAACACTCGTATCAATCTAAAAGTGATGGGGAAGTTTCTGTTTCATAGACTGAAGCATATGAGGTTCATTGACTTCCCATCTCACACAAAAGGACCGTTTGTGAATGCATATGAGACCAAAGACTACTTCTAAATTTTTCGTCTGATTTCTGTAGAAATAAACTTTTCCTTATTTTTTTCTACTCTTTGCTTAGCTACAGCATAGAATATCCTTCATTTATTTATTTGGTCAGTTGTTCTTGGTAGGTAATGACACACAAATTCAATTGTTCAGAGTCTGCTCATCACTACTCCCTGTCACATCATCTCAATGTAAAGCAAATCGTGCATCTAAGGGCTTCTCACTGCCTGGGAAACATACTCACTCGATCCTATGAGAAGTCATCAATAGAAATATGCACCTTTGTGGTTCTCTCTATACTTTATTCTGTTTCTTGAAGTATTACGTTGTTTTCCAACTTGTGATCTATGAGTTCACTCCTATGTGTGTGGGCATGGGTGTGTGTGCACACACACACACACATACAGACACACTTTAAAAGTGGATAATCACTGATAGAAATTTGAATTGTGTTGGCTGTTGTTATAGCTAACCTCTGAAATATCTTTGGCACAGTATAACAGAATTATCAGGGACATCACAGAAAATATGTAAATTAAGCCTGTTTCCTCCTCATGTGAAAAATAAAGTCTAAAAGACAGAAATATTCAATGGCAATGACATTATGCTTAATAGCTATAGAATGAAATGAAGAGCTCTGCTGAACAGTACAAAGAAATACCACAGTGCAAAAACGTAGCCTACAATATGTAGGTCTTTAAACATATTTAAAAAAACATTCATCTGACACAAAATAATAAAAGTGTATTAAGACAATATGGTGTGGTAAATATCATATGCAACATAGAAGATGGACTGAGTGAGAGCAGAAGTGGTTTAAAGAGGAGCTAAGGAACAAGAGAGTTTATTTTATTTTTTTATATGTATAAAACTTTAATATTTTTTATACTTGATCATTCATTATGTTTATTTTACATATTTATTCTCAATATCAATGCTTAACATAAATTAAAATAAGATATTTTTCATTATAAAAGTAATATTACAAAACAAATTAATTTATAATATTGTCAGTTTTCTGTTCTTTGTTCACACACAGTTCAATAGATTCATTTTTTATTGTTGTATATATTACAATATCCAGTTACCTCTCAGGCTCAGCTCATCCACAACCCACGTTTAACCACTTATTTTCCTAAGGATTCCAAAACATTCTATAAATAGTTCTTTAAATTTCCTTTAGAAAGTGGCTTTCTGTCTCTTGTCATCATGGTAATGGTTTGAATCTAGGTTGTCCATTTGAACTGCTTTTATGAACTAAATTGCAACAGCCATGAAGGTGGCAGTGCCCAGATCCTGATCTTACTGATCAATTTATGGATTTCTATGATTATAAAACTAAGCTCAGGACATACTGATGGTGAATGAAAAACACATGCCTTGCCTACACTCCTGGCAATTGCCATCCAGCCAAGCATCAGATAGATATAAATAAGGTCCATGCCAATATACCTAGTCTCCAGCTCACTTTCCTGAAAAGCATAGGCACTTAGGGGGACCCAGAAAAAGATTTCTAGTTTAATTAGGCTCAGCAACACCACCAAACCAGACCAGAAAATTCAGAGCAACACTTATCTGACATTAGTTTCATTCAAGAACTTTTTTTCTCATTAAATAATATATGGCAGTCCTTCTTTTATTGCCGCTAAGCATATAGTCTTTTAAACTTTATTTTAAAAAACAAAGATAAAAGAATAAAATTTTAAACATTTTTGCATAAATGTATATAAATATATACATATATAAATGTATATATAAATTTTGTCAGTGCTTAGCTTTTTTCTTATTTTTTTAAAGTTTGATACTCTGAATTAAGGTCTTACTAGTTACAATGAGCAAAAAGTACATACAAAACAGGATGTTACCTGGAATTAGTCAAAGTTTTCTTGGTGTGTAAAGATTGAGCATAATGGGCAGAACAAAGCTTGGCCCATCTACCAACCGGACCAGCAGTTCCTAAAGGTTTAAAGACTTGTGAGTAGGAGATCCAGGCAGCAAGGGAGCAGAGAGTTCTCTGCTGGAGTGCACACAGAAAGCTCGCCCCTGCCCTGCACGATACAGGGACCAGGAACACAACATTAGAACATAGTCATGCTCAATCCTTACCCACCAAGAAAACATAAAACATTGACAAATTCCGGGTTGTACCCAGTATTACATGTAATGTCTGCTCATTGTAAAAAAAAAAAAGCACTAAGGTGAGGGGATTATTGTACAATTCTCTTTGGAGTTTTTTTTTATTTTTATTTTTATTTTTTAACAACTTTCTTTTACAGAACAAAGATCAATGTACAGATTTTAAGCATTTTTTGCATAAAATTATACGATACATTTTTGTCAGTACTTTTTTTTTTAAAGGTTTGATAGTGTGATAAAGATCCTACCAGTAACAATGAGCATAAAGTACATGTAAAAGAAGATGAAACGTAGAAATAGTCAAAGTTTTCTTGGTGTGTAAAGATTTTTTTAGCCTTTCTTATAACTGAAAATTCTATAATAAAGCATTAGAAAATAAAGATTGAGCATAATTTTTTTTTTTGTTTTGTTATTTTCTTGAAATTCACACAGTCTGTGAGTTGTTTCTGGGGAAGTCCGAGCCTCTGGGGTTAGCATCCCACTATCAGTGACTGCATATTATGTCTGTTCTTTTGTGACTGGGTTATCTCACTCAGGATGACATTCTCTAGATGCAGCCATTGTCTTAAGAATTTGGTCAAGTCATTGTTTCTGGTGGCTGAGTAGTATTCCATTGTGTAAATGTACCACAATTTTTGTATCCATTCATCTACTGAAGGACATCTGGGTTCTTTCCAGCTTCTGACTATTATAAATAGACTTGCTATGAACATTGTGGTACATGTATCTTTGTTGTGTATTAAAGTGTCTCTGGAGTATATGACCAGAAGTGGAATAGCTGGGTCTTCAGGTAGTACCATATCCAATTTTCTGAGGTATCCCCAGACTGATTTCCAGAGTGTTGTATTAGTTTATAACCCCACCAACAGTGGAGAAGTGTTCCTCTTTCTCTGCAACCTCACCAGCATCTGCTGTCATCTGAGTTTTGGATCTTGGCCAATGTGACTGGTGTGAGGTGGAATCTCAGGGTTGTTTTTATTTGCATTTCCCTGATGGCTAAGGAGTCTAGCACTACATTAGATGCTTCTCAGCCATTCCATATTCCTCAATTGAGAAAGTTTTGTTTAGCTCTGTACCCCATTTTAAATAGAATTGTTTGATTATCTGGTGTCTAGCTTTTTGAGTTCTTTGTATACCTTGGATATTACGCCTCTATCTGATGTGGAGTTGGTAAAGATCTTTTCCTATTCTGTTGGCTGCCATTTTGTTTTCTTGACAATGTATTTAGCCTTACAGAAACTTTGCAATCTCATTAAGTCCCATTTGTTAATATTTGACCTTAGAGCTTGAGCCATTGGTGTTTTGTTAAGAAATTTTTTTCCTGTGCCTATGTGTTCTAAGGTTTTCCCTACTTTATCCTCTAATATTTTCAGTGTATCTGGTTTAATGTGGAGATCTTTGATCCACTTACACTTGAGCTTTGTACAAGGAGATAAGAAAGGGTCTATTTTCATTCTTCTGCATGCTGAGTGCCAGTTGGACGAGCACCATTTGTTGAATAGGCTGTCCTTTTTCTATTGAATGTTTACGGCTCCTTTGTCAAAAATCAGGTGACCATATATGTGAGGGCTCATTTCTGAATCTTCTATTCTATTCCATTGATCCACATGCCTATTTCTGTACCAGTACCATGCAGTTTTCAACACAATTGCCTTGTAATATAGCTTGAGGTCAGGGATAGTGATTCCTGCAGATGTTTTCTTGTTGTTGAGGATAGATTTCACTATTCTAGGTCTCTTGTTGTTCCATATGAAATTGCACATTGATCTTTCCAACTCAATGAAGAATTGGGTTGGAATTTTGATGGGGATGGCATTGAATCTGTAGATTGCTTTTGGTAGGATGGCCATTTTTTGAATGTTGATCCTTCCAATCCATGAGCATGGGAGATCTTTCCATTTTTGAGATCTTCTTTGATTTCCTTCTTTAGAGGTTTGAAGTTCTTGTCATACAGGTTCTTCACTTGCTCAGTTAGAGTCACACCTATATATTTCATAGATTTGTGACTATTGTGTATGGTACCTTTTCCCTAATTTCTTTCTCCACATGTTTGTCCTTTGAGTAGAGGAAGGCTACTGATATGTTTGAATTAATTTTATATCCAGCCACTTTGCTGAACTTGTTTATCAGCTGTAGGAGTTCTCTGGTGGAATTTGTGGGGCCACTTAAGTACACTATCACGTCATCTGCAAAGAGTGATGTTTTTACTTCTTCCTTTCTAATTTGTATCCCTTTGATTTCCTTTTGTTGTCTAATTGCTCCAGCCAGGACTTTCAATACTATGTTGAATAGGTAGGGGGAGAGTAGGCAGCCTTGTCGAGTCTCTGATTTTAGTGGGATTGCTTCAAGTTTCCCACCGTTAAGTATGATGTTGGCTGTTGGTTTGCTGTATATTGCTTTTATTATGTTTAAATATGGGCCTTGGATTCCTGTTCTTTCCAGGACTTTTAACATGAAGGGGTGTTGGATTTTGTCGAATGCTTTCTCAGCGTCTAGTGAGATGACCATGTGATTTTGGTCTTTAAGTTTGTTTATATGGTGGATTACATTGATGGATTTCCTTATGTTAAACCATCCCTGCATCCCAGGGATGAAGCCTACTTGGTCATGATGAATGATGGTTTTGATGTGTTCTTGGATTCGGTTTGCAAGGATTTTGTTGAGTATTTTTGCATCAATGTTCATAAGTGAGATTGGTCTGAAGTTCTCTTTCCTTGTAGGGTCTTTGTGTGGCTTAGGTATAAGGGTTATTGTAGCCTCAAAAAATGAGTTGGGTAGTATTCCATCTGATTCTATCTTTTAAAATAGTTTGGCGAATATTGGTGTTATATCCCCAATAAATGTCTGATAAAATTCTGCACTGAACCCGTCTGGACCTGGGCCTTTTTTGGTTGGGAGGCTTTTGTTGACTTCTTCTATTTCTTTAGGTGTTATAGGGTTATTTAGATGGTTTACTTGGTCCTGATTAAACTTTGGGATCTTGTATCTGTCTAGGAATTCGTCCATTTCCTCCAGATTTTCCAATTTTGTGGAGTATAAGTTTTTGTGGTAGGATCTGATGATTTCTTGAATTTCCTTAGTTTCAGTTGTTATGTCACCACTTTCCTTTCTGATTTTGTTAATTTGGATACTCTCTCTTTGCCCTTTAGTTAGTCTGGCTAGGGGTTTATCAATCTTGTTGATTTTCTCAAAGAACCAACTCTTTGTTTTGTTCATTTTTTCAATGGTTTTTTTTTGTTTCTATTTAGTCTATTTCTGCCCTAATTTTGATTATTTCTTGCCGTCTACTCTTTTTGAGTATATCTGCTTCCTTTTGTTCTAGGGCTTTTAGCTGTGCTGTCAGGTTGCTGATGTGCTCTCTCCAGTTTCTTCTTGGAAGCACTTAGGGCAATGAGTTTTCCTCTCAATACTGCTTTCATTGCAACCCATAGGTTTGAGTATGTTGTGTTATCATTTTCGTTGAATTCTAGAAAGTCCTTAATTTCTTTCTTTATTTCTTCTTTGACCCTGCTATCCTTTAACAGAGCGTTGTTTAGTTTCCATGTGTATGTGGGCATTTTGTTGTCTTTGTTGTTGTTAAAGACCAGCCGTAGACCATGGTGATCTGAGAGGATGCATGGGAGTATTTCAATCTTCTTATATCGATGAAGGCTCGTTCTGTGTCCAATTATGTGGTCAATTTTCGAGAAGGTGCCATGGGGTGGTGAGAAGAAGGTGTATTCTTTTACTTTAGGATAGTATATTCTGTATATATCTATTAATTCTAGTTGGTTCAAAGTCTCTGCTAGTTTTGCAGTGTCCTTGTTTAGTTTCTGTTTCCCTGATCTGTCCATTGGTGAGAGTGGGGTGTTAAAGTCTCCCACTATTATTGTGTGGGGTGAAATGTATTTTTTGAGCTTTAGTAGAGTTTCTTTTATGAATGTGGGTGATTTTTTATTTGGAGCATATTTGTTAAGAATTGAGAGTTTCTCCTGACAGATTTCCCCGGTAATGAGTAAAAAGTGTCCTTCTTTATCTTTTTTGATAACTTTTGGTTGGAAGTTTACTTTATTCGATATTAGAATAGCCACTCCAGCTTGCTTCTTGGAGCTGTTTGCTTGGAAGTTTTTTTCCCACCCTTTTACTCTGAGATAGTGTCTGTCTCTGTCTCTGAGATGAGTTTCCTGTATGCAGCAAAAGGCTGGATTTTGTTTATGTATCCAGTCTGATAGTCTATGTCTCTTTATTGGGGAGTTGAGACCATTTATGTTAATAGATATCAAGGAATAATTGTTTCTGTTTCCTGCCATTTTTGCTTTTTTGGGTTGAGTTGTGTCTGTGTTTTTTTCTTCTTTTAGTTTTCTTGTTTAGGAGTTTTCTTGTTTTTACTAGGCTGTATTTTCCCTTTTTGTATTGGGTTTTCCACCTATAATTCATTGTAGTGCTGGGTTTGTGGTCAGATATTGTGTGAATTTTGATTTGTCTTGAAATATCTTTGTCTCTCCATCAATGGTGATTGATAGTTTTGCTGGGTATAGCAGCTTGGGCTGGCACTTGTGCTCTCTTAAGGAGTGCATGATGTCTGTCCAGGCTCTTCTAGCTTTCATAGTCTCTGTTGAGAAATCGGGTGTGAGTCTGATTGGTCTGCCTTTATATGTTACCTGACATTTTTCCCTTACTGCTTTTAGTATTCTTTCTTTACTTTGGGCACTTGATGTTTTTACTATTATGTGTCGGGAGGTATGTCTTTTCTGGTCCAACCTATTTGGAGTTCTGAAGGCTTCTTTTATGCTCGTGGTCATCGCATTCTTGAGGGTAGGGAAGTTTTCTTCTATGATTTTGTTGAAGATATTTACTGTGCCTCTTAGTTGATACTCTTCTCCCTCTTCTATTCCTATTATCCTTAGGTTCGGTCTTCTCATTGTGTCTTGTATTTCCTGGACATTTTGGGTTAGGAGCTTTTTGTTTTTTGCATCTTCTCTGGCTGTTTTGTCTATGTTTGCAATGTTGTCTTCTGCCCCCGAGATTCTCTCCTCGATTACTTGTAATCTGTTGGAAATGCTTGCTTCTGTGACTCCTGATTTCTTTTTTTGGTGTTCTGACTCTAGGGTTATCTCTTTTAGCGCTTTCTTTATTGTGTCAATTTCTGTTTTAATTTCCCTCTTCCATTCCTTTATTTCTTTGGTTCTGTTTTCATCTTGGTTTTTGAGTTTTTTGAGTTTTTTTCTTGTTTCTTCTTTAAAAGCTTCTGAATCTTTTTGCTTTTCCTCCCTTTCTTGTTTAAGTAACTCTATCAGCGTCTTGAGGCATGATTTCAGGTCTGTGTCTTCTTTCTCTGGAGTGTTTGGAATTCCGATGTTTGCTACTATCGGAGAGCTGGGTTCTGGTGTTGCTAGATTGTCTTGGTTTCCTTGGGATATACTCTTTCTCTTTTTTCTTGCCATTTTGTTGTCAGTGATATGTTCTTGCCTTTCCCTTGTATCTGGTCTGTGTCCCTGGTACACTTTCCGTGTGCACTCCGCAGAGATCTCTCTACTCCCCGGCAGCCCAGGTTCCGGGTGGCAGCTGGGCCAGGCTCCGCTCTGCGTACTGAAGTTGCGTCCGGGTGGGAACAGACGTTCCTAAGATCTGTTCGTGGTCACAGATGCTCAGCCTCTCCGAGCCACCTTTCCAGCTGGCTGTTGGGCCAGGCTCTGCTCTGTGTCCTGAAGTCGTCTCAGGGTGGGTACAGAAGTTCCTAAGATCTGTTCCCAGTCACTGGATCGGGGAGGACAGGGCAGGTCAGGGCAGGGGGTGCCCTTTCCGTGTGCACTCCGCAGAGATCCCTCTGCTCCCCCGCAGCCTAGGTCTCCCACTCACCAGTTGCTCAGCCTGTTCCGATAATTTTCTAATATGTACACTGACTTGATTATAAGGGTTTGTGTCTTGTTGCATTTTATTATGGTGTTTGGTTTATAAGATGCAGGGATGAAGTATTTGTGCATGGAGGGGTGCAAACTAAGTGAAAGAGGAGAAGGTAGTATGATAGAATAAAGCAAAACCAATAAACATCACATAAATTTTAGTAACTAAGTTGGCCACCTATTAGATTTGTAAAGATGATTCATGAAAAGACATTAGCCAGCTTGAGCATAATAATCATGCCTCTGGCAGGCATTTACCCATCTCTCAAATTATTTCTGCCTTGCTAAAGCTATTAGACTGTATTCTTAAAGTTATCTCTCTAGGGCTATTCCCTTATTTCCCTAATTCCTCATCCTGAAACTCATTAACAAGTACAGTTATCAAAGTATTGAAGTCCAGCAATAAAAAGTTCTCTTTGACACACCTAAATAGCATTCCCAGTTAAAATTAAATCCCTAATCCTTATACAATGTTTCCCCCTTGTACCTATATAAACTACATTTTACTATGAGCCATGTGTGTTTCCTCTCCATCAGCATCAGGCCTTTGCATCCAATACAAGTACCACTTAACCCTTTCCCCATTCTTCCCCCTTCTTTGTTCTCTTCTTTTTCATCTTGTTCTCTTTTTGAGCTTTTCACACTCTCATATAATACAGTACTGGAAGATTTAGCTAGAGCAATTAGATCAGTGGTTCTCAGCCTGTAGATCATAAATCATATGGGGATGTCACATATCAAATGTAATCCATATCAAATATTTACATTATATTCATAACATTATAGAAATAAAGTTATGAATCGAAATGTGATAATTTTGTGGTTGTGAGGTCACCATATTATGAGGAGCTCTATTAAAGTATCATTGCAGTAGGAATGGGGAAAACTAATATTAGAGATTTGAGAAATTGAAATAAATGGGTAGAGTCAGCCAGTTGGATGATAGTAGCTCACATCTTTAAACCCAGCATTCAGGAGGCACTGGCTGATATATCTCTGTGAGTTTAAAGCCAGATTCCTCTGCAAGATGAGTTCCAGTACCACAAAGGCTACATAAAGAAACTCCATATCAACAAAACAGAAGAAAACTAACAATATCAATAACAATGGGAGTTAAAATATCTTAATATAATGATTTCCTTCTATACATGAACGATTTTAAAGACTCTGCCGAAAAAGTTTTAGAATGCACATGAATCTTCAATAAAGTGGCAAGATGCAAAGTAATTATATTTTAAAAAATACCTCGTATCCTTCCTATATCCCAACAACATCCATGCTGAAGAAGAATAGCAATAATAAAAATTCACAACTTCCATCGAAAATAATCCAGTGGAAGAAACTTAAACAGTAAACCTTTTTATACCTCTCCTCCAACACTTGCATTTATAGTATATGCTGATTCTTGACATTATGTACACAAATCTAAATATTTTGAGCTAAATTCCATAAATAAAAAAGTATATAAAGCCTTCATCAGTTTGTGTTCAGTTACAACCCTGTATAATATGGTCCATTTCCAACAATTTATCTAAAATTTCCTGATTTCCTATTTGTTTTTTGCAGCTGAATAGAATTGCATGTATGAACCTCATTTTTCTTGTACATTCATCATCTAAGCTGATTTCCTTTCCAGCTATAGTGAATGAAGATACAATGGACATGGGTAATCAAGTCTGGTGGTTTGAAAGAAAATGGCCTCATAGGCTCACAGGTAGTGTCATTACTAGGAGGTATGCATTTTTGGAGCAGATGTCAGCTTCTGAGAGGAAGTGTGTCACTGTGGATGGGTTTTGAGGTATAAAAAGCTTAAAACAGGACTAGTGGCTCGCAGTCTTTTCTGGTTACTTGAGGATTTAGACATAGAACTCTCAGCTCTATCCTGAGCACCTTGTCTTCGGGCATCCTAATATGTGTCCCACATGACAATAGTGGACTAAACCTCTGAAACTGCAAGCCAGCCCCAATTAAATGCTTTCATTGATAACAGTTGCCACAGTCATGATGTTTCTTCACAGCAATAGAAACACTAAGAAAAAATTATGTCTAAATTAGTATATTGATTACTTTAGGTACATGCCAATGAATGTATGGCTTGGTCCTGGAGAAGATTTTTACATTTGGGTAACTCTTCATACTAGTTTAAATTGTAGCTTCATTAATTTGCAGTCCTACCAACTGAGAATGAACCTTGAACCTAAAAAGTAACCTATATTTGATGTCAGGCATTTTCTGGAATAGTGGGTCATGAAGGGGGAGAGATGAAAATCAGGGAAAGGGCATTAACTAAGTAGGGAAAAAGGTTATGCAGAGAGAGAAGAAGGAGAGATAGTCATACTTAAAATACATATGATATATTATATACACATTTGATATGATATATATTAGTGTGGGGGGAGAATGCTCTTTTCAAAAACTATAGACTTCCTAACAAAATTCTCAATGCCTAAAATAAGAAACCTCCCTTCTAAATGTTAGTCTGCTGTGTCCAAGAGCCTCACAAGAAAGGGATGCTATTTTCCTTACTCATGGTTATCTTAAAATTAAAGGTAAGATTTGTTGCTAAAGATAACAAAGATAACACATATTTAAGACACATGACCACTATTGACCGTGACCACTTTTGTTTCTCATGTCAACCAAAACATAGCAATAAGATGCATCATTCTTTGGAGTAAGTAAAACCAATTAGAAAGTAAAACATGTTTGTGGTATATAACCAGAAGGGGTAGTACAGTATCCAAAGTCCTGGATAAATCCTTAGATCCTACTATTTCCACAGGCAATGTCATTTAATTATCTTTAAGGACTCAACAAATGTAGGTCCAATAAGGATAAAGATTCCCTTGGGTTGAAAGCTTTGCACCTACGGCCTCATGGTCAATAGTGAGCTTATACAACATGGAATTATAAAGTCCTATTTTACCTATAAGAAGATAGTTTGGATAATGGCGGTAATAGGTACAATTAATGTTTTTATAAGGAGGTAAGAGGACAAAATGAGTGAACAGACATGGAAACCTAGACTGAGTTTCTATTGACTTGAGGAACTTTTAAACATACCATCTGCTTGCCATATTCTAGCCCTTTTCACATACTGGCACACATAGGAAGTTGAATAATAAAGTTTAAAGTTTTCAAGTAGTCTGTATATCTTTCCCAAGTTGTTTTGCAATTAGTCAGTCATATAGAATTGACTGTCCTCAGAAGCCTTCCAGGGTATGAGGCTTTATATGGTTTTATCTGCTTAAATACTACTGTTGGATGGGCTGGAGAGATGGAGCAACAGTCAAAGGCTAGGCTCACAACAAAAATTAGAAAAACTTGTGTAATTTTTTTTCTTATGTGAGACACTTTAATTAACAATCAGAATAATGCCTAAAAAGTGGAATGGTTTGGTAGACAAACTCCTTCATTTTTCACCTAACATATTGTGCTCCAGTCAAGCAAAAGAATGTTCAATACCTGAAGGGACATGGATTATGCAGCTTTCTGTATATTTGTCTTCCTTTTGCTACTTATTTCTTTATTTTATCAGTTATTCTCTTTAAATTATGGTTTTCGAAAGGATAGGAAGGAGTGATCAGTGACTATAATAAGTCTAGATTAGATATTCCTGAGGTAAATTGGTTCTAGAAAGGTCCCGGGTAAATACTATATCATTAATGAGTTATAGAGTATAAAGACTCCCCTGGGATGTAGGGCCCATAAGGGCCAGCAATAGCAGCAGGAGAATATGAGTCAGGATGATGCAGATAGGTAATAAGCACAAAAGATGCCAGATTCTGCTCATGCAAATAAAATGAAGGTGAACAGGATCATGAACCAGAAACTGTGACTCAGTCCTGGTGGGCTTTTACAATCAGGAAAATAAGCATGCATCTTGTTGAGAATTCATATGAATCTACAATGTGATGTGGGACACTTTTCCAGGTATGATAACATTCTTTTATTTCTCTGTGTCCAAGACTTTACCACATTGTGCAAATATTTATCTCATGGTCATCATGTAACTAAGTACATATTGACCTGTCTATTACAATTATTTATTGTATTTTTTTCTCTCAATACTCTACCATTTCAACACAAGAGTGTCCCTAAGAGATGTAGTTTATTGATGTAGTTTACTATAATTTCACCTGTGTGATCTTCCCAAAGTCTGTACAATGTCCACCACAATTTGCTGATTCATTTTATGTATAAAAGTACCCAAATTTTTATAATACTGGTATTATTGTATGTGATTGTGCCTAAGAGAGTGACATTAATATCATCAGGTATTTTTGCAAATGTACAATGAAAACTATTCATTCAAACTCTTTGAACCTACTTAATTCACAATAATTTTCAGTTGTGCCAAATCTTAGAGGGAAGCATGTCCCTTGTGATTTTTATGTGCAGCTTCATTTGTGAACTGTGAGCTTACCATGTAAAGAAGACATGAAGTTCTTGGGTCCATAAGAGGTAACAGTTAAAGGTGATATTTCTGTAATCTGATGTTTACACACATGCATAAATAACATGAAGTTTCTATTAATTTACAGGAGAAGCAATAATGGGGCATGGTGATACTTGCTCATCATTCCAATGAAAGTTTTGGATGCATAGAGCATCTTTTTAAATTTTGCATGATATTTTTCTAGATGATAGCCTCTCGTTTGTGCTAATTTCTGGTGCACAATGTGTAAGTGTGCAAACTTTAAATTTAGCTGAATTAAACTCTGTAAATCTGTCAAGGAGCAAGCAGTCAGACTTAGTTGTAGCATTTCTAAGACAATTTCTAAAATCTCTTGATATTTTACCTGTATTGGCTTTGAGACAGGTAATAGATTTATTATCCAGTGTTGTTCATAATCACTGTATGGGGGAAGACAAGAAGTGTACATGTGTCTAGGATACAAACTATATCATAAATAGTGCTAACCCTGGTTGGAGCTACAGAATTACTTTAAACAAGAAAACATAATGAATGTATATGTGACCTTTCCTACCTATAGTTTACAATTGATGCTAAGATAGATAAAATGTTTGATCAAAATATTATGTCCATGTGATATGTTTAGGATGCTAGGGAAACTGACTGAATGTCTCACTTAGTACAGAGATACAGATTAAACTTGGTTGACTATGTAATAAGCAGTATGTTTAGCATATGAAGATGGTCAGATGAAAGAGAAACATGGGGAAGGAAGTAATAGGCAAGAGAAGTAGAAATTGTAAAATATGGAATAGGAAAAGATTTACCCCAGCATTAAATGATCAGAGAAAAGCATGTGAGAACATATGGTGGTATAACATTGGCAAATGTGAGATAAGGAAACAGCATTTATGTCACTGTAATGAGCTTTGTCCTTACTCTCAGAGCAACAATAATAATCTGAAAAAATCAATCAGAAACAATGTGTAGGACTTCATCTGTTAGAATACAACAATGTAATTGAAGCATATTGAAGAAGAGATGTGTCAGGAGACATGAAGGCATGGACGTGAGCTGAGCCTGCTTCTGTATTCCAGTAAGATATGATGTGGTTTTCATAGATCAATATAAGCTCACATAAAGATTGATAGAGTCAGAGAAGATTGGAAGAGAGTCTCTGAATAACACATACAGCAGTTCTATGTAAGAAAAAAAATGAATGGATAGAAATCCGCATAGCTTTGACTCAAAACTCAGTTTTTTATTATACTACAGCAGACTGGAAAGGCGGGAGACTAAGGAACACTTTATAGACAATAAAGTGAACACATGAATTTCACTTGGGGATTTTGAGCTTCTGATGACTGTCACAGATGCAATGGAAAAAACATACTTAGTTAACAGTGGAACAGAAATCTGTATGTTATAGAAAAATGGGTGTCTGAGTTTAAAATATTAATTCAATGCACTGGAGTGTGGAACTGTCCCCAAATTTATGTAAAATACGGTGAGAAAGGTCATATAAATTCTTTAAGAACAATAATATACAAAGTAACATAGAACAAATTACAAATAAACAAACTAGATGCCCAGAATGGGCAGGAATAGGGTAGAAAACCATTCATCCATTTTGTTTCTTGGGAGAAATAGCAGATATCTGTCAATGAAAGAATGGGAGATAGAAACCAGTTAAAGACAAGTTGAAAAAAAACAAATAATGTTTGTAAGGATTACAGCTACTTGAAACTTGAGATTATAATCACAATAATGATTGTCATATTAGTTGATTTAGAATATATAACTTAGATATATGTTTGATTTGTTTTGAATTTTAAGGGACATTATTTTGTCATTGTGATACTAGAGAAGAAGAATGATAATGAACAACCAAACAGTCATCATCCAGTTTTTACTTCTGGGCCTGCCCATTCCCCCAGATTACCAGCATCTGCTCTATATCCTGTTCCTGGTCATGTACCTAACCACTGTCCTGGGAAACCTCATCATCATCATCCTCATTCTTTTAGATACTCATCTTCACACACCCATGTACTTGTTTCTCAGCAACTTGTCCCTCACTGATCTTTCCTTCTCCTCTGTCACAATGCCCAAAATGCTGCAGAACATGCAGAGCCAGGACACATCAATAACCTATGTGTGTTGTCTGACACAAATGTACTTTTTAATGGTTTTTGGAGATATGGAGAGCTTTCTACTTGTGGTCATGGCCTATGATCGCTATGTGGCCATCTGCTTCCCTCTGCATTACACCAGCATCATGAGTCCCAAGTTCTGTGTGTGTCTGGTGCTGCTGTCCTGGGTGTTTACCATGCTGTATTCTATGTTGCATACTCTACTCTTGGCTAGATTATCATTCTGTAAGGACAATGTAATCCACAACTTTTTCTGTGACATATCCGCCCTGCTCAAGTTGGCATGTTCTGATATCTATATAAATGAACTTATGATATTTATTTTGGGAGGGCTTGTCATTGTCATCCCATTCTTACTCATTGTTGTGTCCTATGTACAAATTGTCTTCTCCATTCTAAAGATTTCACCTACTAGGGTTATCCACAAGATCTTCTCCACTTGTGGCTCCCATTTATCTGTGGTGTCACTGTTTTATGGAACAATTATTGGTCTGTACTTATGTCCATCAGCTAATAACTCTACTGTGAAAGAGACTGTTATGGCCCTGATGTACACAGCAGTGACTCCCATGCTGAATCCCTTCATTTACAGCCTGAGAAACAGAGACATGAAAGAGGCCCTGATCAGAGTCCTTTGCAAGAAGAAAATCTCTTTATAATGATAACACAAGGAATTTTTTCCTACAAATTTATTTTAAAAAACAGAGATATATGTAGAGACTATTAAAATCATTTTAGCATAAATATATATGAATATATTATTGTCAGTACTTGATTTTTTAAAGGTTTGATAGTATGCATTGAATTATTACTATTTATCAAGATCTTAAAGTATATGTAAAAATGTAATATGGAAATAGTCAAAGTTTTCTTGGTGTGTAAAGATTAAACATAATGATTTATAGGCATTTATGTGAATCTGTGAGACCTCACATATGAAACAGGATATTCAAGTAAGTAATTTCACCACTACTCAGGGATGTCTGTAAGCAGAAGTGTACATGTATATTACATCTTTATTCTCTGTGAAATAAAATACAGATTCACCAAAATATAAAAGCAGAATGAGTTATTTACTGGCCCTTCCATGTTCTTATGGTTGTTTATTGTGAGAAAGCATACTTTGCTTTTTTTTATATTTACCTTTTTACTGTTTATTATTATTATTATTTCCATTTATTCACTTATTTATTGTTTTTAATGTACTTATTTTAAAACTTTAAAGCTCTCCCCTACCTCTTGACCCTTCACAGAGTCTCACCCTTTCTCCTCTGAGCAGATTAGGGCCATCTGATTATCCTAGCACCCTGGCATATCACCTCTCTCCATGGTTAGAAAATCTTCTCCTGCTGAGGCCTGATGGGGAAGGGTTTCCACAGATAGTCTATAGTTCTAGGGATAGCCCCTGCTCCACATGCTTGGTGACCCACATGGAGACTCATCTTCACACTTAATCCATAGGTGCCAGAGTTCATGTTGCACCTTTTGTATAATTTTGGTTGGTGATTATTCCTTGGTAGCTCCCAATGGTCCAGGTTAGTTTACTCTTGGTCTTCCTGTGGAGTCCCTATCTTATAAAGGACTCTTGTTCCTTTCCCTAACTCTTCCATAGGATTTCCTGAGAGCCATCCAATATTTGGCTGTTGGTCTCTTTATCTGTTTTAGTCAGCTTCTGGATCAAACCTCTGAGAGCAGTTATTATAGGCTCCTGTCTGGATGTCCCACATAGGAACTGGCATCCTTTGAGATAGTCAAAGCTTCATGCTGTGGAGTGCAAATCTCTGATTACACGTAGAAGTATGGACAAGAAGTCAGGGAAATAAATTTTAACAGACAGTAGGTTTATTTAATTGATATTGCAGCCAGAACTCTGATTATTTGATCCTAGTCTTAGGTAAGAACACATAAGCTTCTGTGTCTAGGTTCAATTTTGGAACCAATATTTGGGGTAGGTGACATGTTGGGAATATCTTAAGGAAGTAGGATCTTGACCAGTGTTTTTAGCCTTCCTATTCCTGTAACATTAATATAATTCATCATGCTGTGCTAATCCCTAACCATGACATCATTTTGTTATTATTTCATAACTGAGGTTTTGCTGCTGTTATAAATTATAATGTACAATGTACAAAATATCTAAACATGCAGAATATGTAATATCTGACCCCCAAAAGGATTATGACACACAGGGTAAGAATCACTGGCCTAAATTGCTATTTTTAAACAAAAATATTTCTCAAATACTTTCTACAAATGTACATTGGTCATGACCTTACTTGTTCTTTTTCATTGATAAAAGAGCTTATTAGAAATATACATGAAAGCATGTTATCTTCAGATTTATATAAAAATTGGGCTTAGTGTTACCAATGAAGCACCTCTAGCTGGACAAATTTCTATCATTCAATGACACACTAAGCACTTGGGGAACTGCACAAAGATAGAATCATGTATTTTAAAAGTACACAGGCTTGTATTTCCAGTATTATAAACTGGAATGATGTCCCATGCCTAGAGGTATCCTTTGCTCAGTCACAAAGAGTCAATTTATAATCAAGTACATTTCTCAAGTAAGAGTGTTGTGCCATGACTGTAATCCCCCACCTGAGAGTCTTATATATTATAACTGCCATGGTTTAGAGGACAGCCTATGCTACATAGTTGTGTGTAGGCCAGCTGAGTGTATTGGTTTGAGTGCACTGTGAGACAAATTAAATGACGTATGTGTGTATAATACCTGTGTGTTATGTGTATTCTAATATTATTACCATGGTATTATGAATATTTCACACATTAAATATATGTTATTGCTTAGAGGATGAAGCTATTACTAAGTTTGTCTTTCTCAATATAACTACATAGAGAAGTCTAGGTCAGGTATAGCTTTGGCTTCTATGAATCCTATTCCTGTATGATAGTCCATAGAATAATTTCTTAGGTAACTGGAGATTTGGTTTCCTACTGCTATCCAGGAACTCAGCATCTCTGCTTCCCTATAGCAGAAGCTTTCATTATGCATTTTGTAGGATCACTAGTGTTTGTTGTGATCCTTATGTTCTAGAGTGTCACAAGAGTTTCACATGGATTCACAGTGCACTAGCTATTAAAAGTGTCCCAATTGTGGTCATAAAGATGGTTCACTGTTTAACAACACTGGATGTTTCCATACACAGAACACACGTGGCCTGCAATAATCTTTATTCATTCTAATTCCAGGGAACCTGACACCTTCCTCTGGGTTCTGTATTTAGTAGTCATACATATAGTACACAGAATTTTATACTTAATTTTTAACAAATTCCCAGAATTCCGTAAGGAGGAGTGATTTGCACAATATACATTTAGGCAATACTTTACCTGTAAATTCTCACTTCTTTGAATTCTGATTATACTGTGAGCTGGTCTACAAAACATTTACCCCAAATTTTCTTTGTATTTACATTTTGTAAGTAACATTATTTGCCAGATAATAAACAGCAATATTTTTCTTTCTCTATATATAGTATTCTTTTGAAGATGCCCAAACAAAACTACCTTCTGCTCAAACTACTTATGTGTGTTCTTTCAAAAATTAAAAACTCTTCCTTGAATCAATTAGATACCTACACCTAATCTGTCCTCATATTCCCTCATGTGCTGTGGGATCTGACTTCTAAGGAGTTATTTGGGAGTAACCTATACAAAAGGTAAGGGGATCTGATTTTTCCCTATGGAAACAAAATCCTCATTATGATCCAGAAATTGGGAATACCTCAGAAATGTCACTGATGTTAAAGGACACCTGTCGTGCGTCTAATGTCTCGCCAGCAAGAACGACACATGGCAACAGGATTCTTCTGCGAACAACCTTTATTGTACAGTACTCTTGAGCAGGGGACCCAGAGGAAGAAAATGCACTGCTTATATATGCCCAGGAGACTCGTGTCGCTACCTGATTTGTGCGCCCTCCAGTATCTCATTAGCATGCCCCGAGAGCGGGCTGTGACATGCATGGTACATGCGCACTATGTCCCTTGGGCTGGACAACAGCTCTGTTTGCTGAATCATCGGCAGGAAGCCGGTGCCATCTTTGGGTGTGGCACAAACTGCTACCAACAGACACCCTAGGCTTGAATTCTTCTGGAGTATGAGATGCATGAATTTATTTCAGGAATGAATGAGAAGGGAGAGTATTAATGTTGTTAGGAGTAAGTGAATACTTTAACTTTGTTTATTTTTTTATTTTCAGATATTGATGCTGTTCTAACCAACAATATGCTGAGGGCTTAGTGGTAGTCTAAGAAGACTACAGTGAAACTGAAAAAAAAAATCACAGTTACCTAGTGTTTTATTTTTTTTTTCTATTGTAGTTCTACTTTGGGACACATGATACTTGTACTTCTTAGTGGATATTCTAATATAATTATGAAATACTCACTGAACTTCCCTACCAATTATAGAAAAATGCATTGTCTTAAGTTTTTATATATATATATATATATATATATATATATATATATATATATATATACATATATATATATATATAATTAAAATATAATGAACACAATATGTGATATAGTAAAAAATAGCTACTATTGCTGTGTCAAAGCACTGATTAAAAGCAGCTTTGGGAGGACAGCTAACACTTCACGATAGACATCACTTACCAGTTAACTACTGAAAAATGTCATGGCCCAACGCAAAGAAAGGCAGGAACCTGGAAGCAAGAACTGAAGCAGAAGCTAAGTAGGATTTCTGCCTCCTGTCCTGAGCCTTAAATCTATCTTCGTCTGACAAATAGCTCAAGGGTGGGACCACCTTGAAGATATGGGCCCTACAAATTCCATCATTAAGACAATATACCTTAGATTTTCCTAAACACTAGACCAATCTGACGGAGGTATTTCATCAACTAAGATCCCTCTTCACACTAACTTCTTCCATTAGTCATTTCTCTATTTGCTTTAAATTAGAACCCAGGAAACTTATGTAAATGTCTACTTGGAACATAGAGATGTATAGAAATTACAGTCCTTCAAGGTCATGACAGAGGAGCATGGCTGCAGGAGAAAAGGACAACCAAACCAGAAGCAAAGAACTGCTGGCTCTCATGTTAGGCTGTAAACTTGAAGCGTTGAGAGTCCACTGCAAATGGCACCTGGCTTCTGTTACCCTAAATAATAGCCAATTCCTCCAGAAAATCCAAGCCATTTAAACCACACAAAAGGTGTCACAAAGAGGATATCATGCATTCCTATACCCATAATTAGCCAGGCATCCCACTTAAACCATCACAATGAAACTCCACCTCCTATGCACAATCCTGCAAAAAATCAAAAATTAAAGAAAACTTTGAACTCATTAATTTGATTCACTCACAGTTCTTCTGGCAGATATCAGTTCTTAAATGATACTTAACTTTAGTAGTTCCTCCTTTTTTTTTTGCAATACATATGAAATTTTAGATAGGTTAAGTAAGTGGTAAAGAACTTAGAGTCCCTCATTCAGACAGAGACGTAGTTTCACAGGTTCATATCTGCTTGTACTAACTTCTATTTTGTTTTTGTCATTCTATATTTTAATTAATTTCAAGTTTGCAAATTATGTGAAATGACAGTGAATCTTGTATTTGCCCTGTGGTGTTAATTACATATACAAAATCATGATTGACCACATCAAGAAATATTTGGAGAACAGAAAAACATATTGTCAATAAATTCTCCAGGAAAATCACTAAATATGAAAGAAGACATAGACAGCCACTGTGGAAAAATCTTTTCAAATTCAAACAGTGAGGAATTGAAGATTTTTTTCTAATGCTCCTCAGGAGGAAAGTCCTACAAGTAAGAGAAGTTTTAGTTAGCCATCAAATGAGTAATATAATCCCCTGATTTAATAAATTTGTAAATATCAGTACAGTGTTGTGATACATTTTGATATTAGAATATGGGACAAGCTTTTTAAACAACACTTTAATTAAATTATATATGAATAATACATATATACTTATGTATATGTGGATATACATACACATATACATATATGTATCCATGAAAAAGAGACCCCAAATTAATTCTAGAACATTACCTGCTATATTCCTTACCTTTCTTTCCATGGTCCATAAGTCTTCTATGGTAATTTTGATATGAAATTATTTTTAAAAGATAACGTAGGAACAATTATTTGATTTAAAAATCCATGAAACATACTACATGATTAAAACATGTGCAAGAAACATTCGCAATCCTTGTGCAAAAACATTTAATTTCATTTGAGAGATAAACTTGACAAATGCTTACAAATTGGTATAAATATTAACTTGTACAGGATCATATGACACATATGTTAAGAATAATAAAGAGGCTAAAACATACCTGTTTGAACAGGTAACACCATTCAAAATCAGATACATTATTAATTGAAGTAATTCTTTGTGTAAAATTAAGAGAAGATAATATAAAGCTAATTATATCTGATGTAGGGTGAATCTTTTCTTTGAGACTGTTTGTCTAAAGATGACATTTTCTGTTTCACTTAGGAGGGCACAACTGAACAACTTCAACATATAACTTTCCACAAAATAAACTTCTGAATGAAGAAGGTTCTGGTCATTCTATTTCAGTTTCCTTCTACCTCCCAATTAACCAAGCAGAAGTAATTACTACAAGAAACAACTGCAGTATTATATTTAACCATATTATTTGTTACAAGTTGTTTCACTAAGTATATACATTTATATTATACATTACATATTCTTATCTATTTTAATAAATGTTATTAAATTATGTTATTGGTTAAACACCAATGTGTCTAATTCATGAAATTCTGTTATCTTTAGAAAATGTCATTTTTATTAGATATTTGCTGTATTTACATTTCAAATGTTATATATACCCTTTCCCCCCAATCGTATACCTCTTCCCTTCTTGTTTTAATGAAGGTGCTCCCTCTCCCAACAACCTTGTCCTACTCAGCACCTTGGCATTCCCCTACACTGGGAAAACAAACCTTCACTGGACCAAAGGCCTCTTTTCCCACTGATGCCAGACAATGCTATCCTCTACTACATATGCAACTAGAGCCATGGGTCTCTTCATGCATACCCACTGGTTGGTGTTTTAGTCTCTGGGAGTTATTGAGGGTTTGGTTGGTTGATAATGTCGTTCTTCTCATGGCATTTGCACATCCTTTCAACTCCTACAATCATTTCTCTAGATCCTTCATTGGGGTCCCTGTGTTCAGTCTGATGGTTAGCTGCAAGCATCCTCAACTGTATCAACATGACTCTGGCACAGTTCCTCAGGAGGCATCCATATTTTTCTCCTGATAGCACTTTTGGCATCAGCAATAGTACTTGGGTTTGGTGGCTGCTTATGGGATGGATCCCGAGGTGAGGAATTCTCTAAAAGAATTTTTTTTTCAATCGCTGCTCCTCTATTTGTCCTTCTGTTTCCCCCAATAAGTGTTTTTGTTCTCCCTTCTAAAAAGGACTTAGGCATCCAAATTCTGACCTTTCTTCATTTTGAGCTTCATGTGGTATATGGATTGTATCTTGTGTATTCTGAGATTTTAGGCTAGTATCCACTTATCAATGGTTGCATACTATGTGTGTTCTTTTGGGACTGGGTTACCTCACTCAGGACAATAACTTCTAGTTGTATCCATTTGCCTAGAGAATTCATGAAACATTGTTTTAATAGCTGAGTAGTACTCTATTATGTTAATGTACCACAATTTCTGTATCCATTCCTCTGTTGACAGGTATCTAGGTTCTTTCCAGCTTCTGGCTAGTGTTAATAAGGCTCCTGTGAGCATGGTGGAACATGTATTTTTTAAATATATGTTGGAGCATGTTTTGGGTGTGTGCCCAGTAGTGGTATAGCTGGGTCCTCAGGTAGTACTATGATTAATTTTCTGAGGAATCACAAGACTGATTTCCAGAGTTGTCTTACCAGCTTTCAATTCCACCAAAAATGGAGGACTATTTCTTTTTCTCTGCATCTCCACCAGTATCTGCTGTCACCTAGGTTTTTGGTCTTAGCTCTTCTGACTGGTGTGAGGTAGAATCTCAGGGTTATTTTGATCTGCATTTCCCTGATGCATTTTCAGTATTCTCCTCTACCTCTGTTAATCAAGGGCCTACACTCAACTAACAGACCCACTAGAATCACTTTATTAATTTTATCTTTTAGACTACAATAAAATTGACATTCTGAGTAGTGCTCAATAAATGAAAGTTGGGATTTATCTGAGCAAATGCTTTCAGATTCTCATACAAAATTCCAAATAGCTAAGAACTAACTCTTTAGTAGTACAATAAAATAAGACTCAGTCCTATTAATTACAGCAACCCTTTAAAAATACATTTTATTTCTATTTCTGTGAGAAAGTACTCTAGAAAATTATTTGTATTAGGAATAATGCAAATTGAAGGCTCAGGGCATCATGTGGCACTTCTGGTGTCAGGTTGCAGCTAGTGATGTTGTTACCTAGTTGGGAAGCAGAGAAAGATGAAGGTTCATATTCAATGAGGTTCTTCTTTTTATACATTGAAACTATGCCTATGGAGTAGCACAGCCCTTTTGTAATGTCAGTTTGCTCACATCAGTTATATGAGCATAGACAGAAACTAATGACATTGAATATTCCCTTTGATTTGTGCCCAGAATCATTGACATAGATAGTTCTAAATAAAATTCATTAATGATCAGTATTAATCCTCACATTCAAAGTGAGCCACCTTTGCATATGGAAAGTTGTTTGAAAGAGGAAGTAACAATATCTCAGAAGTTTTCTGTGTACTGTACAAGCCCACAGTATTAAAGATTATATGTACCTTACTAATATTGTTACCATTTGTATCTTTTTGATCTTTCTTTCTGAAACCAAACTACTGAATTTGAATTTCCATTTATCATAGACATAATTCTGAGTTTTTCGCTCTTTTTTAGATTTTTTAATAAAATAATCATTTCACTAATTTAAAGTTCAAAAGATAACCCCTTCCCATTTACCCCACAACACCTCCCCTCACATCACTTCCCTTTGCTCCTATGAGCAATTTCTCTATCTGCTCACTCACTCCAACCTCACCACTCTATTATTTTCTATGCTGGGCATCAGGACCAAGGGCCTCTCCTCCCATTGATGTAAGATAAGACCATCCTCTGCTATATATGAATCTGAATCCATGGTTGCTTCCACGTATACACTTTGATTGGTGGTCCTTGGGAGCTTTGAGTGATCCAGGTAGTTGATACTGCTCTTTCTATAGGGTTGCAATTCTATTCAGATCCTTCAGTTCTTATCCTAGTTTCTCTATTGGGGTCCCTTAGTCAGTCTGATGGCTGGCTGTATGTGCAACTGAATTGATCAGATGCTGGTTGAACATCTGAGGGGACAGATATATCTCGCTCCTGTAAGCAAGTGCTTCTGGGATCAGCAGGAATGTCAGAATTTGGTTCCTGAAGATGGAATGGATCTTTAGGTAGATCAGTCTCTGGATGGCTTTTGATTCATTGTCTGTTCCACATTTTTATCCCTGTCTTCTCTTGAACATGGTCATTTTCATGGGTTAAAAATTTTGAGATTGGTAGGTGGGCCCATCTCTCAACTGGGATGCTGTATCAAGGAGTTAAATACCAACAACCCAAATAACCCAATTTAAAAATGGGGTATATAAAAAAAGAGGCAATTCTCAGCAGAGGACTCGTGAGTGTCTGAGAAGCACTTAAAGCAATATTCAATGTCCTTATACATTAAGGAAAAGCAAATCAAAACAACTATGAGGTTCCATCATACCTCCATCACCAAGCAAAGGTTAAAAAACTCAAGATATAAAACATGCAGAAGAGAATGTGGAGCAAGGGAAGTATTTATTCATTGTTAGGAGTTTAAACTTGTAATACCACTGTACAAGTCAACATAGAAGTTTTCTCAGAAACCTAAGGATAGTTATATCTCAAGACCGAGCTATACCACTCCTGGGCATATATGCAAAAATTGCTCCAACATTCCTCAAAGATACTTGCTTAAATACATTCATAGCAGCTTTATTTGTAATAGACAGAAACTGAAATAAATCTACGTGCCCCTGAACAGAAGAATAGATAAAACAAACAAACAAAATATAAAAACAAACAGAAAATATGTACATCTACACAATGAAATAATATTCAGCTATTAAATACAAAGATATCATGAAGTATGCATACAAATGGATAAAACATGAGAATATTATCCTGAGTGGGATAACCCAGTCCCAAAAAGACATGCATGGTATGGGCTCACTTATAACTGGATAGATTAACTATACCATGTTACACTTCACAGACACAAGGAAGTTAAACAATAAGGAAAGCTCAAGCTTTGATCTCCCTTAGAAGGGGTAATAAGATAGTCATAACAGGCAGATGGACCCTCACTTTATTTCACATTGTTCAAGAGGAACAAATTGATTCTGAAAGCATTAAAAAGTAAATTACATTCAAATTCATAATTGCTAATAGATAAATAATGCTTAAAGACATAATGTTTTTCTTAATCTTATAGTTAAGTTTTTTAGTGAGGAATTTAGTAGAAAGATATTTGAATAAAGAGAAAAAATCTATATACTCACAATCACCATTGACTGATTGAAATACTGAAACCCATAATGAACACAAACATTTTTCATAAACTTGTCAGATTTTAACTTAAAATCTAAAAACTCTCTGGTTTTCTGCAAATTGTTTTTGTTTCTACATATGGTATGTGTATGAAAATTTTTAAATAGTTAAATGTTCATTCAGTCTGAAGAAAATAATTTTCCAAGCATGTTCAATTACTTTTCAAATTTTGAATAACTAAAAATGAGTTGATATAGTTGGTATTGTTTTTCAAAATATCTTTATTGTTTGATGTGTGTGGTGATAACCATTGGCTGCTGTTCCTCCTGACTCTTTGAATCTCAAAGTTTTTAAATGCTTTCTACATAAAAACTCATCTCCCTCTACATATTCATTGAAAGATCTATCATATGTTTTGGGCAGAGTAATACTCTCATAATATATGTTTCAATATTCTAAGTTTATGAGCAGGGTAAAGAAACCACCAACAGAGTAGCTATCACTCTGTTGATCTATCATCCATCTGTCTCTAATTGGTCTTAAAAATCTTGCAGTGAATATAGACCTGTACCAGGAATATTCTTATTTTCTGTAACTGGAAACTCTTGTAAAGGAAGGAATGGGAGAGAATCTCTAAACCTTGCTGTGCCAAGGCCCTGTGGAACTCACACATGGGAGAAAAAGAAATAAGAGACATTTCTTCTTAATTAGTGATGTTTTGGTTGTGTCTACTAACCTGTGAATATGTGCAATATGCATTCCTTACTATGAGAGCCTACACTTTAATTAGGGATTTTTGTATAAAAATAAAATATGTTATTTTACTTCTTTTTCTTTTGTTGTGAGAAGCTATTCCATTCAGTATAGCAATTTTGTTATTCGCCCATGTTATAAAAGATACTTCCTTTTTCAATTAAAAACTAATATTCATTACATGGATATAATCTATTTGATTTATTTAACATGTTGTTGTTTTCTTTCTCCTATCCATCTTATTTTAGGTCAAACTCTTGCTGCGTATCATTTCTCTCTATAGTCTCTTTGCACAGCTATTACTTCATGAGTGCTAATAGCATAGGTGTGGACCACTATTCTTAACTTACTTATAATTATGATGAATAAGAACAGAACATAAACAAAAATGTACATGCATTTGCATCCAGAGATTGCATGAATATGTCTTATCATTTTCTAGAATACTCAAATAGAAATGAAGTTGGCAGGCCCTACTGGATCTCTAGCTGTATTTAAGAGCTTTTTCTATTCCACATGCCACCAGCTATCACAGACATTGGGAGACAGAATTTCAGTGTGAGTTTCAGTTATGATTTTTTGTTCTTATTGGATATTCTCTGTATTTACATTACAAATGTTACTCCCTTTTCACCTACTCACATCCAACCTTCCCCTCCAATTATTTCCAAAAAAGTGCTCCCTCTCCCAAACACCCTCAGCACCTTGGTATTCCCCTACACTGGGAAACTCACCCTCACTGGACCAAAGGCCTCTCTTCCCATTGATTCCAACAATACTATCCTCTGTTACAAATGAAATTGGAGCCATGTTTCTCTTCGTGTGTTCACTGGTTGGTGTTTAAGGCCCTGGGAGTTCTTGACAGTATGGTTGGTTAATAATGTTAGTCATCCCATGGGGTTGCAGACCCTTTCTGCTTCTACAGTTCTTTCTCTAGCTCCTGCATTGGGTACCCCATGATCAGTCTGCAAGCATCTTTAGCTGTTTCTGTATGACTCTGGCAGATCCTCCAAGGAGGCATCCATATCTGACTCCTGCCAGTAAGAACTTATTTGCATCAGCAATAGTGCTTGAGTTTGGTGGCTGCATATGGAATGAATCACCAGGTGAGGCAGTCTCTGAATGTCTGAATGATCTTTTCTTCAATCCCTGCTCCTCTATGTGTCTCTGTATTTCCTTTTGTGAATGCTTTGTTCTACCTTCGAAGGCCTGAGGCATCTAAATTCTGATCTTTTTTTTTTTTTTTTTTTTTTTTTTTTTGAGCTTCATAAGGTCTGAGAATTGTTTCTTGGTTAATCAGATTTTTGGGCTAGTATCCACTTATCAGTGAGGGTATGCCATGTGTATGCTTTTGTGACTATTACCTCAGTCAGTATGATTGCTTCTATTCCATCCATTTGCCTAAAAATTTCACAGAGTTATTATTTCTATTACCCTAGTATTACTCCATTGTGTAAATGTACCACAATTTTTGTATCTATTCCTCTTTTAATGACATCTGTGTTCTTTCCAGCTTCCAACTATTATAAATAAGGCTGCTAGGAACATGGTGGAGCATGTGTCTCTTTTATATATTGGAACAACATTTGGGAATATGCCCAGGAGTGGAATAGCTGGGTATTCAGAAAATACTCTGTCCAATTTTCTACGGAACCTCCAGAATGATTTCAAGAGTGGTTGTACCAGCTTGCAATACCAACGATGGAGGAATGTTTCTCTTTGTCTATATCCTAGCCAGCTTCTTCTGCTACCTGAGTTTTTGCTCTTAGCCATTCTCACAGCTGTAAAGTGAAATCTAATGGTCGTTTTTCATTTTTATTTCCCTGATGACTAAGAATGTTGAACATTTCTTTAGGTGTTTCTCAGCCAATTAGTATTCCTCAGCTAAAAATCCTTTGTTTAGCTCTGTACTCCATTTTTAATTGGATTATTTGGTTCTCTGGAGCCTAATTTCTTGAGTCTAATTTCATATTAACCCTCTATCAGATGTACAATTAGAAAAGATCCTTTCCCAGTCTGTTGGTTGCCGTTTTGTCTGCTTGACAGTGTCCTATGTCTTACAGAAACTTTGCAATTTCATGAGGTCTCATTTGTCCATTCTTGATTTTAGAGCACAAGCCACTGCTGTTCTGTACAGAAAATTTACCCCTGTGCCCATGAGCTCTCCCCCAATTATTTTCTATTAGTTTCAGAATACCAGGCTTTATGTGGATGTTTTTGATCCACTTGGACTTGAGGTTTGTAAAAGAGAGAGGAATGGATTAATTTGCATTCTTTTGCATGGTGACTGCCAGGTGAACCAGCTCTGTTTTTAAAGAGACTGTTTTTTGTTTCCATTGAATATTTATTATCTCTTTGTCAAAGATCAAGTGACCATAGAGATGTGGGTTCATTTATGGGTCTTCAGTTTTGTTCAATTCATCTACCTACCTGTCTCTGTACCAATATCATGGATTTTTGTACGTAATACAGTTTGAGCAGGGATGGTGGTTCTCCAGGAAGTCCTTTTATTGTTGAGAATAGTTTTTGATTTCTTGTTTGTTTATTTTTTTAATAACAAATAAATTTCTAAATTACTCTTTCTAACTCTAGGAAGAATTGAGTTAGAAGTTTGATGGGTTTTTCATTGAATCTGTAGATTGCTTTTGCTAAAATGGCTCTTTTTACTATGTTGATTTTTTTCAATCCGTGAGCATGAGAAATCGTTACATCTTCTGAGTCTTCAATTTCTTTCTTAAAGTTCTTGTCATACAGATTTTCATTTGCATGGTTAGGGTCACACCAAGGTATTTTAAACTGTTTGTGACTATAGTGAAGTGTGTTATTTTCCTAATTGTGTTTTCAAGCTTTTTATCCTTTGAGTACAGGAAGGTTACAGATTTATTCGCCTTATTTTTATATCCAGTTGAAGTTGTTTATCAGCTGTAGTTCTCTGGTGGAATTTTGGGTGTCACTTAAGTACACTATCATATCATCTACAAATAGTGATATTTTGACTTCTTCCTTTCCACATTTTATCCCTTTGACTTTTTTTTTTTTTTTTTTTTTTTTTTTTTTTTTTTTTTTTTTTTTTGCTGTCTGATTGTTTTGGCTAGTATTTCCAGTACTATATTGAATAGGTAGGGAGAGGGTAGGCCTTGTCTAGTTCCCGATTTTACTGGGATCGCTTAATATTTAGTATGGTATTCACTACTGGTTTGCTGTATATTGCTTTTACTATGTTTAATTATGAACCTTGAATTCCTGATATTCTCAAGACTTTTAACTTGAAGGGGTGTGGAATTTTGTAAAAAAAAAATTTAGCACCTAAAGAGATGATCATGTGGTTTTTGTTTTTTGAATTTGTTTGTTTCTATAGTGGATTATTTTGAATGATTTCCATACATTGAATCATCCTTGCATCCCTGAATTTAAGCCTACTTGATCATGGTGAATGATCATTTTGGTGTGTTCTTTGGTTTGCAAGTATTTCTTTATGTATTTTTGAATCAGCATTTATGAGAGAAATTGGTTTAAAGTTTTATTTATAGTGCCTTTGTGTAGTTTAGTGATTAGCATAATTGTGGCTTTGAAGAATGAGTTGGGTAGTGTTCCCTCAGTTTTTATTTTGTGAAATAATTTGACAAGTATTTAGACAGTATTTCTTTAGAAGCAACACTATTATGTGAGGAGAGATATGCTCTGAGCATGCAGGAGAATATTTTCTGTAAATCTTAAAGAAAATCTGTCCTCTTTATTGTAATGACAAATGTTAGGTTTATACATTTCTTCTTAATTTTGGTTAATATAAATGCATGTATGTATACATACATTTAGCTATTTTGAGGTGGAAGAAGCTATAAGCAGTAATATTTCACATAATTAAGATATGTGTTTTTATGTTTGTGTATAAATGTGCATGTGTATACTTTAGTAAAAATACTAAATAATATGTTTGTATTTGACTGTTGCATGTTACATTAGATACCATGGAAATCTTTCTCTTAAGTATCATGTTTCACAAACATCGCAAGTTTTAAACTTTGGAATTACTTAAATATAGTATTTTTGAATTAAGATTTATACTTAAGTCACATTGTCTCATTAATCTTAGATAGGAAGAGGCAGAGCCAGTATCTTCATCTTTCAAACAAAACATTAACTTAACAGTGTCCAGTGAAGAGTTACATCCCTAAGTTCACACACTCACTCACGCACACACACACACACACACACGCACACACACACACACACACAGAGAGAGAGAGAGAGAGAGAGAGACAGAGACAGAGACAAAGAGAGACAGAGAGAGAGACAAACAGAGGTAATATTCAGTTTATTATAAATAATTGGACAGGCACAAATCTGTGAAAGATTCTAGCAACAGATATAAGAAAAAGGAGAGAGCAACAAAAAGTAATTGGAGCACACTGTGGATGTATGTGAATTTGTCAAAGGACAAACTCCACATGGAGTAATGAAAGAAGAAAATTTATGCCTCCAAGATTATTGTTTCTTACAAAAATTTTGATAAGATCAGAATGCTTGATAGGAAGTTAAATTTCTAATTATTTGTTTAAATTATTGTGATGAATAATCATTTGTTTGGTTACTTGTATTAGATATGCCCTGTACATTTACTAAAACAGCCATTGTAGTGACCTGATGTGACTTCCTAGTATACAAAGAAGAACAATAGAAAATAAATTTTATTGAGTCAAAGATCATTTGTATATAATTTTTAGAAAGATTATTAAATATAATTAATTAAAATACAAAAGTTTAATATTTTTGGTATAAATATAGAAATAAAGAAAAGTATTTACTAATTAACAAAATTAAGGGAAAAATTTATATACACATGGCTTTTAAAAATACTATATATACAAGGAAAATAAATATATTTACCATTTTATATATATATATATACGTATATATATATTCATAGGATGAATATATATATTCATTCTAAGCATTGTTCAATCAAAAAATAATCAGGCTATGTCTATCTGGACCACTGAGAAGCTTGTATCTAGTGATTTTTTTTCACACATGCTTTGTTGAATTCCATCTTCCACTGGATTGACCTCTGCCTGAGTGATGGAAGGGAGGAGTGCTCCTCTGCTCTGGGGAAGAAGAACTGGGTATCTCTTCAAGCAATTCTAATGACAATGTAAATCACACTAACAAAGATGCTTATTCTCTTTCTGGAAAAAAGAAAAAGTTTCAGATCAAATGTATCATCCCACTGAATTTCTTGTCGGCCAAAGATGATGTAGATCTAATCAGCAAAAACACAACCTGTAATTACAAGGCCATTTTCCTGTTGTGGCCCACTGGAAAACTTTTGGCCACCTTTCTGTAAGACCTACAGTTTGGACCTGTATTTACAAAACAACAGCTATATAAATTGTTGGAACTTAATGCATTCTAGTTCACAGGTTCAACCAATTAACCAGAATGTTTGCAAAATTAGAATAGATTTTAGTCTGATTGTATACTTGGTACCAACCCAAATTTCCCCTGCTATGATGACCCTAGTTTGTCTATATTTTTGACAACATACATTTTAGATGTAAGAATAAGTATATTCCTTAGTTTTTGATCTGTGATGTTCAGCAGGACTCCACAAGAAACTTGGGACATACTGGAGATACATTGCCTCCTAAGAAGGATATGGACAAAGTAAAGGCTTACCATATCCTCCACATTCCTTTCTCTATCAGGTCTGGCATTAACAAGATTTTCAAAGTACATAAATTCATTTCTCTTCAATAATGCTACATAATATAAATAAATTTGAACAATACCTTCAATACTACTGAGTTAATTTCTGTTAAAAAAAAGAATATTTAATTCAATTGCTAAAAGAGTTACTGGTAGAATGCTAAGATAATTGAATGTCTGCCTATCAGAACATAACTGGTGACTAATGGTCAACTTATAAGGATAAATGGCAAAAGATCCACAAATCACACACACACACACACACACACACACATACAACAAGCCATTTTCTATATGCTTTAGCTCATTGGCCGGGAACTTCTTAGCCTTCCCCAGCTATTATGCCCTTCTTTTCACTCTCAGCTCAACAACTCTGAATCTGCTCTCAACTTTGTTTACACACTACTAGCTCAGCATACTAAATCTATCCTCAGCTTAATTGTGTTTCTAATGTCCTTCTTCCTACACCAGGCAGTTGGGGAAGCAGCAGATGGCTAATCTGACTTAGAAATCAAATATCTTGTGACTTTTTCTCCCTCTGTAAAATGGCAAATTTCTTTCTCCTCTCCTATGTCTGTTAGCCTTCCTGTGGTAAAACTGTAAGTTCTGGCTAGTCCAAAGAGGTCATTGGACATTAGCATCTTTATTGATAAATAAAGAACCAATTAGTTAATATGATCTTATATATATGGGGGTTGAGGGGCACAGACATAATTTACCCTTCAGACAAAAATGGTTGTTGGCAGAGTATACAGTGGGTGAGATGAGCAGTTAATGTTAAATATGAATATACCAGTCTTTGGGCAACAATAAGTTCATAATTCCACAGAAAGTCACAGAGAATATTAACATGAATATTCAGCTTGAGTTATGGATGTTAGAAACATGGCAAAGAAGAAAAAAAATTCTGTGAATAAAAGAACTTTGCAGCATTGATAATTAATTTCAGAAAGAGGAAACAATGTAACCATTAGAATATAGATGGAAAAACAATACCTGACATAGGGTTGTGAGCAGGGGGTAGAGGAATAGTGCACTGGGTAATGATTGCTGTTTATATAAGAAAACCATTGTGCAACAAGATAATGTTGATGACTTTAAGTCACCAAATGTATCAAATATCAATGAATTGTAACTCATTCAAAATTGAATTTATAGTTATAAAATGTTACCATTTGTTGAGGGCCGAAGGCTGTGCCCTTACAAGATGGTGCTGGTTTCAGGTGCCATGAGTCAGCTAAAGTGTGGTAAATAACCACTGGGCACACGTGCAAAGAGTGGTGTGAGCCAAGTCACCACCCATCCTGGGGCGTCATGATCAGACCACTGGCGGGCAGCCAATCACACAGGGACACGCACCCTTGGGGGGTATAAATTAGGGTTTCTTTTCCGGTGTCTTCCTCTTCAACATACAATAAAGTTTGTTCGCAGAAGAATCCTGTTGTTGCATGCCTTTTCCTGCCAGCGGGAAGTGGGGCGCGCGACAAGTGGTGCCGAAACCCAGGATCGAACAAGTGGTGCCAAAAATCCCGGGAGTGCCAAGGGGACCCTTCAGTTCGCTGAAGTGGATTCAGAACTGTGAAAAGGTAAATGGTAAGCTCTGAGAGACCGGTCTCTCTTTGGAATTTACGGGGTGCTAAAAGAGCGTGCCAAAAACTTAGGCATGTCTCTTCTTGGATTTTCTCTGGAAGTAGAAGGGTTAATGCTTGCATTTGTGGTAACTGTTGTAATGTTACTGTTGTGGAAGTTAGCTAGACAGAAAGTTATCACGCAGCACCAAGAGGGCGGGTCAGAAATGGGACATAATGAAGAAGGGAGTGCACAAGAAAAAATTAAAAGAGGTAGTCTCCGAGAGACATGTTCAAAACAAGTCAGAAATGGAGGGATAGCAGAAAAAATTAAAAGAGGTAGTCTCCGAGAGACATGTTCAAAACAAGTCAGAAACGGAGAGATGGTGGAAAAACCGCTGAGAAAAGAAGGGAGCGCATCAGAAAAAACTATATGTAGTAGTCCCGGAAAGACATGTTCAAAACAAGTCAGAAACGAAGATATGGCGGAAAAACCTCTGAGAGAAGAGAGGATCTTGTCAGGGGAAACAGAGTACAAGTTTCCCGGAGAGGATACTTTGTATCCACTAAAAGAGCAAAAAGCTTTAGAGCTGGCAGAAGAAAAATTAGAGGATGAATTGTTTGAATCTGTGGAGGAAGATTTAGAGGAAGAGGCAGCAGAATGTGAGGCAGAGCAGTTTCAGCCCAGACGGAGGACGCCTGTAGCACAACCGGAAGCTCTTAAAGCAGCCGCCGCCTCTGTTCCTCCGCCTTATGTATCAAATATCAATGAATTGTAACTCATTCAAAATTGAATTTATAGTTATAAAATGTTACCATTTGTTGAGGGCTGAAGGCTGTGCCCTTACAAGATGGTGCTGGTTTCAGGTGCCATGAATCAGCTAAAGTGTGGTAAATAACCAGTGGGCACATGTGCAAAGAGTGGTGTGAGCCAAGTCACCACCCATCCTGGGGCATCAAGATCAGACCACTAGTGGGCAGCCAATCACACAGCAACACACCATCCTTGGGGGGTATAAATTAGGGTGCCTTTTCCTGCCCAGTGTCTTCCTCTTCAACATACAATAAAGGTTGTTCACAGAAGAATCCTGTTGTTGCACGCCTTTTCTTGCCGGTGGGAAGTGGGGCGCGTGACAGTTTCATTCATAATGGGAACTGAAAATAACATATATACTTCTCAATAAAATAATGTATAAAAAATTGTGATGTATTTATACAATAGTATATCACTCAACTATTGAATATGACATTGTGAATGTTACAGGCAAAATAGGTGTAAATAGAAAATTAAAACATCCCAAGTGAGGTATCCGAGATCCAGAAAGACAAATATGGTATGCATTTATTTATACATGTATATTATCTCTTAAGTTAATCATAATTGAGCTGCAATCCACAAATTCTAAGAGGTTATGTAAAGAGGATAATTACACTGGGGCGGCATGGATCTCCATGGGAAGGGGAATTAGAATATATTCTGAGAATGTACTTGGGACAGATGTAGATAGAAGTGAAAGGGATCTGTTTGGAGGATAGAAGTAGAAGGAGAGAGTACAAAAAAAGACAGCTTGAATTGAGCTGAAATATTTGGGGATTGGTAGGAATCTAGTACACTGGGAACATCCAGGAATCTATTAGGGTGATCCAAGTGAGAACTCCTAATAATGGAGGGTCAGAGCCTGAACTGGCCATTTTTTATGGCCAGAAAAGCTTCCCAGTGGTGGGTCGGTGTTACATTTTTTTTTGAGTTGTTAGTTGAGGTGGTCCTGTACAGATAACTAAACAACCCAGACTAATGCTAGGACAGAGGTTAGCTCTCTAACATGTGAAAGTTGGGCCCCATTGTCAAAAAACTGACATATCTTTTTGAATATAAAGAAACCAAGTTGGTGAGGGATTAGAGTCTTCACTCCTACATTTTAATATATTTTATGCAGGAAGTAGCTCTGCAGGCTTTGGAAAGAGAAATGTTGACATCAACCCAAGAACAAAATATTTCAACCTATAATCTGTCATAGCTATAGGATGTACTGAAGCAATAATGGTATAGAATCTGTGGGAGTGACTAACCAATGTGTAGGAAAACTTGAGGCCCAGTCCACAAACAGAACCACATGTCATATACTGCCTGAATGGTCAGGAACTAGGGACTGGATAGCTCAGAAATATAGGGTAGAAGCAAACATGAAAAGAAAAATAAAATAAGTCCTAATTGTATTCTATTTCAGGATTAGTGTCATGTACAGTCATCATCCAATAGGTTTTATCTGCAGTATATTATAGTGATTTCAAAGACACATAGCCAGAGATTATACAGAGAGTATATGTGTAGATTAGAGGTCTCCATTGGGTTCCTTCCCCTAGAGACCAGAGAACCCCACAGAAGAGGAAGGAGAAAGATTTTACAAGTCAAAGAAGAGGGAGAAAACCAGAAGATTCTAACCTACAATATCAACTAAGCAAAACTCACATGACTTAAATGGCATTCACTGGGTTGCTTCTGTACCAGGTTCTCTGGGTACAGATTAGGGCTTTTAGCTTGGAGTTTTATGGAACTCCAACAATTGGTTTATCTCTGACTCTTCAGTCTGCTCTTAAGACTCTTTTTCTCCAATTTGAGTTGCCTTGTCCAGTTTAATATGAGGGCTTTTGTCTTTTATTGTTGGATGCTATTTGACAAGTTTGGCTGTTGGCTCTTGAAGGCCTGTTCTTTAATGAATTGGAAATAGAGCACTAATGGATCTGAAGGAGAAGAGATATGGAGGGAGCTAGAAAAAGAGAAGCGAGAGGAAACTATGGATGAGGTAAATTATATGTGAGACTATTACTTGCTCAATTTAAAAATAGAATGGCTGTTATATAATGCTTTTCAAGAACCACATCTCGAAAGGCAGATAAAGGCATCACTGACTTACGCAGTCCTTTTACCTTACTAAATGACTTGGTAAAAGTTCTCTTTTATAAATGAAAATATTATGGAATATATGTCATTGCAGCAATGCATTTTGCAAGTTTAATATCAATATAATTACTCAATAAATTTAAGTTTAAAACCTCCAATGTAAGTATTATGAGATTTGTTTCTTGCAAAGGACTCTGATCAGGGCCTCTTTCATATCTCTGTTTCTCAAGCTGTAGATGAAGGGGTTCAGCATGGGAGTCACTACTGTGTACATTAGGGCCATGACAGTTTCCCCCACTGTAGAGTTATTAGCTGAAGGACATATGTAGATACCAATAATTGTACCATAGAACAGTGAAACAACAGATAAATGGGAGCCACAGGTGGAAAAGACCTTGTGTATACTCTGAATAGATGAAACCTTTAGGATAGAAGAGATAATTTGTACATAAGACACAACAATGAGTAGGAATGGGATGATAATATCGAGCCCTCCCAAGATAAATATCAATAGTTCATTAATATAAATATCAGAGCATGCCAACTTAAGAAGGGCAGATATGTCACAGAAAAAATGGGGGATAACATTGTTCTCACAGAATGACAACCTAGCCAAGAGGAGGGTGTGCAACATAGAATAGAGCATGGTAAATAGCCAGGAGACCACCACCAGACAAACACAGAGCTTGGGACTCATGATGCTGGTGTAATGCAGAGGGAAGCAGATGGCCACGTAGCGGTCATAGGCCATGACCACAAGAAGAAAGTTTTCCATGTTTGAAAAAGTCATTACAAAGTACATTTGTGTCAGACAGCCCATGTAGGTAATGGATTTGTCCTGGCTCTGCATGTTCTGCAGCATTTTGGGCATTGTGACAGAGGAAAAACAGAGGTCAGTGAAGGACAAGTTGCTGAGAAACAAGTACATGGGTGTGTGGAGATGCGAGTCCAGTATTATGAGGATAATGATGATGAGGTTTCCCAGGATGGTAGTGAGGTACATGGCCAGGAACAAGACATAGAACAGGTAATGGTGCTCTTGGGGGATAGGCAGGCCCAGGAGTAGGAAGTGGGAGAGGACAGTTTGGTTATTCATTATTCTGATTCTCCAGTATTCTAATGAGAAAATAACAGGGTCACTGAAAATTCAAAATGAAGATAAATATATATCCAGAAAGTATATTGTACAACAATTGCTTTTACATTCATCATAGTAATTATAACCTCAAAAAGTCCAAATATCTGTAATCATTACAATCATTAATTTTCTTTCTCAACTTCTCTTTAATAGGACTCAATAATCTTGCTTTTCCTAGGCATTTCTATGCTGTTTATTCTGAGATAAAAAAATAAATTAATGTTTCTCCTGCTACCTGCTCATCCTGGGTGGCTGGTTTTTGCTCATTTGCAATTTATTCTATTTTATTTTGTATATTTATGTTCTTGAAGAATTTGCCAAACCTTTATCATCATAACTACATAATACACGTAGACATAGACATATACATTTACATTTACATATATATATCCAAAAAAACTCACATACTCCTACATATTAAATTACCCAAATGATTCTGTTATATAAAGATTTTTTTTCACTGTAAACTAATCTTTGTTCTGTAACTTTATTACAGGCATCAGAAGTTAAAAAGCCCCAAGCAGAATTTTTGCTCTCCTAAATCATTCCTCATTCTTCTACATTTTCAGTCTTCCACAGTACAGTGAAAGAAATTCAAGTTTTAATCTATCTGTAAATTTATATCCATTATTTTTACATTGTACATGTCATACATTATCTAAATTCTCTATTTAATTCTCCTCATATTTTATCCATTTTTCTCTGTGAGATTTTATCCATGTATCAGGACCACTTCTTCTCTTTACTGGAATACAGATGCAGACTTGCTACTCGTTCATGTTCTCATGTCTTCTGACCCTTCTCTTCTCATTCAACATGCTTCTTTTACAGTTTTCTGTTCTTATAATGGAGTTCCATAATATTTTTCTCAGATTTATTTTAAGATTACCACTATTTCGCTGAAGCTAAGTACAAAATTCCTCCAAGGGACACAAATCTACTTTGTTATCTCACTTGACACTTGGACTTCTCTCTTTACCAATGCTGGGGTTAGGACTCTTTACTTTCTTCATTTTAGAGTAGTTTCTTTTCTTGCCTATCACTTCTCTGTTTCCCCTTCATCTGGTTCATCCTCACTTATAAGTATGGATATTACTTATCACATACTAAGCTAAAGTTACTATGTCTTCACATATTAAGTGATAACTTCAGATGTGCTTTATAGCATCATATTCATATCCAAGCACTTAATACTTGATCGCTGCTTTGACCTATATTCTCATCAGTTGAAAGATATATACAGGAAAGGTCACATATTTATTCATTCTCTTTGGGAGTTCAAAATCATTCTGATTTTCTAACTAAGGCCAATAACTTTTATGATGCATGAATCTGGCTGATAAATATTTTTTACCTGCTGCTCAAAATGATGCAGATTTCTTTATAATCAAAGGTAGACAAATGCCCATTTAAATAGAATTAATTAAACAGCACTAAACTTTAAACTCTACACTGTTCATTAGAAATCTGATATTTTATTTCTGCAGTATTGTTTAATTGTTTGTATCACTCCACAGTTATACTGATGATTCCAAATCATATCTATATGTTTTCATACTTATTGATGTTGGTATAAAAAATCAGACAAGATGAAAAAATTATAAATCATAAAAAGGAGCAGCAGTTACCTTTTAAACATTATTTGAGTTATTCCTCAGATGACTATGTTGTATCTGATTGTTAATTTATTCATCACAGGGGTGAATCCATGATACTGATTTTGGATCATACTAGGTGTTATGTAGATATTCTCTTAATGACATTGAAATCTGTAGACTCTTTGTAAGTAACTACACTACACCACATAGTGACCTTCATGCATTCAGATGAAGGAATTAGGGAAAAATGTCAACTCAGTGTAGAAAAATGTTGCATTTTCTGCCTTAGGTATAAGTTTAAAATATTACTCTTCTAAGTGTCTCCAATCTTCTAGATAATTGTTGAAATATTCTCCTTTCAGTCTCTAACTCTGGGAACTCTGTATTTTAGTCACATGCATGGAAAGGAACATACACCATCATCATCATCATCCTAGATATCACTGGCTATTAAATCTATTATAGGCCTTAAAGCTGACAAAATAGAAGAAATATTAAGAGATCTAAACATTGTTCTCAAAAATGCTACAACCTAGTTTGACCGCTTTAAACTTCACAGACAGTTTTAAAATTCAGCTGATTTCAGAATTTTGCACACTTAGACTTTGTGAATATGTATTACAGAAGATAAGTCATGTAGGAAAAAAATCACAGATCATTTACACAGATGCTCTTCTTTTGTATCTCATACTGGCTCAAACATTCCTACCTTTGTATCCTGAGTACTGTGATGACAAAAATGTGCTACCATACCTTTTTTAAGTCTTCTCATTTAAATTAACAATACCTTTATGTTATATGCCTTATGTGCTACAATCAGAACCAAGAGAAATTAACGTCAATAGTTATCACTGATTATTCAATGGGCTTTCTGCCTTTTCTATATGTTAAATTTGTAGTTCTTTGATTATCTGGAGTATATCTTCTTGAGTTCTTTGTATACATTAGATAATATACTTTAACCAGATGTAGGATTGGTAAAGATCTTTTCCCATTCTGTTGGTTGTCATTTTCTCCTATTGACAGTGTCCTTTGCCTTACAGAAGCTTTGCAATTTTATGAAGTTCCATTTGTCAATTGTTGATCTTTAAAAAAAAGCCATTGAGGTTCTATTCAAGAAAATTTCACCTGTGCCCCAGACTGGAAGGGGGTGTGGGAGGGGCAGTAGTAACCTCATAGAAGCAGGGGGAGTGGGATTGGATAGGGGGTTTCAGGGGGGGGGAATTTGGTAAGAAGGTAACTTTTGAAATGTAAATAAAATATCCAATAAAACAAAAAAAAAGAAAACAACAACAACAAAAAAAAAACAAATTGTAGTTCTTAAATAAACATAGAAGGAACAGACTGAGGAAAGGACCTACGTGGGAAAGGAGACAGGGAGGGAAAGTGGAAACATGATCAGGTGTCAGGGGAGGAACAGGGCTGCAGTCCTGAGAGCCAGCAGAAAGAGTGGAAATAGGCAACTTTGGGAGGCAAGAGGTAGAAAGACCCTTTAGAATACACCAAAGACCTGGGAGGTAATAAACTCACAGGACTCAAAGGAAAAGAACTTGGATGAAGTGGTCTAAAGTTGGGGAAGGACTTGTAGCACCTACCTCCAATGGAGGAGCAGGACATCATATGGACGAATAGGTTGCCATTCCACAGTCAAAAGCTCTGGCCAAGAATTGTTCCTGTCTAAGGGAACTGCATGGAGAAAATGTAGAACAGCACAAAAGAAAGAAAATGTAGAAACAGTCCTAAATTGAAAGCCAGCTCAAGGGGCAGCCCAGGACTTTGACAATGTTACTGATGCTGTGGTGTGCTTGCAGACATGAGCCTAGCATGGCTGACCTCTGAGAGGCCCAACAAGAGGCTGAAAGAGTCAGATGCAGATACTATAACCTAAGCAATATACAGAAGCCTGGGACCCCTATAGTTGAATTGGAGAAAAGCTTGAAGAAGCTGGAGAGGAGGGCAGTTCCATGGGAAGGCCAGCAGTCTTGACTGACCTAGGCCATGAGATTTCTCCAATACTGAGCAACAATCTAGGCAGAATACATCAGCTGATATGAGGCCCCTGACATATATAGAGTAAAAGGCTGCCTGATATGGCTTCAGTGAGAAAAGATAACCTAATCCTTGAGATACTTGAGGCCCAAGGGAGTGGGGAGGCCTAGTGAGGTGGGGGTGATGTGAGGATATCCTCGTGGAATCAGAGGTATGGGATGGCGAGCATTTAGTAGACAGACAAGAATGGGGATGAATTCTGGAATGTAAAAAGGGGTTAAAGAATGAAAAGAAAAAGAGAAAAAAAATTAAAAGTTGTACTTCCAAAATTAAATTATGCATAAAAATCACAAGGGATATGTTTCTAGTATTTGGTATAACTATATATCTACTTTGTACTGTGTTTAATTGAGTAACTTTCATTGTAGATTACATTATAATGACATCTAGATATTATTATTGTCATCATTAATGATCGGTACTTAGGAGCAATTAGATAGACTAGCAGTGATTCAGTGATTTCTGATCTTGTTCACATAAAATTAATTATAATTGTGAATAGGACTCTATTACAGACTTTGTTCATATCCCAGAAGTGAAAGGATAGTAAACAAACCCTAAGCAATAAAGAACTAAAATCTCTCTTCTAGATATATTTTATTTGTAAATGTTATATTGAGAAAAATATCCCATAGTAATTAATAATAATAAACAGAACAATATAAACCAGGTTACATGATGACCATGAAACAAATACTAACAAGGTATGACTAAGAAAAGAAGAAATGCATCATACCTGAAAAACCTATCTTTTATAAAACAGAAATTCTAATTGACTTCGAGACACCTGCTTATTTTCATGAATTTATCCAGCTCTGCTGATGCTAAGTCCAAGTTTCTGCTTCATGATATTAATCACCTTGATTTTATTAGCAGACAAAGGAGTCATATACTCTTCACTCATCACCTATGTGCATCAGATATACTCAGATCCCACTGCTGCCATCCCTGGGCCTTAGGTGCTCAGAATCCCAAGAGGGGTCCAAACCCTGTATAACTCATTAAAGGCATAATAATTACTCAGGAGCTTTCTAGTACCAATTTGTCTCAGAGAACTTTAGTGAAGACCAATTATAGTCACTAATCACTTAGAAGAATGTAGAATTAACAGGGAAAAAAAACCAAAAACTAATAAATAGCAGCAACAAGAAAGCCAAAAAGGATGAAAAAGCACACTTGTTCCATGTTCAGGTCATGAACAGGGCTTGCCTTGACTGAAACCCAGTTTGTTAGTGAGAAAAATCAAAGTACAGTGGCTGTCAAGCACCTGAAAGTACCGGGAATTATTCTGAGTATTATTGACTCAAAGTGTCTCAATGAACAAAAGATTTGATAAACAGTCATGAGTAGTATTTGTATTTTTGGTTGTGAGCCTAGCCATTAAGTGCTGAGAGATCTCTCAGACCAATTCAATAGTAGTTTTTAAGTAGAAGGAGACTATAGAAACCCACCTATACTTCTATGCCTCCAGGAAGAGCATCACAATTCAAAATGACTATCTTTAAAAATGTAAAATTTAACTTCCAACATTCTTTCTGTTCCATATCTACCTGTGAAAATGATAGGAATATAGCAAGCAGATGGCATGTTTAAAGCTTCCTCAAGCCAATAGAAAAGTAGCCCATGCTCCCACACTTGTTCACTCATTTTTCCTTTTTACCTCCCCATGGAAATCATTAATTGTGCCTACTACCACCATTTTCCAAACCCTCTTCATACATGTAATATTACTTTATGATTTCATGTTGAATGAGTTAGCTATTGATCACAAAGTCAGAGGAACCCAAAATTCTCTTTTAGGAGGTTCCCTTAAGTCAAGGGATAAGTACAATGTGAGATGTGAGCCAGTATGTTATACAGATTATGATCATAGAGTCATTCTCTAGTCTTCACAAACCTGTAATTAAGGGGAAAAGATATCAGGCTAAGGTCTAGGTGTCTCTTTCTGCCATTCTAGATGCGTTGTGAAGAATTGTTACAGCCTGTTGTAGATTGCCCTGGTACTGTTTGTATTTTGATGCTAATTTTACTTCCCCAAGACAGGCTGCAGCAGTCAAGGAGTGAATCAAGTACTTGGGTGATTTCATATGAACCTTCTCCCCATTTTAACTTGTAAAATAAAGGCTAGGGCTGGTGATTGTGAAGTGAAAGGGAAAGGTAGAGCTGAAAGTTTTAGAGAGAGAGGAGGAAGAAAAAAAGAGGGGAGATGAGGAGAGGAAGGAGAAAGAGGAAGACTGAAGAAGAGGAGGTTGAAGAAAAATGGAGCAGAACCATGTAGGTTAGAGAAACCATAAGTTTCAGCAGATTTCATAGAAGGGGAATGTAGTAGTGTAGTGGTAGATCAGCCAAATCTAGGCACACAGGTTATAGTACTACTCATATTAATTGAGTTGTGTTTTCATTGCATGGGATTATTTGGGTTGGAAATCTACCACAACTACTGATTAAATGTACTTCTAACATCAATATGTTCCCAGATTTTATGTTCTGCAGTGTAGAATTCTAGATGCACTAACCTCTATTCTATAACTCTCTGCCTTTCAAGTCTTCTTAAACTCTACAAGCATGTATATATTTTATAGTAATATTCAGTGATATGTGTGTTCACTATGTTTTTTCCAGATTCTATAATGTAAGTATAATGCCATCTCTGTCATCCAAACAGTTTGATAATTATTAAACTTTGTCTTATTTTAAAATCATCCAAAGAGATATAAAGAATTGGCTTTCTCTCAGGAATTGCTCTTCAATCTTTCTGAAGAATGTGATGACCTGTAAATTAAAATGTAGTTCAGTCCATTTAACTAATTTTCTATAGGTGTTAATGAAAATATAAAATCTGAATAAAATACAAAATCAATATTTGACTAAAATACTCTGTTGATATCATGCATATTAAAGTTTAGTGGTACCAAGTTAGGAGATTCTTAGGCTAACTATAGCTGAGTAACTTGTAGTTTCATGGTTTGGGAGGCATGATGAAGATGATGTCCTCTTCATGTTGTAGTGCATATGAACTTTCTCATCTGTGATTCCTAGTCATACTTGAAACCTGAGATTGATTATTCTCAGAAATGAGGAACTAAACTCAAATGGCATGTAAGTTTTCAGTAGGTATTTCCCCCTTAATAACAGCAGATAACTTGAAGATGAAAATTATTAATGCAATTGAATTAAACATTAAAGAAAGGAGACCTAGATGTTGATCTCCTGAAAATTTTAATGTTCCATTTGTCACACTTAAGGAACAGTGGGATTTATTAAAGTTAGAATATCATGGAGATCGAAAGCAGGGCTACCATATCTATAAACAGGTGGGGGTGGGGGAGTGGAGAGAGGGGAGGGACAGGAGAGGGAGAGGAAAAGGTCGAGCAGTTGGTCAGTCTTTTGAATTATCCAATTCCATGGTCTGTAGCTCTGAATTCAATGTATGAGCTATTGCATTCCTGGAAGCACATGCTTGAAAATGAATGTAGTCAGTGCTCAGGAGCACAGTTCTCTCTTCCTAGGGAGACTTCAGATTTTTCTGTTAATACCTTCAGGGTGTTTATGAAGCCTATCACATTATGTCATGTACTTTGATTCACTCATAATGTGCTGGGATAAATGTAAACCAGTCTGTATAATATTAATGTAGGGCCAGGCCAAATTAACAGATAAAACTAATGAGCACTTTACACATGAATATTAGAGAAAAAACTCTTTAAAACCCAAGGGTAGAATTATTCACAGTTAAAATTGTGACCATTTCCTTTGATTTATACAGCATATTTATAAAATAAAATAATATGTCATTTAAAAAATTCACTTCACAGTCTTAAAGCTGCCACCTCCTAGCAATCCACTTCCACAAGCATTTTCCATATCTCCTATCCACTTCTACTCTGAGAGGCAGAGCACACCCCAGGTATCCCTCAACCCTAGCACATAAAGTCTCTGCAGTGCTAGGCTCATATTCTATCTCTGGGACCAGATAATGGAGCCCAGCTAAAAGAACAAATGCCGCAGACAGGTACCAGCTTTTAGGATACATCATACCAGTTATTCAAGACCCATATGAAGACTGAGCTTTATATTTTTAAGAAGTCTGGGTACATCACATTTTTGCTTTTGGTTGGTCTCTGAGAGCCCCAAAAGTCCAGGAGAGTTGAGTCTCTTGGACTTCCTATGAAGTTTCTATTCCCTTCAGGGCCTTCAATCCTTCCCGAATCTCTTCAATAAGGATCAACAAGCACCATCAACACTTTGGCTGTATTAGTCTTAGTCAGGTGTATGGGGTACTCAAGAGAACAGTCTTGCTAGACTCCTGTAGCAAGGTTAATAGAGTATCATTATAGTATAAAGCTGCTATGAACAGAGGTAAGCATGTGTCCTAGTGTTATAGTAGGACATATTTTAGGTATATGCCCCAAAAGGGTATATTTAGGTAGAACTATTTCCAGTTTTCTGAGAAACTGCCAAAGTGATTTCTAGTGTGGTTGTACATGTTTGAAATCCCAACAGCAAATAAGGAGTGTTTTCCTTGCTCCACATCCTCATCAGCATGTGCTATTATACTATCACTTGAGATTTTTATCATTGGTTGCTATAAGATGGAGTCTCAGAGTATTTTTTATTTGTACTTCTCTGATTAATAAGAATTTTGAATGACTAATTTTTTGTATTTTATCATTTATTTAGATGTTGAGGCTCTCACACTAAGTTTTGGCAAGCTGGTTAAACTGACAAACTTCTCTCAGAACTATAACCACACATTCCCAGACAATACAAATATATGGTTGAACTAACATCAATTCACAGCACCATTTTATCAATTACATAATAAAACAAATTTTCATGTATCCAACTATTAAGTTGTCTAGTCATCAGGGAAACGCAAATCAAAATAACTCCAAGATCTCACCTCACACCAGTCAGAATGGCTAAGATCAAAAACCAAGGTGACAGCAGATGCTGGTGAAGATGTGGAGAAAGAGAAAGGCTCCTGCACTGTTGTTGGGATTGTAAGCTGGTACAACCACTCTGGAAACTATCAAATCAACACACAGACCTCAATGAAGGAGCTATAGAAAAGACTGAAGGAGCTGCAATGGTTTGCAACCTCATAAGTAGAACATTATTAACCAACCAAAACCCTCCAGAGCTCCCATAAACTAAAACACTAGCCAGTGAGCACGAATTGAGGAGCCCATGGCTCCAGTAGCATATGAAACAGAGAATAGCAGTGTCTGGCATCAATGTAAGAAGAGGCCTTTTGTCCAATGAGGGCATGTTTTCCCAATGTAGAGGAAGCCAAGGCACTGAGGTGGAGACAGTCATTGGAAGTTAGTGCACTTTTGTGAAGACAAGTAGATAGGGAGGGGGAATGTGAACGGAGTGGGAAAAGGGGATAACATTTCAAATGTAAATACAGAGAGTATCTAATAAAAAATTAAAATGAACTATGTTTCTCATTGTAAACAACAGGTTTCTGTATAGATAATAGGTCAGCAACTACTTATCAAGTTCATTCCTTGCATAGATGTATATGGTCTAAAATTGTAGCTTCTGCTAAATGATTTGCCTTAACCTTTTCATTTTTAAGGTTTGTATCTGATACACATGCTCTGTTGAGTCCAAAATTATGATTTTGGTGTGAAGGACTTTCTACATTTTTACATTGGTAATATTTGTTTACAGTATGGATTATGTAGTCACCTTGGAGAAGTGAGGAATGGGAAATATATTTACAATATTTTTTTTATGAAATGAGTGCATTTTAACAAGAGTAACAGTGGTGATAATGTTCATTAATCCATTCGAGTCAATACTGAGAGTGAACATGGTCAGTCTGGTAAATAACACATAATTTGAAATGATACAGCTATAGCATCCTGTCATTAAAAACCCATTTAACCCTTATACATCCCATGTTCGATTATTTAGCCAAATTTTGTGTTTCTATGAACACTTTCTACTGAACATTTGTAAGAACTATATCAATTATTTGAATTAACATTCCTATTTTCTATTTTGTTTTTGGTTTTTAACTAACAAGTTCACTAAAACATAGCAGGCTCCGAATCTGCTTCTGAGGCTCTTCTAATTCTTCTTTTCCCAGCCTTATCTCTTTATACATTTCCTTTTGAAAAAACTCATACCATTCCAGAAACACTTTAAAACCCACACTAATTCTAAGCTAGATTTTAATAATATGTATTCCCTCCTTTTATTGAGGTATTAATATTTTCTTTTTTTAAAACGACTTTATTTTACAAAACAAAGATAAATGTACAGATTTTAAACATTTTTTGCTTAAAATTATACTTTTTTGTCAGTACTGTTTTTTCTGACATTAAAATAATTTTTCACATAAAACCATGTGAATATATTTTTTTTAGTCAGTACTTGATTTTTTTCAAGGGACCGAGAGTACGCATTGAAAACCCAATAGTTACAATAAGCGTGAAGTACATGCAAAACAAATCGAAACATGGAAACAGTCAAAGTCTTCTTGTTTGTAAATATATGTATTTTTTTTTTGTTTTCTTTATTTCTTGGACTTCATACAGTCTGTGAGTTGTTTCTGGGGGAGTGCAAGCCTCTGGGGTTAGCATCCCACTATCACTGACTGCATATTATGTCTGTCCTTTTGTGACTGGGTTATCTCACTCAGGATGATATTCTCTAGATGCAGCCATTTTCTTAAGAATTTGGTTAAGTCATTGTTTCTGGTGGCTGAGTAGTATTCCATTGTGTATATGTACCACAATTTTTGTATCCATTCGTCTTCTGAAGGACATCTGGGTTCCTTCCAGCTTCTGGCTATTATAAATAGAGCCGCTATGAACATTGTGGTGCATATATCTTTGTTGTGTATTAAAGTGTCTCTGGGGTATATGCCCAGAAGTGGAATAGCTGGGTCTTCAGGTAGTACTATATCCAATTTTCTTAGGTATCACCAGATAGATTTCCAGAGTGGTTGTATTAGCTTGCAACCCCACCAACAGTGGAGAAGTGTTCCTCTTTCTCCGCAGCCTCGCCAGCATCTGCTGTCATCTGAGTTTTGGATCTTGGCCAATCTGACTGGTGTGAGGTGGAATCTTAGGGTTGTTTTGATTTGCATTTCCCTGATGGCTAAGGATGTCGAGCACTTTCTCAGATGTTTCTCGGCCATTCGGTGTTCCTCAACTGAAAACATTTTGTTTAGCTCTGTACCCCATTTTTAATAGGGTTATTTGATTCTCTGGTGTCTAGCTTTTTGAGTTCCTTGTACACCTTGGATATTAGGCCTCTATCTTTGTGGTGTTGGTAAAGATCTTTTCCCATTTGGTTGGTTGCCGTTTTGTTTTCTTGACGATATCTTTAGCCTTACAGAAACTTTGCAATCTCATTAAGTCCCATTTGTTAATCTTTGACCTTAGAGCTTGAGCCATTGGTGTTTTGTTCAGGAAATTTTCTCCTGTACCTATGTGTTCTAAGGTTTTCCCTACTTTCTCATCTAATAGTTTCAGTGTATCTGGTTTAATGTGGAGATCTTTGATCCACTTATACTTGAACTTTTACAAGGAGATAAGAACGGGTCTATTTTCATTCTTTTGCATGCTGAGTGCCAGTTGGACCAGCACCATTTGTTGAATAGGCTGTCCTTTATTTACAATATTTATTTAACTTATAATGTTACTGAGGACAGGGTAAAGGATGTTCAACATTCCATATATTTGAATGTTTGTCCCCAGATAGGATTCTGTGATAAAGTTGGAGAGTTTATGATGTGGTAAATCATTTTCCACACTTACTACATTTTTTAAAGTATATACTTGGTATCAATTCTCTAGTGAAAATAAAGAATTGAGAGGCCAAAAAAGGATTTTCCATGTTTGTTACACATACACATACAAGGTTGTTTTCTAGCTGAATCCTTTAATCAGCTTGGAAAGAGGAGGACCATGCCACATTCATTTCATTTGTAAGGTTTGTCTCCAGTGTGGATTATGTAGTAATTTTTAAGATATGAGGGCTTTATACAGCTTTTCCCACACTCATTATATTTGCAGGTTTGTCTCCTGTATGGATTTTGTGTTGAGCTAGAAGATATAATGAATGGGTAAATTATTTCCCACAATTATTAGATTTATAAGGTTCTTCTTCACTATATATTCTGTGGTGAGCTTGAAAATTTGAGGACTGTGTACATGACTTTCCATTATAATTATATTTATAAGGCTTGCTCACAATCTGAAATCTGTGGTGTTTTTTAAGTCTTGAAGACTGTAAAATATTTCACATGTCCTTACATTTGTTAGGTTTCTCTCCTGTGTGTATTTGCTATAAGCTAGAATAAATCATACCTAAGAGGAAAAGAATATGAGCATAAAAAGGCATAGAAATAAAATATTACATATTTATAAATCTCATAATATTGAGAAATAAATCAATTAGGTAATAAAAAATCACTTAATAAAAACTATGATTATGGTACATTCTCTCCATCCCTGTATAAATGCTTAGTATTTATGCACATAAATAGTGATGGCTTTCATTGAGGATAATCAGATTGATTAGTGATTATGCTGTGAAGGCTAAGAATCATATGAATAACCACAGTACCCACATAAGCATAGTCTCCACACTTTTTTTTTAAACGATTTATTTTCCAAAACAAAGATAAATGTAAAGATTTTAAACATTTTTTGCTTAAAATTATACATTTTTGTCAGTACTGTTTTTTCAGACATTAAAATAAATTTTACATAAAACCATGTGAATATGTTTTTTAGTCAGTACTTGATTTTTTTCAAGGGCTTGACAGTATGCATTGAAAACGTACTAGTTACATTAAGCGTAAAGTACATGCAAAAAAAAAAATGCAACATGGAAATAGTCAAAGTCTTCTTGTTTTGTGAATATATGTATATTTTTGTTTTCTTTATTTCTTGGACTTCATACAGTCTGTGAGTTGTTTCTGGGGGAGTGCAAGCCTCTGGGGTTAGCATCCCACTATCAGTGACTGCATATTATGTCTGTTCTTTTGTGACTGGGTTATCTCACTCAGGATGATCTTCTCTAGATGCAGCCATTTTCTTAAGAATTTGGTTAAGTCATTGTTTCTGGTGGCTGAGTAGTATTCCATTGTGTATATGTACCACAATTTTTGTATCCATTCGTCTTCTGAAGGACATCTGGGTTTCTTCCAGCTTCTGGCTCTTATATATAGAGCCGCTATGAACATTGTGGTGCATATATCTTTGTTGTGTATTAAAGTGTCTCTGGGGTATATGCCCAGAAGTGGAATAGCTGGGTCTTCAGGGAGTACTATATCCAATTTTCTGAGGTATCGCCAGACAGATTTCCAGAGTGGTTGTATTAGCTTGAAACCCCACCAACAGTGGAGAAGTGTTCCTCTTTCTCCGCAGCCTCGCCAGCATCTGCTGTCATCTGAGTTTTGGATCTTGGCCAATCTGACTGGTGTGAGGTGGAATCTTAGGGTTGTTTTGATTTGCATTTCCCTGATGGCTAAGGATGTCTAGCATTTCCTCAGATGTTTTTCGGCCATTCGGTGTTCCTCAACTGAAAATGATTTGTTTAGCTCTGTACCCCATTTTTTAATAGGGTTATTTGATTCTCTGGTGTCTAGCTTTTTGAGTTCCTTGTACATCTTGGATATTAGGCCTCTATCTGATGTGGTGTTGGTAAAGATCTTTTCTCATTCTGTTGGTTGCCGTTTTGTTTTCTTGACGATGTCCTTAGTCTTACAGAAACTTTGCAATCTCATTAAGTCCCATTTGTTAATCTTTGACCTTAGAGCTTGAGCCATTGGTGTTTTGTTCAGGAAATTTTCTCCTGTGCCTATGTGTTCTAAGGTTTTCCCTACTTTCTCATCTAATAGTTCCAGTGTATCTGGTTTAATGTGGAGATCTTTAATCCACTTACACTTGAGCTTTGTACAAGGAGATAAGAACGGGTCTATTTTCATTCTTTTGCATGTTGAGTGCCAGTTGGACCAGCACCATTTGTTGAATAGGCTGTCCTTTTTCCATTGAATGTTTACTGCTCCTTTGTCAAAAATCAGGTGACCATATACATGAGGGCTCATTTCTGGATCTTCTATTCTATTCCGTTGATCCACTTGCCTATTTCTGTACCAGTACCATGCAGTTTTCAGCACAATTGCCTTGTAATATAGCTTGAGGTCATGGATAGTGATTCCCGCAGATGTTTTTTTGTTGTTGAGGATGGATTTCGCTATTCTAGGTCTTTTGTTATTCCATATGAAATTGCACATTGATCTTTCCAATTCCATGAAGAACTGGGTTGGAATTTTGATGGGGATTGCATTGAATCTGTAGATTGCTTTTGGTAGGATGGCCATTTTTAAGATGTTGATCTTTCCAATCCATGAGCATGGGAGATCTTTCCATTTTCTGAGATCCTCCTCAATTTCTTTCTTTAGAGGTTTGAAGTTCTTGTCGTACAGGTCCTTCACTTGCTTAGTTAGAGTCACACCAAGGTATTTAATAGTTTTGGTGAGGATTGTGAAGGGTACCTTTTTCCTAATTACTTTCTCCACATGTTTGTCCTTTGAGTATAGGAATGCTACTGATTTGTTTGAGTTAATTTTGTATCCGGCCACTTTGCTGAACTTGTTTATCAGCTGTAGGAGTTCTCTGGTGGAATTTTTGGGGTCACTCAAGTACACTATCATGTCATCAGCAAAGAGTGATGTTTTTATCTCTTCCTTTCCGATTTGTATCCCCTTGATCTCCTTTTGCTGTCTAATTGCTCCAGCCAGGACTTCCAGTACTATGTTGAATAGGTAGGGAGAGAGTGGGCAGCCTTGTCAAGTCCCTGATTTTAGTGGGATTGCTTCAAGTTTCTCGCCATTAAGTTTGATGTTGGCTGTTGGTTTGCTGTATATTGCTTTTATTATGTTTAAATATGGGCCTTAGATTCCTGTTCTTTCCAGGACTTTTAACATGAAGGGGTGTTGGATTTTGTCGAATGCTTTCTCAGCGTCTAGTGAGATGACCATGTGATTTTGGTCTTTAAGTTTGTTTATATGGTGGATTACATTGATGGATTTCCTTATGTTAAACCATCCCTGCATCCCAGGGATGAAGCCTACTTGATCATGATGAATGATGGTTTTGATGTGTTCTTGGATTCGGTTTGCAAGGATTTTGTTGAGTATTTTTGCATCAATGTTCATAAGTGAGATTGGTCTGAAGTTCTCTTTCCTTGTAGGGTCTTTGTGTGGCTTAGGTACGAGGGTTATTGTAGCCTCAAAAAATGAGTTGGGTAATATTCCATCTGATTCTATCTTTTGGAATAGTTTGGCGAATATTGTTGTTATATCCCCAATAAATGTCTGATAAAATTCTGCACTGAACCTGTCTGGATCTGGGCTTTTTTTGGTTGGGAGGCTTTTGATGACTTCTTCTATTTCTTTAGGTGTTATAGGGTTATTTAGATGGTTTACTTGGTCCTGGCTAAACTTTGGGACCTTGTATCTGTCTAGGAATTCGTCCATTTCCTCCAGATTTTCCAATTTTGTGGAGTATAAGTTTTTGTAGTAGGATCTGATGATTTCTTGAATTTCCTTAGTTTCAGTTGTTATGTCACCACTTTCCTTTCTGATTTTGTTAATTTGGATACTCTCTCTTTGCCCTTTAGTTAGTCTGGCTAGGGGTTTATCAATCTTGTTGATTTTCTCAAAGAACCAGCTCTTTGTTTTGTTGATTTTTTTCAATGGTTTTTTTTTGTTTCTATTTGGTCTATTTCTGCCCTAATTTTGATTATTTCTTGCCGTCAACTTTTTTTGGGTATATCTGCTTCCTTTTGTTCTAGGGCTTTTAGCTGTGCTGTCAGGTTGATGATGTGAGCTCTCTCCAGTTTCTTCTTAGAAGCACTTAGGGCAATGAGTTTTTCTCTCAATACTGCTTTCATTGCATCCCATAGGTTTGGGTATGTTGTGTTATCATTTTCGTTGAATTCTAGAAAGTCCTTAATTTCTTTCTTTATTTCTTCTTTGACCCTGCTATCCTTTAACAGAGCGTTGTTTAGTTTCCATGTGTATGTGGGCATTTTGTTGTCTTTGTTGTTGTTAAAGACCAGCCTTAGACCATGGTGATCTTAGAGGATGCATGGGAGTATTTCAATCTTCTTATATCGATGAAGGCTCGTTCTGTGTTCAATTATGTGGTCAATTTTCGAGAAGGTGCCATGGGGTGGTGAGAAGAAGGTGTATTCTTTTACTTTATGATAGTATGTTCTGTATATATCTATTAATTCTAGTTCGTTCAAAGTCTCTGCTAGTTTTGCAGTGTCCTTGTTCAGTTTCTGTTTACCTGATTTGTCCATTGGTGAGAGTGGGGTGTTAATGTTTTCCACTATTATTGTGTGGGGTGAAATGTATTTTTTGAGCTTTAGTAGAGTTTCTTTTATGAATGTGGGTGATTTTTTTATTTGGAGCATATATGTTAAGGATTGAGAGTTCCTCCTGACAGATTTCCCCGGTAATGAGTTAAAAGTGTCCTTCTTTATCTTTTTTGATAACTTTTGGTTGGAAGTTTACTTTATTCGATATTAGAATAGCCACTCCAGCTTGCTTCTTGGAGCTGTTTGCTTGGAAGTTTTTTTCCCACCCTTTTACTCTGAGATAGTGTCTGTCTCTGTCTCTGAGATGAGTTTCCTGTATGCAGCAAAAGGCTGGATTTTGTTTATGTATCCAGTCTGATAGTCTATGTCTCTTTATTGGGGAGTTGAGACCATTTATGTTAATAGATATCAAGGAATAATTGTTTCTGTTTCCTGCCATTTTTGCTTTTTTGGGTTGAGTTGTGTCTGTGTTTTTTTCTTCTTTTAGTTTTCTTGTTTAGGAGTTTTCTTGTTTTTACTAGGCTGTATTTTTCCTCCTTGTATTGGGTTTTCAACCTATTATTCGTTGTAGTGCTGGGTTTGTGGTCAGATATTGTGTGAATTTTGATTTGTCTTGAAATATCTTTGTCTCTCCATCAATGGTGATTGATAGTTTTGCTGGGTATAGCAGCTTGGGCTGGCACTTGTGCTCTCTTAAGGAGTGCATGATGTCTGTCCAGGCTCTTCTAGCTTTCATAGTCTCTGTTGAGAAATCGGGTGTGAGTCTGATTGGTCTGCCTTTATATGTTACCTGACCTTTTTCCCTTACTGCTTTTAGTATTTTTTCTTTACTTTGGGCACTTGATGTTTTTACTATTATGTGTCGGGAGGTATTTCTTTTCTGGTCCAACCTATTTGGAGTTCTGAAGGCTTCTTTTATGCTCGTGGTCATCTCATTCTTGAGGGTAGGGAAGTTTTCTTCTATGATTTTGTTGAAGATATTTACTGTGCCTCTTAGTTGATACTCTTCTCCCTCTTCTATTCCTATTATCCTTAGGTTCGGTCTTCTCATTGTGTCTTGTATGTCCTGGACATTTTGGGTTAGGAGCTTTTTGTTTTTTGCATCTTCTCTGGCTGTTTTGTCTATGTTTGCAATGTTGTCTTCTGCCCCCGAGATTCTCTCCTTGATCTCTTGTAATCTGTTGGAAATGCTTGCTTCTGTGACTCCTGATTTCTTTTTTTGGTGTTCTGACTCTAGGGTTATCTCTTTTAGCGCTTTCTTTATTGTGTCAATTTCTGTTTTAATTTCCCTCTTCCATTCCTTTATTTCTTTGGTTCTGTTTTCGTCTCATTCTTTGATTCTTTGAGTGTTTTTCTTGTTTCTTCTTTAAAAGCTTCTGAATCTTTTTGCTTTTCCTCCCTTTCTTGTTTAAGTAATTCTATCAGCGTCTTGAGGCATGATTTCAGGTCTGTGTCTTCTTTCTCTAGAGTGTTTGGAATTCCGATGTTTGCTACTATGGGAGAGCTGGGTTCTGGTGTTGCTAGATTGTCTTGGTTTCCTTGGGATATACTCTTTCTCTTTCCTCTTGCCATTTTGTTGTCAGTGATATGTTCTTGCCTTTCCCTTGTATCTGGTCTGTGTCCCTGGTACACTTTCCGTGTGCACTCCGCAGAGATCTCTCTACTCCCGGCAGCCCAGGTTCTGGGTGGCAGCTGGGCCAGGCTCCGCTCTGTGTACTGAAGTTGCCTCCGGGTGGGAACAGACGTTCCTAAGATCTGTTCGTGGTCACAGATGCTCAGCCTCTCCGAGCCACCTTTCCAGCTGGCAGGTGGGCCAGGCTCTGCTCTGTGTCCTGAAGTCGTCTCAGGGTGGGAACAGAAATTCCTAAGATCTGTTCCCGGTCACTGGATCGGGGAGGATAGGGCAGGTCAGGGCAGGGGGTGCCCTTTCTGTGTGCACTCAGCAGAGATCCCTCTGCTCCCCCGCAGCCTAGGTCTCCCACTCACCAGTTGCTCAGCCTGTACGAGCCGCCTTTCCAGCTGGCAGTTGGGCCAGGCTCCGCTCTGCGTCCTGAAGTCGTCTCCGGATGGGAACAGAAGTTCCTAAGATCTGTTCCCGGTCACTGGATCGGGAAGGACAGGGCAGGTCAGGGCAGGGGGTGCCCTTTCTGTGTGCACTCCACAGAGATCCCTCTGCTCCCCTGCAGCCTAGGTCTCCCACTCACCAGTTGCTCAGCCTGTACCAGCCGACTTTCCGGCTGGCAGTTGGGCCAGGCTCCGCTCTGCGTCCTGAAGTCGTCTCCGGGTGGGAACAGAAGTTCCTAAGATCTGTTCCAGGTCGCAGTTTCTCAGCCTGTACGAGCTGCCTTTCCGGCTGGCTGTTGGGCCAGGCTCTGCTCTGTGTCCTGAAGTCGTCTCCAGGTGGGAACAGAAGTCTCCACACTTTTAATCACACCAATGAAAGAGATGGGGATTTACACAAGGGCAACGAGAGAGTATGCCTTAATAAAATGAGAAATAAAGAGATAGGAAAATTCCTGAAATTGTCCTGTGGTCTTTCCAAAGGCACATAGTTATTCACACACATATTATCACATCCACATATTCATAAACATCATGGTGGTTTGAAAATTATTGGCCAGTAAGTGGCACTAGAAGGCAAGACATAATCAAAATTAAGGCAGAAATAGACCAAAAAAAACAAAAAGAAAACTTCAAAGAAAAAACAAAACCAAGAGCTGGTTCTTTGAGAAAATTAACAAGATTGATAAACCCTTAGCCAAATTAACTAGAGGGCAAAGACAGGGTATCCTAATTAACAAAATCAGAAACTAAGGTAGAGAAGTAACAACTGAAACTGAGGAAATTCAAGAAATCATCAGATCCTACTACAAAAGCCTATAGTGAACAAAGCTAGAAAATCTGGAAGAAATGAATGAAATCCTAGACAGATACAAGATATTAAAGTTAAATCAGGACCATGTAAACCATCTAAATAACTCAGTAACACCTAAAGAAATAGAGGCAGTCATCAAAAACCTCCCCACCAAAGGAAAAAAAAAAAAAAAAAAAGCCCAGAACCAGATGGGTTCAGTGCAGAATTTTAGCAGATGTTTATTGACCACATAATACCAATACTTTCCAAAATATTCCACAAAATAGAATCACATGGAACACTACCTAACTCATTTTTGAGGCTCCAAAACCCTCATTCCTAACCCACACAAAGACCCTACACGGAAAGAGAAATTCAGACCAATCTCACTTATGAACATTGATGGAAAAATATTCAACAAAATCCTTGCAAACCGAATCCAAGAACATACCAAAATGAACATTCACCATGATCAAGTAGGCTTCATCCCTGGGATGCAGGGATGATATAATATATGGAAATCTGTCAATGTAATCCACCATATAAACAAACTCAAATAAAAAAAAAACACATGGTCATCTCACTAGATGCTGAGAAAGCATTTGACAAAATTCAACGCCCTTTCATGTTAAAAGTCTTGGAAAGAACAGGAATGTAAGGCCCATACCTAAACATAATAAAAGCAATATACAGCAAACCAACAGCCAACATCAAACTTAACAGTGGAAAACTTGAAGCAATCCCACTAAAATCAGGGCCTCAAGAAGGCTGCCCACTCTCCCCATACCTATTCAACATAGTATTGGAAGTCCTGACCAGAGCAATTAGAATGCAAAAGGAAATCAATGGGATACAAATTGGAAAGAAAGAAGTAAAAACGTAACTATTTGCAGATGATATGATAGTGTACTTAAGAAACCCCACAAATTCCACCAGAGAATTCCTACAGCTGATAAACAACTTCAGCAAAGTGACTGGGTATAAAATTAACTCGAACAAATCAGTGGCCTTCCTCTACTAAAAGGACAAACATGTGGAGAAAGAAATTAGGGAAAATATACCCTTCACAATAGTCACAAAAATTATGAAATACCTTGGTGTGACTCTAACTAAGCAAGTGAAGTACATGTATGACAAGAACTTGAAACCTCTAAAGAAGGATATTGAGGAGGATCTCAGAAAATGGAAATATCTCCCATGCTCATGGATTGTAAGGATCAAAATTGTAAAAATGGCCATCTTACCAATAGGAATCTACAGATTCAATGCAATCCCCATCAAAACACCAACCCAATTTTTCAATGAGTTGGAAAGAGCAGTGTGTAATTTCATCTGGAATAACAAAAGACCTAGAAATGCAAAATCCATCCTCAACAAAAAGAAAACATCTGCAGGAATCACCATCCCTGTCCTCAAGATATATTACAAGGCAATTGTGCTGAAAACTGCATGGTACTGGTACAGAAATAGGCATGTGAATCAATGGAATAGAACAGAAGATCCAGAAATGATCCCTCACATATATGGTCACCTGATATTTGACAAAGGAGCTGTAAACATTCAATTGAAAAAGGAAAGTGTATTCAACAAATGGTGTTGGTCCAACTGGCACTCAGCATGCAGAGAATGAAAATAGACCCTTTCTTATCTCCCTGTACAAAGCTCAAGTGCATGTGGATCAAAGATCTCCATATTAAACCAGGTACACTGAAACTATTAGATGAGAAAGTAGGGAAAACCTTAGAACTCATAGGCACAGAAGAAAATTTCCTGAACAGAATGCTAATGGCTTGAGCTCTAAGGTCAAAGATTGACAAATGGGACTTAATGAGATTGCAAAGTTTCTGTAGGGCTAAAGACACTGTCAAGAAAACAAAATGGCAGCCAACAGAGTGGGAGAAAATCTTTACCAACCCCACATCAGATAGAGGCCTAATATCCAAGATATACAAAGAACTCAAGAAGCTAGACACCGGAGAATCAAACAACCCTATTAAAAATGGGAAACAGAGCTAAACAAAAAGTTTTCAATTGAGGAATATTGAATGGCTGAGAAGCATCTAAGGAAGTTCTTGACATCATTAGCCATCAGTGAAATGCAAATCAAAACAACCCTGAGATTCCACCTCACACCAGTCAGATTGGCCAAGATCAAAATTTCAGATGACAGCAGGTGCTGGCTCGGATGTGGAGAAAAAGGAACACTTCTCCACTTTTGGTGGGGTTGTAACCTGGTACAACCACTCTAGAAATCAGTTTGGCAGTTCCTCAGAAAATTGGACATAGTACTACCTGAAAATCCAGTTATTCCACTTCTGGGCATTTACTGCTGAGACGCTCCAACATACAACAAGGACACATGCACCACAATGTTCATATCAGCTCTATTTAAAATAGCCAGAAGCTGGAAAGAACCCAGATGTCCTTCAGTAGACGAATGGATACAAAACTGTGGTACATTTACAAAATGAAGTACTACTCAGGTATCAGAAAAAAAATGACCTTATGCAATTCTTAAGAACATGGATGCATCTAGAGAATATTATCCTGAGCAAGAAAACCCAGTCACAAAATAACAGACATAATATGTAGTCACTGATAATTGGATACTAATCCCAGAAAGCTCTGAACACCCCAGATACAATTCACAGACTGTGAAGTTCAAGAAAAAAAATAAAAAGGAAGAAAAGAAAAAACATTATGTTTACTTTTTACACACCAGGAAAACCTTGACTAATTCCAGGTTATATCCTTTTATACATGTACTTTATGCTCATTGTAACTAGTAAGATCTTAATGCACACTATCAAACCTTAAAAAAAAAAGCCAAGCAATGTCAAAAATGTATTCATCTACTTTTATTCAAAAATGTTTAAAATTTGTAAATTTATCTGTTTTTTAAAATAACATTCTTCAATAAAAAAAGTACATCTAATGTGCAAAGATAAACTGCCCTTCCATTTGAGATAAAAGACCTATAAAATCCTGAAAGGTTCATAGCCACTTATCACCAATAAAGTCCAACTGGATCCAAAAAAAAAAAGAAGTGAATTTTTATGGAGTATATGTGGCCTTATAGGAGAAATTCTTTCATTTTAGGTATGGAAATTAAGACTCACATCCAAGGGAGTCTTTTCTTAGTATCATTCAAATGAAGTTGTAGAACACTTAGCTTCTCCTGCACCACACCTGTCTGGATACTAGAATGTTTAGTGATAATGGGATAAACCTTTGAACCTGGAAGTAAGCCGCAATTAAATGTCCTTATGAGAGTTGTTTGATTGTGAGGTATATTCACAGCAGTAAATCCCTAAATCACACACACACACACACACACACACACACACACACACACACACACACAATCTATAGAGTGTACACACACAGAGTTATAATTACAACTTTAGTCATTTTGCTATTGTATTGGTGACATTACAAATAAAATGCAATGATTTAGCCTTGTACTGCCTCACCCTCAATATGCATGCCTAATTGGTAAATCAAAATGTACTATGTTAGAAATTAGAGCCTTTTCAAATGTAAATACTTACTATTCTTGATACAGAATAATTTGGGGGCATTTACAAGGAGTCCTAAGGCCAAAGACCATAAGAAGTACAAAAGAATCTTGAAAGAACCTAGATGTCCTTCAAAAAAAAAATAGCTAGAGAAAATGTGGTACATTTATACAATAAATTTCTACTCAGCTATTAAAAACAATGAATTCATAAATTCTTAGGCCACCACAACTGGTCACCTGATTTTTGACAAAGGAGCCAGCCGTAAACATTCAATGGAAAGAGGACAGCCTATTCAACAAATGGTGCTGGTCCAACTGGCACTCAGCATGCAAAAGAATGAAAATAGACCCTTTCTTATCCCCTTGTACAAAGCTCAAGTGTAAGTGGATCAAAGATCTCCACATTAAACCAGATACACTGAAACTATTAGATGAGAAAGTAGGGAAAACCTTAGAACACATAGGCACAGGACAAAATTTTCTGAACAAAACACCAATGGCTCAAGCTCTAAGGTAAAAATTTAACAAATGGGACTTAATGAAATTGCAAAGTTTTTGTAAGGCTAAGGACATTGTCAAGAAACAAAACGGCAACCAACCAAATGGGAAAAGATATTTACCAACTCCACATCTGATAGAGGCCTAATATCCAAGGTATACAAAGAACTCAAAAAGCTAGACACCAGAGAACCAAACAACCCTATTAAAAAATGGGGTACAGAACTAAACAAAACATTCTCAATTGAGGAACATGTAATGGCTGTAAAACATCTAAGGAAGTGCTCGACATCTTTATCCATCAGGGAAATGCAAGTTAAAACAACCCTGAGATTCCACCTCACACCAGTCAGATTGGCCAAGATCCAAAACTCAGATGACAGCAGATGCTGTCGAGGTTATGGAGAAAGAGGAACACTTCTCCACTGTTGGTGGGGTTCTAAACTGATACAACCACTCTGGAAATCAGTCTGGCAATTCCTCAGAAAATTGAACATAGTACTACCTGAAGATCCAGCTATTCCACTTCTGGGCATATATCCCAGAGACACTCCAATATACAACAAAGATATATGCATCACAATGTTCATTGCAGCTCTATTTATAATAGCCAGAAGCTGGAAAGAACCCAGATGTCCTTCAGTAGATAAATGGAGACAAAAATTGTGGTATATTTACTCAGTGGAGTAGTACTCAGTTATCAGAAACAATGACTTAACCAAATTCTTAAGAAAATGGTTGCATCTAGAGAATATCATCCTGAGTGAGATAACCCACTCACAAAAGAACAGACATAGTATGCAGTCACTGATAGTGGGATGCTAACCCCAGAAGCTTGGACTGCCCAGAAACAACTCACAAACTGTGTGAAGTTCAAGAAAAAGAAAAGAAAAAAAACATTAGGCTCAACGCTTACACACTAAAAATATGTTGACTATTTCCAGGTTACATCCTGTTTTGCATGTACCTTTTGCTCATTGTAACTAGTAAGATCTTAATGCAGAGTATCAAACTTTAAAAAATGCTTAAAAATTGTACATGTATCTTTGTTTTTTAAAAAATAAAGTTCTTCAATAAAAAAAAGAAAAAATGTTTCATTAAACCTGAAAAATGTAAAAAATAAAAAAAGAACTAGTGAGCTTAAGTGTGTAGTGCACTTGGGAGGCAACAGCAGGCAGAGTTCTAGGCTAACGTGAACTACACATAAAATTTTCAGGTAGTCAAGGCTACACGGAAACCTTGCCTTAAAAGATAAACAATGAAAATTCCACAAACAAAAGAAGGAACCCAAACAACCACAAAAGACACAATATTTGTAGAGTAAAAAAATCCTACAGAAACATCTAGTTCTAATACACTACTACTCAGCAGCTAGTAGCTCAGGATGTAGCAGACTAAACTGAGAGGTTCAAAAATTCTTTATAAGACAGATAAAGAATTAGATGTTGGAGTCAAGGAGGCACGGTGTGAATTGGGATGCAGGGGAGTAGGTGTGCTCTTGGTTGTCTTCTATACAAAGGCCTTTGGTCCAGCATTTTGTAGGCAGACTTTCTTACACAAAGACCACACTGGTCTACAGAGAAAGCCTAAGGGCAGTGAAGGCTACACAGAGAAACCATACTTTTAAAGTAACAAAAAACAAAAACAAAATAAAAATCAGGTTCTGTAATAAAATAAAAAGTAAACTGGGTATGTTAGCTTGTAGCTAGTGTGTTTTTTTATAATAACTACTCTAGGTAAAAAACATGGAATGGCTGTAAAACATCTAAGGAAGTGCTCAACATCTTTATCCATCAGGGAAATGCAAATCAAAACAACCCTGAGATTCCACCTCACACCAGTCAGATTGGCCAAGATCCAAAACTCAGATGACAGCAGATGCTGGCGAGGCTGCGGAGAAAGAGGAACACTTCTCCACTGTTGGTGGGGTTGCAAGCTAATACAACCACTCTGGAAATCTGTCTGGCGATACCTCAGAAAATTGGATATAGTACTACCTGAAGACCCAGCTATTCCACTTCTGGGCATATACCCCAGAGACACTTTAATACACAACAAAGATATATGCACCACAATGTTCATAGCGGCTCTATTTATAATAGCCAGAAGCTGGAAGGAACCCAGATGTCCTTCAGAAGACAAATGGATACAAAATTTGTGGTACATATACACAATGGAATACTACTCAGCCACCAGAAACAATGACTTAACCAAATTCTTAAGAAAATGGCTGCATCTAGAGAAGATCATCCTGAGTGAGATAACCCAGTCACAAAAGAACAGACATAATATGCAGTCACTGATAGTGGGATGCTAACCCCAGAGGCTTGCACTCCCCCAGAAACAACTCACAGACTGTATGCAGTCCAAGAAATAAAGAAAACAAAAAATATACATATATTCACAAAACAAGAAGACTTTGACTATTTCCATGTTGCGTTTTGTTTTGCATGTACTTTACGCTTATTGCAACTAGTACGTTTTCAATGCATACTGTCAAGCCCTTGAAAAAAATCAAGTACTGACTAAAAAACATATTCACATGGTTTAATGTAAAATTTATTTTAATGTCTGAAAAAACAGTACTGACTAAAATGTATAATTTTAAGCAAAAAATGTTTAAAATCTTTACATTTATCTTTGTTTTGCAAAATAAAGTCGTTTAAAAAAAATAATAATCTACACCTGCCTGTGTAGAAACAATGGTCCAGTGGCCCACCCTGCCTTGACCTAAGAACTCAAGAAGAGAAGATCTTTACCAACCCCACATCAGATAGAGGCCTAATATCCAAGATATACAAAGAACTCAAAAAGCTAGACATCAGAGAATCAAACAACCCTATTAAAAATGAGGAACAGAGCTAAACAAAGAGTTCTCAATTGAGGAATATTGAATGGCTGAGAAGCATCTAAGGAAATTCTTGACATCATTAGTCATCAGGGAAATGCAAATCAAAACAACCCTGAGATTCCACCTCAAACCAGTCAGATTGGCCAAGATCAAAAACTCAGATGACAACAGATGCTGGTGAGGATGTGGAAAAAGAGGAACACTACTCCACTGTCAGTGGGGTTGTAACCTGATACAACCACTCTGGAAATCAGTCTGGCGCTTCCTCAGAAAGATGGGCATAGTACTACCTGAAGACCCAGTTATTCCACTTCTGGGCATTTACTGCCAAGATGCTCCAACATACAACAAAGATACATGCACCACAATGTTCATAGCAGCTCTATTTATAATAGCCAGAAGCTGGAAAGAACCCAGATGTCCTTCAGTAGATGAGTGAATACAAAAATGTGGTACATTTACACAATGGAGTACTATTCAGCTATCAGAAACAATGGCTTAACCAAATTCTTAAAAAATGGATGTATCTAGAGTATATCATTTTGAGTGAGATAACCCAGTTACAAAAGAACAGACATAATATGCAGTCACTGATAATGGGATACTAACCCCAGAAAGCTCTGAACACCCCAGAAACAACTCACAGAGTGTGTGAAGTTCAAGAAAAAAAAAGAATATATTTTAATTAAAATAGTACTGTATCACATCCTCCTCTTTTCCCTACAGCTCCTCCCAGTTTCTCTCTTATTTCCTCAAATTAATGACCTCTTTTCCTATATTATTGTTACATATATACATATGTGTATGTATATGTACCCACAAATATTTAATTACAACCATAAAAAATGTATTTGTTTACTTTTATGCAAAAATGCTGAAAATTTGTACATTTATCTTTGTTTTTTAAAATAAAGTTTTTCAATAATAAAAAAAGGTCAAGGTAACATACAATAGCAGAATCATGAGAATTGTACCAAAATTTTCGATATAAACTCTAAAAGCTCTAAGGCCTAAACAGATATTGTGCAATCTCTAAATCAAAATAAAACAAAACAAAAATACAGATGCCAACCTTGTATTTGGTGTGAAATATTTGGAGATTGATGGGAACCTGGTACAGTGGGAACTTTCAGGAATCTATGAGGGTTATCCAAGTGAGAACTATCAATAATGGAAAATATAGAGTCTTAACTGGAGATCTTTTGTGGCCAGGAGTGATTCCCCTTGGTAGGTTACATTTGGTGAAGTTGTTGACTGCAATGTTACTGTATACATCACTAAAAACTCCAGGATAATACTAAGAAAGAATTGAGCTCTCTGACAGTTGAGAGTTAGGTTCAATTTTAAACAACCAAAATATTTCCTTGAATATAGGTCAAGTTAGTGAGGGGTAGAAATATCCATCCCTATATTTTAGTCTCTTTACTGCGGGAAGTTACTCTGCAGACTTCAGAAAGAGAAACCAGGATATCAACACAACAACAAAATATACCTACCTACAATATGTTCTGAAAGCAAGAGGTACTGGGGCAATGCAGAACTCATGGAAGTGGCCAACTAATGTTTGGTTAAACTTGAAGCCTAATCCACAAGGGGAACCACATACCCTATCATTCCAAAATGGCTGAGAACTGGGGCTAGAGAGCTGAGAGACTTAGGGTAGAATCAAATATGACTGAAATAAATGAAAAATGAAAATTATTGCGATGATTCCCAATGATAGTAAGGTTTTATTATTCAGCAGATTAAAATGGTTGCAGAGACACACAGCCAGATTTCATGTGTGTGTGTGTGTGAGTGTGTATGTGTATGTATATAAATTAATGGTCTCTGTCATATCCATTCCCCTTCAGAGATCAGAGAATTCCAGAGAAGAGGGGAAGAAAAAATATGAGTCAGAGGTGGAAGAACCAGGAGAAAATGGCCCAACATATCAACTAAGCAAAGCTCACATAGGCTTACAAGATTGAAATGCCATGCACCAGGTCTGCCTGGGTCTTCTTCAGGTCCTCTCAATAAAGGTTAAATCTTTTAGCGTGATGTTTTTCTGGTACTCAAAACAATGTGTTAATCTTTGACACTTTTGTCTGATATTAAGACTAATTTTTTTTCCTATTTGAGTTATCTTCTCCAGCTTAATATGAGGGGTTTTGCAATGCATTATTAAATCTTGTTTGTAAAGTTGGGAAGCCTGTTCCATCTTTTGGAAGCATGTTCTTTTCTGAAGTAGAAGTGGAGGGGAAGTAAATCTAAGTAGGGGAAACCTAGAATAAGTGAATAAGGGGTGGCATTATAATGATGGGTGGTATTATATGTGAGATTAATACTTTAAAATTAAGAAACTGAATTTAAGGAAGGGAGAGTTGATAAAACAGTGCTTGTTACCGAATGCTTTTCTAGAATCACCACTGAGAAAATATCACTGATTCGTTCAGGTCCCTTCCCTTATGAAACTACTCTGTTAAATTCTCTTTTGTAAATGAGAATATTATGCAGTGAGTCTTATTGTAAGGACACATTTTAATATTAATATCAATCTAATTACTAGATAAATTTAAGTTTAAAAACTACAGTATAGGTATTATAATGAGATTTGTTTCCTGCAAATGACTCTGATCAAGGCCTCTTTCATGTCTCTGTTTCTCAGGCTATAGATAAAGGGATTAAGCATGGGAGTCACCACTGTGTACATCAGGGCCATGACAATCTCCTTGACAGTAGAGTTATTAGATGATGGCCATATGTAGACACCAATAATTGTCCCATAGAACAGTGAGACCACAGACAGATGGGAACCACAGGTTGAAAAGACCTTGCGTATGCCCTGTGTAGTTGAGACCTTTAGAATGGAGCAGACAATTCGTACATATGAAACAACAATGAGTAAGAATGGGATTACAATATCAAGCCCTCCTAAGATAAATATCATTAGTTCATTAATATAAGTGTCAGAGCAGGACAACTTGAGCAGGGCAGATATGTCACAGAAAAAGTGGGGAATTACATACTCCTCACAGAATGACAATCTTGCCAAGAGTAGAGTGTGGAACATAGAATACAGAATGGTAAATGCCCAGGAGAGCACCACCAGAGTCACACAGAGCTTGGGGCTCATGATGCTGGTATAATGAAGAGGGAAGCAGATGGCCACATAGCGGTCATAGGCCATGACCACAAGAAGAACATTCTCCATGTTTGCAAAAACCATGAAAAAGTACATTTGTGTCAGACAGCCAGCATAGGAGATGGATGTGTCTTGGCTCTGCATGTTCTGCAGCATCTTGGGCGTTGTGACAGAAGAAAAACAAAGGTCAGTGAAGGACAAGTTGCTGAGAAACAAGTACATGGGTGTGTGGAGATGGGAGTCCAGACGAATGAGGATGAGGATGATGAGGTTTCCCAGGAGGGTTGTGAGGTACATGGTCAGGAACAGACTGTAGAAGAGATGCTGGTGCTCTGGGTAGATGGGCAGCCCCAGAAGGAGAAACTGAGTGATGAGGGTCTGGTTATTCATTATTATTCCTATTCTCCTGTATTCTAATGAGAAAAATTATCAAGGTTACTTAAAATTCAAAATAAAAACAAATACATTTTCAGAAGATATATTGTACAAAAATGAATGTTATAGTCATCATAGTAATTATAACCTCAAAATTCCTGATGTCTGTAGTCATTTTAATCATACATGTTCTTTCTCATCTTCTCTTCAATATGTTTCAGTCTCCTCTTTTTTTCCTAGACACTTCTATGCTGGTTCTACTGAGATACAAAATGGACTAATAATTCTCTTGCCTGTTACCTGCTCATACTGATTGACTATTGTCTGTTGCTCTGTACTTTGCTTTATGTTATTTTGTATATTGATGTTCTTAAAGAATTTTTATAAACATATCATAATTTTATATAAATTTCAAGAAAAATTTACATATGCCTATGTATTAGATTACTCTTTTATACTTTAAACAGAATGACTCTGTAACATAGATATTTTTACTTCACTGTAAAGTAATTAACTTCATTCTAATACTTTATGATATAAGCGTCAGACCCTCAAAGTAATAAGTGAATCTCCTGTTTTCATTTTGTTGTCTCTCAAAGCATTCCTTGTTCTACCTTTCTGATCTTCCATAGTACAGTAAAAGAAAATGAAGTTCTATTAGAAATTAGCAATTTTAAATTAATTTTTTTCTTGCCACATACTGCTTTCATACATTATGCAGAGTTTCCCCTAAATACTTTTCCAATTTCATCCATACATTTCTGTAAGCCGATATGAATGTTTGAGGACCACATCTCTTCTATATTGAAATACAGAGGCAGACTCAATTATGTTCATGTTCTAATGTTTCCTGATCTTTCTCGTCTCCTTCATCATGATTTATTTACACTGTAGCATAATATAAAAGAAGTCCCATCATATTTTTTCTGACTTATTTTTCAGATTACCACTATTGCTCTGAGAATAAGATAAAATCTCTTACGAGGACATAAATGATGTTACATTACCTCACAGGTGCTCATGGTCCATCTTATATAGTCTCATCATGACACTTCGATGTCTTTCTTTATCATTGATGGAGTTACATCCTTCCTTTTGCAGGTGATCCTCCTTTTGCCTATGACTTTCCTCGTTCCCCTTCATCTGTTCATCCTCCCTCATATGTCAGAGATATTACTTAAGACATACTGAGGTGAATTTACTCTGCTCTCCCATACTATGTTATACCTTCAGCTATGTTCTCTAGCATCATATCCTAATCCTATGCAGTTAATATGTGATCACTGATTAATATATATGCACATTAATTGTAAACTATATGTAGAAAAATATACATATATCTTCATTTTGGTTTTTTATATGCAATCAATCAGATTTTTCAACTAGGGCCAAAATCTGTAATGATTCATGAAATTGGTCAATGAACATTTGTTACCTGCTGCTCAAAATGATACAGATGTTTTTATCATCAATTTTTTTAAAAGGCCCCATTTAAATATAAATACTTAAAAAGTTAAACTCTACATTGTTCATTAGAGATCTGATGCTGTGTTTCTACATCTTTGTCACTCTAAAGTGATACTAATGACCCCAAATCATATCTATATGGTTTAATACTCAAAATGTCATTGACATTGAGGCAGCAAAAACAGGATAAAGATTTTATGAATTACAAAACAGAAGTAAAACATAGTTTGGAAACTTTACCGGAGTTAATCTTCAGATGTCCATAATACATGTGATGGTGAATTTATGCATCAAGTATGTTAAATACAGACACTGATTTAAACCCTGCTAGTTGTTTTTCAGATACTCTTTGAATGTTATTAAAATCTGTAGACTTTTAGAAAGTCAATAACACTTCACTTCAGGATGAGGTTCATGCATTCAGCTGAAAGAATTAGTGGAAAACGACAATTCTGGGGAAAAAATTGTTGCATCTTCTGCTTTAGATACAAGAATGTACCATCCACTCTTTTCAATGCCTCCAACATTCCACATATTTCTTCAAATGTTCACTTGATCAGTGTCTAACACTGGGTAGTCTATATCCTAGTCACAGCATGGAGAGGCAGGCATGTATTAATGATCACACATGACACACACACACATACACACACACACACACACACACACACACACACACACACACACCATCCGCTGATTCTGGACATTATTGGATATTTAATCTATCACAGGTCGAAAAGCTGATGCAACAGAAGAAATATCTATAGATCTTAACAACTTTCTCAGAAAATGTTAAAACTTAAACTGACTGTTTTCATCTTCATAGACTGCGAGTTTTCCAATACAGTTGAATTCAGAGATTGCACACTTAGTCTCTGCAGATTTACATTACAGAGGATAAATGATGTAGGAGAAAGATGTTCCATTTAAAAAGTTACTCTTCTCATGTATCCCATAGTGGCCTCAAACACTGAGCACTAGTTGCCTCTGTATTCCAAGTACTGCCATGAAAAAAAAAATGTGCCACCATACCAATTTTATGTCTCTCATGTAAATGAACAGTATTTTTGTGTTGTGTATGCATGTGTACAAAGATGAGAAACTGAGAAATCACCATCTACTTAATGGTTAATGGACTTCTTAAATTCTCTATATATTAAGACTGTACTTCTCAAATTAAACACCACATAAAATTATAAATTGTATGTTTCTAACATGTGTCAGAACTGCATATCAATATGGATCCTGTAGAAATACTGAGTTTGATTGAGGAGCTTTCATTGTAGACTTAAATGAACACTCAAATGATGGTAATATATTACATGATAAACTGTACTTAAGAGCAATCACATACAATAGCAGTGACAGAGATATTTTTCAACTTGTACAGATAAAATGAATCATCATTTTAATAGGACACTATTTCCGAGATTGTTCAGACCCCAGAGGTAAAAGTAAAGTAAACAAACACTAAGCACTAAAGAACTAAACTTTATCTTTTGGTACATTCTTTTGTTGAAATATTATGATATTGGGGGAAAATCGCATAACAAATAATAGTAATAATAAACATGCTAGTATACCTAGTTACATGATGAAGATGAATCTAATACAAACAAGGTATTACTAAGAAAAGAAGAAGTGTATCCTACCTGAAAAAAACTACTATACATAAAATATAAATTTGAATTGATTTCAAGACACCTGCTTATTTTCCTGAATGTACCCAGCACTGATGAGTCAGAGTGGGTCGTAGTTTCTGGTTCATGATCCTGATTACCTTTATTTTATTAGCAGACAAAAGAATAACAGCTGCTGCATACACCTCACATAACTGCATCATCCCTACTCAAAGCCCTTTGTTGGCACCACTGAACATTAGGTGCCCAGCATCCCAGAGGTGTACAGACTTGATAAGTCATTAAAGACATAGTAAATATGCTGGACCTATCTAAGACCAATTTACCTCAGGGATCTCGATTGGAGATCAATTTTAGTCAATGATTATGATTTCCAAACTTAACAGATGGTAGGATTTAAACAACAATAAACAAAATAATCATCAAATAGCAGCAATAATAATGTCAAAAATATAGAAAAGCATGCTTGTCCCATTCAGGTAATGAACAGGGCTTCTCTTGACTGGACCCCATTTTGTTAGTGAGAACAGCAAAGGAGGTTGACTGAAAAACACCGTATATTATAAGAAATAGTCTGGATATAATTGACTTAAAGTGTATCAGTCAACAAAATATCTAGACAAATAGCTATGAATAGCCTAGCATTTAAGTACTGAGTCATCTTTGAGCCAATCCAACTGTAGATTTTAAGCAGAATGAGACAACCGGCCATGAGGATAAAAAATGCAAATCTACCTATTTTTATCTCCTTGTACAAAATTCAAGTCCAAGGGGACAAAGGACCTCCACATAAAAATAGATACACTAAAACTAGTAGAAGAGAATGTTGGAAGAGCCTCAAGTGCAAAGGCACAGAGTAAATTTTCCTGAACAGAACACTAATGGCTTATACTCTAAGATCAAGAATGCACAAATGGAATCTCATAAAACTGCAAAGTTTCTGTAGGGAAAAGGACACTTTCAATATTACAAAACTGCAACCAACAGATTGTTACCAATTCTATATAAGAGAGAAAGCTAATATCCAATATATACAAAGTAACCAAGAAATTAGACACCAGAGAACCAAAGGCACTGATAATTAGCACCAGAAAGTTCTGAATACCGAAGAAACAACTCACAGATTATAGGAAGCTCAAAAGTAAAAAAGGAAGGCAAAAAAGTGGAAGCCTGAGTCCTTCTCAGAAAGAAAGTAGTGTATAACACCCTCTCAGAGTATGGTACATCTACACCTTAAATCATTAATAATTTAAGAGCTAAGAATATAGCCTTGTGGCAATTATTGGTGTTTGAAAATTATTATGTTTAATCTTTACACTTTTAATATTTCCATCTTACATTTTGTTTTACATGTACATTATACTCATTGTAACTAGTAAGATTTAAATTCATACTATCAAACCTTTAAAAAAAGTACTGACAAAATATATTCATATAGTTTTATGTAAAATACTTTTAAAAATCTGTACATTTGTCTCAGTATTTTAAAAATAAAGTTGTTTAAAAATAGGGAACATCTTGCTTTTTTAAACTTTATTTTAAAAAACAAAGAGAAAAGAAAAAATTTTAAACATTTTTGCATAAATGTATACAAATACATTTTTGTCAGTGCTTAGGAATTTTTCTTTAAGGTTTGATACTCTGCATGAAGTTCTTACTAGTTACAATGATCAAAAAGTACATGTAAAACAGGATGTAACCCAGAGTTAGTCAACATTTTCTTGGTGTGTAAGGATTGAGCATAATGGGTTTTTTTTTTTTTGTTTGCTTTGTTTTGTTTTCTATTTCTTGAGCTTCACACAGTCTGTGAGTTGTTTCTGGGGCAGTCCGAGCCTCTGACGTTACCATCACACTATCAGTGATTGCATATTATGTCTGTTCTTTTGTGACTAGGTTACCTTACTCAGGATGATATTCTCTAGATGCAGGCATATTCTTAAGAATTTGGTTAAGTCATTATCTCTGATAGCTCAGTAGTACTCCGTTGTGTAAATGTACCACAATATTTGTATCCATTCATCTACTGAAGGGCATCTGGGTTCTTTCCAGCTTCTGCTATTATAAATAGAGCTGATGTGAACATTATGGTGCATGTATCTTTGCTGTATATTGGAGTGTCTCTGGGGTATATGCCCAGAAGTGGAATAGCTGGATCATCAGAAACTACTATGTCCAATTTCCTGAGAAACCGGCCAGACTGATTACCAGAGTGGCTGTATCAGTTTACAACCCCACCAACAGTGGAGAAGTGTTCCTCTTTCTCCGCAGCCTCGCCAGCATCTGCTGTCATCTGAGTTTTGGATCTTGGCCATTCTGACTGGTGTGAGGTGGAATCTCAGGGTTGTTTTGATTTGCATTTCCCTGATGGCTAAGGATGTCAAGCACTTCTTTAGCTGTTTCTCAGCCATTCCATATTCCTCAATTGAGAATGTTTTGTTTACCTCTGTACCTCATTTTTAGTAGGGTTGTTTGATTCTCTGGTGTCTAGCTTTTTGAGTTCTTTGTATACCTTAGATAATAGGCCTCTATCTGATGTGGAGTTGGTAAAGATCTTTTCCAATTCTGTTGGCTGCCATTTTGTTTCCTTGACAATGTCCTTAGCCTTACAGAAACTTTGCAGTCTCATTAAGTCCCATTTGTTAATCTTTGACCTTAGAGCTTGAGCCACTGGTGTTTTGTTCAGAAAATTTTCTCCTGTGTCTATGTGTTCTAAGGGTTTCCCTACTTTCTCATCTAATAGTTTCAGTTTATCTGGTTTAATGTGGAGATCTTTGATCCACTTACACTTATGTTTGTACAAGGAGATAAGAAAGGGTCTATTTTCATTCTTCTGCATGCTGAGTGCCAGTTGGACCAACACCATTTGTTGAATAGGCTGTCCTTTTTCTATTGAATGTTTACAGCTCCTTTGTCAAAAATCGGTGACCATATACATGAGGGCTCATTTCTGGATCTTTTATTCTATTCCATTGATCCACGTGCCTATTTCTGTACCAGTACCATGCAGTTTTTGGCACAATTGCCTTGTAATATAGCTTGAGGTCAGGAATAGTGATTCCCGCAGTTGTTTTCTTGTTGTTGAGGATGGATTTTGCTATTCTAGGTCTTTTGTTATTCCAGATGAAATTGCACATTGCTCTTTCCAACTCTATAAAGAATTGAGTTGGAATTTTGATGGTGATTGCATTGAATCTGTAGATTGCTCTTGGTAGGATGGCCATTTTTAAAATGTTGATCCTTCCAATCTATGAGCATGGGGGATCTTTCCATTTTCTGAGATCTTCCTCGATTTCCTTCTTTAGAGGTTTTAAGTTCTTGTCATACAGGTCCTTCACTTGCTTAGTTAGAACCACACCAAGGCATTTCATAGTTTTTGTGACTATTGTGAAGGGTATCTTTTCCCTAATTTTTTTCTCTACATGTTTGTCAATTGATTATACGAGGCTACTGATTTGGTTAATTTAATTTGATATCAAGTCACTTTGCTGAACTTGTTTATCAACTGTAGGAATTCTCTGGTGGAATTTGTGGGGTCACTTAAATACACTATCGTGTCATCTGCAAAGAGTGAAGTTTTTACTTCTTCCTTTTTGATTTGTATCCCCTTGATTTTCTATTGCTGTCGAATTGCTCCCGCCAGGATTTCCAGTACTATGTTGAATAGGTACGGGGAGAGTGGGCAGCCTTGTGGAGTCCCTGATTTTAGTGGGATTGCTTCAAGTTTAGCACCATTAAATTTGATGTTGGCTGTTGGTTTGCTCTATATTGCTTTCATTATATTTAGGTATGGACTTTGGATTCCTGTTCTTTCCAGGACTTTTAACATGAAGGGGTGTTGAATTTTGTCAAATGCTTTCTCGGCATCTAGTGAAATAACCATGTGATTTTGTTCTTTGACTTTGTTTATATGATGAATTACATTGATGGATTTCCTTATATTAAACCAACCCTGCATCTCATGGATGAAGCCTACTTGGTCATGGTGAATGATTGTTTTGATGTGTTCTTGAATTGGGTTTGCAAGGATTTTGTTGAGTATTTTTGCATCGATGTTCATAAGTGAGATTGGTTTGAAGTTTTCTTTCCTTGTAGGGTCTTTGTGTGGTTTAAGAACAAGGGTTATTGTAACCCAAAAATGAGTTTGGTAGTATTCTATCTGATTCTATCTTGTGGAATAATTTGGAGAGTATTGGTGTTAAGTCCGCAATGAATGTCTGATAAAATTCTGTACTGAACCCACCTGGACCTGGACTTTTTTTGGTTGGGAGGTTTTTGTTGACTTCTATTTCTTTAGGTGTTTTGGGATTATTTAGATTATTTACCTGGTCCTGGTTTAACTTTAAAATCTTGTATTTGTCTAGGAATTCATCCATTTCCTCCATATTTTCCAACTTTGTGGAGTATAAACTTTTGTAGTAGGTTCTGATAATTTCTTGAATTTCCTCAGTTTCAGTTGTTATGTCTCCACTTTCCTTTCTGATTTTGTTAATTTGTATACTCTCTCTTTGCCCTCTAGTTAGTCTTGCTAGGGGTTTTTCATTCTTGATTTTCTCAAGAAACCAGCTCTTGGTTTTGTTGATTTTTTCGATGGTTCTTTTTGTTTCTATTTGGTCTATTTCTGCCCTTAGGTTGATTATTTCTTGCAGTCTGTTCCTCTTTGGTGTATCTGCTTCCTTTTGTTCTAGAGCTTTTAGCTGTGCTGTCAAGTTGCTAATGTATGCTTTCTCCAGTTTCTTTTTGGAAGGACTCAGAGTTATGAGTTTTCCTCTCAGTACTGCTTTCATTGTATCCTATAGGTTTGGGTATGTTGTGTTTTCGTTTCCAATGAATTATAGAAAATCCTTAATTTCTCTCTTTATTTCTTCTTTGACCCTGCTATGGTTTAACAGAGAGTTTTTTAGTTTCCATGTGTACGTGGGTTTTTTGTTGTATTTGTTGTTGTTGAAGACCAGCCTTAGACCATGGTGATCTGAGAGAATGCATGGGAGTATTTCAATCTTCTTATATCGGTTGAGGCTCATACTGTGTCCAATTATGTGGTCAATTTTTGAGAAGGTGCCATGGGGTGCTGAGAAGAAGGTGTATTCTTTTAGTTTAGGATGATATGTTCTGTAGATATCTATTAATTCCAGTTGGTTCTTAGTCTCTGCTAGTTTTACAGTTTCCTTGTTCAGTTTCTGTTTCCATGGTCTGTCCATTGGTGAGAGTGTGGTATTAAAGTCTCCCACTATTATTGTGTGGGGCGAAATGTATTTTTTGAGCTTTAGTAGGGTTTCTTTTATAAATATGGGTGCTTTTGAATTTTGAGCATATATGTTAAAAATTGAGATTTTCTCCTGACAGATTTCCCCTGTAATGAGTAAAAAGTATCCTTCCTTACTTTTTGATAACTTTGGTTGGAAATTTACTTTATTCGATATTAGAATAGCCACTCCATCTTGCTTCTTGGGGCTGTTTGCTTGGAAGTTTTTTCCCCAACCTTTTACTCTGAGATAGTGTCTGTATTTGTCTCTGAGATGATTTTCCTGTATGCAGCAAAATGCTGGATTTTGTTTATGTATCCAGTCTGGTAGCCTATGTTTCGTTCTTGGGGAGTTGAATCCATTTATGTTAATAGATATCAAGGATTAGTGGTTTCGGCTTCCTGCTATTATTGCTTTTGTAGGTTGTGTTGTGTCTGTGTCTCTTCCTTCTTTTGATTTTTTTGCTTAGGAGTTTTCTTGCTTTTACTAGGATGTAGTTCCCCTCATTTAAATGGGTTTTCCACCTATAATTCATTGTAGTGATGAGTATGTGGTCAGATATTGTGTAAATTTTGGTTTGTCTTGAAATATCTTCATCTCTCCATCTATGGTGATTGATAGTTTTGCTGGGTATAGCAGCTTGGGCTGGCACTTGTGCTCTCTTAGGGTCTGCATGATGTCTGTCCAGGTTCTTCTAGCTTTCATAGTCTCTGTTGAAAAATCGGGTGTGATTTGATTGGTCTGCCTTTATAAGTTACCTGACCTTTATCCATTAATGCTTTTAGTATTCTTTGCTTTGGGCACTTAGTGTTTTGACTATTATCTAACCTATTTGGATTTCTAAAGGCTTCTTTTATGCTGGTTGTCATCTCATTCTGAAGGGTAGGGAAGTTTTCTTCTACAATTTTGTTGAAGATATTTAATGTGCCTCTTAGTTGATATTCTTCTCTCTCTTCTATTCCTATTATCCTTAGGTTTGCTCTTCTCATTGTGTCCTGGATCTTCTGGACATTTTGAGTTAGGGGCATTTTGGTTTTTGCATCTTCTCTGACTGTTTTGTCTATGTTTTCAATATTGTCTTCGGCCCCCGAGATTCTCTCTTCCATCTCTTGTAGTCTATTGGAAATGCTTGCTTCTGTGATTCCTGATTTCTTTTTAGCTGTTCTACCTCTAGGGTTATCTCTTTTAGTGTTTTCTTTATTGTGTCAATTTCCATTTTAAATTCCTTCTTCCATTCCTTCATCTCTTTGATTCTGTTTTCCTCTAGTTCTTTGAATTCTTTTAGTATTTTTGTTGTTTCCTCTTTAAAAGCTTCTGATTCTTTTTGCTTTTCCTCCCGTTCTTGTTTAAGGATCTCTATTATCGTCTTGTGGTATGATTTTAGGTCTGCGTCTTCTTTTTCTGGAGTGTTTGGCATTCTGCTGTTTGCTGTGATGGGAGAGCTGGGTATTGGTGTTGCCAGGTTGTCTTGGTTTCCTTGGGATATGCTCTTTCGCTTTTCTGTTGCCATCTTGTTGTCAGTGATATGTTCTTGCCTTCCTCTTGTACCTGGTCTGTGTGTCCCTGGACCTTCACTGGACCAGGTAGTGCATGGTATGAGCCCTGTTCTGCTCCCCAAAGCTGCCGGGTGGGAACAGAGGTCCCAATGCTGGGTTCCTGGTCCCTGGGTCAGGCAGGACAGGGGCACGAATTCCGTGAGCATTCGGCAGAGATCTCTCTGTCCACTGATTGCTCAGATCTCCTTTTCACCAGGCCTTAACCTTTTGGAACTGCTGGTCCATGTGGCAGATGGGCTGAGCCCTGTTTTGAGCCCCCACTAGTAAGATTTCAATGCATACTATCAAACCTTTTAAAAATATCATGTACTGACAAAAATATATTCATATAGTTTTACGCCAAAATGTTTTTAAAAATCTGAACATGTATCTCTGTTTTATTAAAATAAATGTGTAAGAAAAAATTTAAAAAAAAAAAAAAACCCAAAGACTTTATACTGTGCCTAAGAATATCTTTACTCATGGCACAACAATGGCTGACAGAAGTACTTGTAAAACAGGCTTACAACCTATGGACAACAGAATGTATTGTTCCTTAAACTATATGGATTCATTAAGAAGAAATTCTGGTTTTTTATTTTTTATTTGATATTCTCTCTAGTTACATTTAAAATGTTATCTCCTTCCCCCACTCCCTTTCCCCTCCCTCTCCATGTGTTTCTATGAAGGTGCTGCCTCTCCCCACCACCCTCTCCACCTCAGCACCGTGGCATTCTCCTACACTGGGAAAACACACCTCCACTGGGCCCAAGACCTCTTCTCAAATTGATGCCAGACATTGCTATCCTCTGATACATATGCAACTGGAGTCATGGGTCTCTCCTTGTGTACTCACTGGTTGTGGTTTAGTCTCTGGAAGCTCTAGAGGGTTTGGTTGGTTGATAATGTTGTTCTTCTCATATCATTGCAGACCCTTTCTGCTCCATCAGTCTTTTCTCTACCTCCTTCATTGGGGACCCCATGTTCAGTCTGATGGTTAGCTGTAAGATTCCTCAACTGTGTCTATATAACTCTGGCACAGCCTCTGAAGAGGTATCCATATCTGGCTCCTGCCAGTAAGCACTTCTTGGCATCAGTAATAGTGCATATGGAGTGGATCCCCAGGTGAGACAGTCTCTGAATGATCTTTTTTTCAATCCCTGCTCCTCTATTTGTCTCTGTATTTCCTCCCCTGAGTGATTTATTCTCCCTTCTAAGAAGAGTCGAGGCATCCACATTTCTGGCCTCTCTTCTTTTTAAGATTCATAGATCTGTGGATTGTTTCTTGGTTATATAGAGCTTTTTGGGCTAGTATCTGCTTATCTGTGAATGTATACCATGTGTTTTCTTTTGTAAATGGGTTACTTCACTCAGTATGACTACTTCTAGTTACATCTGATTGCCTAGAAATTTCATAAAGTCCTTGTTTCTAATAGGTGAGTAGTACTTCATTGTATGAACGTAGCACAATTTTTGTATTCATTCCTCAATTGAAGGACATCTGGGTGCTGTACAGCTTCTGGCTATTATAAATAAAGCTGCTCTGAACCTGGTGGAGCATGTGTCCTTGTTATGTGTTCAAGCATTTTTGCATATATACCCAGGAGTGGTATAGCTGGGTCTTCAGGTAGTACTATGTCCAGTTTTCTAGAAAATTTCCAGATTGATTTCCAGAGTTGTTATAACAGCTTGCAATCCTACCAACATTGGAGGCGTGTTTCTCTTTCTCCATATCCTTGCCAGCATCTGCTGTCACCTGGGATTTTGATTTTAGCTATTCTGACTAGTATGAACTCACTAGATTTGTGGAAAGATATTATATAAATTTGTTTTGTCATTGAATATATTGATTTCTCCATCTATGGTAATGAAGAGTTTTGTTAGGTATAGTAGCCTGAGATAGCATATGTGTTGTGTTCTCTTAGGGTCTGTATGACATCTGTCCAGTATCATTTGTTTTTAACAGTCTATAGTGAGAATTCTGATGCAATTGTGATAGATCTGCCTTTATATGTTACTTGATCTTTTCTCTTAATGCTTTTAATATTCTTTATTTGTTCTATGCATTTGGTCTTTTGATTATTATGTAACAGGAGGAACTTCTTTCTTTTTGGTCCAGTCTATTTGGAGTTTTGTAGGCTTCTAATATGTTCATGGGCATCTATTTCTGTAGGTTAGGGAAGGTTTATTTCTATAATTTTACTGAATATATTTGCTGGCCCTTTATGTTGGAAATCTCTGTTCTATTCTATACCCATTATTTAGATTTGACCTTTTCATTATATCCTGGATTTCCTGAAAGTTTTGGGTTAGGAACTTTTTGTATTTTGCATTTTCTTTGACTTTTGTGTCAATGTTTTCTATGGTATCTTCTGCATGTGAAGTTTTTTTTCTATTTCTTGTATTCTGTTGGTGATTCTTGCATCTATGATTCCTGATCACTTTTCTAGGTTTTCTACCTCCAGGGTTGTCTCTCATTGTGATATTTTCTATTTTTCACATTTCCATTTTTAGATCCTGGATGGTTTTGTTCAATTCCTTCACCTGTTTGGTTGTGTTCTATATTTCTTTAAGGGAATTTATTCATGCCCTTCCTAAAGTTTTCTGTCATTATCATGAGGTATAATTTTAAATCAGAATTTTGCTTTTTGGCTCTGATGGGGTATGCAGGACTAGCTGTAGTGGAAAAACTGGGTTCTGATAATGCCATGTTGCCTTGGTTTCTGTTGCTTATGTTCTCTTTATTGCCACTTGCCATCTGGTGATCTCTAATGCTACCTGCCCTAGCTGTCTGACTGCAACCTGATTTCCTTGTGACCATGGTTATGTCAGAACTCTTCAGAGTCCAGCTGTCTCCTTAATCCTATGATTCTGTGATTCTGGGATCCTGGGATCCTGGGTGTGTCAGAGCTCCTGGGAGTCAACCTGTCTCTGAAATACTGAAGTCCTGGTGTGACCAATCTCATGAGGTCCTGTTTTCAGAGCTCCTTAGAGTCAAGCTTTCTCTGGGTGTTGCTAGAGTGGGGAAGGGGTGGCAGAGCCCTGAGTTGGCTCCAGGCACAGATAAAAGTTGGCTGGGCAGGGGTTTGTGTTTCTCTGATTCTTGTGGGGGTCCCAGTTATGCTGGGTGTTGGGGAATATGTTGTAGCCCCAACTGTGATCTTGAGTGTTTTAAAACTCCAGTAGTCCTGGGTGTGTCTGATCTCCTGGGAGTGAAACTTCCTTTCTGATCCTGAGATCCTGTGATCCTGGGCCAGTTAGCACACCAGTGGTCCTGTGATACTGTGTTCCTGGGTGTGTTATAGCACCTGTGATCTTGTAGGTGATAGAGCACCTGGGTGACAGGGCTTCCTCTAGGTGTTATGGGAATGGTTGTAAGGCCAGTGCCCAAGGTCTGTTCAGGGCACAGTTTTAGACCAGAAAAGATCTGTGCCACTGGCTGTACAGGTTTTTGTGACCATGGATCCCAGGGGAACCAGTTACTCTGGGAGTTGGGCCAGATGTTGTTCCTTTTCACCTTTGTTCATAAGCATGTTAGAGAAACTGGGTGGTGGGTTTCCTCTGAAAAAGAAACACATTGGTATAGTATTTGGATAGTAACATGGTATGCAATTGCCTCCAATAAATACTAACAATTGAGGATAGATGTTTTATGCCAGGAAATGTTTGTGAACCCCAAAGACCACCAAGGAGCCAATTCCAATACAATTGCATTAGGGTTGCTTTATTCAAACTTAAGTTTGTCTCCTGCCAAAAACCTAGCACAGCAGGAAGGTGGAATCCTGAGCCTAGTATTAGGCAAGCATGTATAACAGCAAAAAGGGGATATCTAGCCTGGTGCACATCAGATTACAGAGCCACTATGGCTTTTAGCTGGTGCTGGAAGACTAACAATAACTTAATTTCTGCTTTTCTCCTGATTGGTGGTTGTTAGAAAGTGGATTGTCAGGGGGAGGCTTGTAATCTAGAGCTGCAGCTTTGTTAGAGAGTAACGTGGAAACTGGTACTTGGTTCTGGCCTATTAGTTCACTTTAATTCAACCTTCAGTCAGGTTCTCTAAAATGAAGTATAAGCCAAAACGATTTAGTCTCTCACATGTGATAATAAATCAAACATCTAAGAATTTCTGACACAAAATATTCAAAAAATCTGGGATGCTGCTGGGTCCAGAATTACCGTGGAAGGGGAGGTGTGACATAGTTCCTGCCCCTGACGCATCATAAAGACATTGATCTCCATGAATACCATGCTTGTTAATGGTTGCTGTTGCCTTAAAGCTGATCTGCTACCTTTACTACTTTACTTTCAATATTTCTTTCTGGGCAATATTCTTACCCCCATTACTCATAGCCAATCATACCATAATAATTAAAAGACATGTGGTTCTCAGGAATAAAGAATAGAGATGGCCATGAGGCAGTGGAGATTAAGGAATAGGCCTTCTTCTTGGCATTTAGACCCATGGGGAAAAAATCTAGATGATATAACCACAAGGTCCATAAAAGTGTACAAGGTCCTTTGTATAAATAGTTTATTGCCAGCTTTGGCCTTGAATTTGAAATTAGGAAGAAATACCTGTACCCTCTGTTCCAATGACTACTGCATTAATTAACAAGGGTGAACTTTGAAAATCAAAAATAGAGGGTTAAAGTGGCCTAAATAATAAAAAGCAAGAATTAAAAATTGTAATTTATATATGGTTTAGGAATAACTATGTATTATAAGAAGAGCACATGAGGCTATGGAATTGCTAGGATGAGGAAACAAAGATTAGAGAATTTAAAGATAATGTAGAAGCATATAAAAAGTTTGTATTTTGTACTCCTAGCTGTATGAAATATTGGGGATGATAAGTCCTGGAAATATATTAGAGAGAGATAACTGTTTTACTTACATAAATCAGAAAACATTGTAAGAAATCATTTCAAACTAAGTAGTCTGTCACTTTTCTGTTTTTATATGAAAGTAAATGGCTGCTGGCTGCTCTGCCAGGAAATCACATGATGTGTGCCTAGCTACCTATGTAAAAAGCTTTTGCTTTGAGTTTACTTTGTGCTCTAAGAAATCAGTGACTGAGGCTACTGATGCAAGACTCGTAGAATTTATACAAATTTAACAATTTTTAATGATTATTAACAATGATCAATAAATGATGATGCAGCTTTAATAAATAAAAGACCAGGTTCAGGCTCTCTGGTAGCAATAAGGCAACAGCATGAGAAAGAAGAAAACAAAAGTATGAGAAGCAAAGATGAATTAAGCAGAAGAATAAAGAATAAAAAGAATCTTGAAGGAGCAAAAAGAGTACCTAAAGTAACAGCTTAAACCTACTACTGACACTGAGTCATCATTGAATCAATGCCATTCCCATTTCCACCTTTCTCAGGACCTTCCTCACTCTCAGGCTGAATCTCTGCAGGATACCATGAAAAGACCAACCTAAGAATAATATAAATTCAAGAACATGAACAGTTCTAGCTCCAAGGACCAGAAATTATTTTCTACAAAAATCATAGGAGAAAACTTTTTAAACCTAAAGAAAAAGATGTCTACACACATATAAAAAACTTCTAGAACACCAATTAGACAGGACCAGAAAAGAAAATCTTCTCAATGTGCAGCAATGAAAAGATTAATTCTACAGAACAAAGAAAGAATATTAAAAGAGGCATGTTAAAGGGCAAGGTGACATACAAAGGCAGACTCATGAGAATTGTACCAAAATTCTCAACATAGACTCTAAATTCTATAAGGGCCTAAATAGATAAATGGCAATCTATTCTAAAAACCACAGATGCCAGGTTAAATACTAAATAAAACTCTCATTTTCCACAAATGAAGAAAACAAGATATTTCAAGGTGAGTCCAGATTTAAAAATCTATCCACAAACCATCTCTACAAAACATGCTAGAAGAGAAACTCCAACCCAAGAAAAACTACACCCAAGGAAACAGAAAATAAGTATTTCTAGAACAGCAAAAATAAAACAAGAGAAGCAAATAAACTATGCCAAAATAACAGGAATTAACAATTATTTGGTTATTAATATCTCTCAACACCATGGACACATTCCCCAATAAAAACATACTGACTAGCTAACAGATCCTAAAGAGACTCACCATTTTGCCACATACAAGAAAGATACCTCAGCACTTAAGATATGCATCACCTGAGAACAAAGGGCTGGAAAGAATGTTTTCCAAGCACAAAGGCCCAAGAAGAAATCTGGGTTAACTGTTCCAATATCTAAGAAAATTTCAACCAAAATTTATCAAAAGAGACTGGGAAGAATATTTTATCCTCATCAAAGAAAAATCTACCAAGATGTTTTCCCAATTCTGAACACCTATGACCCAAACACAAGGGGACTCATATTTATACATGAACATTGCTGAAATTAAACCGCACAATGACCCAGCTCATTATTAGTGGGAGACTTGGAGATCCAATCTCTCCAACTAGCAGGTTTAACAGATATCTATAGAACATTTCACCCAAACACAAAATAATATGCCTGATTTTCAGCACCAAATGTACATTCTCCAAGATAGAACATATAGTCGGTCACAAAGTAGCCTCAAAAGATATAAAAAACTTAAATATCATCTTGTATTTTATTAGGCCACCATGCATTTTAAACTGGAATTCAACAAAAACAGAAACATGAGAAATCCTGAACACTTACAGAAATTGAGCAACTATAAACTCAGTAATAGCTGGGTCAGGAAGAAATAAAGAAATGAATAAAAGGCATTTTTGGTGTAAATAATAAATCAATCAATCAATTAATAAATTATAAAATCTATATTAACATCATGCCAAATGAAAAAAACTTGAAGCAATCACACTCATTTTTCATTGAATATTTTTATTTACACTTTAAAGGTTATCCCCCTCCCAGTTTCAACCCCTGCAAAATCTCCTACTCTATCCTCCATCCCCCTGCCCCCATCCCATCCACTCCCGCTCCATCCTGCTATTATTCCCCTATGCTAGGACATCAAGTCTTCTCTGGAATCAAGGCTTCCCCTTCCATTGATGCCAGATAAAGACATCCTCACCATATATACAGCTGGAGTCTTGGGTCACTCCAAGTGTATCCAATGGTTAGTGGTTTGTCTCTTGGAAGCTCTTGGGGGATCTAGTTGGTTAATATTGTTGATCCACCCATTGGGTTGCAAACCACAATCGCACTCATTTTAAAACTGGAAAAATAAATGACACTGACTCAATCAAAGAATGGATAGAGAAATGTGATACATTTACACTGTTAAATATTACACAGTGGTTAAAAATGACATTGTGAAATTTACAGGCAAATCAGCATAAACAGAAAAAGAAATCAATCCAAGTGAGGTAGCACACACCCAAAAAGACAAATATGGTATGCATTTATTTATAAGTGTACATTATATGCTAGTTACATGATTGTCAAGCTACAATATACAGATCCAGAGGGTTTATGTAAAGAGCAGAGTTATACTGAGGAAGCATGGATCTCCATGGTAAGGGGATATAGATTATGCACTAGAATAGTCTTAAGACATATATAGACAAAAGTAGAAGAAATCTTGTCATAGGAGAGATGTAGAAAGATAGATGGATGAATAGATGATTGATAGATAGATGATAGATAGAAAGAAAAATACATAGATAGATAGATAGATAGATAGATAGATAGATAGATAGATAGATAGATAGGGTATACAGAAGAAGGCAGCCTGAATTTGGTGTGAAATATTTGGAGATTGGTGGGGACCTGGAACAATAGGAATTTTTAGGAATCTAGGAGGACAACCCAAGTGAGAACTCTCAGTAATAGAAAATAGAGAGTTTGAACTGGAATCTTTTGTTGCCAGGAACAGTTTCCAATGTTGGATTACATTTGGTGGAGTTGCAAGCTGTGGTGGTCCTGTATACATCTCTTAACACCCCAGGATAATACTAGGACAGAGGTTAGCTCTCTGAAAATTAAGAGTTGTGCTCTATTGCCAAAATTCAAATATCTTATTGAACATAGAGAACTCAAGTTAGTGAGAGACGGAAATTTTCATCCCTACAATTTAGTCTCTTTACTGCAAGTTACTCTGGAGGTTTCAGAAAGAAAAACCATGACACCAACACAACACTAAACATAGCCCCTACTATCTGTCCTGCCAGAAGGATGTACTGGAGCAATGGTTGTACAAAACTTGTAGAAGGGGACAATAAAAATTTGGTTAAAATTGAAGTACAATCTACAAGGGGATCCACATGCTCTACAGTGCCCAAATGCACAGGAACTAGAAACTTGATAGCTCAAAGACACAGAGGAGAGCCCAACATGACTAAAAGTAATAAGGCATATAAATCAATGAAATGATTCTCAACGATATTCTGCTACACTTCTAAATCAGCACCTTGTCCAGTGATCATCAGAAAGGCTTTATCTATCAGCTGATTAAAGTGTTTGCATAGACGCACAGTCAGAGATTATGCAGTGTGTCCCCACCTTCTCTCTCTCTCTCTCTCTCTCTCTCTCTCTCTCTCTCTCTCTCTCTCTCTCTCTATCTATCTATCTCTCTGTGTGTGTGTGTGTGTGTGTGTGTGTGTGTGTGTGTGTGTTTGTGTGTGCGTGTGTGTGTAAATTAAAGGTCTCTGTCACATCCATTCCCCTTCAGAGATCAGAGAATGCCAGGGAAGAGTCAGAGGAAGCATTATACAAATCAGAAGTCAAGGAACTAGGAGAACATGGCCTAAAATACCAACTAAGCAAAGCTCACATAAGCATACAAGACTGAAATGTCATACACTGGGTCTGCCTGTGTCTTCATTGGGTCCTTTCAATAAAGGTTAAATCTTTTTAGCTTGATGTTTTTGAGGGACTCAAAGCAATGGGTTTATCTTTGACTCTTTGGTCTGCTCTTAAGCTTACATTTCTATTTGAGTTGTCTTGTCCAGTTTAATATGAGAACATTGCCACAAATTATGGTATCCTGTTTGTCAAGTTGGGAAGCCTGTTCCATCTCTTAGAAGTGTGTTCTTTTCTGAAATAGAAATGAGGGAGAAATAAATCTGAATCGGGGAGACCTAGAAAGAGTGGATGAGGGGTTAGTTTTATAAATATGGGTGGTATTATATTTGAGAAGAATCCTTTAAAAATTAAGAAACAGAATTCATGAAATGGAGATCTGATAAAACAGTGCCTGTTACCTAAAGCTTTTCTAGAATCACTACTGGGATGACATCACTGACACATTCACCTATCTTTCCTTTACAAAAATTCTTTGTAAAATTCCCTTTTGTAAATGGAAATATTATACAGTGTGTCCTGTTTTAGGGATACATATTTTTATATTAATATCAATGTAATTACTCAATAAATTAAGGTTTAAAAACTACAGTATAGGTATTATGAGATTTGCTTCTTGCAAAGGAGTCTGATCAGGGCTTCTTTCATATCTCTGTTTCTTAAGCTGTAGATGAAGGGATTCAGCATTGGAGTCACCACTGTGTACATCAGGGCCATGGCAGTCTCCTTCACAGTAGAGTTATTAGCTGACGGGCACATGTAAACACCAATAACTGTCCCATAGAACAGTGAGACCACAGACAGGTGAGATCCACAGGTGGAAAATACTTTTTTTATACCTCTTGTAGTTGATACCTTTAGGATGGAGCTGACAATTTTTACATAGGAAACAACAATGAGTAAGAATGGAATCACAGTATCCAGCCCTCCCAAGATAAATATCATTAGTTCATTAATATAAATGTCAGAGCAGGCCAATTTGAGCAGGACAGTTATGTCACAGAAAAAGTGTGCGATTATATTGTTCTCACAGAATGACAATCTTGCCAATAGTAGGGTATGCAACATAGAATACAGAATGGTAAATACCCAGGAGATGATGACCAGAGACACACAGAGCTTGGGGCTCATGATATTGGTGTAATGCAGAGGAAAGCAGATGGCCACATAACGGTCATAGGCCATGATCACAAGCAGAAAGTTTTCTATGTTTCCAAAAACCAAGAAAAAGTACATTTGTGTCAGACAACAAGCATAGGAGATGGATGTGTCCTGGCTCTGCATGTTCTGCAGCAACTTGGGCATCGTGACAGAAGAAAAACAGAGATCAGTAAGAGACAAGTTTCTGAGAAGCAAATACATGGGTGTGTGGAGATGCGAGTCCAGACTAATGAGGATGATGATGATGAGGTTCCCCAGGACAATGGTGAGGTACATGGCCAGAAACAGGGCGTAGAACAGGTGCTGGTGCTCTGGAGGGATGGGTAGACCCAGGAGGGAAAAGTGAGATATGACAGTCTGGTTGTTCATATCATTCTTATTTTCCAGTATTCTAATGAGAAAATATCAGGGTCACTGAAAATTCAAAATAAAAACAAATATATATACAGGAAATAAATTGTACAAAAATGGATCTTACAGTCATCATAGTAATTATAACCTCAAAACTCCAAATGTCTGTATTCATTGCAATCATTAATGTTTTTTACAACTTCTTAATAGCTTTCAATCTTCTCTTTTTTCCTAGACACTTCTATGCTGTGCTTAGTGGGATAAAAATTGAACTAATGCTTCCCTCTCTTGCTACCAGCTCATGCTGGTTCCCCATTTTATGTTCATTTGCAATTTCCTATCCTATTTTGTATATTTATGTTATTAACAATTTATATAAACTTTATTATCATAATTTCATATTAATTTCAAGAAAACTCACATAATCCCATGTATTAGATTACTCATCCAAACTTGGACTGGGATGACTGTCACATAGACATTTTTACTCTGTTGTAAACTAACTTCATTCAATTACTTAATGATAGGCATCAGACCCTCATAAACCCCAAATGAAGTTAATGGTTTTATTTTACTGTCTCCCAAAGTATTTCTTAGTCTACCTTTCTAGTTTCCTATAGCACAGTAAAAGAAAAAGGATTTGATCAGAAATCAGTAATTTTAAATCTATGTTTTCTGACATTGAACTGCTGTTATATTTAAACAGTATCTCCCCTAAATTTCTCTCCCATTTAATCCATGCCTTTCTGTAAGCTTATATGAATATATGAGGACCACATCTTGTCTTTACTGGAATACAGAGATAGATTTAGTAATGATCTTGTTCTCATGGGTTTTAATTCTTCTCTTCTCTTTCATCATATTTTATTTACACTGTGGCATTCTGAGAGAAAAGTTCCATTATATTTTGAGTAGGGGATTTGTTTTTCAGATTACCCTATTGCCCTGATGACAATGTAAAAGCTCTTCAAAATGATGACATAAAGGATGTTTCATTATCTCACATGTGACAGTTGCAAATGCCATAGTCTCATGATAACTCTTTGATTTCTCTCTTTCTCAATGCTTGGGTTGGAACTCCTCACTTTTTTCATTTTAGGGTTGCTCATCCTCTTGCCTAACACTTCTGTCTTTCCCCTTCCTCTGGTTCATTCTCACTCATATGTCAGAGATATTGCTCATGACATGCTAAACTGAATTTACTCTGGCCTCCCATACTAAGGTATATTTCAGCTATGTTCCATAGAATCATATCCCTACCCTATACACTTAATATGTGATTACTGTTTATATATATATATAAACCTATAGGTAGTAAAGTTCACATAGGTCTTCATTTTGTTTGGTTTTTTACAAACATTCAGATTTTCCAACTAGGACCAGTACCTGCCATGATGCATGAAATTGGTCCATGAACATTTCTTACATGTTGTTTAAAATGATACAAATTTTTTATCATCAAAAGTAGAATAGTCCCCATTTTAATATGAAGATCTGAAAAGTTAAACTCTAAACTGTTCTTCAGAGATCTAATAGTATATTTCTGCAATGTCAGAATTAATAATCTTTATCATTCCACAGTGATACTGGTGACTCAAAAATATCTATATGATTTACTACTCAAAATTTAATTGATAATAATGCAGCAAACAAATAAGATGAAATTTTTTGAATTAGAAAAAAAGAAGTAACAGTTAATTTGGTAGCTTCACTGGAGTTAATTCTTCAGATGTCTGTAGTGTACATGATATTATGTATCTAGTGGATTAAGACTGATACTGACATGGAACATATTAGTTGCTATGCGGAGACTCTCTAAATGTCATTAAAATTTGTAGACATTGAATAAGTCCCTAACACTTCACCACAGAGTGAGCTACTTTGATTCAGATGAAGGAATTAGGGGGAAAGGACAATCCATTGTAGAAAATGTTGCATCTTCTGCCTTAGGTACAAGTGTGTAATATCCACTCAGTGCCTCCAACATTATAGACAGTTCTTCAAATGTTCCCCTGATCAGTCTCTATCACTAGGCAGTCTCTATCCTAGTCAGATGCATGGGAATTTATGGACACACACACATACACACAAACACACATACACATGCATATTCAAAAACATACACACACATGTCATCTATGATTCTGGACATTACTGGCTATTGAATCAATCACGGTTATCAAGGTTGACACAACAGAAGAAACATCAAGAGATCTAAACAACTTTCTCAAAAATGCTACAACCTAATCTGACTGCTTTCACCTTCATAGACTGACAGTTTTTCAGTACAGCTGAATTCACAGATTGCACACTTAGACTTTGTGTTTTGGCAAACCATATAGTGTAAAACATGTACCATTTATATTTACAATTTAAATACATTTACTATTCTTATGTATCCCAGATTGGTCTCTAACTTGGAGGATTCACTGCCTATGTACCCCAGTACTGCCAAGACAAAAATATGCTACCATACTACCCATTTTCTGCTTCTCGAGTAAACGAACAGTAATTTTATGCTATATATGAAAGTGTGTGACAATCAGAAGTCAGCAACATCAACAACCAAGGTTACCACTGATGGACCATTGGACTTTCTATCTTTTCTATATGTTAGGACTGTAGTTCTTAAATTAAACAACACATAAAAATCACAAGGGATATGTTACTAACATTTGGCACACTTGCATATCTGCTTGGATTCTCTAGAGTACTGAGTTTGATTGAGTAACATTCATTATAGATTACATTTTAAAAACATGTAGATGCTATTACTATAATTATCAATGGCATATACTTAGGAACAATCACATAGGAGTGATTCACGTATTAGCAAACTTATACAGATAAAATTGATCATCATTTTAAGTAGGACATTATTTCAGAACTTGTTCAGACCCCAGAAGTGAAAGTTTAGTAAACAAGTCTTCAGCACTAGAGAACTGAATTTTATCTCCTTTTACATTTTTGTGTTGAAATATTATGATGTTTAGAAAAATCACATAATGAGTAATAGTAATGAACACATCAATATGAAAGGGGTTACATGATGACCATGAAATAAATACAATCACAGTGTGACTAGGAAAAGAAGAAATGTATCATACCTGAAAATCTATTTTTCATAAGACAGAAATTCCAATTGATTTCAAGACACCTGCTTAATTTTCTAAATGTGGCCAGAGCTGAAGACTCTGAGTCATAATTTCTGGTTAATGATCCTGATTACCTTTTTTATTTGCAGACAGAATAATAGCAGCTGCTGTATACACATCACCTATCTGCATCATCCCTACTCACAGCCTTCTCCTGTCATCCTGGGACCTTAAGTGCCCCAAATCCCAGAGGGTACTGATTGTGCATAATTCATTAAAGACATAGTAATTACTCTGGGCCTATCTAGAACCAATTTACATCAGAGATCTTTAGTGTACACCAATTATAGTTTATTATCACTATTTCCAAAACTTAGAAGATGTTAAAATTTAAAGAACAACAAACAAAATAATAAATAAATAGCAGAAATAATAATGCCAAAATCATGGAAAAGGATATTTGTTCCATGTCCAGGTAATGAACAGGGCTTCTCTTGACTGTATTCCATTTTGTAAGATAGAAAAGGAAAAAAGTCTGGCCAAAAATTACTTCATTATCAGAAATTATTCTAAATGTTATTGACTTAAAGTGTGTCATTCAACAAAAAAATTTAGACAAACAGCTAATGAATAGTCTTTTATAATTTTGTTTGTGAGCCATCCCTTCAGCTCATTCACCAGTAGATTTTAATTATGAAACTGTATAAAAATATATACATGCCTAACCTTTGAAGGACAGTATCACAATTCAACATAACTATCTGAAAGAGGATGTATGGCAGAGATACAAAGTTCTTGAAAATTCTAAAAGTCAAGATGTGAAAAGGTCAGGAATGAGTTCAGCAGATGGAAAGTTTAGGCTTCCTTAAGCCAATAGTAAACAGTCCATGTTCCCCCATCTGTTCAGATATTTTCCTTCTTAGCTCCTCAAGAAAACATTAATTGTACCTATTACAACCATTATCCAACCTCTCTCCATCTATGCAAGATTACTTAATAGTTCCATGTTGAATGAGTTGCCCAATGATCACAAAGTCAGAGGTGACATTCATGATTTCTCCCATTGGGATAGCTTTCTGAATATGGTAGCCATCAGTAAAAATGAAGATTTTTACAAAATAATGAAAAACAAACTTTCAAATCCAGAGAAATCCTTACTGATCTAACCTTTAAAGAGCTCTTAGAGATGATTTACTTATTTTTGAATGTAGAAATAATGAGCTCTAAGTATGAGTTCGGGACATTAAACATGGTGCTGCCTGCTCTAGTTCCATAGAACAACCACATTGTTCTTGAAAATGAGTTAATTACCCCAAGAAGAATGATACCATCTATATTCTGAGTTTGAATGATATGAGAAACACATGTGGTTGTATGGTAGAATCAAGATCCATTTTAATCATGCCTAAAAACTCTGATGTACATGTGCATATGTATAATTAAGTAGCCTTTATATTTTTGGCATCATGCAATGAGTTTCCAACTCTTTTTTTTCTTACCACTTTATTTTTTTGAAAAGAGAGATACATATACAGATTTTTAAAGGCATTTTGGCATAACATTATATGAATATTTTTGTCAGTACTTAATTTTTTTAGAGGTTTGATAGCATGCATTGAAATCCCACTAGTTACCATAAGCATGAAGTACATGTAGGACAGAACTTAACATGGAAACAGATTTCTTGTTGAGTATAGATTAAGCATAATGATAAATGAATAACAAAAATTGCCACAAGGCTATCATCTTAGCTCTTGGATTATTAATGAATTGACATCCAGGTGTGCCACACTCTGAGAGGGTGCTATACATTTACTTTTCTCCTAAGAAGGAAGGGGGCTTTTTTTGCCTTTGTTTTTCTTGAGATTTGTAAAGCCTGTGAGTTGTTTCTGGAGTGTTCAGAGCTTTCTGGGGTTAGTATTCAATTATCAGTGACTGCATATTATTTCTGTTCTTCTATGACTGGGTTACCTCACTCAGGATGATATTCTCTAGATGCATCCATTTTCTTAGGAATTTCATAAAGTCATTGTTTCTGATAGCTGAGTAGTACTCCATTGTGTGAATATACCACAATTTTTGTATCCATTCATCTACTGAAGGACATCTGGGTTCTTTGGAGCTTCTGGCTATTATAAATAGGACTGCTATGAATATTGTGGTGCACGTTTCTTATTATATCTTGGAGCAACTCTATGGTATATGCCCAGAAGTGAAATAACTGGGTCTTCAGGTAGCACTATTTCGAATTTTCTGAGGAATTGCCAGGCTGATTTCCAGAGTGGCTGTACCAGTTTACAACTCCACCAACAGTGGAGGAGTGTTCTCTTTCTCTGCATCCTTGACAGCATCTGCTGTCTTCTGAGTTTTTTATCTTACTAATTCTGAGTGAGGTGGAATCTCAGGGTTGTTTTGATTTGCATTTCCCTGATGACTAAGGATATCTAGAACTTCCTTAGATGTTTCTCAGCCATTCGATATTCATCAATTGAGAACATTTTGTTTAGCTCTGTACCCCAATTTTTAATAGGATTGTTTGGTTCTCTGGTGTCTAGCTTCTTGAGTTCTTTGTATAACTTGGATGTTAGGCCTCTATCAGATGTGGGATTGGTAAAGATCTCTTCCCAATCTGTTGACTGCCATTTTGTTTTCTTGACAGTGTCCTTAGCCTTACAGATACTTTGCAATCTCATTCAGTCCCATTTGTCAATATTTAGCCTTAGAGCGTGAGGCATTGGTGTTCTGTTCAAGAAATTTTCTCCTATGCCTATGTGTTCTAAGGTTTTCCCTAATTTATTTTTTAATAGTTTCAATGTGCCTGGTTTAATGTGGAGATCTTTGATCCATTGCACTTGAGCTTTGTACAAGGAGATAAGAAAGGGTCTATTTTCATTCATCTGTATGCTGAGTGCCAGTTGGACCAACACTATTTGTTGAAGAGGCTGTCATTTTTTATTGAATATTTACAGCTCCTTTGTCAAAAATCAAGTGACCATATATGTGAGGGCTCATTTCTGGATCTTCTATTGTGTTGCATTGATTCATGTGCCTATCTCTGTACCAGTATCATGCAGTTTTTAACACAATTGCCTTGTAATATAACTTGAGGTCAGGAATGGTGATTCCTGCAGATGTTTTCTTGTTGAAGATGGATTTGGCTATTCTAGGTCTCTTTTTATTCCAGATGATATTGCACATTTCTCTTTCCAACTCAATGAAGAATTTGGTTGGAATTTTGATGGGAATTACATTGAATCTGTAGATTGCTTTTGGTAAGATGGCCATTTTTACAATGTTGATCCTTCCAATCCATGAGCATGGGAGATCTTTCAATTTTCTGAGATCTTCCTTGATTTCCTTCTTTAGATATTTGAAGTTCTTGTCATACATGTCCTTCACTTGCTTAGTTAGAGTCAAGCCAAGGTATTTTATATAGTTTGTGACTGATTTTAGTGGGATTGCTCCAAGTTTCCCACTGTTAAGTTTGATGTTGGCTGTTGGTTTGCTATATCTTGCTTTTATTATGTTTAGGTATGTGCCTTGGATTCCTGTTCTTTCCAAGACTTTTAACATGAAGGAGTATTGAATTTTGACAAATGATTTCTCAGCATCTAGTGAGATGACCATGTGGTTTATTCTTTGAGTTTGTTTATATGGTGGATTACATTGATGGATTTCTGTACATAAACCATCCCTGCATCCCAGTGATGAAGCCTACATGAACATGGTGACTGATCATATTGTTCATTTTCTGCATCCAGGATCTGTCCATTGGTATCAGTAAAGTTTTGAAGTCTTTCACTATTATTGTGTTTCGTGCAATATATTGTTTGAATTTGTAGGATTTCTTTTATGAATGTGCATGCTCTTGTATTTGGAGCATAGTTGTCCAAAATTGAGAGTTCATCTTGATAGTCTTTTTTCTGTAATGAATAAAAATTGTCCTTCCTTATCTTTTTTGATAACTTTTGGTTGAAAATATATGTTATTAAATATTAGAATAGCTACTCCAGCTTGTTTCTTGTGGCCATTTACTTGGAAGGTTTTTTCTCAGCCTTTTGCTCTGATGTAGTGTCCATTGTTGTCTCTAAGATGAGTTTCCTGTGTGCAGCAAAATACTTTATCCTGTTTACATATCCAGTCTGATAGTATGTTTCTCTTTATTGGGGAATTGAGTCTATTGATGTTAGGCGATATAAAGGAATAGAGATTGTTGTTTTCTGTTATTTTTGTTGTTAGAGGTAGACTTATGTTCGTGTGCTTTTTTTTTTTTTTTTTTTTTTTTTTTTTTTTTTTTTTTTTTGGTTTGCTTGCTTTTTTTTCTTTTCCTTGGCTGTAGTTTCTTTCCTTGTGTTTGATATTTTCATTTATTATCCATTATAGGGTTATATTTGTGGACAAATACTGTGTAAATTTGCTCTTGTCCTGGAGTATCTTGGACTCTCCATTTATGGTAATTGAGTTTTGCTAGATACAGTAACTTGGGCTTACACTTGGTTTCTCTTTGGGTCTGTATGATGTCTGTCCAGGATCTTCTAGCTTTCATAGTCTCTGTTGAGAAGTCTGGTGTGATTCTGGCTGGTCTGCCTTTATATGTTACTCATCCTATTTCCCTTAGATGTTTTAAGATTCTTTTTTTTTTTTTTTGTTTGTTTGTTTGTTTTGAACATCTGGTGTTTTGACAGTTATGTGTAGGGAGGAGGTTCTTTTCTGGTCCAATCTCTTTGGAGTTCTGTAGGCTTGTTTATGTTAATGGTTATTTCATTCTGAAGGGTAAGGAAATTTTCCTCTATGAATATGTTGAAAATATTTACTGTGCCTGTTAATTGATATTCTTTGCCCTCTTCTATACCTTTTATCCTTTGGTTTGGTCTTCTCATTGTGTCCTAAATATTCTGAATGTTTTGGGTTAGGAGCTTTTGGTTTTTTGCATTTTTCTCCTACTGTTGTGTCACAGTTATCTATGCTGTCTTCTGCTCCTGAGATACAATCTTCCATCTCTTGTAGTCTGTTGGTGATGCTTATATCTATGATTCCTGATTTCTTTCTTAGACTTTCTATCTCCAGGGTTGTCTATTTTTGTGATTTCTTTATTATATCTATTTTCATTTTCAATTTCTTCACCTGTTTGGTTGTGTTTTCTTGTAGTTCTTTGAGTGATTTCTTCTTGTTCTCCTATAATTGTTTAAGGAAGTTATTCACACACTTCTTAAAGATCTCCATCATCATCATGAAGTATGATTTCAAGTCTACATCTTGTTTTTCTGTTGTTTTTGGCAATCCACTTCTTGCTGTGATAGGAAAGCTGTTGTTGCCAGGTTATAGTGGTTTCCATTGTTAGGTTTTTTTTTTTTTTTAATTTTCCTCTTGAAATCTTGTTATCTTTGATTGCAGGTAACCTTGTTATCTCTGACTGGAGCTTGTCTCTTTTGTGGGTTCGAGGGCCTGTGGGTTCAAGAAGAAAATTGCTTCTGGGTGTTTTGCAGGCAATGAATTCTGATGGCAGTGACTCAGTTCTGTCTTTGTGGGCTTAGGTGGGAGTGTGCTTGAGTGGCTGTTCTGTGAAATCAGTTATCTGGGGGCAGATCCCAAGTCCTGATGGTGGTCAATGGGCTCTCTCCCTGGGCCAGGAATGTCCCCATCCCAGCATGCACCATGCTACCTGCCCTTCTAAGAACTCAGGTCATTCTCTCTCAAGTCAACAGGTAGGGTATGTGTCAGGCTCCCAGAGGCTCAGATGGGAGAGCGCTTGCAAGGCTGTTCTGGGGGCTCAGCCATCTGCAGGCCGGTCCTGAGTTTTGATAAAGGTCACCTGGCCCTCACACTGGGTCAGAAAGTACCCAATCCCAGAGTATACAACCTTATCTGCCCTCTAAGAGCTCCAAGCTTTCCCTCCTGGGACAGCCAGTAGGGTGTGTGGAGGGCTTACCATGGTCTCAGGTGGGAGAGTGCTTGCAAAGCTGTTCTGGGGGCTCAGAATCTGCTGGTGGGTCCTGAAATTTTCACGATAGTAATTTTAGTTCCATCCATTTGTCTGCAAAATTTATGATGTCCTTGTTTTTGACGGCTGAATAGTATTTCACTGGGTAAATTAAGCACATTTTCTGTATCTAGGTTGTTTCCAGCTGTTGGATATTACAAATAAGGTTTTCATAAACATAATGAAGTGTGTGTTATTGTGGTATGGAAAAGAATCTTTTGGGTATATGTCAGAAGTTCACTTTTCTGAGAAACCACAAGATTGATGTCTAGAGTGCTTATACCAGTTTGCAATCTCACTAGCAATGAAGGACTGTTCCTCTTTCTCTACATCCTTGACAGCATGTGCTACATATTGAGTTTTTTGTATTAGTCATTCTGTTTCATGTAAGGTGAAATCTCAGAGCTGTTTTGATTTAAATTTCCCCGATGACTAAGGATGTTGAACATGCTTCTCTGCCACCCAAGATTCTTCTATTGAGAGCTCACTGTTTAGTTCTGTACATTATTATTTTGCTGGATTGTTTGGGTTCTTTTTTTTTAACCCTTTATGAGTTGTAGGGTTATCATTATGGAGGTTGTTATTTCGTTCTATTGAGAGGGCTGAAGTCCCATTTGGCAATTGTTGATTTTAAAGCATGAGCCATTGTTGTTCTGCTCAAGAAATTGTCACCTGTACAAGTAAATGCACTTGAGACTATTTCCCACTTTCTCTTCTATTAGAACCACTTGAAATTAAGCTTTGTGCAGTGTGATAAATACGGATTAACTTACATTCTTTTACATGCAGACCACTAGTCAGACCAGCATCATTTGTTGATGATGCATTATTATTGCAGCTGTATGATTTTAGTTTTTTTTCAAAGTTCAAGTGTCCATAGCTGTGCATATGTCTATTTCTAGGTCTTCAATTGTATTCCACTGATAAACCTGTCTATCTCTATAACAATACCATGCCATTGTTTATCATTATTGCTCTGTAAAACAACTTGAGTTCATGGAGAGTGATTTCACCCTAAAGTTTTTTTTATCATTATTGGATATTTCATATATTTATATTTCACATATTCTCCCATTTCCCAATTTCACCTTCAGAACTCCCTGATCCCATCCCCCACCCCATGCTTATATGAGTGTGCTCCCCCTCTCACCCACCCACTCCAAACTCACTGCCCTAGCATTCCCCTATAATAGGGAATAGAGACTTCACAGGACCAAGAGGTTCTACTCCTATTGATATCAGACTATGCCATTTTCTTCTACATATGAAGCTACAGCCATGGGTTATTTCATACATATTCTTTTGATGGTTGTTTAGTTGCCTTCAGCTCCTTCAGTCCTTTCTCTAACCCCTCCATTGGGGTCCCCATGATCAGTCCAATAGTTGGCTGTGAGCATCTGCCTCTGTATTAGTCATGCTCTGGCAGAGCCTCTCAGGTGACAGCTGTAACCAGCTTCTGTCAGCAAGCACTTTTTGGCATCTGCAATAGTGTCTGGGTTTGGTGCCCATATATGGGACAGATACATGGTGGGCAGTTTCTGTATGACCTTTCCTTCAGTCTTTGCTCATTTATTGTTAAAAATTGTTTTCACTTTCCTCAGTTTTGTTTTTTCTTATGACATTGAAAATTGTTCTTTCCATGTGCGTAAAGGATTGTGTTGGAATATTGAAGGGTATTGCATAGAATCTGTTGTTTCCTTGTGGTGAGATGGCCATTATTTTTACTATGTTAGTTCTACCTACACATAAGCAAGGAAGATCTTTCCACTTTCCATCGTGTGTGTGTGTGTGTGTGTGTGTGTGTGTGTGTGTGTGTGCCCTAGAACCTATCAGAAACTTTTGGTTCTAATAAACTGTATAATCTTGGTAAAACTCTTAGATCTGCAAATAACAGAAAATAAAATTAACACATAAAAGTCAGCAGTGTTCCTATAACAACACTGTTTTGAAAAAATAAATTAGAGCTACAATTCCACTTGCAGCGTATGTTCAAAACACCTGGAAATTTAAAAAAAAAAAAAAAAAAAAAAAAAAAAAAAAAAAAAAAAATCACACAGTGAAATTTACCAAGCCAAAAGTTTGTAATAAAATCCAGACAGTTAGAATAGCAATTCTGAAGCTTCCGGACTTCAAAATAGATTTTACACTTTCTCTATCAAATTCATTTTAAACATTTATCCAGGGCGGCAGCTCGATCGGCCGGACTATAACCGTCGTCCGTCCAGGAATGGCTGTAGAGGCAGCAGCGGCCGGCAGGGCGCAAGGCGACACCAGTAGGCAGCGGCGGTAGCCGGTAGCCGGGGCAGCGGAGGCAGCGGGGGACTCAGCGGCGGTCGCGACAGCAGCAGCAGCAGCAGCAGCAGCAGCAAGACGGACTCCTGGATACGCGCCGCCGCCGCCGCCGCCGCCGCCGCCACCAGGCCCGGTGTCGCGCGCCCAGGCTTGAGGGGGGGGGGGTCGTCGCCGCCGCCGCTGCCGCCCAGGTGACTGAGGAGAGAGGCGCTTCCTCGCTCCCGCCTCCGCTGGCCTTCAATGCCCAGTCCCCAGCTCGCCAGCGATTTTCGTTGGAATATACGTTGCACATTTATGGGGATTCTGAGCGTGAGGGCAGACTTCTGCCAGGCTCAGCACAGCCTTTTCGCTGACAAGTGAGCTTGGGGTTATATGTGCCATAATTAACATTGCCTTGAAGACTCTGGACACCGAGACTGGCCTCAGAAGTAGTAGGCTTTTTTTTTTTTTTTTAATTGCAAGTGTATTCTTTTAATGACTCCAGTAAAATTAAGCATCAAGTAAACAAAAGTGGGAAAGAACCTACACTTTTAACTTGTCTCACTAGTGCCTAAATGTAGTTTAAAGGCTGCTTAAATTTTGTATGTAGTTGGATTTTTTTTGGAAGCTGAAGGTATCCATCTGCAGACATTGAGGCTCAAGTTGAATTTGAATTCAAGTGGATTCTTAATACTTCTGCCTGTGTTGAAGAGAGAAGCTTCATAAGGAATAAGCAAGTTGAATAGAGAAAATAGTGGTCAGTAATAGGCATTTTAGTGGTCTTTTTACTGTTTTCTGCTGCAGAACGTTTCAAGATTTATCGATTTCCTCCTCCCCCCCCCCGATTTTCCCCACCACACTCACACACGCACGCTCACACTTTTTATTTGCCATAATGAACCGTCCAGCCCCTGTAGAGATCTCTTATGAGAACATGCGTTTTTTGATAACTCACAACCCCACCAATGCGACTCTCAACAAGTTCACAGAGGAACTTAAGAAATACGGAGTGACAACTTTGCTTCGAGTTTGTGATGCTACATATGATAAAGCTCCAGTTGAAAAAGAAGGAATCCACGTTCTAGATTGGCCCTTTGATGATGGAGCTCCACCCCCTAATCAGATAGTAGATGATTGGCTAAACCTGTTACAAACCAAATTTCATGAAGAGCCAGGCTGCTGTGTTGCAGTGCATTGTGCTGCAGGATTGGGAAGGGTTCCTGTGCTAGTTGCACTTGCATTGATTGAATGCAGAATGAAATATGAAGATGCTGTTCAGTTTATAAGACAAAAAAAGAAGAGGAGCATTCAATTCTAAACAGCTGCTTTACTAGGAGAAATACCGACCTAAGATGCGATTACGCTTCAGAGATACCAATGGGCACTGCTGAGTTCAGTAGAAGTAGAGGAAGGCCGGCCGGATCGTGGTATTAGAGGGAACTCTTGGTACCTGGAAATGTGAATCTGGATTCTTACCTGTGTCATCAAGGTAGTGATAGATTCAGTACTCCTCAACTCTACTGATTGAGAAGAAGGCAAATGATAAAGAAATCCCTCTATAACACGAATAAAATGTTTAAGAAAAAAAAAAGAAAGGAAAAGGGATTAATTTAGTGAAAGATGATTTTGCTCCTAGTTTTGGAGTTTTGATTTCTGACAGGATTGAATTATTTCAAAATCTCCTGTGTTTTTTAAGCGTTTTCAAAATAGATGGTCTGAGGAAAACCAGCAGAATATTAACCAGTGTGGAGCCAGTTGTTGGGGAGCACACACTTCCATTATTCTTGGTACATAGGTCTCCTTGTGATGGGATTTGGGGGAGGTAGATTTTCCCCACCTTCTCTCTTCCTGCCTCTCTCCCTTCTCCTGATACATGTTGAAGGAATAGAAAGAAGCCCTTGTTGCTGTAGATGTGCGTGTGTCTGGCAGCCTTAAACCCACCTGGGCACTTTTAGGAAAAAAAAAATAAATAAATAAATAAATGAATAAATAAAAAGCAAAGAAAAAAATTAAAAAAAAACATTTATCTACCAACAAAAAATAAACACCCCTCCCCCGTTGACTTAAAACTAGAAAAAAAGTCAGGTTCCTATTTGTTTTCATGAGTCAAATGTCCTTTAATCTACATTCCGTCATTCCTTGTTCCCTAATACTGGTCCTTCCATGCTCATTTCTTCTCTTGTTTTTCACTTTCAAGATAAAAATACCTTGGGCTATTTAAGAAAATTGTAATTTAATGAATCACTTCAGTAATTGAAATCCATTTCTAATTTTAAGAGGTACAGTCAAGGGTCTTATAATTCACTTATTAGGTATACAATACAGTGGATTACAAAGAATTTTTTTAAATAAACTTAAATAATGAAGTGAGAACCCCCTTCAGTGAAAACTTTAGAACACGAAAGAACTAAATTATGTCCAAAGCTATAACACAGACTGAGCATGGATGTTCAGTGATTGGAAAAGGTAATGTTCAAATGGTCTTTCTACCAAAGCCAATCTACCGATTTAATGCAATTCCAATCAGAATTTTAATGAAAAAAATGTATACAAAGAGAAAGAACAACAAAGTCTTACATTTGAATTGGAATTATTTTAAAAATCCCACAACATCTCAAGCAACCCTTAGAAAAATGGAACAATGCAAGAGATACCACAATACCTGAGTTTGAACTATAGAATAGAGTTATATGAATAAAAACAACATGATGCTAGCTTAAACCAAACTGTAGATCATTGGTTCTTAACCTCCCTAATGCTATGGCCCTTTAATACATTTCCTCAAATTGTGATGACAACCAACTAAAAAATTTTATTACTATATTATAGCTATAATTATTGTACTTTTATCAATTTTAATATAAATATCTGATTTGCAGGATATTTGAAATACAATACCTACTAAGAGTTGCTCAACTCCTTAAAGGCCCACCACCCAAAGGTTGAGGGCCACTGCTATAGATTAATGGTACAGAATGGAAGACCCAGAAAAAGGCTAATTTAACTTCGGCCACCAACATTTTTAAGTTTCCTCTTTTTCCTAATTTAGTTTAGAGAACTACACAGATGAATGCTGTATAATAGCATTTCCATCCCTCCCTCTCACACTCCCACTTTTCCTGTGTACTCCCATTGCTCTAAAAATTTACAACATTTTCTTTCTTATTACTATTGACACATTTATATATAAATACACAAGGATGACAAAATCAACCTTTGGAGTAAATACAAAACCTTAAACTAATGGTGCTGGTAAAATTGTATGTGTATATATAGAAGACTGACACTAGATTTATAGTATGAGAGATATGGATAACACATTAAATATGATTATATAAAAATGAGAAAAATTAAAATAGGAAATGATTTCTATAATGTTAGATATTAATACGTTCTTTTGTAAATGTAAAGATCCTTAAAAATTCTGTTCATGGTAAGTGAATTTTTTTCTTCCTCAGCTGTTTGGTTAAACCAAGATAGAGTGAGATAGTAGAAGAAAAAATGAGAAGAAAAGAACAGCAGGAAGTAATAGAGAAAAGCAAGAAAGGAAAATAAGAAAGTGGGAGAAAACCTTAGTAACCACACAACAATGATGACAGTACCATCTTGAACTGCAATGCTTAACTGTGTGACTTGTCATTATCAGATCCCTCTTTCTAGAAACCATGCATCATCAGTGTGGTAATAAAATTATTGCCTCCAAAATTTAGTGTCATCTTGGAATGATGGAACAAATGCATTGTCCCAAGTGAGATTTTTCTATTTTAGAAAGGGAAATACTTATAGTTTTCTATACAGTTCCTCAAAGAGCCCCACAGAATGCAATCACAAATGTGGTGACCACTGCAGTAGGAATAGACTGGCTTTGAGGAATCAGATATTACTAACAAAAGGAAGACATTGATGTAGATAATAGGTAAAGTACATCAACTATCTCATGGACAAAAGAATGAAATATTTGACTACATTTACCAGAAAATGTGAAGAATTTCTGCACATGTTAAGATTTGGAGGAGACCAGGAAGAATGAGTAAATCACGGGTGGCTCTAGCTATACATATCCTCTGATTCCAAATCTAGATTCTTTCCCAGCACATAGTGTGTCTGATAAGCTAAGGGATTGAGCATACATTATGAGGAATATGGACATTCAGTTACCTGAGTCCTGAATATTGGAGATTCAAGGACCTTGCTCTTTTCATGCATATTTGACCACTAAACCCTAAATTCTCATCCTGGTAACTAAACATGGTACTGTCACAATCCAGGAACTCAAAGAAACACTTATTTTTAGAACTAGGACTGATATCTTCTTTTATAGCTTCTATTTACCCTAATTCTGTTTCCAAATGAAGATGGTAACAAACTTCATCATATGGTCAATGGAACTTGTTAAAGTTAGTTTGTGCACTCATGATCAATAATAAAATTGTTTGCTGAGCATCTATTCTACCATTGTAATGTAAACACAAGAACTGTATAGGCCACATTCTGATTATCAGGACTTAGAGATTTTGGGAAATAGTTTTCAGAGGAAACCATGGATTCCTGTGAAGAAGATATCACTAGAAATGCAAGAGACAAAAGAAGATGTTGACATGACCTATGTTTTATGTAGAAAGGGGAAAGAATAATGTTTGTTCTCAGAATGACTACAGCAGGGTAGAACTACAGAGATTCTGTATGAAAATGCCTTGTTTTAAAACTGTGGGGTACCTACAAGAAGGCTACAAGTGACACGAGTGAAACCAAGGCTACAGGATACATCTGTGCCATCATGGCAACATCCCTGAGGTGGAAGTCAATAAGGAAAAAAGAGTGGAGTTCTCGATTTTATCCAGAGACCTGTCTTAGCATCTTGGTGCTGCTGATTACCATTTTTGTCATGAAAATGTCTTTATAATATCCTTTTTCTAGCACAGTTCTTCCTGTTTGTGTGCACTGATACACACACCTCAGATGTTGGTTATGTTGTTTCCAGTTTTACTCAAAAAAGTTCATGTATCCTCAGAATGTTACTTATTTTGTGACTCAAGTTATTCTCCCAAGTTCCCTTAATATTTGGCATGAACTTGATTCTTTCTTGCATAAAAGGATACACACTTGTAAACACTGAAGGAGACATTTAGCAGGTAGTAAAATTTACATCATGCTTTGTTAAACATATGTTAGTAGTTTTTGATTCACATATGTTTATTTTACCTAGTACCTGGTATCATGGAAAAAAAACTTTCACTCAATTTTATGCTTTATCTAATTTCACTTTTCATCATGTCCTAATTTTTCCCTTCTCTTTTCTGTTAATGCTGGCTTTGGGTTTTATATGTCTACATGAAATTACAATAGACAAATAGAAGAAATTATGGCCCTATTGTCCACTTTAGTATAGCTTGTTCATCTAACAAAATGTGCCCATTGTCAAGCAAAAGACTTATTTCATTTTAATTTATGTCTGAATAAAATATCAAACTACCTAATTCATTCTATGAAGCCAAAATCATGCTGAAACATAAGCCACACAAAGATTCAACAACAACAAAAAACTTTAAATCAATTTTGCTTATTAACAGCAAATCAAATATACTCAAACCAAATTTGAGAACACACCAAAAACATCATTTCCCATAAGCAAGTAGGCTTCACACCTTCATCAAATTGAATGAAGAAAAAATTGACACAATTCCACCAAAATCAGGAAAAAGGCAAGACTGCCCACTCTCTTCCTATAGATTTAGTATAGTACTCGCAGTTCTAGATAGACCAATGAGAAAATCAAAGGACATCAAGGGAATAAAATTGAAAATTAAGTCAAATTATTCTTTTTAAAAATTTTTATTGAATATTCTCTGTATTTACATTTCAAATGTTATACCCCTTCCCCCAACTCCTCTCCCTCCACCCGCTCAATTTGCTTCCATGAAGATGCTCCCTATTCCAATCACCCTCTTCACATCAGTACCTTGGTTGGTTGATGATGTTGTTCTTCCCACAGGTCTGTAAAACCTTTGGTCATTCAGTCCTTTATCTAGCTCTTTCATTGAGGTCCCCATTTGCAATCCAATGTTTACCTGCAAGCATCCTCATCTGTATATACATACATACATATATACATACATATATGTATGTGTGTATGTGTGTGTGTGTGTGTGTGTGTGTGTGTGTGTGGCAGAGCCTCTGAGGAGACATTCATATCTGGTTCTTATCAGTAAACACTTACTTCTTGGCATCAGCAATAGTGTGTAGGTTGATGGCTGCATATAGGATGGTTTCCCAGGTGAGGCAGGCTCTGTAGATCTTGTCTTCAACCCCTGCTCCTCTATTTGACCTTGTATTTCATCACATGAGTGTTTTGTTCTCCATTCTAAGAAGGAATAAAGCATCCACATTCTGGACTTTCTTCTTTTGGGGGCTTTATAAATTATGTGGATGGTTTGTAGGGTATTCCAAGATTTTAGGGCTAGTATCTACTTATGAGTACATACCATGAGAGCTCTTTTGTGAATTGGTTACCACACTCAGGATGATAACATCCATCCATTTGCATAGGAATTTCACGAAATCAGTGTTTAAAATAGTTGAGTAGTACTCCATTTTATATATGTACCATAATTTATGTATACATTTCTCTGTTGAAGAACATCTGAGTTCTCTCAAGCTAATGGCTATTATAAATAAGGCTGCTATGAACATGGTTGTACATGTGTCTTTTTTAGGTGTTGGAGCTTCTTTGGGTACATGCACAGGAGTGGTATTGCTGGTTCCTCAGGTAGTACTATGCCCAATTTTCTAAGGAACTGACAGACTGATTTCCAGAGTGTTTGTACAACTTTAAATCCTTCCAGCAGTTGAGGACTGTTCCTTTCCCTTCATATCCTCACCAGTATCTTCTGTCACCTGAGATTTTAATGTCATCCATTCTGACTGGTGTCAGGTGGAATCTTATGGTTGTTTTGATTTGAATTTCCCTGAAGACTGGGGATGTTTAACATTTCTTTAGATGCTTCCTGGCCATTCAATACTCCTCCTTTGAGAATTCTTTGTTTAGCTCTGCACCCCAGTTTGAATAGGATTATTTGATTCTCTGGAGTTTACCTTCTTGAGTTCTTTTTACATATAGGATACTAATCCTCTATCAGATATGAGATTGGTAAAGATCTTTCCCCAATTTTTTGTTGACAATTTTTTGTTTGTTTGTTTGTTTGTTTGACCTTACAAAATGGCTTTGCAATTTCATGAGTCCCATTTTTTAATTCTTGATCTTATAGCATAGGCCATTGTTGTACTCTTCAGGACATTTTCCCCTGTGCCTATGTGTTCTAAGTTCTTCCCCACTTTCTGTTCTATTAGTTTCAGTGTACCTACTTTTATGTGGAGGCCTTTGATCAATTTGAACTTGAGCTTTGTACAAGCATATAAGAAAGGAGCAATTTGTATTCTTCTGCATGCTGAATGCCAGTTGAACCAGCACCATTTGTTGAAGATGCTGTACTTTGTCCATTGAATAGTTTTAGCTCCTTTGTCAAATAGGTGGGTGGGTTCATTTCTGGGTCTTAGATTCTAGCCCATTAATCTACCAGCTTGTTCCTCTGTCATTACCATGAAGTCTTTACCACAATTGATATGTAATAGAGCTTGATGTCAGAGATGGTGATTTCCCCCCTAGAAGTTTTTTTTATTGTTGAGAATAGTTTTTACTATCATGAGTTGTTATTCCAGATGAATTTGCAAATTGTTCTTTCCAACTCTATGAAGAGTTGAGTTGGAATTTTGATGGGAATTGCATTGAATCTGTAGATTGCTGTAGGCAAGATGGTCATTTTTACTATGATAATCCTTCCTATCCATGAGCATGGGAGATCTTTTTATCTTCTGAGGTCTTCTTCAATTTCCTTCTTCAGAGACTTGAAGGTTTTGTCATATAGCTCTTTCACTTGCTTGGTTGGGATCACCCCAATTTATTTTATATTCTTTGTGACTTGAGTGAAGGGTGTTGATTCTCTAATTTCTTTTTCTGCCTGTTTGTCCACTGAGTAGAAGAGGGTTTGTTGACTTAATTTTATATCTGGTCACTCTACTGAAGTTGTTTATCAGCTTTAAAAGTTCTCTGGTAGAATTTTTGGGGTCACTAAATATACTATTATATTATCTGAAAATCATGATATTTTTACTTCTTCCTTTCTAATGTGTGTCCTTCGGCCCTTTCTTGCTCTCTGATTGAGCTGGCTAGTACACCCAGTACTCTATTGAATAAATAGAGGGAAAGTGGACAGCCTTGTCTAGTCCCTGGTTTTAGTGGGATTGCTTCAAGTTTCTCTCCATTTAGTTTGATCTTGGCTACTGGTTTTCTGTATATTGCTTTCACTATTTTAAGGTATGAGATTTGAATTCCTGATCTTTGTAAGATTTTTAACATGAAGCAATGTTGAATTATATCAAGTGCTTTCTCAGCATCTAATGAGATGATCATGTGGTGTTTTTATTTGAGTTTGTTTACATAGAGGGTGACATTGATGGATTTTCATATATTGAACTATCCTTGCATCCCTGGGATGAAACCTAGTTGATCATGGTACATAATAATTTTTATGTGTTCTTACATTGAGTTGGCAAGAATTTTGTTGAGTATTTTTGCACCAATGTTCATAAGGAAAATTGGACTAAAATTCTCTTTCTTTGTAGGGTCTTTCTGAGGTTTAGGAATGAGCATAATTGTGTCTTCAAAGAATGAGTTGGGTTGTATTCCCGCTGTTTCTATTTTGTGGAATAGTTTGGAGAGTATTAGTATTGGGTCTTCTATGAAGGTCTGATAGAATTCTGCACTAAATTTTCAGGACCTGGGCTTTTTTGGTTGAAGGCTTTTAATGACTGCTTCTATATTTTTAAGGGTTATGGGACTCTTAATACAGTTTATCTGCTCCTGATTTAACTTTGGTACCTGGTATCTGTTTTTAAAAATTGTCCATTTTCTCTAGATTTTACAGTTTTATTTAGTATACGCTTCTGTAGTATGATCTGATGATTTCTTGAATTTTCTCAGTTTCTGTTTTTATGTCTCTCCTTTCATTTCTGATTTTCTTAATTCGGATACTCTCTCTGTGCCCTCTAGGAGTTTATCAGTTTTTTTTTTTATTTTCTCAAAGAACCAGCTCTTGGTTTTGTTGATGTTTTATATACTTCTTTTTGTTTCTATAAAGAATTCAGCTATTAGCTTGATTATTTCCCTACATCTACTTCTCTTGGTTTTATCTTCTTTTTGTTCTAGATCTTCCAGGTGTGTTTTCAGTTTCTTTTTGGAGGTGCTCATAGCTATGAAGTCAAGTCTCCTTTTAGTACTGCTTTCATCATATCACATAAGTTTGGTTTTGTTGTGCCTTCATTTTTATTAAATTCCAAAATGTCTTTGATTTCTTTCTATATTTTTTCCTTTACCAAGCTATCATTGAGTAGAGCATTGTTTAGCTTCCATGTGTATGTGAGCTTTTCATTGTTATTGTTGTTATTTATTAGTCCATGGTGATCTGATAGGATGTAAGGGATTATTTTGCTCTTCTTGTATCTGTTGAGGCCTCTTTTATGACTGATTATATGGTCAATTTTGGAATCGGTATCATAGTTGCTGAAATTACTGATCTTCCTGAAGGGATTTTCAGAGTCTGAGAAGGACAAGATTGCAATGTTGACTAGAATCCTTCTGGCTAATGGAACCCTTAATACATCAATTCTGTACAGCATTTATAATGAGAATTTGGTTAAAGAAGAGGTCTCAGCAGCTTTTGCTATAAAGATTTTTATGTCGTGGATAAATGAAAAAGATATCAATGCAGATGCTGGGAGCTTTCAGAAAGTCGGCATGGACAACAGACAGATGGAGCTGTTCCCTGCCAATAAAAAAAAAAAAAAAAAAAAAAAACATTGGACACTTCACTAAGTATTTCACTGAGGCAGGCCTCAAAGAGCTTTCAGGGCATTTCCACAACCAGTAGTCCATTGGGTCTCAGAATGAGCTCCAGAAGGAGATTCAGGAGCAGATGTCCCCTGGTGACCCATTCAAGGACTTAATTTTATATGTCAAGGAGGAGATAAAAAATAACATCCCAGAACCAGTGGTCATTGAAATAGTCTCGTCAACTGTGATGAGCACTGTGGAATGGAACAAAAAATAAGAGCTTGTAGCAAAACAATCTATCAAGCACTTGAAGCAATACAGCCTTCTACTTGCTGCCTTCACTACTCAAGGTCAATCTGAGCTTAATCTGTTACTGAAGATTCAAGAGTATTGCTATGATGAAATTCGGTTTATGAAAGACTGAGAAAATAGTGATGCTTTTTTATAAAGCTGAGGTCCTGAGAAAAGAGCTCATTCTGAAGTGGTATAAAGATGCTCATGTTGTAAAGGAGGAAAGTGTCTTCCTTGAGCAAATGAAGATTTTTGTAGAATGGCTCAAAAATCCTGAAGAAGAATCTGAGTCTGAAGGTGAAAAATGTAGCTCAATTTTGAAACAACATCCTCAGTAAAGCAAATGGGAGTTGTAGATAAAATGTCATGTCTCATGTGTCCTGGTTCTTACATCTTTCTACCTCATTATATGAAGCATGATATAAGGACTTTCATGGCAATTTTTATTTTAACTGTTTTTATGGTTATTGGAAATGTTGGGTTTTGTTTTCTGAAACCATGTGTAAGGAGTTTCAGGAGCCGTGGAATTGAATCTGATGTTGCATTGGCTTTCAGTTACCTTGTACCTCCTTATCTTCTACTGTAATAATGTGGTGTAAGGCCTTCGGCAATGAGCAGTTCACTTTATTCCATGGGTGTTCTATGTAAACAGTTTTCAAGATATGATTTAATTAAAAATAAATTGTTACAAAAAGATTCTGTTTGAAAATCAATCTGTAAAATATCCAAAGTCTCAAAAGGCAATGATTTGTGTGATAGTGTGTCCAGAGCCCTGTTTATCAGTGAAAATCCAGTAGATGATTGAATCCATAAAATGAATCTTGGTGTTGGTTATATGTGAACAGATTTTTATACTTTTAGCTCGAGATATTTTCTTTTTATTTCTAGGTTTAATCCTTAGTAAAACCATGAAGAGCAAACTTATGTTAAGAACTACACATGGCAGAGGTAGGAAGAAGGAAGCTGAGCATTTTTCAAGGAACTTCTAGGTTCATTTGCATCTTTCTAGGTAAAACAAGTAGATACTCCTCATACAAATGTTCTACCCCAGGATTCAGCTCAGACTCTTAGGAAAGAATTTCCACACGGAGGGAGTTAAGGAAATGTCTTGTCACCAACCCATAATATTGCTGGGAGCCCTTTGGGTGAGCATGTTCTAATAGGATCTAGGCACAACTACACTACCTATTTTAAAGGTAAAGAACAATCATTAGTGATCCACCATTCAGTTGTCTAGGACTGGCCTCATTCTACCTGTATACAAGCATCTAGTAACTCACCCTAGTTGCCATTTTTTTATTTGTCATGAGCCAAATCCTTATAGTGATTAATCCAATTATTTTACTAGCTGCTTTCATTGCTTTTCTTTTTGCTATCTATTTATACATAGTTAGTAGGGGGAAATGTAGCCACCATTTTCAGGAAAGACTAAAAGGGAACATTTTCAATGTTTTTTTTTAATTGGTGAAAGAAAATAGAATAATGCAACTGTAAACTTGACTGGAAATTGGCCATTTTAAAGGTGCCATTCTTAGAAGCCATGAATTTGGTATTTAAAAGTTTATCTTGAGAATAACATTAATATAATTTAAAATAAAGGTATAAAAACTTTAAGAGCATTATAGTAAAAACATTGGTAGGTGGAATAAATTTGTAAAATGAGTGACTTTGATAAAGTTCTATACACAGGCAAATGTATTCATTGGATTTTGTGTAGTGATCTGATTCTTTTGTAATTTGTAGTCCTAAAAAGATTTTTAAAAAATAAAGTTAGTCCTTACATTTAAAAAACTGCTACCTAAGCCTTTCAATCAATGGAGGACTTTTACAGCATAGAATTGTAAAGTAATTTTACATAAATGGAGAATGGTTTTATAATGGTGGTAGTGTGTGTTAACATTTTTATACAGAGATAAGAAGATAAAAATGAATGAACAGGCAGAGAAATATGAACTGCTTTTCTACTGGCTTGAGGAAGAATAAAACATGCTACGTGTTTGTGACATTACAAATATTTTCACATATTAGCACATATAGAAAGTCTGGTGATAACATTTATTTCTCTAGAAGGTCTGCCCTAAGTCCTCTTGCAAATACTTTGTTGTGTTGGATTGAGATGCTGTCCTTAGAAGACTTCCCAGAGTATGTGGTTATCTATGGTCTCATTTTGCTTAAATACTACTATTGCATAGGCTACAGAGATGGTCCAGCAGTTAAAAAACTAGGCTCAAAAGCAATAATATAAAAAATACTGATGATGATCTTTTGTGTAAATTTTTGTGAGACCATTTAAGTAATTAACAATAAAAAAATAATGACTGTTAAGATAGGATGGTTTTCAGTCCCACTTCTATTCCCATCCAAGTAATTAACAATAATAATAATGACTGATAAGATAGGGTGCTTTTCAGTCCCAATTTATTTCCCATCCCAATAAAGTGAGCTCTATTGAACAGAAGCCGTGTACATTACCTGAACAAGCAATTAGTATGCATCTTTCAAGGTTTTTTTTTTTTTTTTGCTTTTTTACTGCTATTAATTATTTAGTAGATTTTTTTTTGTTATTATTCTTCAAATTGTACCTTCCCCTCAGTGTAGGAAATAGTGATTGGTGACTATAATTGGACTCCACTAGAGATCCCTGAAGTCAATATCTCCTAAAAAGGTCCTGGGTAATTACTTTGTCCGTAATCAGTTATACAGGACCTGGACTCCTCTGGGATGCAGAACCCAAAAGGCCCAGAGCTGACAACAGGGTTATGTGAGTAGGGATGGTGCAGATAGGTAATGAGTAAAACAGCTGGGAGTTCTGTGTCCGCAAATAAAATAAAGGTGAGCAGGATCTTGAACAAGAAATTATACTCGGCCTCAGCAAAACTGTACATACAAGAAAATAAGCATGTGTCTTGATGTGAATCCACATGAATCTCCAATGTGATGTGAGACAGTTTCCCAGGTATGATAGCATTCTTCTTTTCTCTTTCTCCAAGACTTCCCCACATTGCACAAGAATTTGTCTCTTGGTCCTCATGTAACCTGGTTCACATAGATGTGTTTATTACAATTAATGATGATGTTCTTTTTTCTCTCAATATCCTACCATTTCAACACAAGTGCAGTCCTGGAAAATGTAGTTCATTGCTGTGTGCTGAAGGGTTATTCAGTACACTTTTACCACTGGGGTCTTCACAAACTCTGTACAATGTCCTCCCAAACATGATAATCTATTTTTTCTGCACAAGTTCACAAATCTCTGGTATTATATGAGATCACAACAGCTAAGTGTAGTCCTTCAAGGGCAACATTAACATCATCTAGTTGCTCATGTAAATGTACAAAGAAATCTCCTCCACCAAACTCAGAGATTCTACAGGATCCACGGCAATCTGCAAGTGTGCCAGGTGTTCAAAAATATCCCCTTTGGTTTTCATGTGCTGTTTCATCTGACAGCTGTAGGTTTGACATCTACAGAAGTTATGAAGTGCATTAACCCATCAGTGTTAACAGCTGATTATGAGATCTCTGGCTTCCGATCTTGTACACATGTATTAAATAATCCTGCTATCAAGGTTCAGAAACCCATAACCAGATGGCTTTCTAAGCTCTGCACAAGGTGGAAGGTACATTTCCTCAGTGAGGTTTCACAGTCTCTGCCTGACTTTGTCTGGAGAATGTCCCTGAACACAGGTGGCTCAGATTGTATGAAAAATGACCTTGTACAGAGATCTCTGCAAGGCTACATAACTCAGCACACAAGTCCTAAGCTAGCTTCCCACCTGCATAATAGTGCTGTAGTATGACCAATGTAGTATGGCGTGGCCAATTAGCTCTTTCTACCCGTACCACTAGAAATCCCTGGCATACACTATGCTGGAAAAACAAAGTAGACTTGTCTCACTGCAGTGATCGCTGAGAGTCCTTCTGTCATACTCAGAGAGTTGAACCCCATTCACTGCTTCTGCTTCTTTTTTCCTTGTGGACTATTGGTCAACACCCTCTGAAGAGAAGGGAAGTCCACAAACCTGCACACATGATATAAGGGCACTTTTCATTTACAAGAGAAGCAGAAAAAGGGCAAGATGTAATTTGTGTATCATCCCAGTATTCAGAACACCAAGGTAGCAGTGTTGCATATTTAAGGCTGGTATGTGATACAAAAGGAGATCATCTTTTAAACAGTACAATTTTTTCTATATTACTTCTGTAATGCTAACCTAAAAACTAAGTATACAAACTCTGAATTTCCCTGCAGTAAACACTGTTAGTTGGTGGAGATGTTGTCACAACAAATATAGCATTTCAGAGAAAGTGGCTGAGCTCTTTTGACATTTCTGTTTTGTCAGCTTTGAGAATGACTGATTCATTGGCCAGTCTTCTTCATAATCACAGAATGGTTTGTGTTTGAAGTATAAGATAGGGGTGTCCATGCATGTGACCTAAGCAATACAATTCATAGTGTTAGAGACTCATAATGGGAACATTTAGGCACTGTCTAGAATATTGGAGTTTCTTAGAAGAGTGGAGGTTACACACTTGCAATTAAGGCAGAGATGCAAACGTTTTCTCTAATCATCTGCACTTTACCACTAATTCCTTCATCTGGTTGCATGAAGTGCATCATATGCTGAAGTGTTAATTATTTACTCAAAGTCTACAGATTTTAATGACATTTGGGAAATATGTGCGTAGCAACTAGAATTTGTACTGATAAAGAGGGAACCAGTCATGCAGAAGCCTTGATTGTTACTTAAACAAGGGAGATTGTGCATGTTTCTATGCTTTATTTGACTCTATTTTTGCAATTTCTTGCTTTCTTTTTATTTGTTGTTGTTGTATACATTTTATCTTCCCGTAAATGTCAGAAGGAGAGATTGGTAACTATAATTTGTTTCCATTAAAGATACCTAAGATAAATTGTTCCTAGAAAGGTCCTGGGTAATTTCAATATTTTCAATGAGTTATACAGGATCTAACCTTCTCTGGGATGCAGGGCACCTCAGGTCCAGGGATGGCAGCAGAAGGATGTGAGTAGGGATGATGCAGATAAGCAGTGGGGACAGAAGCCACTAGTTCCTGTGTCTGCAAATGAAATGAAGGTGAGCAGGATCATCAACCAGAAACTTTGACTCAGCCTCCGCAGAGCTGGGGACTTCTAGGAAAATAATCTGCTGTATTGTTAGCTCACACCAAATTTCCAGGATAGTGCAAGAAAGTTTTAAGGGACACACAGTTCTGACTGAAGCCTGAATTGCTTCCATTTATTCTATGGGAAACTGGAGAGGTCGGAGAATGTGGAATTCTACAGGAAACAACAAAGTGACTACATTAATTTCACTTGGTGCTTTGAGCTCCTGCTGCCTGTCATACATGCAATGGAAGGAAGAAAATTAGTTAACAGTGGAACAGAAATCTGCATGTTAGGGAACATGCACACCTGAGTTTGAAAGGGTAAGCTAAAGCATTAGAAAATGTGAGATATTCATGATATTTATATAAAATTATGATGATAAGATTTAATCACATTCTTCAAAATCATCAATACATGTACAAAATAGCATGGAGCAACTTACAAATGAACAAAAAGCACTCACCCAGGACAAGCAAATATTGGGAGAGAGAACCATTAGTCCATTTTGTATCTCAGTAAAAATGGCATAGAGCTTTCCAGGAAAAGATAAGAAATTGAACCTTATTAAAGAAAAGTTGAAAATATTAATGATGGTAATGATTACAGGTATTAGGAGTTTTTAATGCCATGGTGACTGTAAAATCTATTGTAGTAGAATATATATCATATATATACATATATATTTATTTGTATCTTGAAATCTTGAATATTAAGGGACATGAATATTTTCTAATTAGGATCCTGGAAAATTAGAATAATAATGAACAACAAAACTGTCATCTCCCAGTTCCTCCTCCTGGGCCTGCCCATCTCCACAGAGCACCAGCACCTCTTCTATGCCCTGTTCCTGTCCATGTACCTCACCACCGTCCTGGGGAACCTCCTCATCATCATCCTCATTTACCTGGACTCCCATCTCCACACACCCATGTACTTGTTTCTCAGCAACTTGTCCTTCTCTGATCTCTGCTTTTCCTCTGTCACAATGCCCAAGTTGCTGCAGAACATGCAGAGCCAGGACACATCCATCACCTATGCTGACTGTCTGACACAAATGTACTTTTTATTGGTTTTTGGAGACCTAGAGATCATCCTTCTTTTAGTCATGGCTTATGACCGCTATGTGGCTGTCTGCTTCCCATTACATTACCTGAGTATCATGAGCCCCAAGCTCTGTGTGTGTCTCATGTTACTATCCTGGGTATTTACTGTGCTGTATTCCATGTTGCACACTCTACTCCTGGCTAGTTTGTCATTCTGTGAGGATAATGTGATCCAACACTTTTTCTGTGACATATCAGCCCTGCTCAAGTTGGCCTGCTCTGACACTCACATTAATGAATTAATGATATTTATCATGGGAGGGCTGGTTAGCATAATCCCATTTTTACTCATTGTGGTGTCCTATGTACAAATTGTCTTCTCCATTCTAAAGATTTCATCTGTTCATGCTTTACACAAGATCTTCTCCACATGTGGGTCCCACCTGTCTGTGGTGTCACTGTTCTATGGGACAATTTTTGGGCTCTACATATGTCCATCAGCTAATAACTCTACTGAGAAGGAGATGGCCATGGCAATGATGTGCACAGTGGTGACTCCCATGCTGAATCCCTTCATCTACAGCCTGAGGAACAGGGACATGAAAGAGGCACTGATTAGACTCCTTAGCAAGAAGAAAGTTTCTTTATAATGACGTCAGTGAAATTTTTAGTTAAATTTAATATTATTACTACAAAATGTACCCCTTCAATGAGACCCATGTTCAAGAACATACTATATAATATTTCTGTTTTCAATGGAGTTTTGCAAAGTGGTTCATTTAAAGAATGGGACCTCATGACTCATACTCTGCTTTGCGCATATGATTCTAGAAAACTGTTACATAACAGCCAGTTTCATCAGATCTCCATTCCTTAAATTCTTGTTATATAAAGGTGTTGTAATGTTAGACAACTTTGTATTGACTGCAGTATACTTTTTCAATGTAAATAAATGATAGCTTTTAATACTTTGTTAATGCTCAATTAACATTTTATTTATTTTCTCTCTTTATTTATTATTCTCACATACAATATATCCCAATTGCACCCTCCCTTACTACAACTCTTTCTAGACACCTCATAACCTCCCCACTCCCTCAGATCCACTTAGCTTCTTTTTCCCAAAAAAAAAAAAAAAAGCTTCCTTTTATGGATACAAACCAAACACAAAATAACTAGATGCAATAAAACTAGATACGTTCCCCAATATCAAGGATAGAGTAATCAACTCCGAAGAAAGAAAAGGGTCCCAAGGGCGGGCAAAAGAGTCAAAAATAACCCCACTCCCATTGTAAGGAGTACCATAGAAAACCAAAGCAGAACAACCACAGCATGTATAAAGAGGGCATAGTGCAGACCCATGCAGGCTCTCTAGTTACCACTTTAGTCTCTGGGAATCCCTATTTCCCTGCTTAGTTGTTTCCATGTACTGCATTTTCCTGGTGTTTTCTAACTTTCTGTATCCTACAGTCTTTCTTCCCTGTGTTCTCAAGGGTTCCCTGAGCTCCACCTAATCTGCATCTGCTTCTATCAGCTGCTAGAAAAAGCCTCTCTAATGATTATTGGACTAAGCACTGATTTATAAGTATAGCAGAATATCTTAAAGGATAATTTCATTGACTTTTTATTGGATATTTTATATATTTACATTTCAAATGTTATCCCCTTTCCTGGTTTCCCCTCCAGAAACTCTCTATGCCATTCCTCTGCCACTGTTTCTATGAGGGTGCTCCCCCAGCCACATACCCACTCCTGCCTTCTGGCCCTGGCATTCCCCTACACTGTGGCATTGAACCTTAACAGAACCAAGGGCCTGCTTTATATTTGATTCTACTCTATGCCTCTGAGTCATCCACCTTTCAGTTCCTGGCCAACCAAGGAGTATCAAGCATACACTTCCTCTCAGTGACTGGGGTCTAAAGTTATACCAGTCATTTGTTTTCTACTCCCCAAAGATATGAGCCACATTGCCTCAGCACATCTTGTAGGCAGGTCTGGTATATGGTTTGTGGCTCAGTCAGTGCCCCAGTTCCACCACTAGGTACCTTACCTGATTACAGAAGAAGGCTGACTAAAGCTCTATGCCCTCCATTATAGGGGCCAGTGCTTGCAGTGAATAGGTTCCAGAAAGAATCTAAGGAACAGGCAAGGGGAGGGATGAGTCAGACACCAAGACTAGTATGCTTTGCAATGTCTGACTGACTAGCAATCTGAAGTTTTCTTTATTCATACATATTCAAAAGTTCATGATTTCAAGAGGTACAGTCCTGGACATTCTTATTTTCTAGAATGTGCAGGGTTACAGGTTAAGCATAAGATAATAAAGATTTTGTTATCATCAACCTCATGTCTTTATTCTTAAAATTCTACCAATTATTTAATTTAAGCAACCAAGCAATATGTAACAGCCTCTTCTCAGGCTGGCAGCACTTGCAGTTTGAGGATGTTTAAAATGATGTTAAATAGAATCTGAGTCAATTCAGGCAAATTGCCCTGCATTAAGATACATTACTATCTTTTAATGGTCATTCATATTACTGACAGATTTGCCTAAGCCTGATCATTCATGCTTAGGAAACATTGCAGCCGTTACTTATATTTTACAAGTCTGTTTCATATAGGAATTATATTGTTTCTATATTAATTAACATTACAACCTGGTGTTAACCAATCTTTTCAAAACTGACAAAGCCTAATACCTTATTCTTCTTACCTACTTTATACCACTGGTACATGTTATTATATTATCTTAGTCTTTCTAGCTTTTTTTTTGCTAAATTTGTACTAGACGCTTACTCTGTATGGCTTAGATAACTTATTATCTTATAGGTTATAATTCTAAGAAATTATAAATATTCTATAACAGCAGTTCTCTGCACTAATCTGTTGTCACTTCTTCTGTCCTGCTGAATCTTCTCAGCTTCCGCTGAGTTCAAACTAGTCTAATTATTTTGTTTCAGTAATTTGCTTAAGGGCATATAACAATCTCCAAGGCACAGAGAGGACTCTCAAGTAGTTTACTTTCTTGAGAGTAGAGGGTAGTTCATTTAGGTCTTTCTCAGGGTAGTACAGAATTGGTGTTGTCAGATAAAACAAAGGAAAATCATTATGCTAATAGCCCCTACCAAGAGTGCACAATGGAGACTCGAACTGATAAAAGGGCATTGCAGTGTGTGACTCAGCTTTGCCAGTAACTTATCAAACATCTGGGATGGCTTCATAACTTACACTGCTTCTCTGGAAAATGGCTGTGTCACTTCATTACTAGGCCACCCTCATAGGCTTCAGGTAATTTCTATCACAGTAAGTTTCAATGACATCCCTTAAATGCCCACTATTCTATAGTGAAGTTATCCTTTACTTCACAGCTGACATCCACTTATAAGTAAATACATACCATGTTTGCCTTTCTGAGCCTGCATTGCCTTGCTCAGCATGAGTTATTTTTAGTTCCAGCAATTTGCTGCAAATTCTATAATCCCATTTTATGGGAAAATGGGGTCCATTTTTTTATGAATCTGAGTAATATTCCACCATGTAAATACACCACATTCTCTTTATCCATTCTTCATTTGAGAAACATTTAGGTTTGTTTCTAGATATGAATAAAGCAGCTCTGAATATAGTTGAACAAGTATACTTGGAGTAGGATGGAGTGTCTTTTTGGTATATGCCCCGAAGTAGTATAGCTGGATCTTGAAGTAGATTAATTCCAATTTCTTTGAGGAACCACCATATTGATTTTCTTAGTAGGTGTTCAAGTTTACACTCCCATCAACAATGGAAAAAGATTCTTCTCACTCCACATCTTTGCTAGCATGAACTACCACTTGTAATATTGATCTTAGCCATTCTAAGAGGTGTGAGAAAGACTAACAACATAGTTTTGCACTTCCCTGATGGCTAGGCATGTTGAACATTTCTTAAGTGATGGGTGGCTACTTGAAGTGCCTCTGTTGAGAATTCTCTGTTTATATCTGTACCCCATTTTTAAAGTAAATTGTTTTGCTTGTTCTAGGTTTTGTTAAATCTAGGTTTTTTTGTTCTTTATATATTATAGATATTGGCTCTCTTTTAAATGTGGAGTTAGTGAAAATATTTTCTCATTCTGTAGGCTGCCATTTTGTACTGTTGACTGGGTCCTTTGCCTTTCGTAAGTTTTTACGTTTCATGAGGTTCTGTTTGTCAATTATCAATGTTAGTGCCTGTGAGGCAGGTGTTCTGTCCAGGAAGTTGTCTCCAAGGCTGATGTGTTCATGGCTATTCCCCTTTTGTTCTGCTATCAGGTGAAGTATGTCTGGTTTATGGTTGAGGTCTTTGATCTGTTTGGACTTGTTCTTTGTGTTAGATAAAACTCAGGTGTACACTCATATGTGGATTTATTTTTAGGTCTTCAGTTCAATTTCATTAATCAACATTTCTGTTGTATGCCAATACCAGACAGTAATAAAAACTGCTCCCAAAACCAAAAACTGATTCATCAGAAGAATCGCTGGAGTATTTCCTCCATGATTTTATAACTTACAATGAAGGGGCTAAGTGTGGGAGCCTACACTATAGCCCAAAGAATTCTTCAGTGTATAGAAGATAAGTCACAAATACACATTAAATTTGGTTCCACCACCAGGTGAAAAACTCTAAGTGCAAAACAGAATTTTAATGACTGCTTTATTTCTTCTACTTTCTTAGAATTTACTGGTCTATGTAAGTTGTTTGTCTGATTTAACGTTAATGAATGGTGACTATTGAGAAACTTATGTATTTCTTTAATTTTTCACACTTTGCAGCAGAAGTATGACCTAATGATTCCTTGAGCTTTTTCAGAATCTGCTGTTATCCCACTTCTCAGTTTTTCAGTTTTGGATGTTGTCTCTCTCTATCCTATTCATCTTGTTTTAAAAGAATCATTTTTTTTTTTTTGTATCTGAGTACACTGTAGCTGTCTTCAGACACTCCAGAAGGGGGCTTTGAATCCCATTTCATATTATTGTAAACCACCATATGGTTGCTGGAAATTGAACTCTGAAACTCTGGAAGAGCAGTTACTACTCTTATCCACTAAGCCATCTCTTCAAACCCTCTCCCTATATTCTAATTAGTTCAGATATGGGCTTATCTAGCTTGTTGACTTTCTCAAAGAACCAAATCTGTTTCTATGTATTGCTCTCTTGATTTCATTTTGTATTTCAACCCTCAGCTGATTATTTCTCTTTTTTCTCTTTTTTATTAGATACTCTGTATTTATATTTGAGATGTTATCCCTTTACCCCACCCTGCTCTCATTCGCCCCTCTACCTCTAGTTGCCTTCACAAAGGTGCACTCCTTTCTGTTACCCTTCTCCATTCCATTGCCTTGTCATTACCCTACATTGGGTAAAATGTACCCTCTCTGGAACAAAAGCTTCTTCTCACATTGATGCCAGACACTGCTATCTTCAGCTACATATGCAAATGGATCAACAGGTCTCTCAAAGTGAGCACAAAGTTTGGTGCTTTACTCCATGGAAGTTTTGGAGAGTCTGGTTTGTTGATTATGTTATCTTCTTATGAGGTTGCAACCACTTTCAGCTCCTTAGGTCCTTTCTTTAACAACCTTATTGGGATCCCCAAGTTCAGACCAATGGTTAGATGCAAGCAGGCTCAGATGTATCTATATGATTCTAGCATATTACCTGAGGGGGCATCTCTGTCTGGTTCCTGCCAATAAGTAATTTTGTGATCAGCTATAGTACTTGAATTTGGTGACTACATGTGTCGTAGATCCCCAGGTGAGGAGGCTTCTGAGTGATCTTTTCTTCAATCCCTGCTACTCTATATGACCTTACAGTTCCTCCCATGAGAGGTTTGTTCTGCTTTCTAAGAACAAATGAAGCATCCCCATTTTGGCCTTCCATAATTTTGAGCTTCATAATGTCTGTGAGTTGTTTCTTGGGTATTGAGTATTTAGAGCTTTCTGAGGCTAGTATCCGCTTATCAGTGAGTGCATACCATGTGTGTGACTGGGTTACCTCACTCAGATGATAGTCTCTAGTTCCATCCATTTGCCTACAAATTTCATAAACTCATAGTACTTCATTGTGTAAATGTGCCACACTTTCTGTATCCATTCATCTGTTGATGGACATCTGGGTTCTTTCCAGCTTTTGGCTATTATAAATAGAACTGCTATAAACATGGTGGAGCGTGTGTCCTTGTTATATGTTGGAGCATCTTTGGATGTGTGAAGCTCAACAAAAAAAAGAATATATTTTAATTAAAATAGAACTGTATCACATCCCCCTTTCCTCCCTATAGCCCCTCTAGTCCCTCTCCTATCCCCTCAAAATAATAGCCTCTTTTCCTATATTATTGTTGCACATATATACATACATACATGTGTATGTATATGTACCCACAAATACTTAATTACAACCCTAAAAAAAATGTATCTGAAATAAATAAATAAATAAAAAGGAATGTTGAGCATTTCTTTAGGTGCTTCTCAACTATTTGATGTTCCTCAGCTGAGAATTTTTGTTTATATCTGTACCCAAATTTTAATAGGATTATTTAATTCTCCATAATCTAGCTTTCTCAGTTCTTTGTATATTTTGGACACTAGCCCTCTATCAGATGTAAAATTGGTAAAGATCCTTTCCCAGTTGGCAGGCTGCCATTTTGTCCTCTTAAGAGTGTTCTTAGCCTTACAGAAGCTTTGCAATTTCATGAGGTCCCATTTGTCGATTGTTGATTTTAGTGCATAATCCATTGGTGTTCTGTTCAAGAAACTTTCCTCTGTGCCTATGTGTTCTAAGCTCTTCCCCGTTTTCTCTTTTAATAGTTTCAGTGTACCTGGTTTTATGTGAAGATCTTTGATCCACTTGGACTTGAGGTTTGTACAAAAAGATAGAAAAGAATTGATTTGCATTTTTCTGCATGCTGACTGCCACTTGAACCAACACCGTTTGTTGAAAAGGCTGTTTTCTATTTGATGTTTTTAGCTCCTTTGTCAAAGATCAAATGACCATAGGTGTGTGGGTTCATTTCTGGGTTCTCAATTCTGTTTCATTGATCTACCTGTGTATCTCTGTACCAGTATCATGCAGTTTTTACCACAACTGCTTGAGATCAGGGATGGTGATTCCCCCAGAAGTGTTTTCATTTTTGAAAATAGATTTCACTATTCTAGGTTTTTGTTACTCCAGATGAATTTGCAAATTGATTTTTCCAACTCGTGAAGAATTGAGTTGGTGTGTTGATGGGGTTTGAATTGAGTCTGTGTATTACTTTTGGCAAGATGGCAATTTTTACAGTATTGATCCTGCCAATCCATGAGCATGGGAGATTTTTCTATTTTCTGTGGTCTTCTTCAGTTTCCTTGTTGAGAGTCTTAGGGTGCTTGTCATATAGATTCTTCACTTGCTTTGTTGGATTAACCCGAAGATATTTTACACTCTTTGTGATTATTATGAAGGATGTTCATTCCCTAATTTCTTGCTCAGCCTGTTTATCCTTTGAGAAGAGGAAGGCGGTACATTTGTTTGAGTTAATTTTATAGCCAGCCATTTTGCTGAAATTGCTTATTAGTTGTAATAGTTCTCTGGGGGAATTTTTGGGGTCACTTAAGTATACTATCATATCATCTGAAAATAGTAATATTTTTACTTCTTCCTTTCCAATTTTAATTCCTTTGATTTCTTTTTATTGTCTAATTCTTCTGGCCAAGATATTAAGTACTATGTTGAATATGTAGGGAGGCAGTGGGCAGCCTAATCTAGTCCCTTATTTTAATGGGATTGTTTCAAGCTTCTCTCCATTTAGTTTGATTTTGGCTGCTGGTTTGCTATATATTGCTTTTACTACGTTAAGGTATGGGACTTGGATTCTGGATCTTTCAAAGATTGTTATCATGAAGTGGTATGGAATTTTGTTGAATCCTTTCTCAGCATTTAGGGAGAGGATCATGTGTTTTTTTTTCTTTAAGTTTGTTTATAAGGTGTATTACATGGACAGATTTCTGTATATTGAACCATCCCTGCATCCCTGGGATAAAGCCTGCTTGGTTATGGTGGATGATTGTTTTGATGTGTTCTTAGATTTGGTTTGCAAGAATTTTATTAAAGTATTGTTTCTTTGTAGTATCTTTGTGTGCTTTAGGTATGAGACTAATTGTGGCTTCAAAGAACGAGTTGGGTAGTGTTCCTTCTGTTTCTGTTTTGTGGAATAGTTTAGAATGTATAGTTAGCTGGTATACTATAAAAGTCTGATAGAATTCTCCACTAATACCATTTGGTCCTGGACTCTTTTTTTGAAGGGGGGTGGGAGACTTTTGATGATTGCTTCTATTTCTTTAGGTATTATGAGAATTCTTGTATCATTTGTCTGATCCATTTCCTCCAGATTTTCCAGGTTTTTTTTTTTTTTTTGGAGGTGGAACGTGTATTTATTAATTTCTCTGTATTGTACTAACACAGGCTATCCTACATCATATTCTTCACTTTGTTTCTTTAAAACACAGTTTTGTTCACTTTCTAACCTGTATAGAATTATCACTTGATTCCCACTGTATCTTTAATTAAAACTGTCTATCATTCTAACATTCAATATGCCATACTACGTTCTTATTTTGAAAAAATTTTATTTAAAAAAATAATAAATGAAGAAATTTTCAGCATTTTTGCATAAAAGTATAGAAATACATTTTTGTCAGTGCTTGACTTTTTTTATTTCAAAGGTTTGATAGTGTGCATTATGGTCTTAATAGTTGCAATGATCAAAAAGTACATGAAAAACCGGATGTAACCCTAAATTGGTCAAAGTTTTCTTGGTGAGTAAGGATCGAGCATAATGGTTTTTATTTTTTATTTTTTTTGTTCTTGAACTTCACACAGTCTGTGAGTTGTTTCTGGGATGTTTAGAGCTTTCTGGGGTTAGTATCCCATTATCAGTGACTGCATATTATGTCTGTTCTTTTGGGACTGGGTTATCTCACTCAGGATGATATTCTCTAGATGCATCCATTTTCTTAAGAATGTCATTAATTCATTGTTTCTGATAGCTGAGTAGTAGTCCATTGTGTAAATATACCACAATTTTTGTATCCATTAATCTAATGAAGAACATCTGGGTTCTTTGCAGCTTCTGGCTATTATAAACAGGGGTGCTATGAACATTGGGAGGCATGCGTCTTTGTTGTATATTGGAGTGTCTCTGGGGTATATGCCCAGAAGTGGAATAGCTGGGTCTTCAGGTAGTACTATGTCCAATTTTCTGAGGAATCGCCAGACTGATTTCCAGAGTGGTTGTACCAGTTTACAACCCCACCAACAGTGGAGAAGTGTTCCTCTTTCTCTGCATCCTTACCAGCATCTGCTGTCATCTGAGTTTTGGATCTTGGCCAATCTGACAGGTGTGAGGTGGAATCTCAGGGTTGTTTTGATTTGCAATTTCCCGATGGCTAAGGATGTTAAGCACTTTCTTACACGTTTCTCAGCCATTCGATATTCCTCAACTGAGAACTTTTTGTTTAACTCTGTACCCCATTTTTAATAGGATTGTTTGATTCTCTGGTGTCTCGCATTTTGACGTCTTTGTATACCTTGGATATTAGGCCTCTATCTGATGTGGGGTTGGTAAAGACCTTTTCCCACTCTGCTGGCTCCCATTTTGTTTTCTTGACACTGTCCTTAGCCTTGCAGAAACTTTGCAATCTCATTAAGTCCCATTTGTCAATCTTTGGCCTAAGACCACGAGCCATTGGTGTTTTGTTCAGGAAATTTTCTCCTATGCCTATGTGTTCTAAGGTTTTCCCTACTATCTCATCTAATAGTTTCAGTGAACCTGGTTTAATGTGGAGATCTTTGATCCACTTACACTTGAGATTTGTACAAGGAGATAAGAAAGAATCTATTTTCATTCTTCTGCGTTCTGGTGCCAGTTGGACCAACACCATTTGTTGAAGAGGCTGTCCATTATCTGATGGAATGTTTACAGCTCCTTTGTCAAAATCAGGTGACCATTTATGTGAGGGCTCATTTCTGGATTTTCTGTGCTATTCCATTGATCCACGTGCTTATTTCTGTACCAGTACCATTCAGTTTTTAGCACAATTGCCTTGTAATATAGCTTGAGGTTAGGGATAGTGATTTCCACAGATATTTTATTGTTGCTGAGAATGGATTTTGCTATTATAGGTCTTTTGTTATTCCAGATGAAATTGCACATTGATCTTTTGAACTCAATGAAGAATTGGGTTGGAATATTGATGGGGATTGCATTGAATCTGTAGATTGCTTTTGGTAAGATGGACATTTTTAAAATGTTGATCCTTTCAATCCATGAGCATGGGATATTTTCCATTTTCTGAGATCTTCCTAGATTTCTTTCTTTAAAGGTTTGAAGTTCGTGTCATAAAGGTCCTTCACTTGCTTAGTTAGAGTCACACCAAGGTATTTCATGTTGTTTGCGATTATTGTGAAGGTTATTTTTTCCCTAATTTCTTTCTCCACATGTTTGTTCTTTGAGTAAAGGAAGGCTACTGATTTTTTTAGTTAATTTTATATATTGCCACTTTGCTGAATGTGTTTATAGGCTGTCGAAGTTCTCTAGTGGAATTTTTGGGGTCACTTATGTACACTATCATGTCATCTGCAAATTGTGATGTTTTTATTTCTTCCTTTCCAATTTGTATCCCTTTGATTTCCTTTGGCTGTCTACTCTCTCAATCCAGGAATTCCAGTACTATGTTGAATAGGTAGGGGGAGAGTAGGCACGCTTGTTGAGTACCTGATTTTAGTGGGATTGCTACAAGTTTCCCACCATTAACTTTGATGTTGGCTGTTGGTTTACTGTATATTGATTTTATTATGTTTAGGTATGGGCTTTAGATTCTTGTTCATTCCATGACTTTTAACATGAAGAAGTGTTGGATTTTGTCAAATGCTTTCTCAGAATCTAGTGAGATGACCATGTGGTCTTTTTCTTTGAGTTTGTTTATATGGTATATTCCACTGATGGAATTCCGTATACTAAACTTTCCCTGCATTCCAGGAATGAGGCCTACTTGATCATAGTGAATGATCATTTTTATGTGTTCTTGGATTCGGTTTGCAAGGATTTTGTTGAGTATTTTTACATCAATGTTCATAAGTGAGACTGGTCTGAAGTTCTCTTTCCTTGTAGGGTCTTAGAGTGGTTTAGGAATGAGGGTTATTGTGGCCTCAAAAACTGAGTAAGATAGTGTTCTTTTGATTCTATTTTGTGGAATACTTTGGATAGAATTGGTATTAGCTCTTCAATAAAGATCTGATTAGAACCACCAGCCGGAAAGGCGGCTCGTACAGGCTGAGCAACTGTGACTGGGAACAGATCTTAGGAACTTCTGTTCCCACCCGGAGAGGACTTCAGGACGCAGAGCAGAGCCTGGCCCAACCTCCAGCCGGAAAGGTGGCTCGTACAGGCTGAGCAACTGGTGAGTGGGAGACCTAGGCTGCGGGGGAGCAGAGGGATCTCTGCGGAGTGCACACAAAAAGGGCACCCCCTGCCCTGACCTACCCTGTCCTCCCCGATCCAGTGACCGGGAACAGATCTTAGGAACTTCTGTTCCCACCCGGAGACGACTTCAGGACACAGAGCAGGGCCTGGCCCAACAGCCAGTCGGAAAGGTGGCTCGGAGAGGCTGAGCATCTGTGACCAGGAACAGATCTTAGGAACGTCTGTTCCCACCCGAGGGCGACTTCAGGACGAAGAGCAGAGCCTGTCCCAGCTGCCACCCGGAACCTGGGATGCTGGGGAGTAGAGAGATCTCTGAGGAGTGAACACGGAAAGTGTACCAGATACACAGACCAGATACAAGGGAAAGGCAAGAACATATCACTGACAACAAAATGGCAAGCGGAAAGAGAAAGAGTATATCCCAAGGAAACCAAGACAATCTAGCAACACCAGAACCCAGCTCTCCGATAGTAGCAAACATAGGAATTCCAAACACTCCAGAGAAAGAAGACACAGACCTGAAAACATGCCTCAAGACACTGATAGAGTTACTTAAACAAGAAAGGGAGGAAAAGCAAAAAGATTCAGAAGCTTTTAAAGAAGAAACAAGAAAAACACTCAAAGAACTCAAAGAACGAGACGAAAACAGAAACAAAGAAATAAAGGAATGGAAGAGGGAAATTAAAACAGAAATTGACACAATAAAGAAAGCGCTAAAAGAGATAACCCTAGAGTCAGAACACCAAAAAAAGAAATCAGGAGTCACAGAAGCAAGCATTTCCAACAGATTACAAAAGATCGAGGAGAGAATCTCGGGGGCAGAAGACAACATTGAAACATAGACAAAACAGCCAGAGAAGATGCAAAAAACAAAAAGCTCCTAACCCAAAATGTCCAGGAAATACAAGACACAATGAGAAGACCGAACCTAAGGATAATAGGAATAGAAGAGGGAGAAGAGTATCAACTAAGAGGCACAGTAAATATCTTCAACAAAATCATAGAAGAAAACTTCCCTACCCTCAAGAATGAGATGACCACAAGCATAAAAGAAGCCTTCAGAACTCCAAATAGGTTGGACCAGAAAAGAAATACCTCCCGACACATAATAGTAAAAACATCAAGTGCCCAAAGTAAAGAAAGAATACTAAAAGCAGTAAGGGAAAAAGGTCAGGTAACATATAAAGGCAGACCAATCAGACTCACACCCGATTTCTCAACAGAGACTATGAAAGCTAGAAGAGCCTGGACAGACATCATGCACTCCTTAAGAGAGCACAAGTGCCAGCCCAAGCTGCTATACCGAGCAAAACTATCAATCACCATCGATGGAGAGACAAAGATATTTCAAGACAAATCAAAATTCACACAATATCTGACCACAAACCCAGCACTACAACGAATTATAGGTGGAAAACCCAATACAAGGAGGGAAAATACAGCCTAGTAAAAACAAGAAAACTCCTAAACAAGAAAACTAAAGAAAAAAACACAGACACAACTCAACCCAAAAAAGCAATAATGGCAGGAAACAGAAACAATTATTCCTTGATATCTATTAACATAAATGGTCTCAACTCCCCAATAAAGAGACATAGACTATCAGACTGGATACATAAACAAAATCCAGCCTTTTGCTGCATACAGGAAACTCATCTCAGAGACAGAGACAGACACTATCTCAGAGTAAAAGGGTGGGAAAAAAACTTCCAAGCAAACAGCTCCAAGAAGCAAGCTGGAGTGGCTATTCTAATATCGAATAAAGTAAATTTCCAACCAAAAGTTATCAAAAAAGATAAAGAAGGACACTTTTTACTCATTACCGGGGAAATCTGTCAGGAGGAACTCTCAATCCTTAACATATATGCTCCAAATAAAAAATCACCCACATTCATAAAAGAAACTCTACTAAAGCTCAAAAAATACATTTCACCCCACACAATAATAGTGGGAGACTTTAACACCCCACTCTCACCAATGGACAGATCAGGGAAACAGAAACTGAACAAGGACACTGCAAAACTAGCAGAGACTTTGAACCAACTAGAATTAATAGATATATACAGAACATACTATCCTAAAGTAAAAGAATACACCTTCTTCTCAACACCCCATGGCACCTTCTCGAAAAGTGACCACATAATTGGACACAGAACGAGCCTTCATCGATATAAGAAGATTGAAATACTCCCATGCATCCTCTCAGATCACCATGGTCTACGGCTGGTCTTTAACAACAACAAAGACAACAAAATGCCCACATACACATGGAAACTAAACAACACTCTGTTAAAGGATAGCAGGGTCAAAGAAGAAATAAAGAAAGAAATTAAGGATTTTCTAGAATTCAATGAAAACGAAAACACAACATACCCAAACCTATGGGATGCAATGAAAGCAGTATTGAGAGGAAAACTCATTGCCCTAAGTGCTTCCAAGAAGAAACTGGAGAGAGCTCACATCAGCAACCTGACAGCACAGCTAAAAGCACTAGAACAAAAGGAAGCAGATATACCCAAAAAGAGTAGACGGCAAGAAATAATCAAAATTAGGGCAGAAATAGACCAAATAGAAACAAAAAAAAACCATTGAAAAAATCAACAAAACAAAGAGTTGGTTCTTTGAGAAAATCAACAAGATTGATAAACCCCTAGCCAGACTAACTAAAGGGCAAAGAGAGAGTATCCTAATTAACAAAATCAGAAAGGAAAGTGGTGACATAACAACTGAAACTAAGGAAATTCAAGAAATCATCAGATCCTACTACAAAAACTTATACTCCACAAAATTGGAAAATCTGGAGAAAATGGACGAATTCCTAGACAGATACAAAGTCCCAAAGTTGAACCAGGACCAAGTAAACCATCTAAATAACCCTATAACACCTAAAGAAATAGAAGAAGTCATCAAAAGACTCCCAACCAAAAAAAGCCCAGGTCCAGACGGGTTCAGTGCAGAATTTTATCAGACATTTATTGGGGATATAACACCAATATTCGCCAAGCTATTCCAAAAGATAAAATCAGATGGAATATTACCCAACTCATTTTTTGAGGCTACAATAACCCTCGTACCTAAGCCACACAAAGACCCTACAAGGAAAGAGAACTTCAGACCAATCTCACTTATGAACATTGATGCAAAAATACTCAACAAAATCCTTGCAAACCGAATCCAAGAACACATCAAAACCTTCATTCATCATGACCAAGTAGGCTTCATCCCTGGGATGCAGGGATGGTTTAACATAAGGAAATCCATCAATGTAATCCACCATATAAACAAACTTAAAGACCAAAATCACATGGTCATCTCACTAGATGCTGAGAAAGCATTCGACAAAATCCAACACCCCTTCATGTTAAAAGTCCTGGAATGAACAGGAATCCAAGGCCCATATTTAAACATAATAAAAGCAATATACAGCAAACCAACAGCCAACATCAAACTTAATGGCGAGAAAATTGAAGCAATCCCACTAAAATCAGGGACTCGACAAGGCTGCCCACTCTCTCCCTACCTATTCAACATAGTACTGGAAGTCCTGGCTGGAGCAATTAGACAGCAAAAGGAGATCAAGGGGATACAAATCGGTAAGGAAGAGATAAAAACATCACTCTTTGCCGATGACATGATAGTGTACTTGAGTGACCCCAAAAATTCCACCAGAGAACTCCTACAGCTGATAAGTTCAGCAAAGTGGCCGGATACAAAATTAACTCAAACAAATCAGTAGCCTTCCTATACTCAAAGGACAAACATGTGGAGAAAGAAATTAGGGAAAAGGTACCCTTCACAATAGTTACAAAAACTATGAAATACCTTGGTGTGACTCTAACTAAGGAAGTAAAGGACCTGTATGACAAGAACTTCAAACCTCTAAAGAAAGAAATTGAGGAGGATCTCAGAAAATGGAAAGATCTCCCATGCTCATGGATTGGAAAGATCAACATCTTAAAAATGGCCATCCTACCAAAAGCAATCTACAGATTCAATGCAATCCCCATCAAAATTCCAACCCAGTTCTTCATGGAATTGGAAAGATCAATGTGCAATTTCATATGGAATAACAAAAGACCTAGAATAGCGAAATCCATCCTCAACAACAAAAAAACATCTGCGGGAATCACTATCCCTGACCTCAAGCTATATTACAAGGCAATTGTGCTGAAAACTGCATGGTACTGGTACAGAAATAGGCAAGTGGATCAATGGAATATAATAGAAGATCCAGAAATGAGCCCTCATGTATATGGTCACCTGATTTTTGACAAAGGAGCAGTAAACATTCAATGGAAAAAGAACAGCCTATTCAACAAATGGTGCTGGTCCAACTGGCACTCAACATGCAAAAGAATGAAAATAGACCCGTTCTTATCTCCTTGTACAAAGCTCAAGTGTAAGTGGATTAAAGATCTCCACATTAAACCAGATACACTGGAACTATTAGATGAGAAAGTAGGGAAAACCTTAGAACACATAGGCACAGGAGAAAATTTCCTGAACAAAACACCAATGGCTCAAGCTCTAAGGTCAAAGATTAACAAATGGGACTTAATGAGATTGCAAAGTTTCTGTAAGGCTAAGGACATCGTCAAGAAAACAAAACGGCAACCAACAGAATGGGAAAAGATCTTTACCAACACCACATCAGATAGAGGCCTAATATCCAAGGTGTACAAGGAACTCAAAAAGCTAGACACCAGAGAATCAAATAACCCTATTAAAAAATGGGGTACAGAGCTAAACAAATCATTTTCAGTTGAGGAACACCGAATGGCCGAGAAACATCTGAGGAAGTGCTCGACATCCTTAGCCATCAGGGCAATGCAAATCAAAACAACCCTAAGATTCCACCTCACACCAGTCAGATTGGCCAAGATCCAAAACTCAGATGACAGCAGATGCTGGCGAGGCTGTGGAGAAATAGGAACACTTCTTCACTGTTGGTGGGGTTGCAAGCTAATACAACCACTCTGGAAATCTGTCTGGCGATACCTCAGAAAATTGGATATAGTACTACCTGAAGACCCAGCTATTCCACTTCTGGGCATATACCCCAGAGATACTTTAATACACAACAAAGATATATGCACCACAATGTTCATAGCGGCTCTATTTATAATAGCCAGAAACTGGAAGGAACCCAGATGTCCTTCAGAAGACGAATGGATACAAAAATTGTGGTACATATACACAATGGAATACTACTCAGCCACCAGAAACAATGACTTAACCAAATTCTTAAGAAAATGGCTGCATCTAGAGAAGATCATCCTGAGTGAGATAACCCAGTCTCAAAAGAACAGACATAATATGCAGTCACTGATAGTGGGATGCTAACCCCAGAGGCTTGCACTCCCCCAGAAACAACTCTCAGACTGTATGAAGTCCAAGAAATAAAGAAAACAAAAACTATACATATATTCACAAAACAAGAAGACTTTGACTATTTCCATGTTGCATTTTGTTTTGCAAGTACTTTACGCTTATTGCAACTAGTATGTTTTCAATGCATACTGTCAAGCCCTTGAAAAAAATCAAGTACTGACTAAAAAACATATTCACATGGTTTTATGTAAAATTTATTTTAATGTCTGAAAAAACAGTACTGACAAAAATGTATAATTTTAAGCAAAAAATGTTTAAAATCTTTAAAAAAAATAATAAGCTGTTAGTCTTTTGTGTAGATAGAAATATCTCAAGAAACACTTCTTGTTATGATTAATAATTTGAGTCTTATTTGTAACAGATAAGAGACCAATGTATTTTCCATGTATTTTCATGTTAAAAAAAAAATAAATCTTGTTTTGAAGACAAAAAAAAAAAAAAAAAAAAAAAAAAAAAAAGATCTGATTAAATTTTGCAATGAACCCATCTGGACATGGGCTTTTTTTGGTTGGGAGGCTTTTGATGACTGCCTCTATTTTTTTAGGTGTTATGGGATTATTTAGATGGTTTACCTGGTCCTGGTTTAATTTTAGAATCTTGTATCTGTCTAGGAATTCATCCATTTCCTCCAGATTTTCCAGCTTTGTTGAATATAGTACCCCACTAAAATCAGGGACACGACAAGGCTGCCAAATCTCCCCCTACCTATTCAACATAGTACTAGAAGTTCTGGCCAGAGCAATTAGACAGAAAAAGGAAATCAATGGGATACAAATTGGAAAGGAAGAAGTAAAAACATCACTATTTGCAGATGACATGATAGTGTACATAAGCAACCCCACAACTTCCACCAGAGAATCTCTGAAAATTTTGCTTTTACTTTCTACTGAAATCGAAAAAAAAATAGCTTTCATACAGAAGAAAGATCTTGCATAGTCAAATAAAATAGTGAGATCTTCAAAATAATAAGAAAGTATACTTTGTTAGAGTTTTCCTTCTATTGTCCTCTGTAGAGATAGATCAGTGGAAAGATGATGTTTAAATTTAGTTTTATTATAGGGTATCTTGGTTTTTTCCATTTTTGATGATAGAAAGTATTGCTATGTATAAAATTCAGGACTGGTATCTATGATTTCTTAGAGATTTTTAAAGGCTTTATTAAGAAGTCTAGTATAATTCTAATAGGTCTGCCTTTATATGTTACTTTGCCTTTATCCCTTGAGGTTTTTTCCCTTGAGACTTTTAATATTTTTAGTTATGCTGATTGCAGCTGTATTTGTAATAGCTAAAACCTAAAAACAACCTGCATACCTAACAAATAAAAATAGATTAAGAAAATGAGGTTCACTTTCACAATGTAACACTATTCAATTATTAAAAACAAGTAAACTTGAGGAGTCTACCTCCAGTAGAAACACAGATCATAAAGAGGAGGGATGGGATTGCCATCTCACACTTAAATACTCTGGCCCAGATTTGTTTCTGTCTGAAAGAACTTCTGGGACAAAAGCGGAGAAAAGTCAGAAGGAAAGGAGGTCCAGTGACAAGTTCAAATTGGGATTTAGCTCAGGGCATGGCCCTAAGGCTTGACACAATTACTAATGTTATGGTGTGCTAAAAAAGAGAAACCTACAATTTCTGCCTCCAGAAAGGCCAAACAATTAGCTGAAAAAGTTAAATATAGGTATTTACACCCAACCAGTGGACAATAGCTGGTGAAAACTGTGGTTAAATTAGGTAAAAGATAGAAGAAGCTGAGGAGGATGGTGAACGTAAAGGAAGAATGGCAGTCCCAACTAACATGGACCCCTGGGATTTCTTCGACACTAAGCCACCAATCAGTCAGCATTCACCAGCTGATATGAGAACCCCAACACATATACAGCAGAGGACTGCCAGGTCTGAACTCAGTCAGAGAAGATGCACCTAACCCTCAAGAACCATAGTGTTCCAGGGAATGAAGAGGTCTTGTAGAGTTTGGTGAAAGAGACACTCATCCTCTTGGAGATGTGGGGAGAAAATATGGGATATAAAATAGTGTGAAGGTGGATCAGGATGGGGATAAAGTCTAGACTCTAAAAAAGAGATTAAAGAATAATTTTTTTTAAAACAAAGATATCATGGATTTTGCATGAAAATGGATGGAACTTGAAAATAACATCCGGAGTGAGGTAACTCAATATTTAAATTGATATGCATTATATGTACACATGTACAGATGAATAATAGCCTAAAAACCCAGGATAAAAACTCTACAATCCACAAATCCAAAGAATCCAAATAACAAGGAAAGTCAAGAGTGAACGCTTGAATCTTTCATAGACACAGAAAGAAAATAAGTATCTGAGGTAGATGGATGAAGGCAAATGGGTGACATGGAGGATAGGAGAATGGGGAGTAGAAAGAGCAGGGAGAGTAAATAAAATTAGCAGCAGAAAATCTCTCAGATAGACCTGAGATCTTGGATGGGAAGAGGCTCCAGGGTGTCTACAGAGGAAACTCCATCTGAAATTTCCAGCAGTAGGGGAAACATGTCCTAAAATGTCCACATCCTTTATCCAGCAGGACTCCCAGTGGAGCAATAAATATAGGCATACATTTTTCTCAGCCTACTTTAATGTGGGTTGAACCTACCCTCTATCCCACCACCTATCAGAGATTGTGGAAAGGAAAACTTATAAGGAAGTGGGAGGAATAAACCTGTTTGGAAATAGTTCTTTGGGGTAACTCAAATCTTCATTGTTTTCAGTTCAGTCCACTCACAAACACTACACAGGAATCAGCAGATGAAGCCCAGTCCACTACACAAAACTCATAGCAGTAAGCAGAAACCACACTAGAATAAGCAATAACAGTTCAATCCAGAAAAAACTGTGAGGCTTGCCAACAACTGATAGCCTACTAAAGTAGCAAGAACCTGCTGGACTCTTACATGAAGTTTTGGAAAGGTTTTCTCTATAAAGTCACCACAAGTCAAGCTAAGTAATGCAATGTATTAAAGTTTGGTCTTGCTGTCTACTGTAATACTAAGTGCAGGCCCCCAAGACCTGGAATCCGAGGTTTAGGGTTTCTTTTCTTGAGGTTGGAAGAAAACCATGAAAAAGAGTAGAAGGTAAATAGATGAGTTAGGGGAGTTCAAGAGAACACAGCCCTGACGGCTGGCCAATTGAAGTTAAGAGTAGGCCAGATGAAAATAATAAGTAATAGCTCATGGTAATTAATGAGAAAATTAGATTCTAATGGTACAAAGGTAGATATCTGCCAAGATCACATGCTATTTAATCCTTACTGTAAATATAATGATTGTGCATGGCTTTCATCCAAGAACTGGATGGTCAAAGACAGGGTAGAACACCTGGGTTGGGATTAACATTTTCTACAACAGCCATGTAAATGAAACTAATACATGTGTGTTGTCAGTGAAAACATGAGAAATAAATAGGCAAATGAATGCTCAAGCCCCACTGTCTCTGGCCATACTTATATTCTTTTTAAATATCACACATCCTTACATATCTCTGCTAGAGCAAAACATGTGTTCATCTGGATTTGCTTCAGTAAAACATTCATTTACATGCCTGCTTCATCAAGTTGTTTTTTACCTATGTGCCCCAGAAAAGCATCATTTGGCACAATTGAGTGTCCAAAGAAACCAGAAGTTTCCACTTTAGAACAGAAACCCACACACAGAAATTTTGATCCAATATACGTCATGCCTACAAGATGTAAAAGGACAAATATGGAGCAGAGATGGAGGGATTGGCCAACCAATGACTGCAACAAGTTGAGGTGCATCACATGAGCAAGAACCAATCCCTGATGATGATATGGTTTTATACTGAAGTGAGCCCAAATTTCCACCAGACAACTGCTAAACCTGATAAACAACTTCAGCAAAGTGACTGGATATAAAATTAACTCAAACAAAGCAGTAGCTTTCCTCTACTCAAAGGATAAAGAGGTTAAGAAAGAATTCAAGGAATCAACACCCTCCACAGTAGTCACAAATAATACCTTGTGTGACCCCAACCAAGCAAGTGAAATATCTATATGACAAGAACTTCAAGTCTCTGAAGAAGGATATTGAAGAAGACCTCAGAAGATGAAAGATTGCCTATTCTCATGGACTTGGAGGATCAACATAGTAAAAATGTCTATCTTGACAAATTCTACATTTTCTTAAGTGTAAGAGATACTGATCAGCTGCTACCTGGAAGAGCAGAGATCCAGGGACGCAGGTCTGGTGAGACTGTGCTTCAAGTAGCTGGGGAACTGAGAGGTCTGGGCTGAATGCCCAGAATGTGTGCCCCCCATTGGTTTAAGGGAGCAGGAACTCTGCCATAGGGTTACCACCTGGAGGGCCCATGAGGGCATACCAAATGCTCAAGCCATCTGCCATGGGGAACATCAGAGATCCAGGGACACAGACCAGGTATAGGGAAGAGACATGAACCAATCACTGACATCAAGACCACGTGTAATCACAAACAAGAAGATGGCAAGAAGAAAGTGAAAGAACTTACCCAAGGGATACCAAGACAACCTTGCAACACCAGGACTAGAATAGAAGGTCCAGAAATGAGCCCTTACATATATGGTCACTTGATTTTTTTACTAAGGAGCTGTAAACATTCAAGAGAAAATGGACAGCCTCTTCAACAAATGGTGTTGGTCCAACTGGCACTCAGCATTCAGAAGAAAGAAAAAAGACTATTTCTTATCTCTTGTACAAGGCTCAAGTGCAAGTGGATCAAAGATCTCCATATTAAACCAAGTACACTAACACTATTAGATGAGAAAGTAGGGAAAACCTTAGAACACATAGGCACAGGAGAAAATTTTCCTGAACAGAACACTAATGGCTCGGGCTCTAAGGACAAATATCGACAAATGGGACTTAATGAGATTGCAAAGCTTCTGTAAGGCTAAGGACACTGTTAAGAAAACAAAATGGCAGCCAACAGATTGGGAAAAGATCTTTACCAACACCACATCTGATAGAGGCCTAATATCCAAGGTATACAAAGAACTCAAGAAGTTAGACACCAGAGAATTAAAACACCCTATTAAAAATGGGGTACAAAGCTAAACAGAAAGTTCTCAATTGAGGAATATTGAATGGCTGAGAAGCATCTAAGGAAGTGTTTCACATCATTAGCCATCAGGGAAATGCAAATCACAACAACCCTGAGATTCCACCTCACACCAACCAGAATGGCTAAGATCAAAAATTCAGATGACAGCAGATGCTGGGGAGGATGTAGAGAAAGAGGAACACTTCTCCACTGTTGGTGGGGTTGTAAACTGGTACAAACACTCTGAAAATCAGTCTGGCAGTTCCTCAGAAAACTGGACATAGTACTACCTGAAGACCCAGTTATTCCACTTCTGGGCATATACCCCAGTGTTTCTCCAACATACAACAAAGACACATGCACCACAATGTTCATAACAGTTCTATTTATAATAGCCAGAAAATGGAAAGAATTCAGATGTCTTTCAGTAGATGAATGGATACAACAATTGTGGTATATTTACACAATGGAGTACTACTCAGTTATCAGAAACAATGACTTTATGAAATTCTTAAGAAAATGGATGCATCTAGAGAATATCATCCTGAGTGAGATAACCCAGTCACATAAGAACAGACATAGTATGCAGTCACTGATAATTGGATGCTAACCCCTGAAAGTTCTGAGCACCCCAGAAACAACTCACAGAATATATGAAATTCAAGAAAAAACAAAGGCCAAACAAAAGAAAATGAAAAACCATTATGCTTATGTTTACACACCAAAAAAACTTTGAATATTTCCAAGTTGCATCTTGTTTTACATGTACTTTATGCTCATTTTAACTAGTAAGATTTTAATGCATACTATCAAACCTTTCAAAAATCAAGTACTAACAAAAATGTATTCATATACTTTCATGGAAAAATGCTTTTAAAATTTATACATTTATCTTTGTTTTTTAAAATAATTTGTTCAATTTTAAAAACAGAGAGATACTGATCAGTGACTAATTGGACTTCACCACAGATCTCTGAGGTAAATTGGTCCTAGGAAGATTTTTGTCAGTTACTGCATCTTTAATGAGTTCTACAGAATCTGGTCTCCCCAGGGATGATTGGCACTCAGGGATTTTAGCAAGGGTGTGTGAGTAGGGATGATGCAAACAGGTGATGCTACAGAGTCTGATATTCTTCTGTATGCAAATAAGATAAAAGTGAGTAGAATTGTGAACCAGAAATTATGACCCAGCTTCTGTTAAGTTGGGTATATTCAGGAAACTAAGCAGGAATCTTGCTGTCAATTGAAAGTCCTGTTTTATGTGGGATCTGTTTTTAGGTGTGGTGACTTTCATCTTTCCTCTTCATCCAAAGTCTTTTTCATGCGGTGCTACTATTTGTTCATGGTCATTACGTAACCCATTTCATATCAAAGGTTTGTTCCAATTACTCATTGCATGTTTTTTTCTCTTAACATCCTACCATTTCAACATAAGAGCAGTCCTTTAAAATAGAGTTTAATGCTGTAGTGCTGATGTATTTTTTTAGTATATTTTCACCAATAAGGTCTTAAGAAACTATCAACTGTCCTCTCCAAAATTATGATTAATTTTATCTGCACAGTTCACAAATCTTTGTTTTACTGTTATTGTTGGTAACTGCTCCCAAGTACAATCCATGAAGAATGACATTAATAACATTTAGATGTTTGTGTATATGTGTGAGAGCTACTGAGCCAAACTCGGTATTTATATAGACTCCATGATAATATGAAGGTGCATCAAATATTGGAAACATATTTTTTGCTATTTTCGAATGCTGTTTAATTTGAGAATTGTGGGCTTAACATATAAAAATATTAAGTTCATTGATAAATCAATGGTAACAGATGATAGTAATTTCTCTGGCTTCTGAGCTTTCTAAACATGCCTATATAACACAAAGACACTTTCATTTTCAGAAAGAGAAAGTGGGTGTTGAGGAACATGCATGTCATTCCAGTGCTCAGGATTGCAAAGGCAGGAGTGTGGCATGTTTGAGGCAAGTATAGAATATATAAGGAGAGCATCTTTTTAAATGGTGTGTGATATTTTTACTACATGTTTTTTTCCTCTGTGATACTAATCCATACCATCTAAATGTGCAAAATCTGATGTCAGCTACATTAAACATGTCAAATTGTAAAGAGGCAAATAGTGTGACTAGAATATTGCATTTTAGAAAAAGTTTCTTTGACCTCGTGATGTTTCTCCTGCTTTGTCAACTCAGAGACATGTGGTAGATTCATTAGCCAGTGTGGCTGAGAATCACAAAATGAGATGTATGTGTGTTTCTTTTATATCATTTGTATGATCATGCATGTGACTGAAGATTCAGATGGCCCGGGGTTAGGGGATAATAAGGAGAACATTTTGAAAAGAGTATATAAAACTGGAGAACCTGAGAAGAGAAAACATTACAGATTTTTGTCTAAGGAAGAAGAGGCAATTCTGTCTAGACTAAACTGTCCTTTCCCCTAATTCCTTCATCTGAATAAATTAATGAACTTACCTTGTGATATGTGTTAGTTACTGTACTAAAGTCTATATATTTTACTGTCATCTAGGGAATACATGAATAGCAGCTAGCATGGTCCAAAATCATTATGAGGGCATAAACCACTTGATTTATGTTAGCAATCACATACACTATAGACATCTGAGGAGTACCTGAAGGGAAAATGCCAATGTAAACTGTTGCTTTTTAATAATTCACATAATTTTATGCTGTCACTTTTCTGCACCAATTTTAATAACATCTTGTAGAACTAAAGCATGTGGATATGATTTGTAGTCATCAAGTTTACTATAAAATGACACAAAGAATTTGCATTAATACTGCAAAAAATTAGATCCCTGAATATCATATAGAATTTAAAATTTAGTGCTAGCTGTTCAAGCCTTTTTATATCAAATAGGGATTTTTCTACCTTTAAAGTTGGAGAAATCTATATCACTTTGAGCTATTCATAACATATATTTCTTGACCAAATTTATGTATTGTGAGATTAAGAGAGATTTTAAACAACCAAATAAAATGAGGATATATATGACATTCCATGCATATAGAGTTTATGGAAAGATAACTTAAATAAGTGACTTTAGTATAGATTTTTTGAGATATATGTAAGATGCTAGGGAACATGGCTGAAGATACCATAGAGAAACAGAGTAAATTTAGCTACTCAAGTGATACTCAATATGCCTGACTTATGAATGAGAATGAACCAATTGAAGGGAAAACAGAGAAGAGGGAATGATAGGCCAAAAGAGGAGCAAAGGTAAAGGGTGAAAGGTGAAGTGATTTACATAGCACCAAATGATGAGAGAAAAGCATGTGAGACAATCTGCAATGTGGTACTGGCACCCGTGAGATAATGGAAGCGAGTGGGTGTACCTGATAGGAGCTTTCTGCTCATCCTCAGAGCAACAGTATAATCTGTAAATAAATTAGAAAGAGTGTAAAGAAACTCCTCTGTTCAAATGTCACAGTGTGAATGAAGTGTAATGAAGGAGAAGGGTCAGGACACATGAGAAAAATGACACGAATGAGTCTACATTTGTATCCCAGTAAAGACAATCTGTGGTCCTAATATATTTATATAAAACCACAGAGAGGAATAGATGAAATAGAGGGAGAATAGGGGAGAGACTGGATAATGTATGAAGGCAGTTTCATGAAGAAAAAATGATTAGATCAAAATTAACATACAGTTGACTCAAACCCCAATTTTTTCCATTATACCATGTCAGACGGAGGAGGTAGTAGAATGAGAAATGCTTTTGGAGATAATCCAGTAAAAACACAAATTTCACTTAGGGCTTTTGAACTTCTGATGTCTGTTGCACATGAAGTTAAAGGAAGGTAATTAGTTAACAGTGGAGCAGAAATCTTTATGTTACATAGACTTGTGCATCTAAGGTTAAACTGCAATCTAATTCCTTAGAGTATATTGAGTTTTTCTTGAAATTTATGTAAAATTGTGATGGTCAAATTTAAGAAAATTCTTCAAGACCATTCTTGAAGAATACATTATATGCAAAATAATATACATAAAATATAAATGATTGAATAAGTTACCCAGAATAACCAGGTAGCAGGAAAGAATTAGTCCATTTTATATAACTGTAGAAAAGCCATAGATAAAACTGGGAATAAAAAAAGGAGACTGAAGTCTGATTTTTAAAGGGTAAAGAAGAAATACCAATGATTGTAATGATTATAAACATGTGAGTTTTGAGATTATAATTACTATGAAGACTGTCTTATTTATTGTAGTAATATATATATATATATATATATACTACCTCCTAGATATTTCCCCATTTTTATTTTGAGTTTCAAGAGATACTGGTATTTTTCCCATTAGGATACTGGAAAGGAAGAATGGTAATGAACAACCAAACTGTGATCTCCCAATTCCTCCTCCTGGGCCTGCCCATCCCCCCAGAGCACCAGCACCTGTTCTATGCCCTATTTCTGGCCATGTACCTCACTACAGTCTTGGGAAACTTCACCATCATTATCCTCATTCTTCTGGACTCCCATCTCCACACACCCATGTACTATTTTCTCAGCAACTTGTCCTTCTCTGATCTCTGCTTTTCCTCTGTCACGATGCCCAAGTTGCTCCAGAACATGCAGAGCCAGGACAGATCCATCTCCTATGTGAGTTGCCTGACACAAATGTACTTTTATTTGGTTTTTGGAGGCCTGGAGATCTTTCTTCTTGTAGTCATGGCCTATGACCGCTATGTGGCCATCTGTTTGCCCCTTCAGTATTCCAGCATCATGAGCCCAAATCTCTGTGTGTGTCTGGTGGTTCTCTCCTGGGTATTTACTGTGTTCTTGTCCCTGATCCACACTCTGCTCTTGGCTAGGTTGTCATTCTGTGAGAACAATGTAATTTCTCACTTTTTCTGTGACATATCTGCCCTGCTCAAGTTGGCCTGCTCTGACATTTATATTAATGAACTAATGATATTTGTTGTGGCAGTGTTCATTATGGTCATCCCATTCTTACTCATTGTTGTGTCCTATGTACAAATTGTCTCCTCCATCCTACGGATTTCTTCTACTAGGGTTATCAATAAGGTTTTCTCTACCTGTGGCTCCCACCTCTCTGTGGTTTCACTGTTCTATGGGACAATTATTGGTCTTTATTTGTGTCCTTCAGATAATATCTCTACTGTTAACGAGATGGCCATGGCCCTGATGTACACAGTAGTGACTCCCATGCTAAATCCTTTCATCTATAGCCTGAGAAACAAATCTATGAAAGAGGCACTGATTAGAGTTCTTTGTGATAAGAAAATATCTTTTGGCAATGCTGGGACTTTTACTTAAATTTATCTAGTAAATACATTGATATAATATTATAAGATGTCTCCCCAAAATGGGATATAATAATATACTACATAAAATTTCTGTTGGCAAATAGTAGTTCAGTTAGAGAATGGGATGACGTTACTTATTCTGTGATGCCATCCTGTGCCTTGCATAGGTTATTCTACAAAACTATTAGGTGATAGTCACTGTTTTATCAGATAAACGTTGCTTATATTCTTTTATTGGAAATATGTTATATATCATAAAATATACCCTAAGGACATTTCCCCTCCCTTAAACTTCCCTTAGCTTCCCACACATAAATCATCCTCATATCTACTTCTTCTCCATTCCTCTTCATAAAAAGTGGGCCTCTAAACATGGCAGCCAGAGGAGGAAGAGGTTACAACAAAAAAACCAAAGCCTAGAGGCTGGAAAATGCAATCCTGTAGGAATAAAGGACTCAAGAGCAAGAGAAGAGTCTGGTAGATTTGTTAGCACTGTTAGAACTTCCACAAAACAACAACAACAATAAAATCAATAAGATTTGGAGAGTAAAAGTCCTAACAAACTCAGAGGACCTGGTGCAGGACCTATGTTTTCTATTCTGGTCTCTATGATATATGTTAGTTATGTTTTGTTGATTCAGTAAGCCATCTTATTCTTGTGTCCTCCATCCCTTCAGTTTTGTACAATCTTATCTATACTTTTGTGTGGAGATTCCTGATCAAAAAGTAAAGAGACTGATGGAGACCTCACATTTACATTCAATCTACATAATATCTACCTTTTTATCTCTGAAACTGCTCCAATCAACTGCCAATTTAAGCCTTTCTAATGATGACTGGACAAGGTACCATTGTATGATATTATAGTAAAAAATCATTAGAAATTATTTCATTGAATTTTTTTCTGGCTTCTTCTGGCTAGTTCTACCCTAGGTTTCTGAGCATCCCATTCCCTGTTCCCTGGCTATCCAGGCAGTGTAGAGAATGAAGTCCCTCTTGTTGAACAGTCTCATGTTAAACTAAATGTAATTTGGATAGTCCCACAAGGTTCGTACCACCAGGGTTCCATCACATCTTGCAGACAGGACAGATGGTAGGTGAGGAGTTTTATGGTTGAGTGCGTGTCCAGGTTTCACTTACTGAACCCTGTAGAGTACTTCCTGAGCCAAAGATACTAGAATGTAGGGGTGAATGCTCCAGGCCTACAACAGCTCAACTTCTCTGTTCGATAATATGTGTGGATATTGTCCTCAGCAATGGAAGCCCATTGATCAGAGAGCCAACCTCTGGTCAAATATTAGTATGAGTGAGTCATTTAAGGAGCTCAATTGGAACTCCTATGCCAATAACTCAACCCAATGTAATGAAATCGTTGCCTTGGTAAAACAGAAAGTCACTTCAGACTCTGTAGCTACCATTAGTTAGAGTCCTCAATAGGATCACCATTCCAGGAAGTTTCTACTTCACTGTTTCCACACTACTTCCAAAGTGTCCCCTAATTCCAGCAATCCCCCCTCATTCTCTCCCTGCATCCCTTCTCTCCTGATTTCCCATGCTCCTGTACCCAAATGACCTCAGCTTAAGCACATAATCTATATTATTTACCCTTCCCAGGGAGATCCATGTTTCTCTCCATATAACCCTCCTCATTGCATAACCTTGAAGGATCTGTGAATTGAGGTTGGTTACTCATTTCCTTAACAACTGATATCCATTTTTAAGTGAATGAATAGTGTATTTATTTTCCTTTGTCTCTGGTACCTCACAGGATGAATTTTTGTATTTGCAACCATTTGCATACAAATTTCATGATGTCACGAGTTGTTTTATTTTAATGGTTGAGTAATGTTGTATAAATGTATGTGGGGCACATAGGCTGTGTTAGGAACTCTGATTCTTGATTGAGGCAGGTTGAAGCCCCGGAAGTGGTAAACAAGCCGGTATGAAGCTTCCCAAACTCTCAGGAATCAGGAATCTTCATGCCCCTCAAGGTGTTGGCCATGCCTCAAGTCTCTCACCTCCACAAAATGTGACTGCAAGTAAGCTCTAGACAGAAGTGGTGGAGGTGACAGGGAAGGTGTGGCCAAGCAGTGTTAACTTTTTGTTTGCCTAAGCTTCTGCACACCTGTCAGACCCAGCAGCAGAGGAGAAAGAGGCTACCTTTTCCCTTGCAAAAGAGCTGTGTGGAATTCTTGGCACTAGATCCCACTAATGTACTGTGTTTTTACCCATTTTTAGTTGTAGTAAATCTAGATTGTTTCTGATATCTGGATAGTGTGAAGAAAGCCACAATAAATATACAACTGTCTGTGTGATAAAATGGGCGTCTTTGGAGTATCTAAGCAAGGGTGGTATGAGATTTGAGATTTTCCCAAAATTTTTTAGTTTTTACAAATTTCTGTGTTGTCTGAAATATAACACTTAAATATGAATAAGTATATCGTAATCCTAGGCTGATGCTCCATTGCACCCAAATATCTCAAGCACAACCTTTTTCTAATTTCTCACACTGTTCTTACTATACTATTTTTATAACACCTCCACTTTTAATTTTCCCTTCCCTTTTTATTTTTATGTTACCCTTTCTTGCCTGCTCCCACTCTCAAAAAAATTCTGTTATTCTCTTGCATAACAGTGTGATTTGTACCAGTTTTCTTTTCTGAAGTTAATATTCAACAAGCATTAAACTATGGAAAGAAGCTGGAATTTTAAAAAGATAGTTTTTAGAATTGCCTTTCATATTCTATTTATTTTGCCTGTGATGTTCCTTATGTAGATATTTAACAGTACTTGAAAACTATGTTGTGTAGTATAACAAATTTAAACTTATCTCTTATTAGCTTGTAAATAAATGAGACTCAGACTGAGGTTATTTTATTTGGCTTTGATAATTACTAGTGAGCAACACCTGTAAATTTAAATTTTTGAAATACCTATTTTTATGATGGTTCTTAAGTGCTTTAAGCCCCCTTTTAGCCCACCAGTGGTACTAAGAAAGAAAGGACACGGGGCAGAAGTGGACCTGATTAGAAAGATTCTCTGGAGTAACTCCCATCTGTATTGTCTAGAAACTGGCAGTTCAGTTCACAGGTCAGCAGCAGCAGCAACTTGATAGAATCATACTTTATGACTATACCAGCAGTCAAGTTCAGTACAGTCTGGTCAGCAACAGGGGTGACATGACCCATCAAAGACAGCAAGGCCTCAGTCTTGGCAGTAGGCAGCAGGAGAAAAAAGTACACCAAAAATGTTCTCAACTGTGCATCTCTCAGAGAAACAAAGATCAGCGAATATGAGAGACCCACACACCAGCAAGCCAAGTTCAGCCTTCTCACTAAGTCATTTATATTATATTTATACCCTCCAAGCATCACATGTTCCTCATGTGCCCTGCTTCAACATTAATCTTGCCTTAGTACAAGCGACCTATCTGCCTGAATCTGCAGCAGGCTGACAAATAGAGCTCAACTATCCTGGCTCCTACAGTCTTTTTGACCCCTCCTCTGTGATGATTCTTTAGCTTTGAGAGAAGGGAGAATCTTTATGGGTATTTCAATTTAGAATAAATCCTCTAACACAATCACTTTTTTCTTATTTTACATATTCCTATCTTTAACATGTATTTTCAGGTGTAGAAAGTTGGGTCACAATAGTCTGATCTATGCAAGTAAAATGCCCATTCCCCAAAGGTCTTGTTTACAGTAAATAACAATGTATCAAAACACTAACACGTACAACCTTTCCTACTGGTATGTCATTAAAGCAACATACAAAACTGTATGTTGTAAAAAATATTTTGTTCTTCCTTTAGTTTCTGAATACTTTTGGTAACTGTTCAAAGTCTCCCTCTTCACCACACAAAGAAAAGGCAACACCAAACAACCAAGTTAACATCAGCCAGTTAGTTAACATCTCTCCCACTCCACCACCCCCAAAGTGTAGTGATCTGTGACCAGTGACTATTATCAGCCATCTCTATAGGTCACTGAGAGAAGTGCTCCTTCAGAAGTTCTATATAATTACTGTCTTTACTGAGTTACAACTGCATCACCTAGACTCCTCTCAGACTCAGTTTCCTATAAAGATGCATTTCAGGAGGATGTCAGATATAGTTAGACACTGGAGAGGACTGCAGACCTGGTGACTTCCTGTACCCACAGTGAATAAGAATGGGAATTTTTATGAGTATTTTAGAGTCACCTTGGCCATTCAAGGTAAATATCAGGAAATTGAACTATTCCCTTCTGGCTTTCTACCCACAGAACATAACAAAAAATCTCCCATCTCCAGGTTCTTCTCCCATCATCCCTGATTTTCTCATATCTGAGAGTTTTATTTCATTGCTTTTCCTATTATTCCCCACCAAGTTAATCTCATAAATGCTGTTGTTCTAAATATGAATACCTTAGACAAGAGAATCATCCCACTTAGAATACTGAAAGCACCTCTCCTTCACCTCCTGATTCCAACTATCAGTACTTTTCTCAAACAGCTTTCCTTTGCTATTTACATATACAGTAACAATCCAGACATCTTTCCTTGATGATAGAACTGCTTCATGAAAGTTAAATTTTGTTTAGGGGCACAGTTAACACAGTGTGCCTGATTTTTCCTACCACCATAGTTTCATTTGCCACACAATAACTTGTATTTTATTCTCTAGCTATAATACATTTTAAGAGCTGTTTCCAATGATCTGGTTTTCTGAGGTAAAGTTACATTTCTTCCCATTGCTCCCCTTCATCTGAATTATGATTTATTCTTCAGGTCTCTAAGAAAAAGCTTCTAAATTTATCTAGAGATAACTCTTGTCATTTTCTCATAGTGTCTGATACACATTTTATAACAATTGATACATTGATCAGCTCTTTATAACTGATTCCTGTCAGACTGTAAACTCCATCCAGGAAAGGCATATCTGCCTTCATCCTACAAGCTTTCTGAGTCCATTAATGAATACCCCATTAATATTATCAGCTACCTTTTGCAGTCAGAAATGGATTCATGCATGTTTAAAGGCATGAATGCACTAACTAGAATAACTGCTTCTGTTAATAACTCCCAACAAGAATTTTTATACTTAACACTAAATATTATATCCAATTTTGACTTTCTATTACAATTTAATATATAATTTTGTAAACATGAGCAATATCATGAATCTTTACACATGAGACTTACTTATGTTACCAATTGAAATGATGTTCTGAACATCTTTATACTTCATCCCATGTTGGGACATTGCTATCACTGTGCTAAAAATGAATATGGCCACAATTTTATTATATGTGGGAATATTTATACTCTCATTTTGTGACAGCTCCTTCTGCAATATGTATATGCTAAATGCTCATTAACTTTATGTTTATCAATTTGGCCTGGCCCTACTATGAGTTTTGTAAAGATTTTGCAATTTGATTAATCTTTATTTCAGTATGATTTGAGTGAATAAAATTACACTAAAGAATGGGATAAGTTTCATACATACAGTGAAGGAATGAACAGGATATTCAGGCTCCAATATATAGCTGCCAATACAAGGGAAAGACTAAAATAAGAAAAACATGACTCCCTCAAGTCATGTTCAAATATTTGTCAGTTCAATACATTTTTAAAACCCTAGATCCTGACCTCATAGTTTCCTGTGGCTCCTTGATGCTCTAGACATTTTTAAAATGTTTTTATTAATCATTTTATTTGTTTACATTTTAAATAATGTTCCCCTTCCCAGTTACCCCTCCACCAATCCCCATCCCACCTCTCTTCATCCCCTCCCATTTGCCTCTATGAGAGTGCTCCTCCTCCCATTCACCCATTCCCACCTCACACTCTAGGATACCCATATGGTGGGGCATCAGGACTTCCTTCCCTCCTATTGATATCAGATAAGGCCATTCTCTGCTACACAGGTATCTAAAGTCCTGGCTCCCTCCACGTAGAATCCTCTTTGGTGGTTTAGCCCTGGGAGCTCTGGCTTGCCCAGTTATTTGATATTGTTTCTCTTATAGGGTTGCCATCCCCTTCAGCTCCTTCAGTCCTTCCCCCAGCTCTTCCATTGGGGTTCCCAGGCTGAGACCAATGGTTGACTGTGTCTGCATCTGTATTGGTCAGGTGCTGATTCAGCTTCTCGGGGAACAGCTATATCACACTCTTGTCAGCAAGTACTTCTTGGCATCAGCAATAGTGTGGAAGGTTAATGTATGTATGAGAGATGGATCACTTGGAGGAGCAGTCTCTGAATGGCATATTCTTGAGACTCTATTCCATTTTTTCTCCCTGTCTGTCTTTTAGACAGGAACATTTCTGAGTTAAAATTTTTGTGATATGTGGTTGTCCCCACCCCTCAACTGGGGGTCAAGCCTCTCTATTGGAGGTGGTCTATACAGGTCCTATCCTCCGTTTATTGGTATTTCAGCTAATGCCATCTCAGTTGTGTCCTGAGAGTCTCTCCCTTCCCTGGAGTCTGGGACTTTCTAGTGACTACCCCAGTTCTTCATGCCACCGTGCTAAATGATTCTATTCAATTCTCTGCTCCACTGTACTTTTCTCCTGTCTCTTCCATTACTTATTCTTGCCCCTTTTTTCTCTCCTCTTCCATTCCTCCTTGGTCACTCCCTCCCTCTAGCTTCTATAATTATTTTGTTTTCCCTTCTATGTAGGATTGAAGCAACTACATTTTGTGCTTCCTTCTTTATAAGGTGCATACAGTTTGTTGGTTGTATCACAGGTGTTCTGAGCTTTTTGGCTTAAAGTCTGCTTATCAGTGAGTATATACCATGTGTGTTGATTTGTGTCTAGGTTACACCACTAACGATGTTATTTTCTAGTTTCATCCATTAGCTTTCGAATTTCATGAAGTCATTGTTTTTAATGGGTGAGTAATATTTCATTTTGTAAATGTACTGCAATTTCCCATATCCATTCTCAAGTTGACAAACATTTTGGTTGTTACCAGCTTCTGGCTATTATGTGAGTAAGGGTGCTATAAGAATAGAGGAGTTCTCTTTTGTAATGTTTGGGGTGATTTATGTATACTCTCATATCATCCACACCTAGGGATATATTGACTTCTTCCTTTACAATTTGTATCTCATTGACCTATTTTGTTGCCTAATGGCTCTGGCTAGAACTTTCAGTAGTATACTAAATAGATAGGGGAAGAGTAGGCAGCCTTGTCGTGTTTGTGATACAACTTTCTCTCCATTTAGTCTAATGTTAGCTATTGGTTTGCTGTATGTAGTTTTTATTATGTGTAGATATGGGCCTTGATTTCCTGATCTCTTCAATACTTTTAATGTGAGGGGATGTTGTATTTTGCTATAGGTTTCATAAGCATCTAACAGGATGATTGTGTGTTTTTTTCTTTAAGTTTGTTTATATAGTGGATTACCTTGATGAATTTCCTTATAATGAGTCCTATAATCCCTGGGGTAAAGCCTATTTCATCAGGGGGAATGATAATTTGGATGTGTTCTTAGATTTGGTTGTAAGAATTGTAATGAATAGTACTGAAACAATGTTCAAAAGGAACATTGGTCTGAAGTTCTCTTTCTTTGTTGGGTCTTTCTGTGGTTTAGGTATCAGTGTAACTATGCTTTCATAGAATGTATAGGGTAGGGTTTCTTCTGTTTCCATTTTTTTAATAGTTTTAAGAATATTGGTATTAGGTCTTCTTTGAAGGTCTGATAGAATACTGCAGTAAACCCATCTGGTCCTGGGCTTGGTTTATTTGGGGGGAGGGGTGTGAAAGGCTTTTTTTTTCGGTTGAAAGGCTTTTTTTGGGTTGAAAGGCTTTTAATAGCTACTTTTATTTCTTTAGGGGTTATGGTAATTTTTAGATAGTTTATCTGATCCTGATTTATCTTTGGTACCTGGTTTTTGTCCAAAAAAATCATCCATTTTATCTAGATTTTCCAGTTTTGTTGAGTATATGCTTTTGCAGTAGGAGTTGATCATTCTTTGAATCCTTGATTTCAGTTATTAAGTCTCCCCTTTGATTCCAGATTTTGTTAATTTGGATAATGTCTTGTTTCTCTCTGGATAGTCTATCTAAGTATTTATCTATCTTGTTGATTTTTTTTTGAAGAACTGATTCCTAATTTTGTTAATTCCATGAGTAGGCTTCCTTATTTCTACTTAGTTGAATTCAGCCCTAAGTTTGATTAATTTCTGTCATTTACACAGTGTATTTGTTTATTTAATTCTAGAGTAATTAGATGTGCTGTTAAACTGTTACTGTATGCTCTCTTGAACTTCTTTATCAAGGTTCTCAGAGCTATGAGTTTTCCTCTTAGCACTGTTTTAATTATGTCCCATAAGTTTGGGTATAGTGTACCTTCATTTTGTTAAATTCTAAAATGCCACTAATTTCTTTATTTTATCTCTGACCAAGTTATCATTGAGTAGAGAGTTGTTCAGCTTCAATATGTATGTTGTCTTCCTGGGGTTTTTTGTTTTGTTTTGTTTTGTTTTGTTTTTTTAAAGACCAGTCTCAGTCCATAGTGATCTGATAGTATGCATGGGATTATTGCAATCTTCCTTTATAGGTTGAGGCTTGTTTTGTTTCCAATTATATGGTTAATTTTGGAGAAGGTTCCTTGAGGTAATGAGAGAGAATATTCTTTTGTTTTAAGATAAAATGTTCTATAGATAATATGTTACATCCATTTGGCTCATAACTTCTGTTTATTTCACTGTATCTTTGATTAGTTTCTGTTTTATATGAACTGCCCATTGGTGAGAGTGAGGTCTTGAAGTTTTCCACTATTATTGTTTGAGGGACAATATGTGCTTTGAGATATTATTTTTGAGCTTATTTTAATTGTACATTTAATTTATCCTTTTGAAATTGTTAAGCATTTTTTCTTTTTAGGATTTTTATTAGATATTTTATGTACATACATTTCAAATCTTATTTCCCTTACCCCCTTTCTCATACCCACTTTCCCTACCCCCTCCTTCTATGAAGATGCTCCCATGCCCACTCACCCACATCTACCTCAAAACCCTGGCGTTTTCCTACACTGGGTAAATGAGTCTTTGCAGAAAAGGCTTCTCCTCCTAGTGATGTGAAGCAATGTCTTCTTATGATGCATGTGCAGCTGTAGCCATGGGTCCCAAATGTGTACTACTTAGTTGATGGTTTAGTTCATGGGAGCTCTGGGTGGTCTATATAATTGATATTGATGTTCTTCCTATGGCAGTACAAACCCCTTTAGCTCCTTCAGTCCTTTCTTTAATTCTTCCATGAGTGTCCCTGTGAACAATCTGCAAGCATCCAAATTTGTGTCAGTAAATCTCTGACAGTGCCTCTCAGGAGACATCCATAACAGGCTCCTGTCAGCAATCTCATCTTGGCTTCAGCAATAGTGACTGGGTTTAGTGGCTGCATATGGAATGGATCCTCGGGTGGTGGAATCTCTAGATGGCATTTCCTTCAGTCTCTGCTCCATTATTTATCCCTGTATTTCCTCCATAAGTATTTTGTTATCCCTTCTAAGCAGGACTAAAGCATCCATGTTTTGGTCTTTCTTATTCTAGATGTGGTCTGTAAATTAAATATTCAGTATTCCAATTTGGGCTAATATCCACTTAATAGTGAGTGCATACCATGTGTTTTCTTTCTGTTTGGGTTACTTCACTCAGGATGATATTTTCTAGTTCCATTCACTTGTCTAAGAATTTCATGAAGTCATTGTTTTAAATGGCTTCATAATACTTCATTGTGTAAATGTACCATATTTTTGGTATCTATTCCTAAATTGAAGAACATCTGGGTTCTTTCCAGCTTCTGACTATTATAAATTAGGATGCTATGAACATAATGGTGCATGTGTCTTTGTTATGTTAGAATATTTTTTGGGTATATGCTCAGGAGTAGTATATCTGGGAACTCATCTAGTTCTATGTCCAATTTTCTGAGGAAACACCAGACATATACCCAGAGCATTTGTACCAGCAATGCAATCTTACCAACAATGGAGGAGAGCTCCCCTTTCTCCACATTCTTGCCAACATCTAAAGTCACCTGAGTTTTTTTTATCTTAGACTTTCTGACTGGTGTAAGGTAGAATCTCAGGGTTTTATGATTTAAATTTCTCACATGACTAAGAATGCTGATCATTGCTTAGATGCTGTGCAGCAATTTGCAGCAATTTGATGTTGCTCAGTTGATAATTCTTTGTTTAGCTCTGTCTCCCATTTTTAATTGAGTTATTTGATTCTCTGGAGTCAACATTTCATCCTAAGACCAAAGAATATACCTTCTTCTCAGCACCTCATGTAACCTTCTCTAAAACTGAGCAAATAATCACTCACAAACAGGCCTCAACATATACAAGAAGATCAAAATAATACCATGCACCCTATCAAATTACCACAGACTGATGGTGGTTTTCAATAACAACAAAACTGAAAGCCCACATAAAATATGGAAGGTGAACAATGGTCTACTTAATGACAACTTGGTCAAAGAAAAAATTTTAAAAACATATTAATTTTTTAGAATTTAATGAAGCTTCTGGTCTCCATCTGTGACCAAGGCTGTGGCTGTCCCAGAGCCCTACAGACCTAAAAACCTTCCTGAAGAGAGCTCTTCTAGAAGAGCTCTCACAGGTGAGACACCACATTTTCTCCACCCTCCCATCCAAAGAGAGATATGCCAGGAATGCAAAGGACACAGGAACTGTGGAGCTGCCATGGAACGGACACTTCTGGTATCTATCTGTGCCCAGCACTGGGGCTGTCCCATGGCTCTTCAAACCCAAAACCTGCCCACAGAGACCTGGAACCATAGGAGCACTCTAATGCGTAAGACCACATGTGAGACTCTACTTTACCTCCACAGACTGGACAAAGAGAGACACTCCAGGAGCATACTGCAGTGGCCTGAGAGTGGACTTTTCTAGTCTTTATCTGTACTTGGAGCTAAGGCTTCCCTACCTTACTCCAGAACCAAAACCTGTCCTGGGAGAGCAGGTCTCACGGGAGCACTCTCATTCCTACGATCACGGGCTCATGGGTTCACAGGAGAAACATTCTCCAGTCAGAGACAGCAAGACCAACTAGCATTAGAAATAATCAGATGGCAAGAGGCAAGAGCAAACAAAAACCCTAAGCAACAGAAATCAAGACAATTTGGTATCATCAGAACTCAGTTATCCCAACACAGCAAGTACTGGATATGCCAACACACTGGAAAACCAAGATTTGAAATTAAAATCACATCTTATAATGATAATAAAGGACTTTGAGAAAAACATAATAACTCGCTTACAGAAACACAAGACAACCCAACAAAACAAGTAGAATCCCTTAAAGAGAAAGCACATAAATTCTTTAAAGAGTTACAAAAAAAGCACAAACAAGTAAAGAAATAAAACAAAAAAGCCAACCACTGACAAAAATATATTTGTATACATTTATGAAAAAATGTTTATTTTTTTCTTTTTATCTGTGTTTTGTAAAATAAATTTTAAAAAAACATTTAAGATCTAAAAATAGAGATAAAAATAATAAAGAAATCACAAATAAAAACAATGTGGAGCTACAATACATTGAAAAGAGATAATGAGTCATAAATGAAAGCATAACCAAAAATACAAGAGATAATAGAGAGAATCTCAGGGGCAGAAGACACAAAGTACCTGTAAACATTCAATGGAAAAAGGACAGCCTATTCAACAAATGGTGTTGGTCCAACTGGCACTCAGCATGCAGAAAAATGAAAATAGACCCTTTCTTATCTCCTTGTACAAAGCTCAAGAGTAAGTGGATCAAAGATCTTCTCATTAAACCAGGTACACAGAAACTATTAGATGAGAAAGTAGGGAAAACCTTAGAACTCATAGGCACAGGAGAAATTTTCCTGAACAGAACACCAATGGCTCTATCTCTAAGGTCAAAGATTGACAAATGGGACTTAATGAGATTGCAAAGTTTCTGTAAGGCTAAAGACACTGTCAAGAAAACAAAATGGCAGCCAACAGAGTGGGAACAGATCTTTACCAACCGCACATCTGATAGAGGCCTAATATCCAATGTATACAAAGAACTCAAAAAGCTAGACACCAGAGAATTAAACAACCCTATTAAAAAATAGGGTACAGAGCTAAACAAAAAGTTCTCAATCGAGGAATATCGAATGGCTGAGAAACATCTAAGGAAGTTCTCAACATCCTTAGCATCAGGGAAATGCAAATCAAAACAACCCTGAGATTCCATCTCACACCAGTCAGATTGGCCAATATTCAAAACTCAGATGACAACAGACGCTGGTGAGGATGTGGAGAAAGAGGAACACTTCTCCACTGCTGGTGGGGTTGTAAACTGATACAACTACTCTGGAAATAAGTCTGGCAGTTCCTCAGAAAAATGGACATAGTTATTTCACTTCTGGGAATTTACCCCAGAGATGCTCCAACATACAACAAAGATACATGCACCAAAATGTTAATAGCAGCTCTATTCAAAATAGCCAGAAGCTGCAAAGAACCCAGATGTCCTTCAGTAGATGAATGAATACAAAAATGGTGGTACATTTACACAATGGAGTACTACTCAGCTATCAAAAACAATAACTTGATGAAATTCTTAAGAAAATTGATGCATCTAGAGAATATCATCCTGAGTGATATAACCCAGTCACAAAAGAATAGACATAATATGCAGTCACTGATAATGGGATACTAACCCCAGAAACCTCTGAACACACCAGAAAAAACTCACAGACTGTGTGAAGTTCAAGAAAAACAAAAGAACAAAACAAAACAAGAATATATTTTAATTAAAATAGAACTGTATCACATCCCCCTTTCTTCCCTACAACCCCTCTTAGTCTCTCCTCTATCCCCTCAAATTAACAGCCTCTTTTCCTATTTTATTGATACATATATACATATGTGTATGTATATGTACCCACAAATACTTAATTACAACCTTAAAAAATGTATTCAAATACTTTTACACAAAAATGCTGAAAATTTGTACATTTATCTTTGTTTTTTAAAATAAAGAAAAAAAAAGAAAACATTGACACAGCAGTCAAAGAAAATGCAAAAAGCAAAATGCTCCTAAACCAAAACATGCAGAAAATGCAGGACACAGTGAGAAGAACAAACCTAAAGATAATAGGTAAAGTAGGAAGTGAAGATTTTCAACTTCAAGAGACAGTATATATACATATAAATATGTATGTATACATATATATATATGTGTGTGTGTGTGTGTGTGTGTGTGTGTGTGTGTGTGTGTGTGTGTGTGCATGTATACTGATGTAATTAAAGCTGTTATATCAACAATAATAATAATAAAATTAATAGTCACCCTTTGCTTTCCTTACCTTTGCTTGAGATGGATTATCAAAACAAAAATGATGCCTTTATTTTCTATAATGGCCAGTATCTGCAGGATAATCACAGGTGAAAGTAGTTCTCATAATGGGTAAGCAAAATGCTTTCCTGAGGCCAAGAAGAAAAAAACAATCAATTCTTACCTCATTACTGTCTCCACTGAGACACTGCGTTTGTCTTCCAGGTCCCATTCTAAAATACCATGATTTGGTAATTTTAAAGAAACTCCTGTGATTATATTATCTCACCAGGTTCCTTTTAAGACTGACATTGCTTCTTTTGGATTCATTATCAACAACACTATCTGTTTGTATGGAAATATGATACTTATGCACCAATTCTAATACCTTCACCTGTCACTGAAGGTAGCTGAAATTCATCATCCTACATCTTTTTGTTAACCCCTTTTAGCTAATAAGAGGCTGAAATTATGTTACATTAAAGGCATCTTAAATTACCAACCAATACTTTTCTATTTACTTTCTACAAATAATATACTGCACAACACAGGGGAAGATATTGTTCTCTCCTGCAAAACACACCCATGTGATTTATCATCAGGCTCTAGAAGAAACACTAATAAAAACTCAAATTGTGCCTCCATGTTTAATTGGAATTTTCTATAGATTACTCCTTCATTTCTTTTTTCTTTCAATTGATACTATTTTTTTACATTTTAAGGCTCTATGCCATGGATGTATAGATTCAGAAATTTTCACAATTGAAAGTTGTAGTTCTAGTTGACAGAGAAATTTTAAATTTTATGGTGTGCTTTTAAATAAATATAAATTATAATGCAAATAATTTTGACGCAGAATAATAATATACTGTGCCTAAGAATACTCAGAATCATGGCACAACAAAGGCAAATGTAAATGCTCTGTAAAACAGGCTTTCAACTTAAGGATAACAGAATGCACTGATTCTAAAACTGTATGGATTAATTAAGAAGACAATCTAGGCAGAGCAGAGCCTGGCCTACCTGCCACCCGGATCGGTGGCTCATAGAGGCTGAGCAACTGCGATTGGGAACACAAAATTAGAACTTCTGTTTCCACCCGGAGGCGACTTCTGGACGCAGAGCAGAGCCTGGCCCACCTGCCACCCGGAACGGAGGCTCGTAGAGGCTGAGCAACTGGTGGGTGGCAGACCTGGGCTGCAAAGGAGCAGAGAGATCTCTGTGGAGTACACATGAAAAGTGCACCCCCTGCCTTGACCTGCCTTGCCGTGCCTGATCCAGCAAACAGAAACAGAACGTTGGAACTTCTGCTCACACCCGACGACTCTGAGGCATAAAACAGGGCTCGACCCATCTGACACCTGAACCAGTGGAGAACCAGGGACACAGACCAGATACAAGGGAAAGGCAAGAACATATCACTGACAACAAAATGGCAAGAGGAAAGAGAAAGAGTATATCCCAAGGAAACCAAGACAATCTTGCAACACCAGAGCCCAGCTCTCCTATAACAGCAAACATCGGAATTCCAAACACTCCAGAAAAAGAAGACACAGACCTCAAATCATACCTCAAGATGCTGATAGAGATACTTAAACAAGAAAGGGTGGAAAAGCAAAAAGATTCAGAAGCTTTTAAAGAAGAAACAAGAAAAACACTCAAAGAACTAGAGGAAAACAGAACCAAAGAAATAAAGGAATGGAAGAGGGAAATTAAAACGGAAACTGACACAATAAAGAAAAAACTCAAAGTAATGATCCTAGAGTCAGAACACAAAAAAAAGAAATCAGGAATCACAGAAGCAAGCATTTCCAATGGATTACAAGAGATCGAAGAGAGAATCTCGGGGGCAGAAGAAAACATTGCAAACATAGACAAAACAGCCAGAGAAGATGCAAAAAACTAAAAGCTACTAACCAAAAATGTCCAGGAAATCCAAGACACAATAAGAAGACCGAACCTAAGGATAATAGGAATAGAAGAGAGAGAAGAGTATCAACTAAGAGGCACAGAAAATATCTTCAACAAAATCATAGAAGAAAACTTATCTACCCTCAAGAATGAGATAACCACGAGCATAAAAGAAGCCTTCAGAACTTTAAATAGGTTGGACCAGAAAAGAAATACCTCCAGACACATAATAGTAAAAACATCAAGTGCCCAAAGTAAAGAAAGAATACTAAAAGCAGTAAGGGAAAAAGGTCAGGTAACATATAAAGGCAGACCAATCAGACTCACACCCGATTTCTCAACAGAGACTATGAACGCTAGAAGAGCCTGGACAGACATCATGCACTCCTTAAGAGAGCACAAGTGCCAGCCCAAGCTGCTCTACCCAGCAAAACTATCAATCACCATCTATGGAGAAATGAAGATATTTCAAGACAAATCAAAATTCACACAATATCTGACCACAAACCCAGCACTACAACAAATTATAGGTGGAAAACCCAATACAATGAGGGAAAATACAGCCTAGTAAGAACAAGAAAACTCCTAAACAAGAAAACTAAAAGAAGAAAAAAACACAGACACGACTCAACCCAAAAAAGCAATAATGGCAGGAAACAGAAACAACTATTACTTGATATCTATTAACATAAATGGTCCCAACTCCCCAATAAAGAGACATAGACTATCAGACTGGATACATAAACAAAATCCAGCCTTTTGCTGCATACAGGAAACTCATCTCAGAGACAAAGACAGACACTATCTCAGAGTAAAAGGGTGGGAAAAAAACTTCCAAGAAAACAGCTCCAAGAAGCAAGCTGAAGTGGCTATTGTAATATCGAATAAAGTAAATTTCCAACCAAAAGTTATCAAAAAAGATAAGGAAGGACACTTTTTACTCATTACCGGGGAAATCTGTCAGGAGGAACTCTCAATCTTTAACATATATGCTCCAAATAAAAAATCACCCACATTCATAAAAGAAACCCTCCTAGAGCTCAAAAAATACATTTCACCCCACACAATAATAGTGGGAGACTTTAATACCCCACTCTCACCAATGAACAGATCAGGGAAACAGAAACTGAACAAGGACACTGCAAAACTTGCAGAGTCTTTGAACGAACTAGAATTAGTAGATATATACAGAACATACTATCCCAAAGTAAAAGAATACACCTTCTTCTCACCATCCCATGGCACCTTCTCGAAAATTGACCACATAATTGGACACAGAACGAGCCTCCATCGATATAAGAAGATTGAAATACTCCCATGCATCCTCTCAGATCACCATGGTCTTCGGCTGGTCTTTAACAACAACAAAGACAACAAAAAGCCCACATGCACATGGAAACTAAACAATGCTCTGTTAAAGGATAGCAGGGTCAAAGAAGAAATAAAGAAAAAAATTAAGGATTTTCTAGAATTCAACGAAAACAAAAACACAACATACCCAAACCTATGGGATGCAATGAAAGCAGTATTGAGAGGAAAACTCATAGCCCTAAGTGCTTCCAAAAAGAAACTGAAGAGAGCTTACATCAGCAACCTGACAGCACAGCTAAAAGCCCTAGAACAAAAGGAAGCAGATATATCCAAAAAGAGTAGATGGCAAGAAATAATCAAAATTAGGGCAGAAATAGACCAAATAGAAACAAAAAGAACCATTGAAAAAATCAACAAAACCAAGAGTTGGTTCTTTGAGAAAATCAACAAGATTGATAAACCCCTAGCCAGACTAACTAGAGGGCAAAGAGAAAGTATCCAAATTAACAAAATCAGAAAGGGAAGTGGCGACATAACAAATGAAACTAAGGAAATTCAAGAAATCATCAGATCCTACTACAAAAACTTATACTCTACAAAATTGGAAAATCTGGAGGAAATGGACGAATTCCTAGACAGATACAAGGTCCCAAAGTTAAAAAAGGACCAAGTAAACCATCTAAATAACCCTATAACACCTAAAGAAATAGAAGAAGTCATCAAAAGCCTCCCAACCAAAATAAGCCCAGGTCCAGACGGGTTAAGTGCAGAATTTTATCAGACATTTACTGCGGATATAACACCAATACGTGCCAAACTATTTCAAAAGATAGAATCAGATGGGATATTACCCAACTCATTTTTTGAGGCTACAATAACCCTCGAACCTAAACCACACAAAGACCCTACAAGGAAAGAGAACTTCAGACCAATCTCACTTATGAACATTGATGCAAATATACTCAACAAAATCCTTGCAAACCGAATCCAAGAACACATCAAAACGATCATTCATCATGACCAAGTAGGCTTCATCCCTGGGATGCAGGAATGGTTTAACATAAGGAAATCCATCAACGTAATCCACCATATAAACAAACTCAAAGACCAAAATCACATGGTCATCTCACTAGATGCTGAGAAAGCATTCGACAAAATCCAACACCCCTTCATGTTAAAAGTCCTGGAAAGAACAGGAATCCAAGGCCCATACTTAAACATAATAAAAGCAATATACAGCAAACCAACAGCCAACATCAAACTTAATGGCGAGAAACTTGAAGCAATCCCACTAAAATCAGGGACTCGACAAGGCTGCCCACTCTCCCCCTACCTATTCAACATAGTACTGGAAGTCCTGGCTGGAGCAATTAGACAGCAAAAGGAGATCAAGGGGATACAAATCAGAAATGAAGAGATAAATCATCACTCTTTGTAGATGACATGATAGTGTACTTGAGTGACCCCAAAAATCCACCAGAGAACTCCTACAGCTGATAAACAAGTTCAGCAAAGTGGCTGAATACAAAATTAACTCAAAAAATCAGTAGCCTTCCTATACTCAAAGGACAAACGTGGAGAAAAAAATAGGGAAAAGGTACCCTTCACAATCGTCACAAAAACTATGAAATACCTTGGTGTGACTCTAACTAAGCAAGTGAAGGACCTGTGTGACAAGAACTTCAAACCTCTAAAGAAAGAAATTGAGGAGGATCTCAGAAAATGGAAAGATCTCCCATGCTCATGGATTGGAAAGATCAACATCTTAAAAATGGCCATCCTACCAAAAGCAATCTACAGATTCAATGCAATCCCCATCAATATTCCAACCCAGTTCTTCATGGAATTGGAAAGATCAATGGGCAATTTCATATGGATTAACAAAAGACCTAGAATAGCGAAATCCATCCTCAACAACAAAAAAACATCTGCAGGAATCACTATCCCTGACCTCAAGCTATATTACAAGGCAATTGTGCTGAAAACTGCATGGCACTGGTACAGAAATAGGCATGTGGATCAATGGAATAGAATAGAAGATCCAGAAATGAGCCCTTATGTATGTGGTCACCTGATTTTTTGACAAAGGAGCAGTAAACATTCAATGGAAAAAGGACAGCCTATTCAACAAATGGTGCTGGTCCAACTGGCACTCAGCATGCAAAAGAATGAAAATAGACCTGTTTTTATCTCCTTGTACAAAGCTCAAGTGTAAGTGGATCAAAGATCTCCACATTAAACCAGATACAATGAAACTATTAGGTGAGAAAGTAGGGAAAACCTTAGAACACATAGGCACAGGAGAAAATTTCCTGAACAAAACACCAATGGCTCAAGCTCTAAGATCAAAGATTAACAAATGGGACTTAATGAGATTGCAAAGTTTCTGTAAGGCTAAGGACATTGTCAAGAAAACAAAACGGCAACCAACAGAATGGGAAAAGATCTTTACCAACACCACATCAGATAGAGGCCTAATTTCCAAGATGTACAAGGAACTCAAAAAGCTAGACACCAGAGAATCAAATAACCCTATTAAAAAATGGGGTACAGAGCTAAACAAAACGTTTTCAGTTGAGGAACACCGAATGGCCGAGAAACATCTGAGGAAGTGCTCCACATCCTTAGCCATCAGGGAAATGCAAATCAAAACAACCCTGAGATTCCACCTCACACCAGTCAGATTGGCCAAGATACAAAACTCAGATGACAGCAGATGCTGGCGAGGCTGCGGAGAAAGAGGAACACTTCTCCACTCTTGGTGGGGATGCAAGCTAATACAACCACTCTGGAAATCTGTCTGGCGATACCTCAGAAAATTGGATATAGTACTACCTGAAGACCCAGCTATTCTACTTCTGGGCATCTACCCCAGAGACACTTTAATACACAACAAAGATATATGCACCACAATGTTCATAGCGGCTCTATTTATAATAGCCAGAAGCTGGAAGGAACCCAGATGTCCTTCAGAAGATGAATGGATACAAAAATTGTGGTACATATACACAATGGAATACTACTCAGCCACCAGAAACAATGACTTAACCAAATTCTTAAGAAAATGGCTGCCTCTAGAGAATATCATCCTGAGTGAGATAACCCAGTCACAAAAGAACAGACATAATATGCAGTCACTGATAGTGGGATGCTAACCCCAAAGGCTTGCACTCCCCCAGAAACAACTCACAGACTGTATGAAGTCCAAGAAATAAAGAAAACAATATATATATATATATATATATATATATATATATATATATATATATATATATATATATGTATGTATATATACATATATATATATATTTACAAAACAAGAAGACTTTGAGTATTTCCATGTTGCATTTTGTTTTGTATGTACTTTACACTTATTGTAACTATTAGGTTTTCAATGCATACTGTCAAGCCCTTGAAAAAAATCAAGTACTGACTAAAAATATATTCACATGGTTTTATGTAAAAATTATTTTAATGTCTGAAAAAACAGCACTGACAAAAATGTATAATTTTAAGCAAAAAAAAAAGAAGACAATCTAAAATAGAAACACATTGGTTTAGCATTTGGATAATATCTTTGTATGCAATTACTTCCAATAAATGCTAACCATTGAGGCTGTCTTGATATGCCCCCTTTTCCCTCTGTACATGCTTGCCTAATACTAGGCTCAGTGCTCTACCTTCTTGCTGTGTTAGTGTTTGTGAGGAGCCCAAACTAGAGATTGAATAAAAACTACCTAATGCGATTGCATTGAAATCATTTCTTTTTGTGCTTTTTAGTGTTCACAAACATTTCATCCACAACACATCCAACCTAAAAATAATATGAATTAAAGAATGTTAACAGTCCTAGCTCCAAGAACTAGAAATTATTTTCAACAAAATATATGAGAAAACTTCCCCAACCTAAAGAAAGAGATCCCTAAAAACATATAAGAAGCTTGCAGAACACCAACTAGACAGGATCAGAAAGGAAAATATTCCCATTGTGTAGAAATGAAAATACTCATTCTACAGAACAAAAAAAAAAGGATATTAAAAGAGGCAAGGTAGAATGGCAAGGTAACATACAGAGGAAGACTTATGAGAATTATACCAAAATTCTCAACATCAACATTAATAGTGATAAGGGCCAAACAGATATATTGCAAAACTGTTTTTAAAAATCCACAAATGCCAACCTAGATATTCCACAAAACTCTAAATCTCCACAGATAGAGTAAACAAGACATTCAAAACAAATCCAGATTTGAACAATATATATCTACAAATCTAGCTCTACAGAACATGTTAGAAGGAAAACTCCAACCCAAGGAAAACTACAACCAAAGAAACAGGAAATGATTATTTCTCGAACAGCAAAAACAAAACAAAGGAAACACATAAACTATGTCAAAACAACAGGAATTAACAATCATTAATACCTCTCAACACCATGGACACAGTTCCCCAATAAAAACACACAGACTAACAGACGTATCCTAAAACAGGACTTATCATTTGCCACAAACAAGAAACACCCCTCAGCAAGTAAGATATGCATCACCTGAGAGCAAAGGGCTAGAACAGATGTATTCCAAGCAAACAGGTCTAAGAAGAAATATAAATTAGCAGTTCTAATTCTAATAAAACATACTCTCAGCCAAAATTAATTTTAAAAGGGAAAAATATTTCATAATTATCAAAGAAAAATCTACACAAGTTTTCACAGTGTGAAAATCTATGCCCCAAAGAGAAGAGCATTTGTACAAAAACATTGCAGATCTTAAACTGCACAATAACCCTACGCACTATTAGTGTGAGACTTAGAGATCTAACCTCTCCAACCAACATGTCATCTAGACAAAAGCTAAACAAACTAATAATGAAAAATGGTGCTATTGGTCAAAAGAATTTAACAGACATTTACAGAATATTTAACCCAACACCAAAGAATATGCTAGCAACTCAGCACATCATGAAACATTCTCCAAAATAGGATATATAGTCAGTCACAACATATAATAAGCTTCAATAGATGCAAAAAAGATGTAAATAATGTATCGAATCTTATAAGGCCACCATGGATTTAAACTGTAATTCAACAAAAACAGAAACATCAGAAATCCGGTATACCTGGAAATTGAGCAATGCTATACTCAATAATAGCTGAGTCGGGAAAGAAATTTAAAAAGGCATTTGTGATGTAAATAATAAATAAATTAATTAATTTAAAATGTTTATTCAGCATTATGCCAGATGAAAAAAACATAAAGCAACCACACTCATTTTAATTGTTTTTATTTACATTTCAAATGTTACCCCCCTTCCAGTTCCATCCCTGAACCCCACACTCCAAACTCATTCCCCCATCCACCAACTTCCACCACACAACTTTACCATGCCCCTATTCTAGGGCATCAAGCTTTCATTGGACCTAGGGATTCCCTTCCCAAAGATGCCAGACTAGACCATCCTCCACCACATATACAGTTGGAGTCATGGGACCCTCCATGTGTATTCTTTAGTTAATGGTTTAGTCCCTGGGAGTTCTGGGAGATCTATTTTATTGATATTGTTCCTCCCATGGGGTTGCAAACCATAACCAGACTCATTTTAAAACTGGAAAAGTAAAAAACACTGACTAAAACAATGGATCTAGAAATGTGGTACATTTACACAATGGAACATTACTCAGTTGGTAAAAATGACTTCAAGAAATTGATAGGGAAATGAATGTAATTTTTTTTTTAATTCCAAATGAGGTAAACAAGATCCAGAAAGACAAATATGGGATGCATTTATTTATAAGTGTACATTATATCTTAAGTAAATGACTATTAAGACACAATCTACAGATCCAAAGTGTTTATGTGAAGCTGAGGGTTATACTGAGGAAGCATGGATCTCAATGGAAAAGAAAATAGATTATACTCTGAGAGTAGACTGGGAATAGATATAGACAGAAGTAGAAGGAGTCTGATGGAGGGAAGAAATAAAAATTTAAAGAAAGAGGGAGGATGAAGGGAGACAGCTTTAATTTGGTGTGAAATATTTGAGGATTGGTTGGAACCTGATACCTTGGCAAGTTTCAGAATTCTATGAGAGTGACCCAAGTAAGTACTCCCCATAATGAAGGATATAGAGTCTGAACTGGACATCTTTTGTGGCCAGTAATGGTGCCCAGTGGTGGGTTACATTTGGTGGACTTGCTGGCTGTGTTGGTCCCGTATACATCCCTAAAAACCTCAAGATAATATTAGGACTGAATTTAGCTCTCTAAAAATTTAGAGTGGAGCTCTATTATAAAATAATTCAAATATCCCATTGAACATAAAGAAGACAAGTTAGTAAGGGATGAAAGTCTTCAACACCTACATTTAATCTCTTCAGTGCAGAAAGTTACTCTGCAGGATTCAGAAAGAGAAACCAGGACACCAATACAAAACAAAGCATACCCAACTACAATGTGACCTGCAAGCATGATACACAAGAGCAATGGTTGTGACAAGTTTTTGAAAATGATCAATCAATATTTGGTTAAGCTTGAGGCCCAATGCACAAGGGGAACCACATAACTGACACTGCCTGAACGGCCAGGAATTAAGAAGTGAATAGCTCAGAGACATAGGGTAGAACCAAACATTACTGGAAGAAATAAAATATAAAAATCAATAAAATGATTCTCAATGGTATTCTGTTATACCTCAATATTAGTGTCTTGTCCTATGATATCAAAAAGGGTTTATTTGTTAGATTAAAGTGGTTGCATAGACACACAGCCAGAAATTATGCAGAGAGATGTGTGTGTGTGTGTGTTTGTGTGTGTGTGTGTATTAGAGGTCTCCATCAGATTCATCCTCTCCCAGCATATCAACTAAGCAAAGCTCACATAGGCTTACAAGACTGCAGTGTACTGGGTCTGCCTGAGTGTTCATCAGGTCCACTCAATAAAGGTTAAATCATTCATCTTGACTTGTTTGAGGGACTCAAAACAATGGGTTTATCTTTGATTCTTTTCTCTGCTATTAATACTAATTTTCTCCTATCTGAGTTAATTTGAGTTGTCTTATCCAGCTTAATATGAGAACTTTGCCATATATTATTGTATACTGTTTGTAAGTGAGAAAGCTGTTCCATCTCTTGAATGTGTATTCTTTTCTGAAGTAGAAAAGGAGAAGTAAATCTGAGTAGGGGTGATCTAGAAAAAGATGATGAGAGGTGGTATTATAAGGCTGGGTGATATTATATATAAAAAGAATCTTTTAAAAATTAAGAAACGAAATTCAATGAATGGAAGTCTAATAAAACAGTGCCTGTTGTCTAAAGCTTTTTTAGAATCACCATTGGGATGGCACCACAGAGACGCTCAGGTCTCTTTCTCTCAAAAAACTACTTTGCAAAATTTCCTTTTGAAAATATCATATAGTATGTCTTATTGTAGGAATACATTTTGTGATATTAATATCAATATAATTACTGATAAATCTAAGTTTAAAAATTCCAGCATAGATCTTATAATAAGATCTGCTTCTTGCAAAGGATTCTGATCAGGGCCTCTTTCATTTCCCTGTTCCTCAGGCTGTAGATGAAGGGATTCAGCATTGGAGTCACCACTGTGTACATCAGGGCCATGGCCATCTTTTTCACTGTGGAGTTATTAGCTGAAGGACATATGTAGACACCAATAATTGTCCCATAGAACAGTGAGACCACAGACAGGTGGGACCCACAGGTGGAAAAGACCTTGTGTATACCTTGTGTAGTTGAAATCTTTAGAATGGAGACGACAATTTGTACATAGGAAACAACAATGAGTAAGAATGGGATAATAGTATCGAGCCCTCCCAAGATAAATATCATTAGTTCATTAATATAAGTGTCAGAGCAGGCCAATTTGAGTAGGGCTGATATGTCACAGAAAAAGTGTGGGATTATGTTGTCCTCACAAAATGACAGTCTTGCCAAAAGTAGAGTGTGAAACATGGAATACAGAATTGTAAATACCCAGGAGACCACCACCAGAGACACACAGAGCTTGGGGCTCATGATGCTAGTGTAATGCAGAGGAAAGCAGATGGCCACATAGCGATCATAGGCCATGACCACAAGAAGAAAGTTTTCTATGTTTCCAAAAATAATGAAAAAGTATATTTGTGCCAGGCAGCCAGCATAGGAGATGGATGGTACCTGGCTCTGCATGTTCTGCAGCAATTTGGGCATCGTGACAGAGGAAAAGCAGAGATCAGAGAAGGACAAGTTGCTGAGAAACAAGTACATGGGTGTGTGGAGATGCGAGTCCAGACTAATAAGGATGATAATTATGAGGTTTCCAAGGACAGTGGTGAGGTACATGGCCAGAAACAGAGCATAGAAGAGATACTGATGCTCTGGAGCGATAGGTAGGCCCATGAGGAAAAACTGAGATAAGACAGTCTGGTTGTTCATATCATTCTTATTTTCCAGTATTATAATAAGGAAATAGCAGGATCACTGAAAATTCAAAACAAAAACAAATATATATTCAGGAAGTAAGTTGTACAAAAATGGATCTTAAAGTCTTCATAATAATTTCAACCTCAAAACTACAAATGTCTGTAATCATTACAATCATTAATGTTCTTTTTCACCTTCTCTTTAATAGCTGTTAAACTCTTTATTCTAGACACTTCTATGCTGTTTCTACTGGGATACAAAGTGAACAAACATTTTTCTCTCCTGCTACCTGCTCATCCTGGTTGACCATTGTTTGTTCATTTGCAATTTTCTCTGTTATTTGGTATATTGGTGTTAATGAAAAATTTGTAAAAACTTTATTGTCATCATTTTACATTAATTTCAAGAAAAACTCACATACTCCTGCAAATTAGATTACTCTTTAAAACTTTGACTGGAATGACTGTAACAGACATTTTTACTCTACTGTAAACTAATTAACTTTGTTACATTACTTAATGATAGGCATCAGACCCACAAAAATCACAAGTGAAATTAATGTTTTCATTTTGTTGTCTCCCAAAGCATTCCTTGTTCTACTATTATGGTCTCTTATAGTACAGTAAAAAAAAAATAAGGTTTTCATTAGAAATGAATGATTTTAAGCCTATTTTTTTTCTTACCTTGAACTGCTGTCATTCTTTATACAGTATCTTCCTTAAATTTTTCTCCTATTTCGTCCATGCCTTTCTATAAGCTTATATGACAATGTGAGGACCACGTCTTGTCTTTACTGGAATACAGAAGCAAACTCAGTTATGTTCATGTTCTCGTGGCTTTTTATCCTTTTCTTATCTGTCATCATGTTTTATTTACACTGTGGCATTCTAACAGAGAAGTTCCATTATGGATTTGATTTTCAGATTAACACTATTGCTCTGAGGATTATGTCAAAGCACCTCCAAGGACATAAACGCTGTTTCATTTTCTCACGTGTGCCAGGGGTACATTCCATAGTCTCATGGTGACTTTTGGATTTCTCTCTTTATCAATGAGAGCTTAGGACTATTCACCTCTTGCATTTTTGAGTTGCTCATCCTCTTGCCTCACACTTTCCTGATTCTCTTTCATCTGGTTCAACCCCACTCATATGTCAGAGATATTGCTTTTGACATTCTGAGCTGAATTTTTTCCATCTTTCCATACTAAGTTATACCTTCAGCTATGTTCACTAGCATTATATCCCTATTCCATGCAGTTAATAGGTGGTTAATGTTTAATTTGTATTCGTATTAATTTTAAACTATGTGTAGGAAAGGTCACATATATCTTTATTTTGTTTGGTTGTTTACAAATATTAAAATTTTCCAATGAGGACCAATACCTACCATGACGCATGAAGTTGGTCAATAAACATTTGTTACATGTTCTCTAAATGATACTGATTTTTTATCATTAAAAGTAGAAAAGTCCCCATTGAAATATTAAGATTTGAAAAGTTAACTCTATACTGTTCTTCAGAGATCTACTGGTATGTTTTAGCAGTGCTAGGGTTAACCACCTTTATCACTCCACAAAGATACAGGTGACTCCAAAAATACCCATATGATCTAATATTAAAAATGTCATTGACATTGATACAGCAAACAAACTGGCTGAAAAAAGTATGAATTAAGGGAAAAAAGAAGCAATGGATAGTTTGGAAGTTTCACTGGAATTATTCCTCAGGTGTCTACAATGTAAATGATGGTGAAATTATCCATCAAGTGGATTAAGACTGATACTGACTTGCACCACATTATTTGCTGTGCAGAGACTCTCTAAATGTCATTAAAATCTGTAGACATTCAATAAGTCCCTAACACTTCACCACAGAGTGAGCTACTTTGATTCAGATGAAGTAATTAGGGGGAAAGGACAATTCATTGTAGAAAATGTTGCATCTTCTGCCTTAGGTACAAGTGTGTAATATTCTCTCTTCTCAGTGCCTCCAACATTATAGATACTTCTTCAAATGTTCTCCTGATCATTCTCTAACTCTTGACAATTTGTATCATAGGGACATGTATGGTAAGGGATGCACACCTGTGCGTGTGCTCATACACACACACACACACACACACACACACACACACACACGTGTCATCCTATGATTCTGGACATCACTGGCTATTGAATCTATCACAGGTATCAAAGCTGAAACAACAGAAGAAACATCAAGAAATCTTAACAACTTTCTCAAAAATGCTACAACCTAATCTGACTGCTTTCACCTTCATAGACAAAGTTTTTCAATACGTCTGAATTTAGAGCTTACACAGTTAGACTCTGTAATGTTAACATTACAGAGGATAAACCATGTAGGAAGAACATGTACAATTTTAGAAGTTTCTCTTCTTGTGTCTCCAATAGTGGCCTCAAACATGCAACAATCACTGCCTCTGCATCACATGTACTACCATGACAAAGATGTGCCACTATACCCATTTTCTGTCTCTCATGTAAATGAACAGCACTTTTGTGTTATGTATGCATGTGTATTAAGATTAGAATCTAGGAAATCATCATTCACAATTATCACTGATGAGTCAATGGGCTTCTAACATTCTCTATATATTAAAACTGTAGTTCTAAAATTAAAAACCACATTAAAAATAAAGCACATTTCTAATTTTAGAATACCTGCCTATCCATTTGGATTCTGATTGAGGAGCTTCCACTGTAGATTTACATAAACACCCAGATGTTAAAATCATTCTTGATAAACTGTACTTAAGAGCAATCACATACAACAGCGGTGACTCAGATATTTGTACAGATAAAATTAATCATCATTTTATATAAGACAGTATTTCAGAGTTTGTTCAGACTCCAGAGGTGAAAGTATAGTAAGCTAACCTTATCTCTTGGTACATTCTTGTGTTGAAATATTATATTTAGAAAAATCACATAATAAATAACTAATGAACACATCAATATGAAAGGGCTTACATGATGATCATGAAATAAATACGACCAGAGTATGACTAAGAAAAAAAGATATGTATCATACCTGAAAAGCCTATCTTTCATAAGTCAGAAATCCCAATTGACTACAAGATACCTGCTTATTTTTCGGAAATGTACCTAATTGTGAATAGTCTGAGTCATAGTTTCAGGTTCATGATCTTGATCACATTTATTATATTTGAAGTCAGAAGAATAGCAGCTGCTTATACACATCATCAATCATCACCATCCCTACTCACAGACTTCTGCTGCTATCCCTGGACCTTAAGTGCCCAAAAATCCCAGAGGGTGCAGATGCTGTACAACTCATTAAAGACACAGAAATAACTCTGGACCTGTCTAGGACCAATTTAACTCCAGTATCTCTAGTGAAGACCAATTATAGTCAGTTATTACTACTTCTTACTCTTAGGAGATGATAGAATTTAAAGAACAAAGATAATAATAAATAAATAGCAGCAGAAATAATGCTAAAAAGGCATGAAAATGCATACTTGTTCCATGTTCAGGTAATGAACAAAGCTTCTCTTGACTGTATTCCATTTTTTTTAATGAGAAAAGGAAAGGTTGATTGAAAAGCACCTCATATTATCAGGAATTATTCTTAATGTTACTGACTTAAAATGCCTCATTCAACAAAACTTTAGACCAACAGCTATAGTTTTAATATTTTTGGTTGTGAGCCTAGCATTTAAGCTATGAGCCATCTTTCCAGCTCATCCACCTGTGGTTTTTAATCAGAATGAGACTGTATAAAACTACCCACACTTCTAAGCTTCCAAGGACAGTAACACATTTTAACATAACTATATCCAAGAGGATGTAGGGCAGAGATACAATCTTCTTGAAATTTTTAAATTTCATCTTACAACATTCTATCTGTGCCTAGATGTGAAAGGGGATGAAATAGGGCAAGCAGATGGCACGTTAAAGTTTTCTTCAAGCCAATAGTAAACAGTTCATGTTCCCACATCTGGTCACACATTTTTGCCTTCTTACCTCCCCATGAAAACATTAATTTACCTACTACCACCATTATACAACCACTATCCATCTATGCGAGATTACTTCCTAATTCCATGTTGAATGAGTTGAGCAATGTTTACCAGGTCAAAAGGAACATTCATAATTCCTTCCTTCAGGATAGCTTTCTGAACATTGTAGCCATCAGTTAAATGAAGTTTTGTACATAATAATGAAACACAAACTTTCAAGTCCAGAGACGCTTGATCCTTACTGATCCAACCTCTATGAAGCTCTTAGAGATGATTTACTTTTGTTTTAAATGTAGAAATAGTGAGTTCTAAGTATGTGTTCAGAACATTAGACACAGTGCTGCCTGCGCTAGTTCCACAGAGCAACCACATTTTGCATAGTAATCAATTGGTTGTAATTACCTCAAGAAGAATTATGCCATCCAGACACTGAGTTTTGGATGATATGAGAAACAAAGTTGGTTGTATGGTAGGATCAAGATCCAATTCAGTCATTCCTAAGAACTGTCATGTACCTGTTCATATATATAGTTAAGTAGCCTTAGTATTTTCAGTGTCATTCAAGGAGACTACAATGCATTTTAGAATGCATTATTCCCCAAAAGAATTCCTCTATCCATTCACACATACTCTCACCTCTACACATCTATAGGCAATTCTACTTTATGATCTTATGGGTTTTTCTATTCTTGATATTTCATGCAAATATAAGTTCTTCCTGGATTGTTCTTTCTACGAGTGTGTTTTTAACCTATGCCTGTGCACTAACAATTAACCTTTTATTATTAAATAATATGTCATTGTACATGATTGTTTACATAATCGTTTGCTTCTTATTCTTTCCAATTAGGGACAATGGTAAGTAGTATTTCTGTGAATAATAATTAATAATAATTTTTTGACTCAGTAATTGAAGGTATGTACCTAGTCTTATGATCATTCTACATTTAAATATTTTTCCAATTTGAAATTTTAGCCAATTCTAAATGAAAAATATATTATCTATATTAGCCTATAAGGTTGTTGGATTCATTGTAAACATTTATATTTTATTTCAATTAATTTACATGCCAGGCATTGCTTTTCTCTTATTCCCCTCTCCCACAGTTCCTCATCTCATTCCTCTTTATCATTGCCTCTGAGTGAGTGTGTCCCTCCAACAGACCTCCCCCTTCCCTGGGGCCTCAAATCTCTGGAGGATTAAGTGTATCTTCTTACACTGGGACCTAACCAGACAGAACTCTGCTTTGAGGCAGGGGCTTCAGAGTGGCCCAGGTATGCTCCTGGGTGAGGATTAAGTCTATAGAGTGCCCCAACTCCCCATGGTCTGGGTTAGTTGAGGCTCCTGATCTCTACATATAGATTTCTCAGAAAATTGAAAATAGTTTTTCTGAATATCCAGCTAATCTGCTGGGTATATACCCAAAACATGTTCCACAATACCATAAGGGCAGGTTCTCCACTATGTTCATAGCAGATTTATTCATAATACCCAGGAAATGAAAACAACCCAGATGTTCCTCAACTGAAGAATGTATATAGAGAATGTGGTTGAGTTGCACAATCAAATACTATTCAGTTATTATTAAAAACAGGGATATCTTGAATTTTGCAGGAAAATTGAATGAACTAGAAAATATAATCTTGAGTTAGGTAACCCAGCACAGAAGGAGTTGCATAGTATATAGTCACTGATAAATAGATATTAGTCATAAAGAACAGAATACCCATAATACATCTCACAGACCCAAAGAAGTTAGGCAAGAAGAAAGGTCTAAGTGAGGATTCTTAGAAAGAAAAACAAAACAGTCATGGGGAGCAGACAGAAGGAAGGACCTGGGTGGGAAAAGGAGAGGAATCAGTGGGGAAAGACAGGAGAGAGGCACAGAGGGCCAGAAGAATGAATAAAAATCTGAAGCTGCTGAATGTGGGGAGGTTGGAAGAATCTCTAGGAAGTCCCAGAAATCTGGGACAGTGGAGGCTCCCAGAAATCAATGCAGGACACATTGGGAGGTGTCAGCACAGTCCTTCTTTATCTTTGTCCCTGCATTTCTTTAGACAGGACACATCTTTGGTGGAAAGCTTTGTGAGTGGTTTGGTGTTCTTATCCCTCCTCTGAGGGACTGGCCTAGCTAGAGGAAGTGGCTTGTTCAGGTTCCATGCCCCCACTGTTAGGCATATTTGCTAATGTCTCCTGCATCTCCCAATGTCCAGCTTTATTCCCAATAAAACAGACATGCTCTGAGACACTCGTGTTGCATGCTTTACAGTAGTAACCTTACTTTCATCAAAGTAATTTTAATTTCTACATCTAAATATGTCCAACCATTATATCCAAGAATGACATGTTATGTTACTTGTGTACATTATTTATTGTCAGTACTAACAGTGAATGTAAATTGCAAATATCTCCTTTTAAATTGTTTTATTCACTTTAATTCCAATATCAGCACCCCCTCTCTTCCCAGTACTCCCTTATACATAACCTCCATTTTTGCCCCCTCCACTTTACATCTGAGAAGGAGGATGCCCCCCTGAGTGTTAATGAGTATCAACACACACATACACACACACACACACACACACACACACACACACACACACACACACACTTCAAGTCACTGAAGGATTAGATGCATCCTCTTCGACTCAGATAAGACAAGGCTACAAGTCAGGGACAGTCATACTCCAGATGTTGGTGTACCAAGGAAGAACAAACTGTACACTTGCTACATATTTGCCAGGGATATAGGTCCAGCCCAACTTGTTGGTTGGTGGTCCAGTCTCTGAGAGCTCCAGGCATCCATGTTAGTTGCTTCTGTAGAGTAACATTTACCCTCCGGTTTCCTCAATCCATCCCCCAACTGTTCCACAAGACTTTCTGAGTTTCTAATGTTTAGATATGGATCTCTGAGTGTGTTTCAGTCAGCTGCTGGATAGAGTCTCTCAATGGACAGTTATGTTGGGCTCCTGTCTGCAAACATAGCAGAGTATAATTATTAGTGTCAGGGATAGGTTTTTGTCCATGGGGTGGATATCCAGTTCAGCCAGTCATTGGTTGGCCATTCCCTCAGTTTCTGCTCTATCTCTGTCCCTGAACTTCCTGTAGGCAGGACAAATTTTTAATTTAGTTGTTTAAAATCATTCATATTTTCCAAATAAGGCTAAAACCTGTCATGATGCATAAAATTGGCCAATGGATTTTTATTACGTGCTGCTCAAAATTGTATATATTACTTTATCATAAAAGGTAAAAAATCCCCATTTAAAAAGAAAGACAGTTCACACTACATTTCAAACACCATACTTCTCTGTGGGTGAGTTGGTGTTATTATCTCTCCACATATTCATTTTTGGCTACAAGAGGTGGGCACTTCAGGTTCCATATCCCCTACTATTAGGAGTCTCACCTGGAGTCACCCTTATAGTCTACCTGGAGTATCCCCGATCAAAGATCTCTGTTACCTGGCATGTTCTCAGCCTTCTGCCACTTCGATTTCCATTCACTCTTTCCTGGATTTTCCTGAACACATGATCCTTCCCCACCCCTATTCCCCTTCCCCATCCCTTCTCCCACATATTCCCTCTCTCCATTCACCTCCAATGACAGTTTTATTAACCATCCTGAGAGATATTCAAGCATCCTCCCTTGAGCCCTTATTCTTATTTAGATTTTGGAGGTCTGTTGATTGTATCATAGATATCCTGTATTTTATGGCTAATATACATTATAAGTAAGCACATACCTTGCAGGTCCTATGGGTCTGGGTTCCCTCACTCAGAATGTTTTCTATTTCCAACCATTTGTGTGATAATTTCATGATGTCCTTGTTTTCAATAGCTAAGTAGTATTGCACTGTGGAAATGAACCTCATTTTCTTCCTTTTTCAGAAATTTATTTTTATTAAATTGTTTTATTAATTTACATACCAAATATTTCTCCCCTTACTGTTGCCATCCTCTTCAGTCTCTGCTCCATTTTTGTCCCTACATTTCCTTTAGACAGAAACAATTCTGGGTCAAGATTTTGAAGATGAATGGGTGGCCCCTGTCCCAACTGGATGCCATGTCTATCTATTGGAGGTGGTGTCTTAAGGCTCCATCTCCCCACTGTTGGGCATCTCAGTTAATTCATTCTCATTGAGTCCTGGAGTCTTTCACAACCCTGATTGCTGTGACTTTCTAGAGGTTCCCCCACCCCTGATCCCACACTGCTGCATATTTCCATTCATTCTCCTGGTCCTCTGGGCTTATTTATATCCTGTTTCCTCCTATACATGATCTTGCCCTCCCTTTTCCCCTTCTCTCCTCTCTGACCCAGATACCCTTTGTTCCCATGACTAGTTTTTGCATGTTCTAAGTGGGATTGAAGTATTCACACTTGGGCCTTCCTTCTTGTTAAGCTTCCTACAGACTGTGAGTTTTATCATGGGTATTCTTAACTTTTGGGCTAATGTCCAATATTGGTGAGTAAAACCACCCCTGTCTTTTTGGGATCTTGAATAACAAAATTAGGAAGATATTTTCTAGTCCTATCCACTTTCCTGCAAAACTCATGTCCTTATTTTAATGGCTGAATAGCATTTAACTGTATCCATTATTTAATTGAGGAAGTCTGAGTTGTTTCCACCTTCTAACAATTACAAATAAGGTTTCAATTAACATAATGGAGTATATGCCCTTGTGGTATAAAAAAGCGTCTTTTGGGTATATGCCAGGAGTGGTATAGCTGGGTCTTTAGGTAGAACTATTTCTGCTTTTCTAAGGAACTGCCAGATTTATTTCTAGAGTGCTTGTACCAGTTTGAAATCTCAATAGCATTGAAGGAGTGTTTCTCTTTCTTTATATCCTAGACAAGATGTGCTACCAATTGAGTTTTTATCTTAGCCATTCTGATTTGTGGAAAGTAGAATCTCAGGGATGCTTTGATATAAATTTCTGTGATGTCTAAGGATGTTGAACATTTAAGTACTTCTCATCCATCTGAGATTCCTTTGTTGAGAACTGTCTGTTTAGCTCTGTACATCATTTTTCAGCTGGACTATTTGTTTTTCTTTCAGCTCTGTATAAGTTGTAGGTTTAGTGAAGATCTTTTCCCAATATGTAGGTTTATATTTTGTCCTATTGAGAGGGCCCTTCACCTTATAGAAGCATTTCAGTCTCATGAGGTCTAATATGTCATGAGCTAATGGTGTTCTGTTCAGAAATTTTTCACCTGTGTTAGTAAATGCACTCGAGGCTATTTCCCACTTTCTCTTCTATTAGATCCACTTGAACTTAAGCTTTGTGAAGGGTGATAAATATAGATCAATTTACATCCTTCTATGTGCAGATCTCCAGTTAGACCAGCACCACTTGTTGAAGATGCATTCTTTTTTTAACTGTATGGTTTTGATTGTTTTCCAAAGATCAAGTGCCCATAGATGTGTGTGTCTATTTCTAGGTCTTAAATTCTATCTACTGATCAACCCATCTGTCTCTTACATCAACACCATGCCATTGTTTATCACCATTGCTTTGAAATACAACTTGATGTCATTGATGGTGATTCCCCCTGAAATTCTTCTTTTTTTCTTTTTTTTATTATTGAATATTCTATTTATTTACATTTTAAATGCTATCCCCTTTTCTGGTTTCACCTTCAAAAACCTCCTATTCCATCTCCTCTCCCCCTTGTTCTATGAGGGTGCTTCCCCTCTCACCCACTCACTCCCACCTCACTGCCCTGGCATTCCCCTACACTGGAAAATCAAACTTTCATAGGTCCAAGGGCTTCTTCTCCTGTTGATGTCAAACAGTGCCATCCTCTGCTATATATGCAACTGGAGCCATGGGTTTCTCCATATGTACTCTTTGGTTGGTGGTTTAGTCCCTGGCAGCTCTGGGGTTTCTGGTTGGTTGATATTGTTCTTCCTACAGGGTTGCAAATCCCTTCAGCTCCTTTAGTCCTTTCTCTAATTCTTCCATTGCGGTCCTATGCTCAGTCCAATGGTTGTTGAGCAGTTGCCTCTCTATTTGTCAGGCTCTGGCAGAGCCTCTCAGAAGACAGCTATAACAGGCTCCTGTAAGCAAGCATTTCTTGGTATCTGCAATAGTGTCTGGGTTTGGTATTCATACATGGGATGGATCCACAGTCTTTAGATGGCCTCTCCTTCAGTCTCTGCTCTTTTATTGTTGGGAAATGTTTTCCCTCTTCTCTGTTTTGATGTTGTTCATTTGTTTTTCCATATGATATTTAGAATTGCTCTTTTCCATGTCTGTAAAAAATTGTGTTGGAATATTGATGGCTATTGCATTGAATCTGTAGATTGCTTTTGGTAAGATCGGCATTTTTACTATGTTAGTCCTTCATACAAAGAAGTATGGAAGATTTTTCCATCTTTGAGGTCTTCACTTTTTTTCTTCAATGACTTGAAGTTTTCGTGATATGGATTTTTCACTTGTATGGTTAGATTTATACCAAGATATTTTACATTTTTGTGAAGGTGGTTGTTTCCTGATTTCTTTTTCAGCCTATATATCACATAAAGGAAGGCTACTGATTTATTTGAGTTAAATTTATTTCCAGACATTTTGCTGAACTTCATGATCAGCTGTAGATGTTCTCTGGTAAAATTTTTGGGGGTCACTTAGGTATACAATCATATCATCCACAAATAGTGATACCTTGACTTCTTGTCAATTTGTGTCCACTTGATATTCTTTTGTTGTCTTATTGCTCTAGCTACAACTTTGTGTACTATATTAAATAGATATATAGAGAGTGGGCAGCCTTGTCTTGTCTCTGATTTTAGTGGTATTGCATCAAGTATCTCTACATTTAATTTGAAATTGACAGTTGGTTTGCTACTGGGACCAACACAATGGGATCTTTTTTTATGTCAGTTCTTCTTGAAACAGCAGAGGGGGGAGAGTAAGATATTGTCTTAAAAGAGATTTAGAGTTGCTGTATAATAATAAAAAGTTTAATTATCTAATACTAAATTACCTTGCTACTGTAGTAGACCTGCCTTCTGTGATCTCTGAGGCTAGAAATTGCAGTTTCTGGCACTTTGCACCTCATCCTAAAACAGCAGATTAATTGCTACAACCTTTTATCTTTTGTCCAGATGCCTCTTGCTAAGGATGTTCTGTCCTGTGCTTATAATGAATAAAGGTGACCAGGATATGAAGCAGGAAACTTAATACACCATCAGTCATTCTTGATAAATTACAAGAAAGTAGTTTACTGTCCTCCAAACAACAGATCTTGCATTTGCAGTTTAATGACCCTATGGCTGGCAGTTTTAGGGTACAAAACTATTCTCAATAATTTTTATACTTTGCAACATTTTTACATATTCTAACAATAACTATTCCACAGGTTCATTGATAATAATTTTGGTAGCAGTGGGGTTTATAACAATTTCTGGGAAATTCTTTTTTTCAGTTCAACCTAATAATATAACAATTATTATCTCAACCTGGGATAATGTAATGATTTGTATAAAGGTTAATGTTAATGAAAATAAAACTAATGGTAGTTCCCTAAGAAAGTACCTATGTAAGAAATTGAGTCATCCATAAGATCTATTAAGTAGAATGAATAAGCATCAGACATAGGAGCTGAGAAATCACAACTGAATCACTATATTTCATGTCACTCTTTCTATGCATGTCCAGCCTCAGAAACACAGAACTAATGTACACAAGAAAAAAATGAATACAAAATTAATGGCAATCTTTACTACCCTCCTGAAGTCCAATCCGGTTGTTCTGCCCACTATAGGACTGTAATAAAGATACAAATCATATTGAAACAAGGGTTCATGACAGAGACACAAATAGTTTAGCTCAGTAAATTGCCTGGCTGCCTGATCAGGCTTATCATATCAGAACTTTTTCTAGTATTGTAGAAAATACTAAAGACTCTTGTTTAAGAAACATTTATATGTTGCCAAAATGGCCACACAGTACTTTAAAAATCAAAGGTCTTATATTAAATATAAGAGAAAGTCAGAAGAGAAAAAGGGAAGAATTAAATACAGAATGGAAAGATTCCATTTCTGTACAGCAATTAAATATTTGGGTTAATAAAATAGTACAAGATAATCTTGATATAGCGGGTTGTAGGAAATAACTTCTAATGTATTAGCTTAGTCAAACTTAAATAGAAACTTTCTGTCTAACATTGTGTAACTCCAAGGCTGCTTTATGAGACTAATTCTAGGGAGAAAAAAAATTGAGTTAAACGAAAACTGACTTTATCATAACGTTAATTTTTCTCACAAATTTGCTGATTGTTCACTTTGTTTCTTTATGTACTTATGTAATGAAGAAAGAAATTATGTAACCAATGAGGAAATTATTTTGTGTATAAATCAAGCCGGTGAGAGATACAGGTTGTCAGAGTAGGTCAAGTCACACTGAAGTGTGCTTTCTCTTTTCCCCATTTCTGAAGAAATAAAACTAAAATCTTTCCTGTGTCTAAGTCCTCCTTTAACATTCTTGCATTTACCTGATGCAACCCATGACTAACACCTGGAGCTGAGCTCTGGCATAAAACTATTTTGAACATGCTACAGAAAGAAAAAGACAAATATCAATATTGTTCAGAAAAAGAGAACACAAAAATGAAAGGAAAATTTATTCTAAAAATACAAATATTGATAAATAAAAAAAGATTTAAAATTAATTCTGTTAGAAATTTAGTCCTTCAGTAGATGAATGCATACACAAATTGTGGTATATTTACACAATGGAGTACTACTCAGCTACCAGAAACAATGACTTTACAAAATTCTTAAGAAAATGGATGCATCTAAAAAATATCATAATGAGTGAGATAACCCAGTCACAAAAGAACAGACATAATATAGTCACTGATAATTGGATACTAACCCCAGAAAGATCTGAACAACCCAGAAACAACTCACAGACTATATTAACTTCAGGAAAAGAAAAAATATTTATGCTTAATCCTTACACAACAAGAAAACTTTGACTAATTCCAGGTTACATCCTGTTTTGCATGCACTTTATGCTCATTGGAACCAGTAAGATCTTAATGTACACTATCAAACTTTTAACAAAAAAAGCACTGACAAAAATGTATTCATATATGTTTATGCAAAAATGCTTAAAATTTTACATTTATCTTTGTTTTTTTAATAAAGTGGTTTTAAAAAAAGAAATTTGGAAAAGGTATTGTCTCAGGGTAAGCAGAAGAAAAAAGATTTCTCTCTCTCTCCCACTTCTCCACCCCCATGTGTGTGTGTGTGTGTGTATGTATGTGTGTGTTTGTAAGAGAGACAGACACAGAGTATCAGTTGAAATACAAAACCAAGTATTAAGATAGGCCAATAAAGTCAAAATCTGGTACTTTTAATTGAGTAATTTTTTTAAAAGCCAGTCGCCAAAACTAAGAAATGGAAAAAAAAATACAGGACATAAGTTATCTAGATAAAAATTGGAGTTGGCCACTCTATACATAAAACAAAATGTTAGAGAGAAATAAAAATGTTCTGTGGAAAGCTCTATTGCCACAATCCGAGAAACTAAGTAAAAGAAGCCAATATCTTTAAATAAAAAGCATTTGCAATTATTTCAGTGGTTTTTAAACAGCCCACCATTAACCTACTTCAAAATTGGATTGCACATAAATCATACACAGTCCAGAAACAGGCAACATTAGAAACAAAATCTATATAATACTATTTTAAACACTGAGCTTTTAGCCTTGATTCTAAAACATGAGTTTTGGAATCATGAATTGCCAGGATAGTATAGTAAAAAAAAATGGTCATCTTGCCAAAAGCAATATACAAATTCAATGTGATCCCCATCAAAATTCCAACTCATAGAGTTGGATCCAAGCTCATAGAGTTAGAAGGAACAATTTGCAATTTTATTTGGAATAACAAAAACCAAGGAGAGTGTAATCTATTGTCAACAATAAAAGAACTTCTTGAGGAATCACCATCCCTCACTTCAACCTGTATTATGAAGCAATCGTCATAAAAAAAAAACCTTTATGGTATTGGTACAGAAATAGGAATGTAGATCAATGGAATAGAATTGAAGACCCAGAAATGAACCCATACACCTATGGTCAGTTGGTCTTTGACAAAAGAGCTAACCATTTAATGGGAAAAATGACAACATTTTCAACAAATACTGCTGGTTCAGCTGGCAGCCAGCATACAGAAGAAGGCAGAGGGCGCAGAACAGAGCCCGGCCCATCTGCTACCCAGACAGGCAGCTCATAAAGGCTGAAAAACAGGGACCAGGAACAGAACTTTGGAACTTCTGTTTCCACCCGGCGGCGACTTCAGGGCACAGAACAGAGCCCGGCCCATCTGTCACCCTGACTGGCAGCTCATAAAGGCTGAAAAACTGGTGAGTAGGAAATCTAGGCAGCCAGGGAGCAGAGAGATCTCTGTGGAGTGCACACGGAAAGTGCACCCCCTGCCCTGCCTGCCTGATCCAGGGACCAGGAACAGAACTTTGGAACTTCTGTTCCCACCCATCGACTCTGAGGTATAGAACAGGGATCAGCCCATCTGCCACCTGGACCAGGGGAGATCCAGGGACACAGACCAGATACAAGGGAAAGGAGAGAACATATCACTGACAACAAAATGGCAAAAGGAAAGCGAAAGAGTATATCCCAAGGAAACCAAAACAACCTGGCAACACCAGAACCCAGCTCTACCAAAACAGCAAACATTGGAATGCCAAACACTCCAGAAAAAGAAGACGCAGACATGATCATACTTCAAGATGCTGATAGAGATACTTAAACAAGAACAGGAGGAAAAGCAAAAACATTCAGAAGCTTTTAAAGAGGAAACAAGAAAAACACTCAAAGAACTCAAAGAACTAGTGGAAAACACAACAAAAGAGACGAATGAATGGAAGAGGGAATTTAAAACAGAAATTGACACAATAAAGAAAACACTAAAAGAGATAATCCTAGATGTAGAAAACCTAAAAAAGAAATCAGGAGTCACAGAAGCAAGCATTTACAATAGATTACAAGAGATGGAAGAGAGAATCTTGGGGGCAGAAGACAACATTGTAAACATAGACAGAGAAGATGCAAAAAACAAAAAGCTCCTAACCCAAAATGTCCAGGAAATCCAGGACACAAAGAGAAGACCGAACCTAAGGATAATAAGAATAGAAGAGAAAGAAGAGTAAAAACTAAGAGGCACAGTAAATACATTCAACAAAATCTTAGAAGAAAACTTCCCTACCCTCAAGAATGAGATGACCACGAGCATAGAAGAAGCCTTCAGAAAACCAAATAGGTTGTACCAGAAAAGAAATATCTCCCGACACATAATAGTAAAAACACCAAGTGCCCAAAGCAAAGAAAGGATACTAAAAGCAGTAAGGGAAAAATGTCAGGTAACATATAAAGGCAGGCCAATCAGACTCACACCCGATTTCTCAACAGAGACTATGAAAGCTAGAAGAGCATGGACAGATATCATGCACACCCTAAGAGAGCACAAGTGCCAGCCCAAACTGCTATACCCAGAAAAACTATCAATCATCATAAATGGAGAGATAAAGATATTTCAAGAAAAATCAAAATTTACACAATATCTGACTACAAACCAAGCACTACAATAAATTGTAGGTGGAAAACCCAATACAATGAGAAAAAATACAGCCTAGTAAAAACAAGAAAACTCCTAAACAAGAAAACTAAAAGAAGAAAAAGACACAGACACAACTCAACCCACAAAAGCAATAATGGCAGGAAACAGAAACAACTATTCCTTGATATCTATTAACATAAATGAACTCAACTCCCCAATAAAGAGACATAGGCTATCAGAATGGATACATAAACAAAACCCAGCCTTTTGCTGCATACAGTAAACTCATCTCAGAGACAAAGACAGACACTATCTCAGAGTAAAAGGGTGGGGAAAAAACTTCCAAGCAAACAGCCCCTAGAAGCAAGCTGGAGTGGCTACTCTAATATTGAATAAAGTAAATTTTCAACCAAAAGTTATCAAAAAAGATAAGGAAGGAAACTTTTTACTCATTACCAAGGAAATCTGTCAGGAGGAACTCTCAATTTTTAACATATATGCTCCAAATAAAAAAGCACCCACGTTCATAAAAGAAACCCTACTAAAGCTCAAAAAATACATTTCACACCACACAATAATAGTGGGAGACTTTAATACCCCACTCTCACCAATGGAAAGATCATGGAAACAGAAACTGAACAAGGACACTGCAAAACTAGCAGAGACTTTGAACCAACTAGAATTAATAGATATATACAGAACATATCATCCTAAAGCAAAAGAATACACATTCTCATCGCCACATGGCAACTTCTCGAAAATTGACCACATAATTGGACACAGAACAAGCCTCAATCGATATAAGAAGATTGAAATACTCTCATGCATCCTCTCAAATCACCATGGTCTAGGCTGCTCTTTAACAACAACAAAAACAACAAAAAGCCCACATACACATGGAAACTAAACAACGCTCTGTTAAAAGATAACAGGGTCAAAGAAGAAATAAAGAAAGAAATTAAGGATTATCTAGAATTCAACGAAAATGAAAACACAACATACCCAATCTATGGAATGCAATGAAAGCAGTACTGAGAGGAAAACTCATAGCCCTAAGTGCTTCCAAAACGAAACTGGAGAGAGCTTACATCAGCATCCTGACAGCAGAGCTAAAAGCCCTAGAACAAAAGGAAGCAGATGTACCCAAGAAGAGAAGACGGCAAGAAATAATCAAAATTAGGGCAGAAATTGACCAAATAGAAACAAAAAGAACCATTGAAAAAATCAACAAAACCAAGAGTTGGTTCTTTGAGAAAATCAACAAGATTGATAAACCCCTAGCCAGACTAACTAGAGGGCAAAGAGAGACTATACAAATTAACAAAATCAGAAAGGAAAGTGGAGACATAACAACTGAAACTGAGGAAATTCAAGAAATCATCAGATCCTACTACAAAAACTGATACTCCACAAAATTGGAAAATATGGAGGAAATGGATGAATTCCTAGACAGATACAAGATCCTAAAGTTAAACCAGGACCAAGTAAACCATCTAAATAACCCTCTAACACGTAAAGAAATAAAAGAAAATCATCAAAAGCATCACAACCAAAAAAAGCTTAGGTCCAGACGGGTTCAGTGAAGAATTTTATTAGACATTTATTGTGGATATAACACCAATACTCTCCAAACTATTCCAAAATATAGAATCAGATGGAATACTACCTAACTCATTTTCTGAAGCTACAATAACCCTCGTACCTAAACCACACAAAGACCCTACAAAGAAAGAGAACTTCAGAAAAATCTCACTTATGAACATTGATGCAAAAATACTCAACAAAATTCTTGCAAACCGAATCCAAGAACACATCAAAACGATCATTCATCATGACCAAGTAGGCTTCATCCCTGGGAGGCAGGGATGGTTTAATATAAGGAAATCCATCAATGTAATCCATCATATAAACAAACTCAAAGAACAAAATCACATGGTCATCTCACTAGATGCTGAGAAAGCATTTGACAAAATCCAACACCCCTTCATGTTAAAAGTCCTGGAAAGAACAGGAATCCAAGGTCCATACCTAAACATAATAAAAGCAGTATACAGCAAACCAACAGCCAACATTAAACTTAATGGTGGGAAACTTGAAGCGATCTCACTAAAATCAGGGACTCGACAAGGCTGACCACTCTCCCTCTACCTATTCAACATAGTACTGGAAGTCCCTACTGGAGCAATTAGACAGCAAAAGGAGATCAAGGGGATACAAATCGGAAAGGAAGAGATAAAAACATCACTCTTTGCTGATGACATGATAGTGTATTTAAGAGACCCTAAAAATTCCACCAGAGAATTCCTACAGCTGATAAACAAGTTCAGCAAAGTGGCTGGATACAAAATTACCTCAAACAAATCAGTAGCCTTCCTATACTCAACGGACAAACATGTGGAGAAAAAAATTAGGGAAAAGGTACCCTTCAGTATCACCACAAAAACTATGAAAAACCTTGGTGTGACTCTAACTAAGCAAGTGAAGGACCTGTATGACAAGAACTTCAAACCTCTAAAGAAAGAAATTGAGGAGGATCTCAGAAAATGGAAAGATCTTTCTTGCTCATGGATTGGAAAGATCAACATTTTAACAATGGCCATCCTACCAAAAGCAATCTACAGATTCAAAGCAATCCCCATCAAAATTCCAACACAGTTCTTCATGGAATTGGAAAGATCAATGTGCAATTTCATATGGAACAACAAAAGACCTAGAATAGCGAAATCCATCCTCAACAACAAGAAAACATCTGCAGGAATCACTATCCCTGAACTCAAGCTATATTACAAGGTAATTGTGCTGAAAACTGCATCGTACTGGTACAGAAATAAGCATGTGGATCAAAGGAATAGAATAGAAGATCCAGAAATGAGCCCTCATGCATATGGTCACCTGATTTTTAACAAAAGAGCTGTAAACATTCAATGGAAAAAGGACAGCCTATTCAACAAATGGTGCTGGTCCTACTGGCACTCAGCATGCAGAAGAATGAAAATAGTCCCTTTCTTATCTCCTTGTACAAAGCCCAAATGTAAGTGGATCAAGGATCTCCACATTAAACCAAATACACTGAAAGTATTAGATGAGAAATTAGGGAAAACCTTAGAACATATAGGCACAGGAGAAAATTTTCTGAACAAAACACCAATGGCTCAAGCTCTAAGGTCAAAGATTAACAAATGGGACTTAATGAGATTGCAAAGTTTCTGTAAGGCTAAGAACATTGTCAAGAAAACAAAACGGCAGCCAACAGAATGGGAAAAGATCTTTACCAACTCCACATCAGATAGAGGCCTAATATCCAAGGTATACAAATAACTCAAAAAGCTAGACACCAGAGAATCAAATAACCCTATTAAAAAATGGGGTACAGAGCTAAACAAAACGTTCTCAGTTGAGGAATATCGAATGGCTGAGAAATATCTGAGGAAGTGCTCGACATCCTTAGCCATCAGGGAAATGCAAATCAAAACAACCCTGAGATTCCACCTCACACCAGTCAGATTGGCCAAGATCCAAATCTCAGAGGACAACAGATGCTGGCGAGGTTGCGGAGAAAGAGGAACACTTCTCCACTGTTGGTGGGGTTGCAAACTAATACAACCACTCTGGAAATCTGTCTGGCGATACCTCAGAAAATTGGATATAGTACTACCTGAAGACCCAGCTATTCCACTTCTGGGCATATACCCCAGAGACACCTTAGTACACAACAAAGATATATGCACCACAATGTTCATAGCAGCTTTATTTATAATAGCCAGAAGCTGGAAAGAACCCAGATGTCCTTTAGAAGATGAATGGATACAAAAATTGTGGTACATTTACACAATGGAATACTACTCAGCCACCAGAAACAATGACTTGACCAAATTCTTAAGAAAATGGCTACATCTAGAGAATATCATTCTGAGTGAGATAACCCAGTCACAAAAGAACAAACATAATATGCAGTCACTGATAGTGGGATGCTAACGCCAGAGGCTTGCACTGCCCCAGAAACACCTCACAGACTGTATGAAGTCCAAGAAATAAAGAAAACAAAACAAAACAAAACAAAAAAATCTTTACACAACAAGAAAACTTTGACAATTTCCATGTTACATTTTGTTTTACATGTACTTTATGCTCATTGTAACTATTAAGTTTTCAATGCATACTATCAAACCTTTAAAAAAATCAAGTACTGACTAAAAATATATTTATATTATTTTATGTAATAATTTTTCTAAATCTGAAAAAAAAGTACTGACAAAAATGTATTGTGTAATTTTACGCAAAAAATGCTTAAAATCTGTACATTTATCTTTGTTTTGTAAAATAAAGTTGTTTTAAAAAAGAAGAATGGAAATTGCACAATTCTTATTGTCTTGTAGAAAGCTCACGTCCAAGTTAATAAGGACCTCCACATAAAACCAGATACACTCAAACTAATAGAAGAGAATGTAGGGAAGATCCTCAAGCACGTGGGCACTGGGGAAATTTTTCTGAACATAACACCAGTGGGGTATGCTCTAAGATCAAGAATCGACAAATAGTACCTCATAAAGTTGCAAAGCTTCTGCAAGGCAAAGAACACTGTAATTAGGACAAAACAGCCACTGCAGATTGGGAAATGATTTTTGCAAATCCCACATCTGATAGAAGGCTAAGTATACAATATATACAAAGAACTCAAGAAGTTAGACTCCAGAAAATTCAAATAACCCTATTTAAAAATGGGGACATAGCTAAACAAAGAATTCTCAACTGAGGAATACCAAATGGCTGAGAAGCACCTAAAGCAATTTTCAACATCCTTAGTCATCAGGGAAATGCAAATCAAACAACCCAGAGACTCCACCTCACACCAGTCAGAATGGCTAAGATCAAAAACTCAGGTGACAGCAGATGCTGGCTAGGATGTGGACAAAGGAACGCTCTTCCATTGTTGGTGGGATTGCAAGCTGGTACAACTTCTCTGGAAATCAGTCTGGTCCAGTGTAGGGGAATGTAAGGGCAGGGAGGCAGGAGAGGGTAGGTGGGTGGTTGTGGAGCACCTTCATAGAAGAAGGAGGAAGGAGGATGGGATAGGGAGTTTATGGGGGGGAAACCGGAAACCGGGGAAGGAAAAAACATTTGAAACGTAAATAAAATATACCTTCCTCAGCGTTCAGCTGGGGCGGCCTGGAACACAATAAATGGACTTCTTGGCTACCACTGCTGCTGAGGCAGAGACCTAGGGTGAAGTGCACTGGGACATGCCCAGGGCCAAGTCGGGCCCCAGCTGCTGCTACAGAGCCCGCCAGGAGGGCCAGAATCACAGACACAGCGCAGCTGCTGCCATGGTACAGACCCTGCAGATAGAGGTTCCAAAATTTGGCAACATCATCCTTGAGTGTCTTAATGAGCAGCGACTACAGGAACTATATACTGTGAAGTGCCAGTGGTGGTAAAGGACCATCCATTTTCTCAAAGCCCACCATGCTAGGCTAGCCTCCAGCAGCTCCTACTTCTGGGATCTATTCAACTGCAGCTGTAGTGCTGTGGTGGAAACTGACCGCTGTGCAGTCGATCCAGCAGATCCTCCCATTTTGTTACAGAGGCCATCTGAGCATGAACATGACGAACCAGTTCCTGCCTCCTGGAGATCCAGATCATGAAGAAAGGCACTTATTCCTTCCTCAAAGTTAGTTCTCCATGTTGTGACTCCCTGGGTCTGTACCCAGAGGTGGCCCCATCCTCAGAGCCTCAGAGTCCTGTAACCCGGACATTGGGCTGGCCAGCCTGTAGCACGTCACTTTCCCTTGCGTCATGGGTCACAGAACAAGAGTTGGACATGTGCACCAACGCCCGCCGAGTGGTACATAAAAGCTGGCTGCCCAAGATCGAGCCTCTGCACCTATAGGAGAGCGACAACTACTGCAGCTTCATCAGCGACACTGGCAAGATAGAACCGGACATGACGAGCATGGAACACAGCTCGAGACACACCTGCGATGGCGAGGCCGGCCCTTCAGCTGAGGGTCTCCAGTAACATATATGTCACATTCCCCCTCCTATCACACCCCTACCTACTACCTACCTGGTCACAATCTACTGTCTGTCCCTCCCCAGAACCTGTGAGGGTGTGTTCCATGACCTCGATCAGATGCAAGAGCTGGCTGACCAACGCCAAGCCACTGTACCTAGCAGAGGGCAGTGCCTACAGCAGCTTTCTCAATGACCTTGAGGAAGAGCCGAACTCGGTAGGCATAGAACACAGCTTCCACACAGACAACCCCCTCAGTGGAGGTCCTCCAGTAACTGCCCAGGACCCTCCCATGGATGTCACACTCCCCTCCTGCCACACACATATCCCCACCTTAGTCACAAGCTACTGTCTATCTCTCCCCAGAACCTGCAGGGGGTGTTGCATGCTCCTAGACTCTTAGCCTCCCTGTCATCCCACACCTTTTCATCAACGCAAGCTAGGCTGAGTCAAGAGAGGACAGGCAGCAAGTGGGATCTGTGACCTTCCTCAACCCTTCCCGGTTCCCCTTCCTCTTAGGCATTTCCCAGCACCAGGCCTGGCTAGGGGACAGGCAGGACTCAAAAGATCCCACTCCTCACTGTGGCTGCTTGGGACTCCATGGGCCCAGGTGTTCTCTGGAATTTTCCCACCATTTCTCAGTGCTTCCATGTCTCCAAAAGTGCCTTCCTGTACCTCTTGTCTGTCCCTGCACCTTGGGGCTGGCGTAGGTGAGGACAAGAGGGACTGTCCACCTTACAAACTGAGGAAACAAGTCCAAAAGGCTTAGAGAAGCTCTAGAACTGACTCTCTGTGACATGCTCCAACATATATCACATCCCTCTTGATCCTACCCTGCTCTGCCTCTATGGGTTCCCTCAGCTCAAGAGGTCATTCCAAGAGAGCAGTGTTCCTGTGGGCAGGTGAGGGTCTCAGGACAGGTTTTAAGTCTGGCAGAATGTGTGTTTGTGTGTGTGTGTGTGTGTGTGTGTGTGTGTGTGTGTGTGTGTGTGTTTGTAGAATGTGGGTGCATTTTTCCACAGGGGCCCAGTCCCAGTGCCCCAGAACTCCTGTGGATCCAACCAGCTTCCTCCCCCTGAGAACTACAGTTTTAGGGTGTTTACAGGTCCCAGTTAGCTGAGCCCACTCCTGGGGCATGTGACAGGGCAGGGTCCACATCCATTGTTACTGGTTTGTGGAGTTTTTCTCTGGCCATGCTTCTTTCCAGTATAGGTCTCCAGGAGCAATCTTTCCGGTGTGTAAGTTTGATATCTGAGCACAGGGTTTCTGTTACTCCTCTCCATTAATGTCCTTTAACCATCTCCCTGGTTCTCTTCTAGCTCCCTTCATCTCCCCAACTCTGCATTCTAGATGCCTTTTCAGAGGCAGGGTCTCTCAGAATTGGAGAAACTGGGACAGAGCTTTTTGAGTCAGATTTAGAGAACTGACTCCAGGTCAGAAGTACTCCCTAACCTGCCAGGATCCCTCAACATCTGATGATGAGGGTGGGGCATTGGGTCTGACTTGGCCCCCAGTACCTTAACCCTAGGTAGCTAAGTGGAGGGTAGTAGACATCCCCAGCTAAAGCACAAGCACCTTAGTCATACCCCATTCCTCCACCCTTGCCCTGCCTTGTTATCCCATCTCCCCCATCGAAGATCCCAAAGCACAATCTCCTGATAACTTGGCAAGCAGCTGAACCTGGCCATGATGAGGGCAGGCTGTGCTCCCTGCCCAGGCTTAGTAAAGGGGCAGTTCCATAAGAATGAGAGGTCTTGTAGAGAGGGCAGCAGAGCCCATGGGTTCCAAGTACCTCAGGAGATGTCCTTGACTCCCTGGGCTTGGGGTGAGAGAAGTATAAAGCCAGCAGTGCAGGGGAGAAAACTACTCACTAGGAAAGCTGAAGACCGGGTTGTGCTCAGGAACCACCTCTGCCCCCTTCCTCTGAAGTCAGCTGCTTGCCTCCTGAGAGCTGCATTGTCCCCACCCCAAGCACCCAAGAAAATGAAAAAATAACCCACTTTGCAGAAAGGACAAGAAGGGGCAAACCCAGTGGCTACCCTCCCACCCATCCATGCCTCTCATGAGGACAGACCATCACCTACTGGCCCATGTGAAATGCCAATTCCCTCCCCACTCAGAGCCAAGCCCCGACCCTTCCCAGGATCACAAGTGAGATTATACATTAACTACTTTACAGAGAGACGTGGTGTTGGGAAATGTAAACCCTGAGACTCAGTGGTGCTGATAAGAATAAACAAGACACTTTTGTAACAGCAAATAGATAGATAGACAGATAGATAGATAGATAGATAGATAGATAGATAGATAGATAGATAGATAATTTAAAATAAAAAGGAAATTGGAGAGATTTCATACTAGCAACAAAACAGCACACATGAAAGCTTTAGAACAAAAAGAAGCAAACACACTCAAGAGGAGTAGATAACAGGAAATAGCCAAACTCGGGGCTGAAATCAATCATTAAAAGCAAGTAAAACAATAAAAGATTCAATAAACCCAAGAGCTAATTTTGTGAGAAAATCAACAAGATAGACAAACCCTTAGCCAACTAAAAAGTCAAGAGACAGTATCCAAATTAACAAAATCAGAAAGGAAAAGGGAGACATAACAACAGAATGAGGAAACTTTTTTAATGTTCTAAGGTCATGCTCCAAAGACTATATTCCACTAAATTGTAAAAATTTGATCAAAATGGATTATTTTCTGGACAGATACCACTTATCAAAGTTAAATCAAGATTAGGTAAACTATCTAAACAGTCCTATGACTCTTAAGGAAATAGGAGAAGTCATTAAAATTCTCCCAACCAAAAAAGTATGAAGGGACAGATGAATTTTGTACAGAATTCTATCAGACTTTCAAAGAAGAGCTAAGAACAATACTGTTCAAAGCATCCCACAAGATAGAAACAGAGCACTGACAAACTCATTCTTTGAGGCCACAGTTACTCTGACACCTAAATCATACAAAAACTCAACAAAATAGAAAACATCACACCAACTTCTTATAAATATTGATGTAAAATACTGAATAAAAATTTTACTATAGTGGTTTTAATATGCTTGACGCAGTGAGTGGCATTTTTGGAAGTGGGGCCTTGTTGGAGTTGGTGTGGCCTTGTTGGAGGAAGTATGTCACTGTGGGGTTGGGCTTTCAAACTCTACTTCTACCTGAGTAGAAGACAGCAGTCTTGGGTTTCCCTTCAGAACAGGATGTAGAAAATTCTATTCTTCCTGGACAATTTTTGCCTTGATGATGATGGACTGAACCTGTCAAACCTTTAAAATAACCCAATTAAATGTTGTCCTTTATAAGAGTTACTTAGTCATGGTATCACATCACAGTAATGGAAACCCTAAGATACTTAGAAACCACATCCAAGAAGACATCAAAAACAACATTCAAAACAAAACAAAAAAATCTTTACACAACAAGAAAACTTTGACTATTTTCATGTTACATTTTGTTTTGCATGTACTTTGTGCCCATTGTAACTATTGGGTTTCTGATGCATACAGTCAAACCTTTAAAAAGATCAAGTACTGACTATTCATATAGATTTATGTAAAAATTATTTTAAAATCTGAAAAAAAGTACTGACAAAAATGTATTGTATAATTTTACACAAAAAATGCTTGAAATCTGTACATTTATCTTTGTTTTGCAAAATAAAGATGTTAAAATAAATAAATAAATAAATAAATAAATAAATAAATAAATAATTTCTACCATTAAAAAAAATTCAAGATGGTAAATAGGTTTCATTCCAGAGATATACGATGGCTCAATTTTTAAAAATCTATTAATGTCATCCACCATATAAAAAAACTAAAACAAAAAATCACATGACCATCTCATTTCATGCTGAAAAAGCCCTTGACAAATCAAATATACCTTCATATTAAAAGTCTTGGACAGATAAAAAATACAAGACACATACCTAAACAAAATAAAAGCAATATACACCAAGCCAATAGCCAACATGAAAATAAATGGACAAAAACTTAATGCAATTCCACTAAAATTAGGGACAAGATTTGGCTACCCAATATCACTTTATCTGTTTGATAGTACGAGATATTTTAGGTAGAGCAATAAAACAACTAAAGGAAATCAATAGAATACAAATTGAAATGAAAGAAGTCAAACTATCACTCTTTATAAATGATATGATAGAAAACATAAGTGACCTCAAAATTATACCGGAGAACTCTGACAACTGATGAAAAGCTTCAGCAACATAGCTGGATTCATATTATGCCAAAGAAATCTACAGACCTTCTTTATATCAATAATAAACCAGCTGAGAAAAATTAGGAAAACCACACTATTGACAATAGCCACAAATAATATGAAAGATCTCAATAAAACTCTAACCAAGCATGTGAAAGTCCTGTAGGACAAGTATTGTAAGTACCTGAAGAAACAAATTGGGGGAGATATCAGAAAATCAAAAGATTTCCCATGCTCATGGACCAGTAGGATTAACATAGTGAAAATGTTCATCATACCAAAAATCACCCTACAGATTCAAAGCAATTCACATCAAAATTCCAACACAATTTTTTACAGACATTGAAAGAGCAACTGTCAATTGCATATGGAAAAAACAAAACCCCGGGATAGCTAAAAACAATCCTGAACAATCAAAGAAAGTTTATAGGAATCACCATCCTTAGCTCTAGCTGTGCTGCAGAAAAACAGAAATAAAATCTGAATGTTATTGGTATAGAAACACACAGGAGGATCAATAGAATCAATTGAAGACCCAGAAATAAACTAACACACCTATAAACACTTCTCTTCTCTGTTAATGCTGGCTTTTGGTTTTATATGTCTACATAAAATTGCAATCTAAAAATAGATAAAATTATGGCCCTATTGTACTCTTGAGTATAATTTGTTCATCTAACAAAATGCACCCATTGTCAATCAAAAGACTTATTTCATTTTACTTAATGTCTCAAAAAAATATTATAGGAAAAACTACGTAATTCATTCTATGAAACCACAAACATCCTGAAACATAAAACCACACGAAGAGTCAACAAAGAAGGAGAATTTCAAACCAATTTTGCTTATTAACAGCAAACCAAATATAATCAAGAAAATCTTCACAAACCAAATTCAAGAACACACCAAAAATACCATTACCCATAAGCAGGTAGACTTCACACCAAGGATGCAGGAGTGGTTCAATATAGGACAATCTGTCAATGTAATCCATTATTTAAACAAACTGAAAAAAAAAATCATATAACTATCTCATTCGAGACTAAAAAGCTTTGACAAAATCCAACATAACTTCATGTTAAAAGTGTTTAAAAGATCATTAATTCAAGGCACATAGCTGGGAAAAAAGGAAGCAATATGCGCCAGAAGCTAACATCAACTTGAATGGAGAAAAACTTGACAAAATCCCACCAAAATCAGGGACAAGGCAAAACTGTCCACTCTATTCTTATATACTCAATAAAGCACTTGCAGTTCTAGATAGACCAGTAAGAAAACCAAAGGAGAACAAGGAGATAAAATTGAAAAGGAAGTCATAGTATTTCTATTCACTGGTGATAAAATAATATAAATAAACGACTTGCAAAATTTTACAGAAGAATACTACAACTGATACATACTGTTCAACAAAGTAGCTGAATATAAACTTAACTTAATATCCCTCCATTATACAAAATATAAATAGGCTGAAAAAGAAGTTATGGAAACAATAAACTTCACAATAGCCATAAAAATATAAACTATCTTACTGTAATTCTAAACAACCAAAGGAAACATCTATATGACTAGAATTTCAAGTCTCTGAAGAAAAAAATCAAAGAAGATCTCCGAAGATGGAAAGATATCCCATGCGCAGGAATCAATAATATTAACATAGTAAAAATGGCCATCTTCCCCAAAACCATTGTATACATTAATGCAATTCCTATCAAATTGCCAATACAATTTTTACAGATTTTGAAAGAAGCAATTCTCAATTTCATATGGAAAAAAATATGAAATCCCATGATAGCTAAGACAATCCATAAAAGTAAAAGAAAGGCTAGTGGAATCACCATACTTATCTCAAGATGTACTATAGAACAAGAATCATAAAAATTGCATATTACAGGTATAAAAACAGGTTGATCAATGAAATAGAATTGAGACCCAAAAATAAACACATTCACCAATGGAAACTTGATTTTTGACAAAGAAGCAAAAGACATACAATAAAAATAGAAAGCATCTTTGATAAATGGTGCTGGTATAACTGCATGTCAATGTGTGAAGAAATGCAAATAGATTCATATTTACCATTCTATACAAAACGTAAGTACAAGGAGACCAACAACCTCAAGATAAAACCTGATACATTAAATCTAATAGAAAAGTAGGAAATAACCTTGAACTCATTGGTATAGGAAGGAATATTCTGATGAGAATACCAGTGGCTCAAGCAATAAGATCAACAATTGGTAAATGGGAACTCAAGAAACTGAAAAGCTTCAGTAATATAAAGCAAACTGTCAATAGGACAAAATAGCATTCTACAGATTGGAAAAAATTTTTCACTAACCTCACATCTGACAGAGAGAAAATATCCTAAATATGTAAAGAACTCAGGAAGTGAGACACCAACAAACCAAATAACCCAACTAAAAATGAAGTATGGAACTTAAATGAAAATTCTCAACAGAGAAATCTCAAATGGCTGAAAGCACTTAAATAAATGTTCAATGCCATTAGGTATTAGGTAGATGCAAATCATACTTAAAAACTGGTACAATGACTCAAGAAATCAATCTTTTAGAAAATTGTAAAGAGTTCTACCTAAAGACCCAGCTTTACCACTCCAAGAAATGTACCTAAGAGATGCTTGACCATAAGGATATGTGCCCCAGTATGTTCATAGCACCTTGACTTGTAATTGGTAGGAACTGGAAACAACACAGGTGTCCCTAAACCAAAGAATGAATAAAGAAATTGTTGATTAATTTACACAATGGACTACTACACAGCTATTAAAGATAAAAATATCGTGAATTAATGAGTGAGGTAACCCAGACCAAAAAAAGATATACATATGCATGCTGTATACTCACTTATAATTGGATATTAGCCACAAAGTGAAGGATACCCATGATAGGCTCTACAGACCCAAAGAAGCTAAACAAGATGAAAGGCCAAATGAAGAATGCTTGAATCTCACTTAAATGGGGAAATTAAGTAGTCACAGGACACTTGGTGTCAGAGGGGATGGGAAAGTGAATGAAGAATTCAGGATCAAGTGTGGGGAGAGATAGGCCAAAGTGCCAGAGGTCCAGAAGAATTGATCAACATTTACAGCTGCTAGGGTGTCAGGGGTGGGGTGCATCTCTAGGATATGTCACAGACCTGGGATGGGAGAAGCACCCAGGAGTCAATGGTGTTGACATTAGCTCAGACACATAGCAGTGGAGATATGGAGCTTGAGAAGTCCACCTCCTATAACCAAGCAGCACTCCCCGAGGCCTTATGGGGACTTCAACACAGTACTTAAACCTGAAATTTATCCTGTCTACAAATATATATATATATATAGTGACAAAGATGACGCAGAGACTGAGGAAATGGCAAACCAATAACAAGCCCGACTTTAGACCTGTCACATGGGCAAGTACAAATCCATAACACTTTTAATGATACTCTGCTATGTTCAAAGGCAGGAGTCTACCAGAACTGTTCTCTAAGAGGCTCCACCTGGCAGCTGACTGAATCATGCAGGGACCCACACCCAAACATTGGATGAAGAGCAGAAATTCCAATGGAAGAGTTGGAGAAAGGATTGAGGGAACTAGATAGGATAAGAACTCCAGAGGAAGAACAGCAGCTTCAACTAACCTGGACCACTGGGGGCTCCCAGAAACTGAACAACCAACCTAAAGGCATGCATCAGCTAGACTGTTAGCCTAGGCCCATATGTAGTAGATATGCAGCCCTGTCTCCATGTGACTCCCTCAACAACAGAAGTAGATGCTGTTCATCTACCTGTCTCATGTCTGTGGAATCCTTTCTCCAGCTGGGCTGTCTTGTGTGGCCTCAGTGGGAGAGCATGAATGTAAATGTGCAGAGACTTGATTTTCATGGTGGGCAGATATACAGTAGGAATTCCACCTTCTCAGAGGAGATGTAGAGAGGGGATTTGTGGAAGGACTCTGTTAAGGGAAGACCAGAAGGGGATCAATGATTGGGATTTTAACTTTAAAAACATAAATTAATTAACAGGAAAAATATCCATCTACAAAGAGCTTATATTCACATAAAATATCTAGAATAAAGAAATCTAGGCCAAGGCAGGGCAGAAGACACCCAGAACAGGCCAACACTAAGATGAGCAAGTATATGGGGGAAAGATTGGGGAGAAAGAGAAGGTAAACAGTATATGCACAATAAAGAGAGACAAAACTGGTGGCATGAGGGTATCTAGGAACAAACTTATGGGAGTAACTTGTGCTGCCACCAGAGGCCATGACAATATCCTGGTCTGTACTACTACCTATGGTCCTGTCTGAGTCCATGGCCATGAAGTAGCAAGAGTCTGTGTCAATATCTGTGGTCCATGTTACAAACTAGTCTGGGCTGTCACCTGTGGCCATTTTGCTATCATAGGGCTACACAGATATGGCCTTGTCCATCCCAAGCTACAGCTTTTCAAAGAGCTGGGTTCACATCTTATTTGGACAACTCAGGAGAGCTGGCCCTGGTGGAATGGGTGGAGAAGACCTGGCTCTGATGGCATGAACACAGGATAACGGGTTTTTGCTGCCTGACCCAGGCAGAAGAGCTGGCCACCTCCCTTGCCTGGGCAAAGTGAGAAAGCTGAACCATTTGGCACAGGTCTAGAGCAACGAATGAGTTGATCAACTCAGCGAACACTTGGGTCAGGATCCAGGCATAGAAACATGAACTGCTTTTCTATTGGATAAGGAAAGATGAAGCATGCCATGTGCTTCCCATATTCTTAACCTTTTCACATATTGGCACCTACAGAAAGTCAGGTGATGACATTTATTTTTCTATAAGGTTATCTTTCTGCCTCAGGTCATCTTTCAAGTAGTCTGTTGTCCTGAATTGAGATGCTGTCCTTAGAAGACTTCCCAGAGTGTGTGATTTTCTGGGATCTCATTTTGCTTAACAACTACTGTTGGATGGGCTACAGAGATGGCTCAGAAGTTAAAGGATAGTCTCAAAAGCAAAAATACTGATGATCTCTTGTGTAAATTTTTTGTGTGAGACCATTTAAGTAATTAACAATAATGACAATGACTGATAAGATAGGGTGGTTTCCAGTCACCGTTCCTTACCCACACCAATAAAGTGAGCTCCAATGAACAGAAGCCCTATACATCACCTGAACAGGCAATGAGTACACATCTTTGCAGGATGTTTTGGCTATATTATTTGCTGTTAATTAATAGTTTTGTTTGTTATTATTCTTCAAATTGTACCTTGCCCTCAGTGTAGAAAATTAGTGACTATAATTGAACTCCACTAGAGATCCCTGAAGTCAATATCTCCTAAAAAGGTCCTGTGTAATTACTTTGTCCGTAATCAGTTATACAGGACCTGGACTCCTCTGGGATGCAGGGCCCATAAGGCCCAGAGCTGACAACAGGGTTATGTGAGTAGGGATGGTGCAGATAGGTAATGAGTAAAACAGCTGGGAGTTCCTGTGTCTGCAAATAAAATAAAGGTGAGCAGGATCTTGAACAAGAAATTTTACTCAGCCTCAGCCAAACTGTACATACAAGAAAATAAGCATGTGTCTTGATGTGAATCCACATGAATCTCCAATGTGATGTGAGACAGTTTCCCAGGTATGATAGCATTCTTCTTTTCTCTGTCTCCAAGACTTCCCCACATTGCACAAGAATTTGTTTCTTGGTCTTCATGTAACCTGGTTCACATTGATGGATTTATTACAATTAATGATGATGTTCTTTTTTCTCTCAACATCCTACCATTTCAACACAAGAGCAGTCCTGGGAAATGGAGTTCATTGCTGTTGTGCTGAAGGGTTATTCAGTACACTTTTACCACTGGGGTCTTCACAAACTCTGTACAATGTCCTCCCAAACATGACAATCTATTTTATCTGCACAAGTTCACAAATCTCTGGTATTATATGAGATCACAACAGCTAAGTGTAGTCCTTTAAGGGTAGCATTAATATCATCTAGATGTTCATGTAAATGTACAAGGAAAGCTCCTAAACCAAACTCAGGAATTCTGCAGAATCCAAGGAGATAAGCAAGTGTGCCAAGTGTAAGAAACAATTCTCTTTGATTTTAAGGTGCTATTTTACTTTAGAGCTGTAGGCTTGACATCTACAAAAGTTATGAATTACATTAAACCATCAGAGCTAACAGTCAATAGTGAGTTGTCTGGCTTCTGATATTTGTACAGATGTATTAGAGCACCCAGCTATCAAGTTTCAGAAACCCATGACCAGAAGTCTTTCTAAGCTCTTCACAAGATGAAAGACATATATCCTCAGTGAGGCTTCCCAGTTTCTGACTTTGTCTGGAGAAATGTCCCTGAACACAGGTGGCTCAGATTGTGTAAAATGACCTTGTACAGAGATCTCTGCAAGGCTACATAACTCAGCACACAAGTCCTAAGCTAGTTTCCCACCTGCAGGATAATTAGGTGCTGTAATATGACCAATCAACCTTCACACAAGCTTGATGCTATGGCCAATTAGCTCTTCCCACCTATACCACTAAAAAGCCCTTGCACACCCTATGCTGGAACAGTAAAGTAGACTTATCTTCCTGCAGTGATCTCTAAGTCCTTCTGTCATACTCAGCCAGCTGAACCCCATTCACTGAATCTGCTTCCTTTTACTTTATGGGCTATTGGCCAGATCTCTCTGAAGAGAAGGGAAGTTCACAAACCTGTACACATAATGCAAAGGTGCTTTTCATTTATATGAGAAGCAGAAAATGGACAAGAATACATGTGTGTGTCATCCCAGTATTCAGAACACAGAGGTGGCAGTTTTGCATACTTAAGGCTGGTATGTGATACAGAAGGAGATCATCTTTTAAATAGTGCATTATTTTTCCTCCATTATATCTGTAATGCTAATCAAATGACTAAGTATGCAAACTCTGAATTCGGCTGCAGTAAACACTGGTAGTCTCTGGAGATTCAGTCAAATGAGGTTATAGCATTGTAGAGAAAGTGTCGGAGATCTTGTGATATTTCTGTTTTGTCAGCTTTGAGAAATGTGTGTGATTTATTAGCCACTCTTGATCATAATCACATAATGGCATGTGTTTGAAGTATAAGGGAGCAGTGTTCATACATGTGACTTAAACAAGACAAGGCATAGTGTTAGAGACTCATAATGGGAACATTTAGTCACTGTCTAGAATATTGGAGTTTCTTAGAAGAGTGGAAGTTACACACTTGCAATTAAGGCAGAGATGCAAACGTTATCTCTAATCATCTGCACTTTACCACTAATTCCTTCATCTGGTTGCATGAAGTACATCATATGCTGAACTGTTAATTATTTACTCAAAGTCTACAGATTTTAATGACATTTTGGAAATATGTGCATAGCAACTAGGATTTGTACTGATAAAGTGGGAGCCAATCACGCAGAAGCCTTGATTGTTCCATAAACAGAGAATGATTGTGCATCTTTCCACGCTTTATTTGACTCTATTTTTGCAATTTCTTTCTTTCTTTTTGTTTGTTGTTGTTGTATAAATTTTATCTTCCCATATATGTAGGAAGGAGAGATTGGAGACTATAATTTGTTTCCATTAAAGATACCTAAGATAAATTGTTCCTAGAAAAGTCCTGGGTAATTTCAATGTTTTCAATGAGTTATACAGGATATAACCTTCTCTGGGATGCAGGGAACCTCAGGTCCAGGGACGGCAGCAGAAGGATGTGAGTAGGGATGATGCAGATAAGCAGTGGGGACAGAAGCCACTAGTTCCTGTGTCTGCAAATGAAATGAAGGTGAGCGGAATCATCAACCAGAAACCTTGACTCAGCCTCTGCAGAGCTGGGGACTTCTAGGAAAATAATCTGCTGTATTGTTAGCTCACACCAATTTTCCAGGGTTGTGCAAGACAGTTTTTAAGGGACACACAGTTCTGACTCAAGCCTGAATTGCTTTCATTTACTCTATGGGAGACTGGAGAGGTAGGAAAATGTAGAATCCTATAGGAAACAACCAAGTGAAGACATGATTTTAACTTGAGGCTTTGAGATTCTGATGCTTGTCATACATACAATGGAAGGAAGAAAATTAGTTAACAGTGGAACAGAAATCTGTACGTTACAGGAACATGCACACCTGAGTTTGAAAGGGTAAGCTAAGGCTTTGGAGAATGTGAAATGTTCATGATAATTATAAAAATTGTAATGGTAAAATTTAATCACATTTATCAAAAACCATATATAAAGTAATAGAGCAACTTACAAATGAACAAAAAGCACTCACCCAGGACAGGCAGGTATCAGGAGACAGAAGCATTAGTCCATTCTGTATCTTGGTAAAAATGGCATAGAAAATTTTCTAGGAAAAGATGAGAAATTGAATCTGATTAAAGAAAAGTTGAAAATATTAATGTTGGTAATGATTAAAGACATTAGGAGTTTTAAATACTATGATAATGTAAAATCCATTGTAGTAGAATATATATTCTAAATATATGTTCATTTTAATCTTGAATTTTAACAGATATTAATATTTTCTAGTTAGGTTCCAGGAAGGAAGAATGATAATGAACAACAAAAGTGTCATCTCCCAGTTCATCCTCCTGAGCCTGCCCATCCCCCCAGAGCACCAGCACCTGTTTTATGCCCTGTTCCTAGCCATGTACCTCACCACCGTCCTGGGGAACCTCATCATCATCATCCTCATTCTGCTTGATTCTCATCTCCACACACCCATGTACTTGCTTCTCAGCAACTTGTCCTTCTCTGATCTCTGCTTTTCCTCTGTCACGATGCCAAAGTTGCTGCAGAGCATGCAGAGCCAGGACAGATCCATCTCCTATGCTGGCTGTCTGACACAAATGTATTTTTCCATGGTTTTTGCAGGCATGGAAATCTTCCTTCTTGTGTCTATGGCTTATGACCGCTATGTGGCCATCTGTCTTCCCCTTCACTACACCAGCATCATGAGCCCCAAGCTCTGTGTATGTCTCCTGGCACTGTCCTGGGTGTTTCCCGTGCTATATTCCATGTTGCACACTCTACTCATGGCCAGATTGTCATTTTGTGAAAATAATGTAATTCACCACTTTTTCTGTGACATATCAGCCCTGCTCAAGTTGGCCTGCTCTGACATTCACATTAATGAATTAATGATGATTATCATGGGAGGGCTGGTTAGCATCATCCCATTCTTACTCATTGTGGTGTCCTATGTACAAATTGTCTTCTCCATTCTAAAGATTTCATCTGCTCATGCTTTGCACAAGATCTTCTCCACATGTGGGTCCCACCTGTCTGTGGTTTCACTGTTCTATGGAACAATTTTTGGGCTCTACATATGTCCATCAGCTAATAACTCTACTGTGAAGGAGATGGCCATGGCCCTGATGTACACAGTGGTGACTCCCATGCTGAATCCCTTCATCTACAGCCTGAGGAACAGGGACATGAAAGAAGCACTAATAAGACTTTTTAGTAAGAAAAAATTCTCTTTATAATTATATCAGTGGATTGGTTGATACTGTTGTTTTTCCTATGAAGTTGCAAATCCCTTCAGCTCCTTCAGTCCTTTTTTCTAATTCCTCCATGGTGACCTCATTTTTAGTCCAGTGGTTGGTTGAGAGCATCTTACTATATTTCTCTGGCTCTGGCAGAGCCTCTCAGGAGACAGCTATATCAAGCTCCTGCCAGAACATGGCGGAACCTAAAACTCCAGCCACATATGTAGCAGAGGATGCCCTTACTGAGAATCAAGGAAATGAGAGACCCTCAGCCCTGTGAAGGCTCAATGTCCCAGTATACAGTAAAGCCAGGACAGAGAGATGGGAGACAGTTGGTAAGTGGGGGAACACTCTCATAGAGGGATGTAAATGGATAGTGGGGTTCTAGAAAGGAAACCAGGAAAGGGTATAACATTTGAATTGTAAGTAAAGAAAATATCCAATAAAAAATGGTATCAGTGGAATTTTTACTTAAATTTTACTGGTATGCATATTGATATTATTATTACAAAATTTACCTGGACAATGAGACCTATATTCAAGAACATACTACAAATTTTCTGTTGGTTTGCAAACAGGAGTTTTGCAAAATGGTTCATTAAGAGAAGCGGACCTACATGACTCAGTACTGTCACCCTCTGCTTGAACATGTGATTCTAGAAAACAATTAGGTAATAGCCACTGTTCTCTCAGATCTCCATTCCTTACATTCTTGTTATATAAAGATTTTGTGATGTTAGAAAACTTTCTGTGTTGACTTCAGAATACTTTTTAAATATGAATAAATGATAGATCTCGATCCTATGTTAATGCTCAGTAAACTTTTTATTTTCTCTTCTTTTTTATCTATTCTTCTCTCATACAATATATCCCAATTTCACATGACCTTTTTCAACTCTTCCTAGACTCCCCACCACCTCCTCACTCTTCTAGATCCACTGAGCCTCTTATTCCTTCAGAAAAAAAAAGCAGCCTTTCATGGATACAAGCCAAACACAGCATAACAAGATGAAATAAAACTAGACACATTCTGTCATATCAAGGCTGGAGGAAGCAGCTCAGAAGGATGAAAAGGGTCCCAGGGACAGGCAAAAGAGCCAAAGATACCCCCACTCCCACTGTTAGGAGTCCCCTAGAAACCCAAGCTAAATAACCACAGCATGTACACAGAGGGCCTCATGCAGACCCATAAAGGCTCTGTAGTTAGCACTTCAGTCTCTGGGAATCTCTATATCCTTGCTTAGTTGTTTCTGTGTGCTGTGTTCTCCTGGTGTCTTATATCTTTCTGTCCCCTACAATCACTTCCACCTTTGTGTTCTCAAGGAGTCACTGAGCTCCGCTTAATCTGCATCTGATCCCATCAACTGCTAGAGAAAACCTCTCTGATGATGACTGGTCTAGGCACCAATCTATGAGTATAGCAGAATACCATTAGAAATTTTTTATTGATGTTTTATTGGATATATATATATTTACATGTTACATATAACATGTCAATATTATCCCCTCTCCCAGTTTCCCCTTCTGTAACCTCATATCCTATTTCCCCTCCTTCTGCTTCTATGAGGATGTTCCCCCAACCACCCAGCCACTCCTGCCTTTCCATTCTGACATTTCCCTACACTGTGGCATTGAACGTTCACAGAACCAAAGGCATCCTTTATATTTGAATCTACAGTAGGCCTCTGAGTCATCAAGCTCTCACTTCCTGGCCATCTAAGGAGTGTCTGGCATAAGCATCCTATCAGTGACTGGGGGCAAGAGTTATACCAGTCATTATTTTGCTACTCCCCTTACCTATGAACCACATTTCCTTAACACATCCTATAGGCATGACTGGTAAAGGATTTGTGTATCAGTTGATGTCCCAGTATCACTGCTAGACCCTTTCCTGGTTACAGAAGATGACTGCTAAAGCTCCATGCCCTACATTATAGGGGACAGTGTCTGCAGTGAATACGTTGAAGAGAGGATTACGGAACAGGCAAGGGAAAGGATGGTCAGACACCAAGACTAGGATGCTTTGCAACTTCTGACTGGCTAGAAATCTGAAAATTTCTTTATTCATACAGATTTAAAAACATTTGCCTGATTTCAACAGGTATAATCCTGGACATTCATATTTTCTAGAATGCCCAAGGTTACAGGTTAAGCATAAGGTAATAAAGATTTTGTTATCATCAACCTCATGTATTTATTCTTAAAATTCTACAAATCATTTTAACTTAAGCAATCAAGCAAGCATGTAACAACGTGTTTTCGTGCTGGAAGCTGCAGTTTCAGGATGTTTAGAATGTGACTAAATAGAATCCGAGTCAATCCAGGCAGTTTCCCTGAATTAAGATACATTAATATCTTTTTTTATTTCTTACCGCTTTATTTTTTTTAAAAAAGGGATAAAATAATAATAAAAGATTATTAAAGGCACTTGGCATAACATTGTATGAATAATTTTGTCAGTACTTAATTCTTTTAGGGGTTTGATAGCATACATAGAAATCTCACTACTTAGAATAAGCATGAAGTACATGTAGAACAGAACATAATATGGAAACAGATTTCTTGTTGGGTATAGACTAAGAATAATGATCTGTGAATACCAAAAATTGCCACAAGACTATTATCTTAGCTCTTAGATTACTAATGATTTGAGGTTCAAGTGTACCACACTCTGAGAGGGTGCTATACATTTTTCCCTAAGAAGGACTGAGGCTTTCTCTTCTGTGGGTTCCTTTGTTTTTCTTGAGCTTCATATATTTGTGAGTTCTTTCTGGAGGGTTCAGAGCTTTCTGGGTTAGTATCCAATGATCAGTGACTGCATATTATGTCCATTCTTTTCTGACTGGGTTACCTCACTCAGGATGATATTCTCTAGATGCATCCATTTACTTAGAAATTTCATACATTCATTGTTTCTGAGAAATGAGTAGTACTCCATTGTTTAGATATACCACAATTTTTGTATCCATTCATCTACTGAAGGACATCTGGGTTCTTTCTTGTTAATTTTATCAAAGAACCAACACTTGATTTTGATAATTCTTTGAATGGTTCTTTTTGTTTCTATTTGGTCTATTTCTGCTCTGAGTTTGATTATTTCTTGCGGTCTACTCCTCTTGGTTGTATCTGCTTCTTTTTATTCTAGAGCTTTCGACTGTGCTGTCAAGTTGCTAGTATATGCTCTCTCCAGTTTCTTTTTGGAAGCGCTCAGAGCTATGAGTTTTCCTATCAGTACTGCTTTTATTATATCCCATAGGTATGATAGGTATGTTGCGTTTTCATTTTCATTAAATTCCAGAAAATCCTTAATTTCTTTCTTTGTTTCTTCTTTGACCCTGCAATCGTTTAATGGAGCATTTTTTAGTTTCCATGTGTATATGGGCTTTTTGTTGTCTTTGTTGTTATTAAAGACTAGCCTTAGACCATGGTGATCTGATAGGATGCATGGGAGTATTTCAATCTTCTTGAGGCTTGTTTTGTGACCGATTATTTGGTCAATTTTGGACAAGATGCTGTGAGGTGCTGAGAGGAAGGTGTATTCTTTTGTTTTAGGATGAAATGTTCTGTAGATGTCTATTAATTCAAATTGGTTCACAACCTCTGCTAGTTTCACTGCATCCTTGTTCAGTTTCTGCTTCCATGATCTGTCCATTGATGAAAGTGGGGTGTTGAGGTCTCCCACTATTATTGTGTAGGGTGCAATATTTTTTTGAGCTTTAGTAGGGTTTCTTTTATGAATATGGGTGCTCTTGTATTTGGAGCATATAGGGTAAAGATTGACAGTTTCTTCTGATAAATTTTTCCTGTAATGGGTAAAAAGTGCCCTTCCTTATCTTTCTTGATAACTTTTGGTTGAAAATGTACTTTATTCACTATTAGAATGGCTACTCCAGCTTGTTTCTTGGGGCAGTTTGATTGGAAGGCTTTTTCCCAACCTTTAAATCTGAGATAGTGTCTGTCTTTGTCTCTGAGATGAGTTTGCTGTATGCAGCAAAATGCTGGGTTTTGTTTATGTATTCAGTTCAATAGCCTATGTCTTTTTATTGGGGAATTGAGTCCATTTATGTTAACAGATATTAAGGAATACTGGTTGCTGTTTCCTGCTATTTTCGTTTTTAGAGGTAGAATTGTGCCTGTGGGCCTTTCTTCTTTTGGTTTTCTTGCTTAGTTATTTTCTTGGTTTTGATAGGATGTAGTTTCCCTCCTTGTACTGGGTTTTTCACCTATAATTCATTGTAGTGCTAGATTTGTGGTCAGATATTGTATAAATTTAGTTTTGTCCTGGAATATCTTGGTCTCTCCATCTATGGTGATTTAGAGTTTTGCTGGATATAGCAGCCTGGGCTGACACTTGTGTTCCCTTAGGGTCTAAATGATGTCTGTCCAGGATCTTCTAGCTTTCATAGTCTCTGTTGAGAAGTCAGGTGTGATTCTGATTGGTCTGCCTTCATATGTTACATGACCTTTTGCCCTTACTGCTTTTAGTAGTCTTTCTTTGCTTTGGACACTTGGTGTTTTGACTATTTTTTTAGGGAAGAATTTCTTTTCTGGTCCACTCTATTTGGAGTTCTGTAGGCTTCTTTTATGCTCATGGTCATCTTATTCTTAATGGTAGGGAAGTTTTCTTCTACGATTTTGTTGAAGATATTTACTCTGCTTCTTAGTTGATATTCTTTGCCCTCTTCTGCACGTATTATCTTTAGGTTTGGTCTTCTCATTGTGTCCTGGATCTCCTGGACATTTTGGGTTAGGAACTTTTTGGCTTTTTCATCTTCTTTGACTGTTTTGTCTATGTTTTCTACGTTGTCTTCAGCCCCTGAGATTCTCTCTTCCATCTCTTGTAGTCTGTTGGAGATGTTTGCATCTGTGAGTGCTGATTTCTTTTTTAGGTTTTCTACCTCCAGGGTTGTCTCTTTTAGTGTTTTCTTTATTGTTTCCATTTACATTTTCAATTCCTTCTTCATTTCCTTCATCTCTTTGGTTCTGTTTTCCTCTAGTTCTTTGATTTCTTTGAGTGTTTTTCGTGTTTCCTCTTTAAAAGCTTCTCTTTCTTTATTGTTTTTCTCCTGTTCTTGTTTAAGTGAGTTATTCACACTTTTCTTAATGATCTCCATCATCATCTTGATGTATGATTTCAGGTCTGAGTCTTCTTTTTTCTGGAGTGTTTGGCTTTTTGCTGCTTGCTGTGATGGGAGAGCTGGGTTCTGATGTTGCCAGGTTTTCTTGGTTTCCATTGCCTAAGTTCTTTCGCTTTCCTTTTGCCATCTTTTTTTCTGTGATTATACATGGTCTTGTCAGTGATTGGTTCCCATTTCTCTGGTGTACCTGGCCTGTGTCCCTGGATCTCCGCTGTTCCCGGTGGCAAATGTCCTGAGCGTTTGGTCTGCAGGTGAAGGCTTTCTGGGCAGATAACAATTCCAGGGTTCCTGCTCCCCTGAACCAAACAGTGAGCCGTGCTTTCTGCACACCCAGCCCAGACATCTCTGCACCCTGGACACTCACAGCACAGTCTCACCAGGCCTGAATCCCTGCTTCTCTGCTGTTCCAGGTGGCAAATGACTTCAGCATTTGGTCCCCACGCAAGGGTCTTCTGGGTGGACACCGAGTCCCTACAGCAGAGTTCATGCTCCCCTAGCCCAACCAGAGGGCTGCACCTACCACGCCCTAGGCCTAGCCCTCTCTGCACCCCGGCTACTTACAGCGCAGTTTCTCCAGGCCTGTGTCCCTGGATCTCTGCTGTTCCAGGGAGCAAATGGCTTGAGCATTTGGTCTGCATGTGATGGCTTTCTGGGTGGATAACAAAACCCTATTCCAGGGTTCTTGCTCCCCTGAACCAATCAGGTGGCTGCGCTTTCTGCATGCTCAGCCCAGACATCTCTGCACCCTGGCCACTCACTGCACAGTCTCACCAGGCCTGCGTCTCTGGATCTCCACTGTTCCAGGCGGCAAATGACTTGAGCATTTGGGCACATTACTGTCTTTTAATGGTCAATTATACTATTACAGATTTGCCTAAGCCTGAAAATACAGGCTTAGGAAATATTGCAGGTATTACTTATAATTTTACAAGTCTGTTCAATAAAGGAATAGCTTTGTTTCTATATTAATTAACACTAAAATAAACATGTATAAACCAACCTTTCCAAGAATGACAAATTTAATACTTTATTCTTCTTATGTACTTTTATAACACTTATACATGTTATTGTATTATCTTAGTCTTTCTAGCTTTTTCTGCTGAGTTCTTACTAGAATCTTACTCTATATGGCTTAGATAACCTATTATCATATAGGTTATAATTCTAGTAAATTATAAATATTCTATAACAGCAGTTCTCTGCACTAATCTGTTATCACTTTTTCTGTCCTGCTGAACCTTCTCATCCTCCTCTGAGTTCAAACTATTATAATTCTAGCTTAATTAATTTGCTTAAGGGCAGATAATAATCTCCAAGGAGACTCTTAAGAGGGGTCAACTAAGTTTACTCCTTTAAGTGTAGGGGTAGTACATTTAGGACTTTCCCAGGGGAGTGCAGAATTGATTTCAGGGGAAAGGGGGCATATATTATGCTAATAACCATCTAAGAGTGCAACATGGAGGCTCAGACTGATAAAAGGACATCACAGTGTGTGGCTCAGCTTTGCTGGTACCTTTTCAAAACAGCTGGGCTAGCTTTATGAGTTATACTGTGTCCCTAGACAATGGCTGTGCCACTCCATTACTAGGAGTCCTCACTAAGTCACCCTCATAGGCTCTATTGCAGTAGGTTTCAATGACATCCTCTAAATGCCTGACTATTCTAGTTGTCTTTCTACTCTCTCCCAACACCCCTCACACACCCACCTGATATCTCCTGTTCCCATCTCCATCCACACACAGCTCATGTGCAAAATCTTTTCTATTTCTTTTTCCCAGGGTAATCCATGTGTTCCCCTGCCCCATGCCTTCCTTGTTACATAATCTCTGGATATTTAGATTATAGTGAAGCTATTCTTTATTTCACAGCTGACACCCACTTACAAGTAAGTGCATACCATGTTTGCCTTTCTGAGCCTGCATTTCCTTGCTCAGCATGAGCTTATTTCTAATTCTAGCCATTTGCCTTCAAATTTCATAATCTCATTTTTATGGAAAAAATGGGATCCATTTTTATAGAGCTGATTAATAATCCACTATGTGAATGTACAACATATTCTTTATCCATTCTTCATTTGAGGAACATATAAGTTTGTTTCTGGATATGATAAAGAAAGCAGCTTTGAATATAGTTGAGTAAGTATACTTGGAGTAGTATGGAGTGTCTCTTGGGTATATGGCCAGAAGTGGTGTAGCTAGGTCTTGAAGTAGATTAATTCCAAATTTTCTGAGGAACCACCATATTGATTTTCATAGTGGGTGTACAAGTTTACACTCCCATCAGCAATGGAAAAATATTCTTCTCACTCCACATCCTTGCTAGCATGAACTACCACTTATGTTATTAATCTTATTCATAGTCTAAGAAAGACTATCAATTTGATAGTTTTGAGTTTCCCTGAAGAATAAGCATGTTGAACATTTCTTTAAGTAATGGATGGCCATTTGAGGTTCCTCTGTCGAGAATTCTCTGTTTACATCTGTACCCAATTTTTAAAGTAGATTATTTTGTTTGTTAATATGTATGGGGCTTTTTGTTCTTTATATACTTTGGATATTGACCCTCTTATAATGCGGAGTAAGTGAAAATATTCTCTCATTCTGTAGGCTGATGTTTTGCCCTGTTGACAGTGTCCTTTACCTTATATAAGTTTTTAAGGTTCATGAGGTTCCATTTGTTAATTAGCAATCTTAGTGCCTATAAAGCTACTGTTCTGTCCAGACATTTGTCACCTATGTTGATATGCTCATGGCTATTCCCCTTTTATTCTGCTATCGGGTGAAGTGTGTGTGGTTTAAGGTTGAAGGTTTTGATTCATCTCGATTTGAGTTTTGTGCTGGGTGATAAATATGGATCTATTTGCATCCTTCTTTATGCAGACACCCAATTAGAACAACACCACATGTTGAAGATATTTTTCCATTTTATATTTCTGGGATGTCTGTATTCTATTAAAACTCAGGTGCCCATTCATATGTGGATTTATTTATAGGTCTTCCATTCAATTCCATTAATCAACATTTCTGTTGTATGAAAATACCAAACAGTTTTTAATACTATAGATGTGTAGTGCAGCTTGAAACCAGTAAATATAATACTAGCTGTAGTTTTTTTAATGTTCAGTATCTTTTAGCTGTCACACATTTTTATATTTCCATTTGAAAAAGAATATTGTCCTTTCAAATTCTATAAAGAATTGGGTTGCAATTTTGATGGAGATTACATTGAATCTCTAGACTACTTTTTATAGAACCACCATTTTTACTCTAGCAATACATTAGCATGAGAGAGAGAAAGATCTTTTTATCTTCTGATGTCTTCTTCAATTTCTTTTTTCAAAGATTTGAAGATTTGTCTTACATGTCTAGGGCTTCCTTTCTCCTAGTTTCCCCAACACATTTTATATTGTTTGTGGCTATTGTGAGGGTATTGTTTCCCATATTTCTTCCTCTGTTTATTTGTGATTTGTATATAGTAGAACTACTGCATTTTATAGTTAATAATGTTTCCAGTCACATTGCCACAGGTTTTTAACTGTAGGAGTTCCCAGGTAAAGTTTTGGTTATCAAATTTATATACTATTCTATCATCTGAAGACTCAGGACCCACCCGCAGATGACTGAGCCCCCAGAGAAGTCTTGCAAATGCTTTCTCACCTGAGCCCAAATTAAGCTCTAAGCCTGCCACATATCCTCACCTGCTGTGTGGCGAGGGAACACCTGATGATCTCCTGGGAAGATAGGGTGGTAGGACCAGGTCCATTCTGAACCAGCGAGAGGGAAGAGTGACCACCATCAAGACTCAGGACCTGCCCACAGATGGCTGAGATGCCAGAACATCTTTGCAAGTGCTCTTCTGCCAGAGCACACAGAGAGCTTGCCACACACCCTACAGGCTGTCCCTGGAGGGACAGTCTGGAGCTACTGGAGGACAGATAGCATTGTTTACTCTGGGATCGAATCCTTACATGTGCAGCAAGAGGGTCAGGTGACTTCCATCAAGGTCAGGACCTGCCTACAAACTGCTGAGCTTCTAGAACAGCCTCCCACCTGAGCCCACAAAGATGAAATGAAGTCACTGCAATCAGAACTCACTGCCTGCCCGAAAAGAGTCAAACACCCAGAAGCAATTTATTTCCTGTGACCATCAGATCCACAGGAGAGACAGGCTCGTCAGACACATGATCACCTATAACCACAGACAAAATAGAAAGAGGAAAGCAAAAGAACCTAAGTAATGGAAACCAAGACAATTTGGAAACATAAGAACCCAGCTCTCGCACCACAGAAAGGAGCAGATTGCAAAACACACCAGAAAAACAAGACTTAGACTTGAAAGCATACTTCATGATGATGATGGAACTCTTCGAGAAGCACATTAATAACTCCCTTAAACAATTACAAGAGATATCACTCAAAGAACTACAGGAAAACACAGACAGATAAAGAAATTGAAAATGGAAATGAAACAATGAAAAAACACAAAAAGAGACAACCCTGGAGATGGAAAACCAAAAACAAAACAGGAGTCAAGATGCAAGCTGCAATTATCACCAACAGACTACCTGAGATAAAAGAAAGGATCTCAGGGGCCGAAGACAACATAGAAAACATAGACAAATCAGTCAGAGAAGATGCAAAAACCAAAACCCTTCTAACCCAAAATGTCCAGGAGATCCAGGATACAATGAGAACACCAAACCTAGGGATAATACGTGCCCAAGAGGGCAACGAATATCAACTAAAAGGCACAGTAAATATCTTCAACAAAATCATAGAAGAAAACTTCCCTGCCCTTAAAAACAAGATGAACATGAACACACAGGAAGCCTACAGAACTCCAAATAGCTTGGACTAGAAGAGAAACTCCTCCCAAGACATGATGGTTAAAAACACCGAATATTCCAAAAAAAAGAAAAAAGAAAGAAAAGAAAAAAGGAAGAATCCTAAGAGAAATATAGCTTTCATCATACAAACCATGAGAATCTGTTAAGTGATTCATTCAGCAATGAAGAATAATTGAATTTCGCTTTACATGTAAAGAGCACAGAAACACATCTTGAGAAGAGTACTGAAGCTTAGAATCAGAAATTCAAAGGACAAGTGGTTTCAATAGTTCAACTCTGATGATATTCTTATCTAGGCTATTCATGTTCAGGACAAAGATGAAGTAAATGAAAAATGAAGTTCAGAAGCCATAGGAATTATTAGTGAAAGAAATGAATGAATGAACTAAAACTCTCATATATGAGAGACTGAAGAAGGTTGGGAAGAATAGGAAAAGTCTGGAGGTAGCAATTTATTTTTTTATCTTCTGTCGGTGGAAGGACAGAAAAGAATAGCTTATTATCCCAGGAATTTACCTTAGATGGTCGAGGGTGTGTCCTAAATCTTGATAAAAGATTCTGCTTTACTTATTCATCATAGACCCAGGAAGTCAACAGGTCTGCAGTCCTCTGCAGTGTCTACACCATATTTCATACCTCCCCCGCTACATTCCCTACACAAGTGACTCTGTGTCCCAGGGGAGTCTAGGTGAATCGGTGACTCATTAAAGACAGTAATTATCTTGGATCTTTATAGGATCAGTTCTCTCAGTGGCCTACAAAGATGACTGGTCATAATCACTGATTATATGTGACTGAACTGAGAGTGGTGGAGTGAGAGAGAAACTCATAGATGGATGCTTGTTTAATGCTGCCTATTCTTCATGGGGTAAAGTAGAAAGTTTGAACAGTTGCCAATAGTAACCAGAATCTACATGCTGAACAAAATAATATTTATTTGAACATAATATTTTAAGAATTATTTTAATGATACCCCATTTAAATAGATTTAGCTTGGTAGTTTTTCTTTTGATGTTATAACCACTGTAAATAAGCCCTTTGAGGAATAAGTGTGTTAATAGCATAGATTAGACTTCTATGATCCTCATTTCTACACCTGCTAATATATGCTGTCAAGTTGCTAGGGTATTCTCTCTCCAGTTTCTTTTTGGAGGCACTCAGAGCTATGAGTTTTCATCTTAATACTGCTTTCACTGCATCCCATAGGTCTGCGAATGTTGTACTTTCATTTTCTTTTTTTTTATTTTACAACCTTATTTTACAAAACAAAGATAAATGTACAGATTTTAAGCATTTTTGCATAAAGTTATACAATACATTTTTGTCAGTACTTTTTTTCAGATTTTAAGATAATTATTACATGAAACTATAGAAATATATATGTTTAGTCAGTACTTGATTTTTTTAAAGATTTGATAGTATGCATTGAAAACTTTTTTTATAAAACAACTTTATTTTACAAAACGAAGATAAATGTACAGATTTTAAACATTTTTTGCTTAAAATTATACATTTTTTGTCAGTACTTTTTTTCAGATTTTAACATAATTTTTACATAAAAATATATGAATATATTTTTTAGTCAGTACTTGTTTTTTTTCAAGGTTTGATTGTATGCGTTGAAAACTTAATAGTTACAATGAGCTAAAGTACATGTAAAACAAAATGTAACATGGAAATAGTTAAAGTTTTATTGTTTTGTAAATATTTTTTGTTTTGTTTTGTTTTCATTATTTCTTGGACTTCATACAGTCTGTGAGTTGTTTCTGGGGGAGTGCAAGCCTCTGGGGTTAGCATCCCACTATCAGTGACTGCATATTATGTCTGTTCTTTTGTGACTGGGTTATCTCACTCAGGATGATCTTCTCTAGATGCAGCCATTTTCTTAAGAATTTGGTTAAGTCATTGTTTCTGGTGGCTGAGTAGTATTCCATTGTGTATATGTACCACAATTTTTGTATCCATTCATCTTCTGAAAAACATCTGGGTTCTTTCCAGCTTCTGGCTATTATAAATAGAGGTGCTATGAACATAGTGGTGCATATAACTTTGTTGTGTATTGAATTGTCTCTGGGGTATATGCCCAGAAGTGGAACATCTGGGTCTTCAGGTAGTACTATATCCAATTTTCTGAGGTATCGCCAGACTGATTTCCAGAGTGGATGTATTAGTTTGCAACCCCACCAACAGTGGAGAAGGGTTCCTCTTTCTCCGCAACCTTGCCAGCATCTGCAGTCATTTGAGTTTTGTATCTTGGCCAATCTGACTGGTGTGAGGTGGAATCTCAGGGTTGCTTTGATTTGCATTTCCCTGATGGCTAAGGATGTCGAGCACTTCCTCAGCTGTTTCCTAGCCATTCGATGTTCCTCAATTGAGAACGTTTTGTTTAGCTCTGTACCCCATTTTTAATAGGGTTATTTGATTCTCTGGTGTCTAGATTTTTGAGTTCTTTGTATACCTTAGATATTAGGCCTCTATCTGATGTGGAGTTGGTAAAGATCTTTTCCCATTCTGTTGGTTGCCGTTTTGTTTTCTTGACAATGTCCATAGCCTTACAGAAACTTTGCAATCTCATTAAGTCCCATTTGTTAATCTTTGACTTTAGAGCTTGAGCTATTGGTGTTTTATTCAGAAAATTTTCTCCTGTGCCTATGTGTTCTAAGGTTTTTCCTACTTTCTCATCTAATAGTTTCAGTGTATCTGGTTTAATGTGGAGATCTTTGATCCACTTACACTTGAGCTTTGTACAAGAAGATAAGAAAGGGACTATTTTCATTCTTATGCTTGCTGAGTGCCAGTTAGACTAGCACCATTTGTTGAAAAGGCTGTCCTTTTTCCATTGAATGTTTACTGCTCCTTTGTCAAAAATCAGGTGACCATATACATGAGGGCTCATTTCTGGATCTTCTATTCTATTCCATTGATCCACATGCCTATTTCTGTACCAGTACCATGCAGTTTTCAGGACAATTGCCTTGTAATATAGCTTGAGGTCAGGGATCATGATTCCTGCAGATGTTTTCTTGTTGTTGAGGATGGATTTAGCTATTCTAGGTCTTTTGTTATTCCATATGAAATTGCACCTTGATCTTTCCAATTCCATGAAGAACTGGGTTGGAATTTTGATGGGGATTGCATTGAATCTGTAGATTGCTTTTGGTAGGATGGCCATTTTTTAAAATGATCTTTCCAATCCATGAGCATAAGAGATCTTTCCATTTTCTGAGATCCTCCTCAATTTCCTTCTTTAGGGGTTTGAAGTTCTTGTCGTACAGGTCCTTCACTTGCTTAGTTAGAGTCACACCAAGGTATTTAATAGTTTTGGTGAGGATTGTGAAGGGTACCTTTTTCCTAAATACTTTCTCCACATGTTTGTCCTTTGAGTATAGGAAGGCTACTGATTTGTTTGAGTTAATTTTGTATCCACCCACTTTGCTGAACTTGTTTATCAGGTGTAGGAGTTCTCTGGTGGAATTTTTGGGGTCACTCAAGTACACTATCATGTCATCGGCAAAGACTGATATTTTAATCTCTTCCATTACAATTTGTATCCCCTTACTCTTCTTTTGCTGTCTAATTGCTCCATTCAGGACTTCCAGTACTATGTTTAATAGGTAGGGGGAAAGTGGTCAGCCTTGTCGAGTCCCTGATTTTAGTGGGATTGCTTCAAGTTTCCCACCATTAAGTTTGATGTTGGCTGTTGGTTTGCTGTATACTGCTTTTATTAAGTTTAGGTATGGAACTTGGATTCCTGTTCTTTCCAGGACTTTTAACATGAAGAGGTGTTGGATTTTGTCAAATGCTTTCTCAGCATCAAGTGAGATGACCATGTGATTTTGTTCTTTGAATTTGTTTATATGGTGGATTACATTGATGGATTTCCTTATATGAAACCATCCCTGCATCCCAGGGATGACGCCTACTTGGTCATGATGAATGATCGTTTTGATGTGTTCTTGGATTCGGTTTGAAAGGATTTTGTTGAGTATTTTTGCATCAATGTTCACAAGTGAGATTGGTCTGAAGTTCTTTCCATGTAGAGTCTTTGTATGGTTTAGGTACGAGGGTTATTGTAGCCTCAGAAAATGAGTTAGGTAGTATTCCATCTGATTCTATCTTTTGGAATAGTTTGGAGAGTATTGGTGTTATATCCCCAATAAATGTCTGATTAAATTCTGCACTGAAGCCGTCTGGACCTGGGCTTTTTTTGGTTGGGAGGCTTTAAATGACTTCTTCTATTTCTTTAGGTGTTATAGGGTTATTTAGATGGTTTACTTGGTCCTGGTTTAACTTTGGGATCTTGTATCTGTCTAGGAATTCATCCATTTCCTCCAGATTTTTCAATTTTGTGGAGTATAAGTTTTTGTAGTAGGATCTGATGATTTCTTGAATTTCCTCAGTTTCAGTCGTTATGTCTTCACTTTCCTTTCTGATTTTGTTAATTTGCATACTCTCTCTTTGCCCTCTAGTTAGTCTTGATAGGGGTTTATCAATCTTGTTGATTTTCTCAAAGAACCAACTCTTGGCTTTTTGATTTTTTCAATGGTTTTTTTTTTTTTTTGTTTGTTTGTTTCTATTTGGTCTATTTCTGCCCTAATTTTTATTATTTCTTGCTGTCTTCTCTTTTTGGGTATATCTGCTTCCTTTTGTTTTAGGGCTTTTAGCTGTGCTGTCAGGTTGCTGATGTAAGCTCTCTTCAGTTTCTTTTTGGAAGCACTTAGGGCTATGAGTTTTCCTCTCAGTACTGCTTTCATTGCATCCCATAGGTTTGGGTATGTTGTGTTTTCCTTTTCTTTGAATTTTAGAAAGTCCTTAATTTTATTCTTTATTTCTTCTTTGACCCTGCTATCTTTTAACAGAGCATTGTTTAGTTTACATGTGTACGTGGGCTTTTTGTTGTCGTTGTTGCTGTTAAAGACCAGCCATAGACCATGGTGATCTGAAAGAATGCATGGGAGTATTTCAATCTTCTTATATCGATTGAGGCTCATTCTGTGTCCAATTATGTGGTCAATTTTCAAGAAGGTGCCATGGGGTGGTGAGAAGAAGGTGTAATCTTTTACTTTAGGATAATATGTTCTGCATATATCTATTAATTCTAGTTGGTTCAAAGTCTCTGCTAGTTTGCAGTGTCCTTGTTCAGTTTCTGTTTCCAAGATATGTCCATTGGTGAGAGTGGGGTATTAACGTCTTCCACTATTATTGTGTGAGGTGAAATGTATTTTTTGAGCTTTAGTAGGGTTTGTTTTATGAATATGGGTGCTTTATTATTTAGAGCATATATGTTTAGAATTGAGAATTCCTCCTGACATATTCCTCCGGTAATGAGTAAAAAGTGTCCTTCCTCATCTTTTTTGATAACTTTTGTTGGAAATTTACTTTATTCGATATTAGAATAGCCACTCCAGTTTACTTCTTGGGTCTGTTTGCTTGGAAGTTTTTTTTTTCACCCTTTTACTCTGAGATAGTGTCTGTCTTTGTCTCTGAGATGAGTTTTCTGTATGCAGCAAAAGGCTGGATTTTGTTTATGTATCCAGTCTGATAGCCTATGTCTCTTTATTGGGGAGTTGAGTCCATTCATGTTAATATTTATCAAGGAATAGTTGTTTCTGTTTCCTGCTATCATTGCTTTTGTGAGTTGAGTTGTGTCTGTGTCTTTTTCTTCTTTTGGTTTTCTTGTTTAGGAGTTTTCTTGTTTTTACTAGGCTGTATTTTCCCTCATTTTATTGGGTTTTTCACCAATAATTCATTGTAGTGCTGAGTTTGTGGTCAGATATTGTGTAAATTTTGATTTGTCTTGAAATATCTTCATCTCTCCATTGATGGTAATTGATAGTTTTGCTGGGTATAGCAGCTTCGGCTGGCACTTGTGCTCTCTTAGGGTGTGCATGATGTCTGTCCAGGCTCTTCTAGCTTTCATAATCTCTGTTGAGAAATTGGGTGTGATTCTGATTGGCCTGCCTTTATATGTTACCTGACCATTTTCCCTTACTGCTTTTAGTATTCTTTATTTGCTTTGGGCACTTGGTGTTTTGACTATTATGTGTTGGGAGGTATTTCTTTTCTGGTCCAACCTATTTGGAGTTCTGAAGGCTTCTTTTATGTTCGTGGTCATCTCATTCTTGAGGGTAGGGAAGTTTTCCTCTACAATTTTGTTGAAGATATTTACTGTGCCTCTTAGTTGATACTCTTCTCCCTCTTCTATTCCTATTATCCTTTGGTTCAGTCTTCTCATTGTCCTGGATTTCCTGGATATTTTGGGTTAGGAGCTTTTTGTTTTTTGCATCTTCTCTGGCTGTTTTGTCTATGTTTACAATGTTGTCTTCTGCCCCCGAGATTCTCTCTTCCATCTCTTGTAATCTATTGGAAATGCTTGCTTCTGTTACTCCTGATTTCTTTTTTAGGTGTTTTACCTCTAGGGTTATCTCTTTTTGTGTTTTCTTTATTGTGTCAAATTCCGTTTTAATTTCCCTCTTCCATTCCTTCATCTCTTCAGTTGTTTTTTCCTCTAGTTCTTTGAGTTCTTTGAGTATTTTTCTTGTTTCCTCTTTAAAAGCTTCTGAATCTTTTTGCTTTTCTTCCCATTCTTGTTTAAGTATCTCTATCAGCATCTTGAGGTATGATTTCCGGTCTGTGTCTTCTTTTTCTGGAGTGTTTGGCATTCCGATGTTTGCTCTTATGGGAGAGTTGGGTTCTGGTGTTGCCAGGTTGTCTTGGTTTCCTTGGAATATACTCTTTCCCTTTCCTCTTGCCATTTTGCTGTCAGTGATATGTTCTTCCGTTTCTCTTGTATCTGGTCTGTGTCCCTTGATCTCCACTGGTCCAGGTGGCAGATGGGCCGGGCTCTGTTCTGCTCCCTGAAGTCTCCGCTGGGTTGAAACAGAAGTTCCAATGTTCTGTTCCTGGTTGCTGGATCAGGCAGGGCAAGGCGGGGGGTGCACTTTCAGTGTGCACTCTGCTGAGATCTCTCTGCTCCCTGCTGCCTAGATCTCCTACTCACCTGTTTTTCAGCCTTTACGAGCTGCCGGTCCCTGTACTTTCATTTTCATTAAAGCTTTTTTAAAAATCCTTAATTTTTTTTTATTTTTCCCTTGACCATGTTATCGTTGAGTAGTGCATTGTTCAGCTTCCATGTGTAGGTGTGCTCATTGTTGTTTTTGCTGTTATTAAAGACCAGCTTTACTCCATGGGGATCTGACAGGATGCATTGCAGTATTTCAATCTTCTTATATCTTTTGATGCTTGTTTTGTGACCAACCCTATGGTCAATTTTGGAGAAGGTGCTGTGAGGTACTGAGAAGAAAGTATATTCATTTGTTTTATAATGAAATGTTCTGTAGATATTTGTTAATTGTAGAGGTTATGTTATGTTTAATAACCTCTGCTAGTTTTGCTGTGTCTCTATTCAGTTTCTCTCTCCATGATCTGTCCATTGATTAGAGTAGGGTGTTCAAGTATCCCACTATTATTGTGTGGGGTACAATATATGCTTTGAACATTAGTAGGGTTTCTTTTATGAATATGGGTGCTCTTGTATTTGGAGCATAGATGTTCAGGATTGAGAGTTCATCTAGATAGATTTTTCCTGTGATTAGTAAAAAGTGGTTTTTTGTTATCTGTTTGATAACTTTTGGTGGAAATCTATTTTATTAGATATTAGAATGGCTACTCCAGCTTGTTTTTGGGACCATTTGCTTGGAAGATTTTTTCCCAACCTTTTACTCTGAGGTAGTGTCTGTCTTTGTCTCTGAGATAAGTTTGTTGTATACAGCAAAATGCTGGATCCTGTTTATGTATCCGGTCTGATACTCTATGCATTTTAATTGGGAAATTGAGTCCATTGATGTTAAGAGAAATTATGGAATAGTGATTTCTTTTGTTTCCTGTTATTTTTGTTCTTAGAGGTAGACTTGTGTTTGTGTGCTTTTCTACTTTTGGTTTCCCTGCATGATTACTTTTCTTCTTTCCTTGGGTGTAGTTTCCTTTCTTGTGTTGAATTTTTTCCACTTATCATCCTTTGCAGAATCTGAGTCCTGAGTCCTGATGACAGTGACCTAACCCTCTCTGTGGGCCAGAAAGAATCCTTTTCCAGAAAATACCATGCTCTATCTGCTCCGAGAACTTCTGGTGTGACCTCCCTTAGCCTGTGCCTCAGGCTCACTACTCCAGAATTTCTACCCTTAACCCTTTACCTCCAATTTTTATCTTTCTATTATAATATTCAAGCATGTAATATTTAATGAATGGACAATATTGTCGACCTTATGTATGGGACTTACTCAATTTACCAATTCAAATAATACTCTAAATGTATTTATATTTTATTCATTGTGATTTAATTGATATTAGTATGCTAAAAAAAATACAGGGGCAATTTAAGGGTAATAATTTTTCTACCCTTGTCTTTTCTGGCACCTTTTCTAATATGGATGCCCCTAATACTCATTACTTTTGCGTGTCAACTAGGCTTGACCATACTATTAGTTTTGTTTAGATGTTGAAATTTGTTTAACATTTACCTCAGTATATACTAAGTGAATCATATAGTCTGGAGTTTTGTAGAGTGGTTCATACACTTAATTGACAGCATTAGCAGAAAAATCTACAATCTCCTATGTAAGCTAGAACTCTGTTGGCATGTATCTTCAGTTCTAGGTCTACACTGTCTATCAGCTCAAATATAAACATGGTCACTTTTTGTAGTCCAGGGTAATGATTTACTAAAATGAACCTTAATTCACTCTTCTTTTTTCCCTATTATCAATCCCTACTCCTATGCACACTCAAATGTTAATATGGTCTCCCTGCTCATATCTGCCATTCTACTCATCCCTAAGCCTAAGGAAACCTTCTCACAGAGGAGTTCAGATTCTGAAACAAATCAATATAGACAATAAATAGTCAGGAACTCTCAAAGATCAGTTAACAGTCCAGAGAATTAACAACAGATGAATCTCAAATGGCTTAGAAGCACCCAAAAAATTGCTCAAAGTCCTTAGTGGTAAGAAAAATGCAAATCAAAACGACTCTGAGATTCTACCTTATACCAATCAGAATGGATAGGATCAAAACCTCAGGTGACAGCACACGTTGGTGAAAATGTGGAAAAGAGGAACACTCCTGTGGGGCGCCGCCCACACATTCCCACGCATTCGCCATTACAAGATGGCGCTGATATCTGGCTGGAGTTAGCAGTAAACAAGCCATGTGCGCACAGGCTGGGTAACTTCTGCTTCATGAGTTCCGCCTCTCCCGTGGCATCGTAGGGCCTGGTGAGTTTCAACCAATCAGGGGGCTCCGCGTCCAAGGCGGGGACTGATCCCTTTATAAGGGGGCGAGCTGGATAGCTCTCTCTCTTTTCTTCCTCTCTTCTTCCTCTCTTTCTCCCGTTGGTTTTCGGCCGTCTCGTGGAGCTTGTTCGTCCTGTTCGTCTTCTTGGATCTCTTGGTTTTCTCCGTCTTTTTCGTCACGTGAAGCAAGTACTGGTTTTCCAGAGCAATAAAGTTTACCGCAGAAGGATTCTATTTTGTGTGCCGCGTCGTTCTTGCAGGCGAGACGGTTGCGCGGGACACACTCCTACAATGCAGGTGATATTGTAAAATGATTAAACCACTCTGAAAATCAACCTGGAGGTTCTTCAGAAGATTGGAACTAGATCTACCCAAAGACCCATCAATACTGCTCTTGTGAATATACCCAAAAGATGCCCCACCTGGTCATAAAGGCACATGTTCTATGTTCATTATGTTCACAGCAGGCAAATGAATGTATCTAAAAGATATCATCCTGAGTGAGGTAACTCAAACCCAAAGATACATGCATATTATGTACTCACTAATAAGTGTTAACAAGCTAAAGGGCCCAAATGAGGATGCTTCAATACCACTTGGAATGGAGAAGAAACCAATCACAAGGGAGAGGGAGGGCCCTGTGTGGAAAGGGGTTTTGGGGGAAGAGGGGAACATGAACAGGTATTGGGTAGGGGGAAGGACCAAAGCCCTGAGGGCCAGCAGAAAAACTGGAAATGGGTAACCTTGAGAGGTAGGAGGTGGGACCCTCCAGAATGTACCAGATACCTGGGAGGTGAGAGACTCTCAGAAGTTACTTTAGATGATAGGAACATGGGGAGAGGGAACTTGCAGAGCCCAACCCCAGCAGAAAGACAGGGCATCAAGTGAGGAATGGGGTTGCCATCTCACAGTCAAATCACTGACCCATACTTGTTCCTTTCTGAAAGAACTGCAGGAATGTAAATGGAGAGGAGCCTTAGAAAAAAAGACCTAAACTGAGATCTAGGTCAAGGGGTGGCCTCAAGGCCTGACACTATTATTGAGGTTATAAAGTGCTCACATAAAGGGACCTATCTCTCCTGCCCTTCAAAAGCACTAACAAACAGCTGAGTCAGATGTAGATATTTGCACACAAGCAATGATCAGAAGCTGCTGACCACTGTGGTTGAATTAGAAAAAGCTGAAAGAAGCTAAGGAATAGGGCTACCCAGTAGGAGGATAAGCAGTATCAATTAAATATGTTCTTAGCTTTGAAACATTACAAAGCTTTGAACAGATATCCTGTCTAAAACAGCTTGATTTTTACTGCAACACTTTGGCCACACTATTGATATTATTGATATTAGCTGAGTGTCTATTTATCATGTCAAATATCAGCTTCAACAGCAGAATCCATGTTTTCAGAGAATCCCAGGTGAGTTGTATATATATTAGCTGCTAGAACATTTCTCCTGAGAGACTCTCATCTGCTATTCTAGTCAACCTTTGTGAGTTTAACAACTGAAAAAGTGAAGTTCATTAGGTCAGCAGCAGCAAGCTTCACACTTGACCTCTGCTTTGTAATCTCTGCTTCTAGACATCCACTGGACATGGGTCTAACTCGTTCACAAAATGATAATTTGAGAAACGTGATGCACTATTTCACCTATATGGCTCTTTCCTTTGTAACCAACCATAACATCAAAATGGTATAGTATTAATGAAACTGCAGTAATGACCATCAGCAGGATGGAGACATCAGTATCTAGAATCATTGAGACTGTGCTAGTGTAAGGATTTTCATATCTATGTATGTCTTTCATTTTCTTCTTTGCTTTTTTCGACTAGAGGTGAAACTTGGGGCCTTGTTTGACCTTAGCATTGAATTAAAAGCCCATCATTGTGCTTCTCATAGACTTCTTTGCCATCTTGGATGTAAACTAGAGTTCATTAGACAGAGTTATATAGAAAAGTAACAGAAAAATACAAGGAATCATGTTAAATATAGAAATTACACAATCAAGAATTGGTAAGTCCAATGGTGGCTGTGGACCAGAGTCCTTAAAAAGTAGAGATAATAGTCTCAAATCTATGGAAGGCTAGATGTGATTTCTCAGGATACTGTAGTTTTTCTCATTCTTCACCCAACTTCTTTCATGAAGCTCATCTCATTATAAAGAGTTATAGTTACTTTACTCTGATATAATTTAAGAGTTAATAACATTGTCAAAAACACACTCATAGAAATATCCAAAACTATTTTGATCAAAACTGGAATCAGGGACTAGAAAAAATCTGACAATAATTAACTATCATGTTGAGCATTAATACTAAAGATGAATTTAAGTAAAGGATTAAATAAACATACTGATTCTTATTTGTTTGTGTTTGTGGTACTTTATGAAATTTTCATCTGACATCACTATCATTTCAAAATCAAATATTTTAAAAGAACAAAGAGGGCTCTGTCAAAATGTAAATTCTTACAAATTGTGGTCTTTTAAAGAGAAAATGAGAGAGGGAGAGAGAGAAAGAGATGGAGATACAGAGACAGAGACAGAGAATAATGAAAATAATAACTTAAAGGAATTGGTTATTAATTTGAAAGTGATTAGAGTAGACATGAGAGAGTTAATTGGAGATTAAAATAATATAAATAAAGTACTGATACATAAAATTCTCTACAAAATCAAGGTAAAAATAGATGTATACAATGATATCAAAGACCTCAATCACAAAAATTTTAGAACAAAAAAAAATTACAAACAACACAAGTAGAAGGAAAGACCTTGCGTGCTCATGAGTTGAAAGAATTAACATTGTGAAAATGGATGCTGCGTTAATAGATTTAATGCAATTCTTGCAAAATATGTTGATACTACTCACTGAAAAATATATACATCATAGGGAAGGAAGCATAGATGTTAAATAACCAGGTAAATCAGTAAATTCTTCAAATAATAATAAAAATAATAATGAAGATATTACCATACTTGATTTCCTGTTACATTTCAGAGTCATAGAAGCATAAATGGCCTAATGGAACAGAATAAAGATCTAGGTATAAACTCCTGAACTACCTAATATTTTACAGAGATGCTCACAGGAAAGGAAAGAGCCTCTCTCTCTCTCTCTCTCTCTCTCTCTCTCTCTCTCTCTCTCTCTCTCCCCTTCCCTCCCTTCCTCTGCCTCCCCCCTCCCCCCTCTCTCCCCAGAATCTGAAGGTGCCAAGAAACTAAATATCTATGTGTGGAAGAATAGAACTAGCTCCTCAATTTGTACACAAATTAATTTAAAATTGATCCAAATTTTGACCAGTATTCCTGAAACTGAAAGTGTTCCAAGAGAGGAAAAAACAAGGAAATCTATTCCAGAGATAGGATCAGGACTGTCTGAAGTGACTCTACTTGCTCAGTAAACAATGACAATTAACAAACACAATCTTCTAAAGTAAAAAAGTTTCATGCAACAAAACAGAAAGTGGCCTGAGTGAAAATACAGTCTTCAGAATGTGAGGAAATCTTTGGCAGGTGCATACCTGACAGGAGATTAATATCCAGAATACACCAACAACTCTAAAATAAAAACAGGGAAATAATAAACCAAATAAAAATGGACAAAATACTGCATGGGGAGTTCTCAAATGAAGACATGCTGATAATTTGGGATCATCTTCAAACACCATTCTTCCCTTTCTCTGATAACAAAGTGAGCTCCATTCAAGTAGAAGCCCTGTTCATTACCTAAACATGTGTATCTTTACATGCTTTTTGGCTTTCTTGTTGGTCCTATTTTGCATCATGTTGTCTTTAAATTCAAAGTTCTCTTCAATACAGGAAATACTGATCACTGACTATAATTGGTCTTCACTAGAGATTCCTGTAGTAAATTGGACCTAGAAAGGTTCTGAGTAATTACTATTCCTTTAATGAGTTATTCAGGATATAGAGTCCTCTGGGATTCAGGGCACCTAATGTCCAGGGATGGTTGCCGGGGGCTGTTAGTAGGGATGTTGCAGAGAGGTGATGATACAGAAGCTACTATATCTTGCAACTAAAACTAAAATAAAGATGAGCAGAATCCTGACCCACAATTTAAGACTTGGCCTCAGCAGAGCTGGGTACACTCATGAAAATAAGCAGGCATCTTTCTGTGAGTCCACATAAATTTCTGATGTGATGCAGGACGGTTTTTCAGGTATAATAACATTCTTCTTTTCTCTGTCATCCAAGACATCATCACACTGTAACAATATTTGTTTTATGGTCTTCATGTAACCACTTTCATGTTGGTGGGTTCATTATAATTATTGATTATAATGTTCTCTCAGTGAACAAGAGCAGCCCTGTGAGATGGAATTCACTGCTTTTGTGATGAAGGGTTGTTAACTATACTTTACCCTGTGAGTTTTTAGAAAACTTTTGACAATGCTTAACCCATGATGATGAATATTTTTCTGCATGAGTTCACAAAACTCTGTTTTACTGGTATTGTATGAGATTACTCCTAAATTCAGTCCATCAGAGGTAACATTTATATAATCTATGTGTTTAAGTAAATGTATAATAATAACTAATCATCAAAATTCAATGATTCTATGGAATACAAGATGATACACAGATGTACCAAATGTTAGAAACATATCTCTTGTTATTTTCCTGTGCTTTATATAATGTCTATTCCTGGTTGTCAACTTGACTATATTTGGAATGAACTACAATCCAGAATTGGAGGGCTCACATGTGATCCATATCTTGAGGATGGAAGACACAAGTTTCTGACCTGGATCTTGGCATGGAGATCTTGAGGCACAGTGGCCATGAAAAGTTTAGGCTCTTGCATTTATTTGCCAGCACATATATTAGAATCTAGTTCTACAGAACACCAGCTGAAACAACTATACTCATGGGATTGAGCAACTACTAGATTCTTAGCCTTTCCCACTTACAGCTGACCATTGTGGAGGTAGTAATACTACAGACTGTAAGTCATCACAACAAATTTCCTTAATACATAGAAATATCCCATAAGTTCTGTGACTCTAGAGAACCCCAAGATTCTGTTTAATTTGAAAACTGGGGTTTTAACATTTAAAGAACTATGAAGTTCATCAGTCCATCAGTGGTAACAATTGATAGTGATCTCCCTAGATTCTGATGTTCATTTATATGCATCCATAACATAAAGGCACTCTTCATTTCCAAGAAAAGCAAAAACTGTAAATGGGTACATGCCTGTCATCCCAGTGCTCAGCAAGGAGAGGCAGTTTGCTGCTTATTTAAGGCCAGTCTGAGATGCAGAAGGAGAGCATTTTTTTTAATTGTGCATTATGTTTTTCTCACACAGTTTTTCTCTACAGGGATATCCATGATTTCTTAAATGTGCAAACTCTGAATGCAGCTGGAGTAAGCACTGTCATTCTGTAAAGGTGCAATCAATCAGAGTAGGTTGTAGCATTTCAAAAATCTTATTTAGATATGTTGATATTTCTCCTATTTTGTTAACTTTGTGAGGCATAATAGATTCATTATCCAGTGTGTCAAGATTAACAGTGTGTGTGTGTGTGTGTGTGTGTGTGTGTGTGTGTGTGTGTGTGTGTGTTCCCATGCATGTGACTTAGGATAAAGACTGCATAATGTGAAATGGCCAGTACTTAAAGAAGTGTCTAGAACATTGGAATCCCTGAGAAGTGGGAAGGCTACAAACTTTTTTAAAGCAGAAGATGCAAAATTTTTCTGTATTGTTTTTCCACCTTCTAACAATTCATCTGATTGTATGAATCTCATTATGTGATGAAGTGTTAGTTATTTACTCAAAGTCCATACATTTGAATGACATTTAGAGAATATCCGCATATCATCTAGAATTATTTAAAAATTGGTATTTGGCTTAACCCACTTGACACATGAATTAACTATCATATATAGCACAGATATCTGAAGAATAACTCAAGTGAAGATTAAAAGTAACTTCATTGCTTCTTTTTTTATAATTTATAAATATTTCATCCTATCTGTGTTCTGCACCAAAATCAATGACATTTTATGGATTAATGCATATGAATGTGATTTGTAGTCATTGGTCTTTCTGAGGAGTGAAACTAATGATTAATCCTAGCACTGAAAAAATACATTAGCTCTCTCATACTCATTAGGGTATAAAATATAAAACTAAGTATTCAAGAATTTCTACTTAAATGGTATTTTTTAACATTAAAGTTGAACAAGTTTCTATTAGTTTGAGCAACAGAGAACAATTTTTCACTGACAAAATTTATGCAACATGACAGGTATTACCCCTAGTGGGAGACTAAAAATAATTATAAACATTCAAATGGAATGAATAAATATGTGACCTTCCTAAATATACCTTACAGTTGGTTAGAAGATATTTTAAAGCCACAATCAAGGTATTAAGTAAATCTGATATGTATAGAAATCTATGAAGCATGGCTAAATGTCTCACATAGTGTGGGAGGACAGCGTAAGCTTAGCTGTGTATGTAATAAGCAATAATACTTTCATATGAGTGAGGGTAAACCAAATGAAAGAAAATTAGAGGAGAGGAAGTAAGAGGCAAGTGGAGGAGCAACTCAAAAATGTGGGAGGTGAAGAGATTTATCCCAATATTTAATGGTGAGAGCAAAGCTAGTGTGACCATGCAGGATATACCACTGGCAGTCATGAGATAATAAAAAAGCATTTGTGTCACTGATAGGACCTTTATCCTTATTCTCAGAGCAACAGTGATAATTTGAAGAATAAATCAGAAAAGATACAATGGAACTCCTCTGTTTGAATGCCACAGTATAAATGAAGCATGTTGAAGGAGAAGTCAGGAGACATGAGAACATGGATATGAACTGAATCTGCTTCTATACTCCAGTAAAGACAAGATGTGGCCATGATATATGGGTGCAATCTCACAGAAAAATATGATAAAATGGAAGGAGAATTTAGGAGAGATTCTGTAAGTACTGTGAAATCAGTTCAAAGTAAGGATATCTGAATATCTAAATTCGCCGATTTCTGACAAAAAAAAACTTTCTTTTACTGTACTATCAGAAACTGGAAAGGTAAAAGAAAGATAAATGCTTTAGTAGACAATAAATGGAATAAATGAATTTCAGTTGAAGCTTTTGAGCTTTTGAATCCTACCATGCATGCAATGAATCGAAGGTGATTAGCTAACCGCAGAGCAGAAATTTGTATGTTATAAAGACATACATGTCTGAGTTTGAAGTGGCATTCTAATGCATTGGAGTATGGGAGTTTTTCTTAAAGCACAATTATATTAAATTGTGTTGATAAAGTTTATCCAAACCCACCAAAAATATCAATGTATAAAATCACATAAAGCAAATTCCAAAAGATAATTGAGCAGGAAGCAAGAAAGGGAAGATTTTGGCATTCTTTCTTTCAATAGAAATGCTTAGCAGTATTTATAAAAGGATTGGAGAAAAAAATCAGTTAAAGAAAAGTTAAGAATAATTATTAATTATTTTAGTGAGTAGAGACATGTAGAGTTCTGAGATTATATTTTCTAAGATGGTAGTCAGATCCATTGTTGTGTAATACATACCTTAGATATATGTTGATCTTTTTGTTTTAAAAGATGCTTTTTTTTTCAGTAGGATACTGGAGAGAAAGAATGATTATGAACAACCAAACTGTCATCTCCCAGTTCATCCTCCTGGGCCTACCCATCCCCCCAGAGTACCAGCACTTGTTCTATGCTCTGTTCCTGGCCATGTACCTCACCACCATCCTGGGGAACCTCATCATCATCATCCTCATTCTTCTGGACTCCCATCTCCACACACCCATGTACTTGTTTCTCAGCAACTTGTCCTTCTCTGATCTCTGCTTTTCCTCTGTCACAATGCCCAAGTTGCTTCAAAACATGCAAAGCCAGGACACATCCATCTCCTATGCAGGTTGTCTGACACAAATGTATTTTTCCATGGTTTTTGCAGGCATGGAGATCTTCCTTCTTGTGTCTATGGCTTATGACCGCTATGTGGCCATCTGTCTTCCCCTTCACTACACCAGCATCATGAGCCCCAAGCTCTGTCTGTGTGTAGAGGTGCTCTGCTGGGTATTTAATGTGCTGTATTCTATGTTACATACCCTACTCTTGGCTAGATTATCATTCTGTAAAGACGATGTGATCCCACACTTTTTCTGTGATATATCTGCCCTGCTCAAGTTGGCCTGCTCTGACACATATATTAATGAACTACTGATATTTATCTTGGGAGGACTTCTTATTGTCATCCCATTCTTACTCATTATTGCTTCCTATGTACAAATTGTCTCCTCCATTCTAAAGATTTCATCTACTCGAGCTATCCACAAGGTCTTCTCCACCTGTGGCTCCCACCTGTCTGTGGTGACCCTGTTTTATGGGACAGTCATTGGTCTGTACTTATGTCCATCAGCTAACATCTCTACTGTGAAGGAGACGGTCATGTCCCTGATGTACACAGTGGTGACTCCCATGCTGAATCCTTTCATCTATAGCCTGAGGAACAGAGATATAAAGGAGTCTCTTGTAAGAGTCCTTATTATGAAAAAAAAATCTTTATAATGGAAACACTGGGATTTTTACTTAATTATCTAGAGAATAAATTGATATTAATATTACAAAACATTCTTCGAAGGGGACCCACATACAAAAATATACTACATAATAATCCCATTTGTAAAAGAAAGTTTTTCAAAGTAGTTCATGTAGGGAAAGAGACCTTGATGAACCAGTAATGCCATCCTAAACCTTGAATATGTGATTCTATAAAATCATAAGGTAAGAGCTAATATTTTATTAGATTCTATTCCCTACATTCTTCTTATTGTTATAAAAATAGATTGCTCTTTCATACAATACATGCCAGCCACATTTTCTGCTCCCTCCACTCCTTTTAGTTAATCCTACCTTTCCTGACCTCAAACTTACTCCCTCTCCCTTTCATCTGCTAAACTCTAAAACTAAATACCACAAAACAAGATACAATAAGAAAAGGTAAAAGCCCTTATATCAAGGAAAGACAAGACAACACAATAGGAGGAAAAGACTCTTAAGATGGGGCAAAAGACAGAGATTATTCTGATCCCGATGTTTGTAGTCTCACAAAACACCAAGTTAACAGCCCTTAGGCTCTAACTCTCAGGCTGATAATCTTAAATGTTTAATGGATTCATCTCGACAGACTCTCTGGCACATTTTACCTAACCCTCCTTCAAGATATCTCAATTCCAATATTCCTGGAAAAGCTATGAATAGTTGTCAACACAATGTCCTGAACTTGCAGGGATGAACGTTGTTATTCTAAGGTTGTCTTTCTGAAAATTTTAAAAATAGTCATAACTTAACAGGGAGGAATTAGTTAAAATTGTACAGCCATAATCTCATTTGGTAGAAATTCTTATATTTGTTACTAAGTTGAAGTTTTAATCTCTTGCATTAGTACAGAGTTTATTTGATACCATTTTAAAGTTTTCATTGGTATGAATTTCTTATTGATATAAAATTGAGATTAATACTATTATTCTCATATAGACATTGTGCCTATACAACACGATTAAAAATACAAGGCTTAGACACAGTTCTATAACTGCTATTATAAACTGATCTGAGATGATACAGCATATGCGTTAAGGGCCAGATAGCAAATTCATGGCTCTGAGTTTACTGTTAAGGTGTTTTCAAGATAATTTATTAGAAATAGCTAAGAGGAGTTAATGGACAACAGTCTAAATTACTATACATAAATATATGGCTACCAAAATCATCAGAAATTCACAAAATGTGACATTTAATGTTATTTATCATTTCTCGAGATATATCTGCTCCTAAAAGCTCCCCTTCTGTGGATTCAAAGAAGAAACTGAACATCTCTGCCTCCAGGTAAGATAATATGTGGCTGGCTAGGTCTTCACTGAGCATAAATTGCCTATTTCATTTACAGACAAAATAATGTTCAGAAAAAGACACTATACAGAATAGTTGACAAATAATATCTGCCAAGTCAGATTAATCAGTTTTTCAAAATTCTGTGTTACAAAAGTCTGTCAGATGATCCTAGATCAGAAGGCTGAAGATTGATACTTTTATATGTTGCTAACATGGGATTGTATAGATAGGCATTTGTCTCTATAGCTTGTCTCAGTACTGAAAGCTGTGTTAGGCTTCCTATATTTTCAGATGGTAATGGTGTGTGTGTAAATAATAATTAAAGAACTGCTAATAAATTTAAAAGAAAGGTAGGAAGACCTGGAAGAAGTAGAATGAGAGAGGAAGAGATAAAAACCATGTAAATGCAGTATGCATGCATAAAATTATCTACAAAATCAAGGTAAAAATGTAAACCAATAAATCAAAGACTTTTATCACAAAACTTTAGAAGACTGAAAAAATAAGCTACAGGAAAAGAGCTCTTGGGGAAAAAAAGAGCTCTTGGAGCTTTGGTTGGTTAATATTGCTGTTCGTCTTATAAGTTGCAAATCCCTTCAGCTTCTCCAGTCCTTTCACTAACTCATCCATTGGGGAACCACTGCCTAGTTCAGTGATTGATTGTCAGCATCCTCCTCTGTATTTGCCAGACTCAGACAGGGGCTCTTAGGAGACTGCTATATCAGGCTCCTGTCAGCATGCCCTTCTTGGCATCTGCAATAGTGTCTGGGTTTGGTGTCTGTATATGGGATGAATCCTCAGGTGAAGCAGTCTCTGGATGGCCTTTCTTTCAGTCGCTGCTGCATACTTTGTCTTCATATTTACTCCCTTGAATATTTAGTTCCCTCTTCTAAGAAGTACTGAAGCATCCACACTTTGGTCTTCTTTCTTCTTAAGTTTCATGTGGTCTGTGAATTGTATCTTAGGTATTCCAAGCTTTTGAGAGAATATCCACTTATCAGTGAGTGCATACATACCATGTGTGTTGTTTTGTAACTGGGTTACCTCACTCAGGATATTGTCTAGTTCCATCCATCTGCTTGAGAATTTCGGGAAGTTGTTGATTTTAATAGCTGACTAGTAATCCATTGGGTAAATGTATGACATTTTCTGTATCTATTTCTTCATTGAAGGGCATATGGACTATTTCCAACCTCTGACTATTATAAATAAGGCTGCTATGAACATAGTGTAACATGTGTTCTAAGACTCTAAAGAGCTCCCTAGGACTAAACCATCAACAAAAGAGTGCACCAAGAGAGACTCATGGCTTTAGCCACATTTATAGCAGAGAATGGCCTTGTAGGATATCAACTGGACGAGAGGCCCTTGGACCTGGGAAAGCTCCCTGCCCCGGTGTAAAAAAATGCCAGGGCAGGAAGGCAGAAGTACATTGTTGGGTAAGAGAGCACCCTCATAAAAGCAGGGGAAGGGAGGATGGTATAGAGGGTTTCCAGAGGGGAAACAAGAAAATGGGATAACATTTGAAATGTAAATAAATAAAATATCCAAAAAAAGAAACTGCAGAAAGACATGAGTAGATGGAAATGTCTGCCATGCTCATGAGTTGAAAATTTAATACTGTAAAAATGGATTTCTTGCAGAACAAATGTACAATGCATAAATAAAATTTCTGCAAAATTTGCTTATGCTTTTTACTAAAATAGAAAAAATAACATTCAAAACAAAGAAAAGATATTTAAATAAATCAGTGAGATCTTCAAAATAATAAGAGAGTAAATTTTGTTGGAATTTTCCTTCTATTATTCTGTGTATGGTTAGATCAGTGGAAAGATGGTGTTTAAATTTAGTTTTGTCATGGGGTATCTTGGTTTTTTTTCTCATCTATGGTAAAAAAAAATGTTTTATGTATAGAGGTATGGGCCAGTATCTATGATCTCTTAGAGATTTTTAAAGACTTTATTAAGACCTTAAATAATTAATAATCCAAGAGCTAAGAATATAGCCTTGTGGCAATTTTTGGTATTCAAAGATCATTATGCTTAATCTACACTCACCAAGAAAACTGACTGTTTCCATGTTTCGTTCTGTCCTTCATGTACTTTATGCTTATGGTAACTAGTAGGATTTCAATGCATGCTATCAAACCTCTAAAAGAATTAAGTACTGACAAAAATATATTCATATAGTGTTATGCCAAAATGCCTTTAAAAATCTGTATATGTTTCCCTCTTTTTTAAATAAAGTTGTACGAGAGAAAAAAAGAAATCTAGTATAATTTCAATAGGTCTGCCCTTTATATGTTACTTGGCCTTTAATTAAGGAGAGGCTCCAGGGTATCTACAGAGGTGACTCTAGCTGAAACTCTTAACAGTAGGAGATACAGATCTTGAAGAGTCCACATCCCTTAGCCAGGCAGGAGTCCCAGTGGATAGATAAGTGTAGGAATAAATTTTTGTCAGCCTACTGTAATAAGGGTTCAACTTCTTTTCCTAGCACTCTTACCTATCAAAGGTAGTGGGGAAAAGGTTATTAGAAAAAGGGGAAGTGGACCTATTTAGAAATAGTTCTTTGTGGTAACTCCAATCTTCACAGTCCACTAGCAAAGACCACATATGAATCAGCAGCTGCAGTGCAGTCCACTAGCAAAATCTCATAGCAGTAGTAAGCACACACCGCACAAGAATCAGAAAGGGCAGCTCAATCCAGAAGAAACTGTGAGGGTTGCCAAACATCTATAAACCACAAAAGCATCAAGGAACTGCAGGAACCTTACAAGAAGGTCTTCAGCAAATTTTTCTCTATGAAGTCACCACAAGCAAAGATCATCAATACAATGTGGTGAAGTTAGGTCTTGCTCTCTTTTGTAATGCTAAATGCAGGCCCCCAAGACCTGAAATCTGCATGTAGATCCAAGTGATGCTATGTGACCCTGTTCCCAAGTTATTTCTGACTGGTAAATAAATATTCCAACAGCCAATAGCTGGGCAGAAGAGGCATAGGTGAGGTTTATGATTCATGGGACTGGGGTTAGAGAAGAACCATGAGAAAGAGGAAAAAGGTGAATGGAGAAGTGGCCATAGGTTAGGGAAGTTCAAGAGAGCATAGCCCTGAAGACTGGCCAATTGGAATTAAGAGCAGCCTAATTGGAAAGTAATAAGTAATATCTCAGGGTTACTGATAGTAAAAGTAGATTCTAACACTATAGAATTAGGTATCTGCCCAGCCCTCATGTTGTTTAAGACATATTGTAAATATAGTAATTGTACATGCCTTTTATCCAGGAACTGAATGGTCAATCACAGGGTAGAAACTCAGGGTTGGAATTAAAATTTTTTACAACATCTATGTAATCAGAAAAAGTACATGTGTGTTGTCAGGGAAAACATGAGATGGAGCAAGGCAAATCAATGCTCAAGCTCCCACTGTCTCTGGGTCATATTTATATTTGTCCTAAACACCACACATCCTTTCACATGTCTGCTGTAGCAAAACATCCTTTCACCTGTATCTGCTTCAGTGAAACAGTCTAACACATGTGTGTTTCATCAAGATGTTCTTTCACCTGTGTGCCCCAGAAAAACATCATTTGGCATAACTGAGTTTCCAAAGAAACCAGAAGTTTCCACTTCAGATGAGGACAGCAAGCCATCCACAGAACCTCTGGCCCAAATGTGTCCTGCTAGAAGATGTGCAAGGACAAAAATGCAGCAGAGATGGAGATAATTGCCAACCAATTACTGCATCAAGTTGAGACTCATCCCAGGAGACTGCCACTACTAATGATACTCTGCTTTGCTTCTAGAGAGACTTCTAGCCTAACTGTCCTCTAAGAGGCTCCACCCAGCAGCCAATTGAAATAGATACAGAGACTCACAAGCAAACATTAGATAGAGCTCATGGAAGAGTTGGAGGAAGGATTGAGAGACACAAAGAGGGTAGAGACTCCAGATTCAAGTAACCTGGACTTTGGGGCTCCCAGAGAATGAACCACCGACCAAAGAGTGAGCACTGGCAAAATATAGGCCCCACAACACATATGAAGCAGATGGACACCTTGTTCTTCATGTAGACACATCCTTAGATCACACTTACTATTACCACATTTATAAACAACAGGTAATCATCTCTATAAGTCCAATAAACGTTAGATGAGTAAGGATAAAGGTTCCCTGGGCTTGAAATTTTGTGTTTCATTTTTTCATATATCCAACTGATAAGTGCCATGTTCAGGACTATCCTGAAGGAAGGGATTGTATCATAAATGGTCTCAGGATTATAGGTAAACATTTACAACATGAATCACAAAATAATGTCACATATATGGGGAGGCTGGATAATGTTGGTAGTGGGTACAATTGACATTTTCATGGAGATGTTAAAATATAAAATGAGTGAACAGACATGAGAACATGGACTGCTTTTGGATTGGCTTGAAGAAGACTTACACATATTATCTTCTGGCCAAAGTCCTTCTATTTTCACATATGGGCACACATAGAATGTTGGGTAATAAAGTTGAATTCTTCAAGAAGGATGAATATCCGCCCAAAGTACTTCTGTGCCTGGTCAGTCCTGTACAATTTAAATTCTGTTCACAGAAGTTTCACAATGTGTGTGGTTTTCTGCGACATTATTCTGTTTACAAACTACTGCAGTAGGCTCAGTTGTTAAAGGTTAGGCACACATCCAAAAATATAAAAACTACGAATGGTTTGTTTCTTGTATGAATTTGTGTTGTGTAAAACACTTTAAATCAAAATTTTCCTGATAAAATGGGGTGCTTTGCAGTCACCCTTCTTTCCTTTCCCCACTTTAAAAAAATGGATTCCACTCAACAGAAACCACGTTCATTATGTGAACATGGAATGTAGATAAACCTTCCCATGCTTTTTTGAGGTATCTCATTTCTTCTCTTTATTGATTAGTTTTGCTTGTTGGTCTTTAAACTCTACATTTTCTTAACTGTAAGAATACTGATTAGTGTTTTGGGTTAGGATCTTCTTATAAATGAGTATATACCATGAGTGTTCTTTTGTGACTGGGTTACATCACTCAGGTTGATAACTTCAAGTTCCATCCATTTGCGTAGGAATTTCATGAACTCATTGTTTTAAATAGCTCAATAGTACTCCATTGTGTAAATGTACCACAATTTCTATATTCATTCCTCTGTTGAAGGATATCTGGGTTCTTTCCAGCTTCTGACTATTATAAATAAGGCTGCTGTGAACATGGTGGAGCATGTGTCCTTGATATATGTTGGAGCTTCTTTGGAGTATATTCCCAGGAGTGGTACCACTGGGTCCTCAGTCTCAATTTTCTGAGAAACTACCAAACTGATTTCCAGAGTGGTTTACCAGTTTAAAATTACACCAACAGTGGAAGAGTGTTCCTCTTTCTCTATATCCTCACCAGCATCTGCTATCCCCTGAGTTTTTTATATTATCCATTCTGACTGGTATTGAATACCCAAGAAACAACAAACACAACTTATGAAGCTCAAAGAGAAGGAAAGCCAGAAGGTGGATACCTCAGTCCTACTTAAAAGTGAGAACAAAACACTCAAGGGAGGAAATAAAAGGCCAAATAGAAGAGCAGAGATTGGAGAAAAGATCATCCAGAAACTGCCTCACCTGGGGACCCACCCCATATGCAGCCACTAAACCCAAGCACTATTGCTGATGCCAAGTAGTGTTTACTAGAAGGAACATGATTGGATTCCTCCTCAGAGGCTCTGGGAGAACCATACTGATACAAAGGAGGATGCTTGCAGCTAACCATCGAACTGAACACGAGGAACCCAATGAAGGAGCTAGAGAAAGGACTGAAGGAGCTGACAGAGTATGCATCCTCATGGGGAAAACAAAATTATCAACTAACCAAACCCACCATAGCTCCCAGGGATAAAACACCAACCAATGAGTTTGTACAAAGAAACCAATGGTCCTGGGTGCACCCAAGGATAACATTCTCTGGCATCAATGAGAGGAGAGGCCTTTGGTCTAGCAAAGCCTCATTTTCCCAGTGTAGGGGAATGCCAATGTGCTGAGGTGGGGCGAGGGTGGTTGGGAGAGGGAGTACCCTCATGGAAGCAATGGAAGGCGGGGGGGGAATAGGATTGGGGAAAGGGGTAAACATCTGAAATGTAAATGCAGAGAATGTCCAATAAAAGTGAAAAAAAATATTCTGATTAGTGACTGTAATTGGTCTCCAGTAAAAATCCCTGAGGTAAATTGGTCCTAGAGAGGTCCATGGCAATTACAATGTCTTTAATGAGTTCTGCAGAATCTGGTCTCCCCTGGGATGATTGGCATGTAAAGCTCAGGGATATTAGCAGGGGTGTGTGAATATGGATGGTGCACGTAAGTCAGGAGGCTGCTACTCTGTCTGAAAATAAAATAAAGGTGATTAGAATCATGAAACAAAAATCATGACCCAGATTCTGTTAATTTGGGTATATTCAGGAAACTAAGCAAGTATCTTGCCATCATTTGAAATTCCTGTTTTATGTGGGATCCTTTTTCAGGTATAGTGGCTTTCATCTTTCCTCTTCCTCCAAAGTATTCCTCATGCTGTGTTACTATTTGTTCATGGTCATCACGTAACCCATTTCATATTGAAGGTTCGTTCCAATTACTCATTGTATGTTTTTTCTTTCAACATCCTACCATTTCAACATAAGAGCAGCCCACTGAAGTAGAGTTTAATGCTGTAGTGCTGATGGGTTTTTTTACTATATTTTCACCAATAAGGTCTTAAGAAACTGTAAAATGTCTTCTCCAAAATTATGATTAATTTTATCTGCACAGTTTACAAATCTTTGTTTTGCTGTTGGTAACCTCTCCTAAGTGGAATCCATGAGGAATGGCATTGATAACATTTAGGTGTTTGTGTAAATGTGTGAGAGGTACTGAGCCAAGCTCAGTGCTTATATAGACTCCATGATGATATTTGTGTGCACCAAATATTAGAAACATATCTCTTGCTATTTTCATGTGCTGTTAAATTGAGAACTGTGGGCTTAACATATAAAGGAAATTATTAACTTGATTTACCAAACATTGCTAACAGTTGATGTCAATTTCTCTGACTCTGAGCTTTCTACGCATGCCTACATAACACAAAGATACTGTTCATTTGCAGAAAGAGAAGCTGGGTGTGGAGCCACATGCATGTCATACCAGTGCTCTGGATGCAAAGGCTTGAGGCAAGTCTAGGATACATACAGAGAGCATCTTTTTAAATGGTATGTAATTTTTTCTACATGGTTTTCACTCTGTGATACTAATTCATACCATCTAACTGTGCAAACTCTGAAGTCAGCTGCATTAAACATGACAGTTTGTGAAGGTGCAAGCAGTCTGACTAGGTTGTAGCATTTTAGAAAAGGTTGCTTTGTCTTCTTGATGTTTCTCCTATTTTGTCAACTCTGAGACATGAGGTAGATTCAGTAACCAGTGTTGCCTAGAATCAAAGAATGAGATAGGTGTGTGTTTCTGTTTATGTATATTTGTATACCCATGCATATAACTTAATATACAGATGTCCCAGAGTTAGAGGCTGATAAGGGGAACATTTGACGAACAGTATAGAACACTGGAGATCCTAAGTAGAGTGAACATTAGAGACTCATATCTAAGGAAGAACAAGCAACTTTTGTCTACACTAAACTGTCCTTTTCCATAATTCCTTCATCTGAATGCACAAAACTCACCCTGTGATATAGTGTTAGTTGCTTTGCTCAAAGTCTAGAAATTTTAGTGTCATTTAGAGAATATGTGTGTAGCAACTAGTATTGTCCAAAATCAGTATCAAGACTTAATTATCCCAACTAATGCATAAGTTAACATACACTATAGATATCTGAGGAAGAACTGAAGCGAAGATACCAATGTAACTTGTTGCTTCATTTTATAATTCATAAAAAAATGTATGCTGTCTCTTTTCTGTACCAATACCAATAAAATTTTATAGATTTACTTTTTTATTTCATGGATTTAAAGCATGTGGATATGATTTGTAATCATCAGTATTGCTGCAGGGTGATATAAAGAATTAACAGCAACACTGCAAAAATACATTAGAACCCTGAATATCAGGATAGAGTTTAAAGTTTAGTGCTAAGTGTTCAAGACTTTTTGTATTAAATGGGATTTTTTTCTACCCTTAAAGTTGGGGAAATCTATATTACTTTGAGCCACTTATAACGTATATTCACTGGCCAAACTTATGTATCATGACAGTAATACAATATCCAGCCACAGATGTCTATGATCATTACAACTATTGATATTTTTCTCTACTTTTTAAAATCAGGTTTCAGTCTCCTTTCCCAGACAGTGTTATTTATGGCTTTTCTACAGTTATATAAACTCATCCGAGTAACTGTTTTCACTTATTTACATCTTTCTTTATATTATTTTGCATATAAAAATATTCTTCAAAAATGCTCTTAAATTTGACTATCACAGTTTTATATAAATTCCAAGAAAACCTCAACATACTCTGATCCATTAGATTGCCATTTCAATCTTTAGATGCACATGTCTATGTATCCTCATTCCATTTGGTTGTTTAAAATCATTCTTAATCTCCAGATAGAATGAGGACATATATGACTTTTGTGCATATTGCTTAGAATTGATGGGAAGAATTTTTAAATCAATCATCTAAGTATTAATTTTTGAAATACATGTAAGATTCTAGAGAACATGGCTGAAAGTGTCTTAGAGAAATAGACTAAATTTAGCTATTCAAGTGATAATCAATATGCCTGACATGAATGGGGATGAACTAAATGAAGGGAAAACAGAGAGGAGGGAGTGATAGACCAGAGGAGGAGCAGCTCTAAAGGGTGAGAGGTAAAAAGATTTACCCAGCACTAAATGATGAGAGAAAAGCATGTGAAGCCATCTTGGATGTACCACTGCCATCCGTGAGATAATGGAAGAGCACTTGGTAGACGCTTTGTGCTTATCCTCAGAGCAACAGAGGGAATCTGCAAATAAATCAGAAACAATGTGAAGGAACTCCACTGTTGGAATGGTACAGTGTAAATGAAGCATGAAGAAGAAGAAAAGGATCAGGAGACATGAGAAAAAGACATGACTGAGTCTGCATCTGTATCTCAGTAAAGACAAGATGTGGGCCTGATATACTTATATAAGCTCGCTGAGAGGAATAGATGAAAGCAGTGGATGTCGACGGGGAGAGACTATGGAAATTGTATGAAGGCAGTTAAATTTTTCAAAAATGAATACATCAAAATTCACATACAGCTGTCCCAAATCCAAATTGTTTCCATTATACTATGTCATACTGAAGAGGTGGGAGAATGAGAAATGCTTTTGGAGATAATAAAGTAAAAACATGAATTTCACTTGGGGTCTCTGAACTTCTGGTGCCTGTTTCAGAGGAAATAAATAAAAGGTAATTAGTTAACAATGGAGCAGAAATCTGTATGTAACATAGACATGTGCATTTAAGGTTGAAATAGAAATCTACTACATCAGATTATGTTGCATTTTCTTGGAATTTATATAAAATTGTAATGGTCAAATTAAGAAAATATTTCAAGAGCATTCTTTAAAAATACTTTATATGCAAAATAATATAAAGAAAAAAATAAGTGAACAACAATTACCTAGGATGAGCAGGTAGCAGGAGAGAATTAGTCCATTTTACATAACTGTAGAAAAGTCATAAATAAAACTGTCTAGGAAAGAAGAGGATACTGAAAGCTAATTTTTAAAGTGGGTAAAAATATCAATAATTGCAATGATTATAGACATTTGAGGTTTGAGAATATACTTACTATGAGGACTGTCAGATTTATCATTGTAAGATATATATACTATATATTTGCTCATTTTTGTTTTGAGTTTCAAGAGATACTGGTATTTTCTCACTAGAACAGTGGAAAGGAAGAATGGTAATGAACAACCAAACTGTCATCTCCCAGTTCCTCCTCCTGGGTCTGCCCATCCCCCCAGAGCACCAGCACCTGTTCTATGCTCTGTTCCTGGCCATGTACCTCACCACCATCCTGGGGAACCTCACGATCATCATCCTCATTCTTCTGGACTCCCATCTCCACACACCCATGTACTTGTTTCTCAGCAACTTGTCCTTCTCTGATCTCTGCTTTTCCTCTGTCACGATGCCAAAGTTGCTGCAGAACATGCAGAGCCAGGACAGATCCATCTCCTATGTGAGTTGCCTGACACAAATGTACTTTTATTTGGTTTTTGGAGGCCTGGAGATCTTTCTTCTTGTAGTCATGGCCTATGACCGCTATGTGGCCATCTGTTTACCCCTTCAGTATTCCAGCATCATGAGCCCAAATCTCTGTGTGTGTCTGGTGGTTCTCTCCTGGGTATTTACTGTGTTCTTATCCCTGATGCACACTCTCCTCTTGGCTAGGTTGTCATTCTGTGAGAACAATGTAATTCCTCACTTTTTCTGTGACATATCAGCCCTGCTCAAATTGGCCTGCTCTGACATTTATATTAATGAACTAATGATATTTGTTGCATCAGTGCTCATTATGGTCATCCCATTTTTACTCATTGTTGTGTCCTATGTACAAATTGTCTTCTCAATCCTACAGATTTCTTCTACTAGGGTTATCCATAAGGTTTTCTCTACATGTGGCTCCCACCTGTCTGTGGTTTCACTGTTCTATGGGACAATTATTGGTCTTTATTTATGTCCTTCAGCTAATATCTCTACTGTGAAGGAGACTGTCATGACCCTGATGTACACAATAGTGACTCCCATGCTGAATCCCTTCATCTACAGCCTGAGAAACAAAGCTATGAAAGAAGCCCTGATCAGAGTTTTTTGTGATAATAAAATCTCCTTATGATGGCAACATTGGGAATTTACTTAAATTTGTATAGTAAATACATTAATATTAATATTTCAGAATGTATCCTGTAATGGGATATGAGAATATACTACATAAAATTATTATTGCAAAAGGTAGTTCAGTTAGAAAGAGGACCTTAGTGATTCCATGATGCCATTCTCTGCCTTGCATAGGCTCTTTTAGAAAAGCATTAGGTAACAGACACTGTTTTATAAGATATCTATCCCTAATATTCTTTTTATTGAAAATAGATTATATCTCATAAAATACACCTCAACCACATTTTTCCCTCCCAAAACTCATCCTAGATTGCCATGCTGACATTCTCCACATATTCACTCCTTCTCCATTTCCTATTCAGAAAAGACTGAACCTCTAGGACATGGCAGCCAAGCAAGAGAAAACTAGATACAATGAGACAAGATGGAAGTATTGAGGCTGGAAAATGCATCTCTGTAGAAGCAAAAGACTTAAAAACAAGAGAAAAAATGGGTAGATCTATTAGCAGTGTTAGGAGTCCCAGAAAGCAACAACAACAACAAAATGAACACGTTTGGGGGACTAAAAGCCCTAAACAACTCAGAGGTTCTTGTGCAGACCCATGCAGGCTCCATGCTTTCTATTCTGGTCTCTATGACCTCTGTTAGTTCTGTTTTGTTCATTCAGTAAGCCGTCTTATTCTTGTGTCCTTCATTCCTTCTGGTCTGTGCATTCTTTCCTATCCTTTTGTGTGGAATTGCTGATCCACAAGGAGAGAGATTGATGAATACCTCACATTTAGACTCTCTCTACATAACTTCTGCCTTTTTGGTCTCTGCAAATGTTTCAATCAACTGTCAAATTGAGCCTCTCTAATGATGACTGAACAAGGCACAAATTTATGATTATAATAGAGTATCACTAAAAATCATTTCGCTGGGTTTGGGGTTGTTTGTTTAGAAAGGTTCTTTGGAACAACTCACATCTGTGTTGTCTAGAAACTGGCAGTTTAGTTCCTAAGACAGCAGCAGCAGCAGCATATTGATACACTCAAACTTTATGACTATACCAGCAGTCCAGTTCCAGAGAATCAGATCAGCAATAGCAGGGACATGACCTAGCAGAGGCAGCCAGATCTCAGCCTCAGCTGGAGGCAGCAGGAAGGACACAAAATATATTCTCAACTGTGTCCCTCTCAGAGAAATGAAGATTAGTGAAGATGACAGACCCAATAGCATTGCACACCAATTGGCTGCACTATCGAGGCAAGCTCAACCTCCTTCACTCTGATAGTCTAGTCATATTGATACCCTCCAAACATCATGTTCTCAATGTGCCATGCCTTAGCACAGGTCTTGCCTTATCACAGCATCTAATCAGCCTGATTCTGCAGCATCCTGACAAATGGAGCTCAACTATTCTGGCTCCTACAATTTTTCTGACATCTTTTCATTGATGATTTCTTAGCCTTGAGGGAAGGGATAATGTTACTTGTGTTTTGATTTAGGATAGACCCTCTAACACGCCTTTTTCCTTATTTTAAACATTTCTATCTTTAACATATATTAGCAGGTGTATAAAGTTGGGTCACAGTAGTCCTATCTATGCCAGTAAAATGCTCATTCCCCAAAGGTCTTGTTTACAGTGAGTAACAATGTATCAAAAGACTGTTAAGAACAATATTTCCTACTGGTATGTCATTAAAGCAACATACAAAAATGTATATTCTAAAAGATATTTTGTTCTTCCTTTAGTTTCTGGTTACTTTTGGTAACTGATCAAAATCTCCCTCTTCACCACACAAAGGAAAGACAATAACCAATCAAGTTAACATCAACCTATTAACATCTCTCCCACTACACCACCCCCAAAGTATAGTCATCTGTGACCAGTGACTATTATCAGTCATCTCTATAGGTCACTGAGAGAAGTACTCCTTCAGAGGTCCTATCTAATTACTGTCTTTACTGAGTTACAACTGCATCACCTAGACTCCTCTTAGACTCACAGTTTCTTATATAAAGATGCATTTCAGGTGGATGTCAAATGTGGTTAGACACTGGAGAAGACTGCAAACTTGGTGACTTTCTGTGCCCACAATAAATAAGGACGGGAATTTTTATGAGTATTTTAGAGTCACCTTGGCCATTCAAGGTAAATATCAGAAAATTGAACTGTTCCCTTCTGACCTTCCACCCACAGAATGACTTTCACCCACAGAATAACAATGAATCTCCCACCTCCAGGCCCTTTATTTTCTCTCCCATCATCCTTCAGTCTTTTAAATACAAGAATTTTATTTAATTTCCATATAATTCCCCATTAAATAAATCTCATGAATTCTGTTGTTCTAAATATAAATACCTTAGACAAGAGAACCATCCCACTTGGAATATTGAAAGCACCTCTCCTTCACCTCCCTGATTTCAACTCTCAAATACTATGACAAATGGAATGAGCTAAATTTAATTTTACAGGACATCAGATTCTTCATAAAATTCAGCAATTCCTAAGAGGAGGTCTATCCAAAATGGTTGAAATCACTTCTGATGATTTTAAAATAAAACAAAATTTAAGAACTACTGCATCAAACACACTTTGATGACAAAGTTGGAATTACACTGAAATGATGGGGTATTATGGTAAGTCAGGACTTTTTCCAGGACCAATCAGTCCTACATGAGTGACTGATTACAACATTGGTCAGATCTGGTTATGTTTATGAGGAAGGTGGAGATGACATGAACCTCGTGGATGGATGAGTAATCATTCTGTTCTATTGGAAATTTACAGGAATGTCATAAACATAGAACCTCTTTTTTTTGGAGAGCAAAGGTCACAATCGGGAAATTCTTAAAGTGCAAAGGACTAAATTGTGCATGAGTTAAAATATTGTAGAAGTATAACAATTCTTACTAATATACATCATATTTTGTGGTAGTGTACCATGCTAAAAAGCACATACACTGGAAAATTTGAAGATGTCCTGCTCTAAGCTGAATCCATCTTGCTATGAATAGATATTTAGAGAGATACACAAGCTAATGAGAAAGTCAGGAACTGGACATGGCTGCTCATGCTCTCCCTACCTATTCAATATAGTACTAGAAGCCCTAGCCAAAGCAATTAAAAAACAAAAGGAGGTCAAAACGATAGAAGTTGGAAAAGAAGAAGTCAAAATATCACTATTTGCAGATGGTATTTTACTATACATAAATGACCCCAAAAATTCTACCAGAGAACTTTTACAGCTGATAAACAACTTTAGCAAGGTGACTGGATATAAAATTAACTCAAACAAATCAGTAGCTTTCCTCTACTCAGAGGATAAACAAGCTGAGAAAGAAATTAGGGAAAAGACAGCCTTCACAATAGTCACAAACAATATAAAACACCCTGGTATGACTCTAATATAGCAAGTGAAATATCTGTATGACAAAAACTTCAAGTCTTGGAAGAAATTGAAGATGTCAGAAGATGGAAAGATACCCCATGCTCATGGATTGACAAGATTAATATAGTAAAAATGGTCATCTTGTCAAACACAATCTACAGATTCGATGCAATCCTCAGCAAAATTCCATGGGTGTGTGGGGGAGCCCTCTCACAAAAGCAGAAAAAGAGGGGATAGGATAGCAGGTTTATAATAGCCAGGATATGTAAAGAACTCAGATTTCCTTCAACAGAGGAATGGATACAGAAAATGTGTTACATTTACACAATGGAGTATTAGTCGGCTATTAAAAACAATGACTTTATGAAATTCCTAGGCAAATGGATGGAACTAGAAAATATAATTCTGAGTGAGATAACTCACTCAAAAAATAACACACATGATATGCATTCACTGATAAGTGGCTATTAGCCCAAAAGCTCAAAAATACCCAAGATACAATCCACTGACCACATGAAGTTTAAGAAGTTGAAAAACCAAAAAGTGGATGCTTCAATTCTTATAATGGGGAACAAAATATTCACAGGAGGAAATACAAACACAAAGTATGGAGCAGAGATGAAGGAAGGGCATCCAGCAACTGCCACTCCTGGGAATCCACCTCATATACAAACACCAAACCCTGACCATATTGTGGATGTCGAGAAGTGCATGCTGACAGGTACCTGATATAGGTGTCTCCTGAGAGGCTCTGGTAAAGCCTGAGAAATACAGAGTCAGATGCTCTCAACCAACCATTGGACTGAGAACAGGGTCCCCAATACAGAAGTTATAAAAAGGACTGAAGGAGTTGAATGGGGTTTGCAAGCCTACATGAAGAACAACAATATCAACCAACCAGACCCAACAGAGCTACCAGAGACTAAATCACCAACCAGAAAACTACACATGTAAGGACCCATGGCTCCAGCAGCATATGTAGCAGAGGATGGACTTATCAGGCATCAATGAGAGGAGAGGCCCTTGGCCCTATGAAGGGCCAATACCCCAATGAAGGGAAATACCAGGGCAAAAAGATGGAAGGGAGAGGATGGGTGGGGAACACTCTCAGAGAGGCAGAGAAAGGTGGATGGACTAGGGGAATTCCAGAGAGGAAACTTGGAAAGGGGATAACATTTGAAATGTATATAAAGAAAATATCCAATAAAAAAGAAAGAACCACAACAATGCATCACAATAGCCCACCTGTCTTGACACTGCAAACACTAGATATCCTAACACATCTTAACCACAAAAAGATGACCTTAAATACAGCCTTATAAAGATGATAGTTTTAAAGAAGAAATTAATTAAAAACACTGAAATATATAATCAAACAGGTAAAGAAAATTAATAAAACAGTCCATGAACTGAAAAGAGATATAGAAGCAATAAAGAAAACAGAAATTAATGCGGTCTTAGGGATGGAAAACCTAGGGGGAAAAACAAAATAATACAGACACAAGCATCAACAACAAAATAAAAGATAGAAGACAGAACTCAGGTGTACAAAAAATCAATACATTGACAAAAAAAATTAATGGATGAGATAATTTACTAACCCAGCATCTTATGTCCTAATGTTCCTTGTTAGCAGCTGCCACCTGTCCAGCAATCCTGTCCAGATTTTTCTATCCCTGAGGTGTCAGTTTATGGCCCCCATCTTGGTCCTTTTCCACCATTTTCTGCCCTTCTCTTAGAGCATATGCTGAAGTGTCTGGGCCTGACACCATTTCTCTGCCGTCCTCCTTAGATCTTCATGAAAGCAACCCCTGCACCACCGCAGAGGTACAGGTTCTGCACTGTGAAAGCAGCTCGTGTGTAGAACCAGTTCTCATCATATGGGGCATGCTCTTTATACTTCGCCAACTTGACAACGTTCACCCTTTCGGGGACTTTCAGCTTTCCGGACTTTTTGAGGAAGGCTGCTAGAGCTCTGACAAACTCCTGCTGGTTAATGTCTTTTATAGTAACTCTGGGCATTGTGCGACCTCCCTGCTACCAGTCAGGGGAAAAGGGACAAAGAAAAATTTAAATCTATAAATTTCATGACAGAAACATCGAATGCATTTAGGAAACTCTGAAAAGACCAAACCTAAGAATAATAGGTATACAAGAAAAAGAAGATCTCTAGTTAAAATGCCCAGATAATATCTTCAAGAAAATCACAAAAGAATTTTTCCTAACCTAAAAATATACCTACAAGAAGTTTACAGAACATCAGATAGACTATACAAGAAAAAAACCTTCCCACCACATAGTAATGAAAACATTAAATGTATAGAACAAAGAAAGAATATTAGATGCTGCAGGGGGAAAGCCTAGTAACATATAAATGCAGCAAAATTGAATTACACCTGATTTCTCAACAAAGATCTAAAAGCAAGAAGGAACAGGACAAATTACATACAAACCCTAAGAGACCATAGATGTCAGCCAAGTATTTCAACCAGCAGAGATGGAGAAAACAAGATATATAATAACAAAACTAAATTTAAATGGTACCTTTCCAATAATAAAACCCAAGAGTCTAAAAGGAAAACTACAAATGTATAAGGCTAAACACATTTAAAAAAGACAATAAATAGATAATTACACTCCATCAAAACCAAAAGAAGGGAAACACATACACACTAGACTATAAACATCAAAATAATAGGATTAAAGAGTTAGCAGTAATTAATATCTCTCAACATCAGTGGTCTCAAATCCCCCCCCCCAAAAAAAATACCAAGGCTAATAGAGTGGCCATGAACATGGAATTCTTCATTCTACTGCATACAAGTAATCACCTCAGCAAAAAAAAAAAAAAAAAAAAAAAAAAAAAAAAAAAAAAAAAGATAGGTATTATTTCAAAGTAAAGGGCTGGAAAAGGGTTTTCCGAGAAAACCAACTCAAGAAACAAGCTGGAATAGGTATTCTTATAGCTAATAAAATATACGTTCACAAAATGTAATCAAAAGATATGGGAAAGAAGACTTTATACTCATAAAAAAATCTACCAAGATGACATCTTAATTCTGAACACATATGCAGCAAATGCAATGGCACCCCAATTCATAAAAGAAACATTGCTAAAGCTTAAATCACACATCAAACCCCATACATTAATGTGGGAGACTTAAACACCAATGGACAAGTCATTGAAACAAAAACTAAACAGAGAACTAATGAAACTAACAAGTTATGAATCAAATGAAACAGATATATATAGAATATTTTAAGTAAACACACAATAATATAATAAGTGTTCTCAGCACTTCATCACATCCTCGAAAGAATTGACCACATACTCAGTCACAAAGCAAGTCTCAACAGATTCAAGAAGATTAAAATAACCCCTCACATCTTATCAGATTCCCATAGATTAACCTGGACTTAAAGAACATCAGAAACAACAGAAATCCTATAAATCTATGGAACTCAACAACTTTCTCCTCAATGACCACTGGGTCAAAGAAGAAATTTTTAAAAACTGAAGAATGGATAAATAAATAAAATATAGTACATCCACATAATGGAATACTATTCAGCAGCTAAAACCAAAGACATTATGAATTCCTCAGGCAAATGGATGATATTGAGAATGTCATCCTGAGTGATGTAACCTTGTGATAAAAAGACATGCGTGGTATGTGTTCACTTATTAATGAATATTAGCCATGAAATATAGGATACCCATGTTTCATTCTAAAGATCCAACAAAGCTAAACAAGGATATAGGGCCAAGCAAATATATTTGAATTTCTCTTATATGGGGCATAAAGTAGTCATAAAAGATAGATGGAGGGAGGAAACTTATGGTAGAGGGGATGGGGGATGGAATGAGCAGTTCAAGATCAGATAAGGGGAGGGACAGGAGGGATGTCCACATGGCCATGAGAATGAATGGAAATCTGCAACTAATAGGGGTGGGTAGGTAGGCAGGCTTTTCCAGGAAGAGAGAGACACCTGGTATAAGGAATGTGCCCAAGAATCAATGGCAGTGTCCTTAGCTGTGACTCACACCATTGCAGATATTAAACCTAAAGTGGCCATATCCAGAAGTAAGGCAGGAACCCCAATGGAGAAATAGAAACATCAATCCTACCACAAGATTTTTGATGCAAAGTTTATCCTGTCTACAACAAATGCAGAGACAGGCAATGGGTCAGAGACTGAGGGAATAGCCAACCAATAATCAACCCAAACTGAGAACTATCCCATAGCTAATCACCACTCCCTAATACTATTAATGATACTCTGTTATGCTTAACAAGAGTCTAGCATGCCTGTCCTCTTAGGGGTTCTACCCAGCATCTGATTCATAGAGATGCAGACACCCACAGCAAAACAGTAGACAGAGCTTGGGGACTATTTTGGAAGAACAGGAGAAAGGATTGAGGTGTCTAAAAGGATAGAAACTCTACAGGAAGAGATACAGAGTCAACTAACCTAGACCCTTGAAGCTCTCAGAGACAGAACCACCAATGAAAAAGGAAAGAGAGAAGGGGGAGGGGAGGGAGAAACGAAGGGAGGGAGAGAGAGAAAGCACGAGAACATGAACTGGCATGAGACCTTCACTGTTGAACATAACGTATCTGTACAATGATACTATTTAGGAGTTAAAAATAAACTATTGACACAGAACTAACCTTGAAAATATAAAACAGAATGAAGGCAGCCATTATGATTTTATATTAACGTGAAATATCAAAATAAAAAATAAGTAAGAGTATAGAGTGTCATTGCCTGTAGCAGGTTGGAGGTGTATATAAACAGGCACAGAATTCTCTGGCAAATTATGAGTTCTAAAGTGCATTATAGACTGCTTAAACGCAACTGAGATACTAGGCTACTTAGTTATATTTATGCAAGTGCACATCACAGTTTGTTGGGACGATTAAGCTGGAACTTGAGAGCACTATAGAATCACTTTTGGTTCTCCTGTCAACCAAAAACGACCCATTATTCTTCTTGAAATATTTAAAGTAAATTGATTAAGAAGTAAAATGCGATTGCTCTACAAAACAAAGCCAGGAATCACTGTGTGTTAAATCCTGAAAAAATCCTTAGATCCCACATACTATTTCTACACACAAGGGTAAAAGTTAATCTTTTTTTAAAAAAAACCAATAAAATGTAGATCAGTAATGAACAAGATTCCCTTGGGATGGATGTTTATATTTTATTATTTTGCCCAAAAATTCATCTGTCTCATTTTGAGAAATAATCATGAAGGAAGGAATTATAAATGCTATCTATGAACTCATAAAACACAGAATTATGAAATAAGATCACATAAATGGCAGGTCATTGATTGGAGGAACTAGTAGGTATAATTAACATTTTCATAGAGAGGTAAGAAGGCAAAATGAGTGAACTAGCATGAGAATGTGGACTGACCTTCTACTGGCTTAAGGAAGCTTTAAACGTGCCGTCTGCTTGTCATCCGTGTCGTTTTCACAGATTAGCAGACATAGAATGTGGAGGATGGTGAAGTTTCAAGTTTTTTAAAGTTGTATGTCTGCACTAAGTCTTCTTGTGGGTAGTCTGTCATGGTGAATTGCCTTGCTGTCCTTGGAAACTTCCCAGTGTATAGAGTTGAGATGATCTCATGCTACTAAAAAAGTGCTGTCCTATGCACTGAAGATGTGGTTCTGACATTAAAGACTAAAGACGAGCCTCACATCATAAATGGAAAAAAATTGGAGGTTAGTGTAATTTTTGTTGAGTATGAAATACTATAAGTCAATTATAATCAAAAAAGTACCTGACATTTGGGATGATGTACATTCATTCTTCTTCCCTTTCCTGTTAAGAAAGTGAGCTCCACTCAAGTAGAAGCCTTGTATTTTCCTGATATGGAGTGAGTTTGCATCTTTCCATGCTTTTGGCTTTCTTATTGGTGCTAATTTTAATTCATTATGCTTGTTTTTACTATCTTTAAATTCTGCCTTCTCTTAAGTATAGGAAATAGATATCAGTGGCCATAATTTGCCTTCACTAGAGATCCCTCTAGAAAATTGGTCTGAGAAAAAGCCTAAGTAATTACAATGCCTTAATGAGGTATACAGAATCCGGACTCCTGGGATGCTGGACGCTTGAGGGATGGAAGGAGAATGTGTGCAGGGATGGTGCAGAGAGGTAATGAGTGCCGAGGCTGCTAGTTCTGTGTCTGCAAATAAAAAAAAGGTGGACAGGATCATCATTCAGAAACTAAGACTCAGCCTCAGAAGAGCTAGATTTAGTCAGGAAAGTGAGCAAGTATGTGTCTGTGAATCCACACAGATTTCCAGCATGGTGCAGGACAGTTTTTAAGGTAAGATAACATTCTACTTTTTTCTGACTTCCAAGACTGTATAAGTTTTTCTTTTGTGTTCCTCACGTAACCACCTTAATATTGGCAGACTCATTGTAGTTATTGATTATGTTTTTCTCTCAGTATCATATCATTTCATCACAAGAGGAACCCTGTGAGATGGAATTCGCTGCTGTTGTGCTGAAGGGTTGTTCACTACACTTTATTCTGTGGGGTCTGAGCAAACTCTTCACAATGACCCCTCAGGATGATGATTAATTTCATCTTTTGAGTTCATGATCCTCTGTTTTACTGGTATTGTATGAGATTACTTCCAATTGTAGTCCATCAAAAATTACATTTATATTTTCTAGGTATTCGAGTACAATAAGAGGTACTCAATAAATCCTAGTGACTCTACAGAATACAGGATGATATACAGATGTAATAAATGTTAAAAACCTATCTCTTGGGATGTTTCTGAGATGTTTAATTTGAGATCTGGGGTTTGAACATCAAAAGAAGGTATGAAGTCCATCATCCCAGCAATATTAACAGCTGATATTGATTGCTCTGGAATCTTATCTTTGTACACATGCACACAAAACAGGAAGACACTGTTCATTTACAGGAGAAGCAGAAACTCAGCTTGGTGGCACAGTCCTGTCAGTCCAGTGCTCAGAAAGGAGTGTGTGTGTGTGTGTGTGTGTGTGTGTGTGTGCGTGTGAACCAGTCTGGAATAAACAAATACATTAGATCTCCCACACTTATTATAAAGTGTAAAATTTACTATTATGTATTCAAGTATTTATATTTAAATTGTAATTTTCATACCACTGAGATTGACCAAATCTGTTTCAGTTTGAGCTGCAGGTAACAACTCTTCATTGGGCAAGTTCATGCAACATGAAAGGTATTAGCCCTGCTTGGAGATTATGAATGATTGTAAACAACCAAATGGAATGAAAGCATATATGGCCTTTCCTGCACATATTTTACAATTGATGGGAAGATGGTTTAAAGTCATAATCAAAGTACTAAGTCCAAGATATATGAGCATAAGATGTTATAAAGCATGGTTGATTGTGTCACTTAGTATGGGGGCACAGGATAAGTTTAGCTGTGTATGTGATAGGCAATGCCACTTACATATGAGTGAGGATGAATCAAATGATAGGGAAATGGAGGAGAGGAAATGAGAAGCAAATGCAGGAGAACTCTAAAATATGAGAGTTGAAGAAATTTACCGCAACACTGAATGAGGAGAGAAAGGCATGTGGGACAATCTGGGATGTAATACAGGCATCTTTAAGATAATGAAAGAGTATTTGTGTCCATGATAAAAGCTTTGTACTTATCCTAGGAGTAGCAGTGATAATCCTAAGAACAAATCAGAAAATATGTGAAGAGACACCTCTGTTTAAATGCCAAAGTGTAAATAAACCATTAAAAGAGCAGAGGACTGAATACGGACATGAACTGAGTCTGCTTTTGTATTCCAGTAAAATACAGTAAAAGATAAGATGTGGTCCTGATGAGTGTATAAAATCTGACAGAGAAAATGGGTAAAATAGGAGGAGAATGGAGAGGAGATTTTTTTAGAATGGATGACAGCAGTTCAAATTACAGAAAAATTGAATAAATCTAAGATTACAGATTTCTGATGAAAATCTTATTGGCTTATACTGTATGATGGGAGAATGAAATGGTAGGAAAGGAAGGAATAAAGTGACAACATGAACTTTGTTTCATGCTTTTCAGCTTAATGCCTGGCATACATGCAATGGAAAGATGATTAGTTAATGGTGAATCAGAATTCAGTATGTTACAGGGACATACAGGCCTGATTTTGCAAAAATACTATATAATATTGGAGTATAAGAGATTTTCTTGAAATGTACATCAACTTGGGTTGACAACATTTATACAAATTCAACAAGAATATCAAAGTATAAAACCACATAGGGCAAATGACAAACAGCAATTGGTCAGGAAGCAAGATAGAGAAAAATTGGTCCAATTTTTCGTATCAGTACAAGTGCAGAGAACTATTTAAAAGAGAATTGGAAGTTAAAATGTGTTAAAAAGAAGTGAAGAAAAGGCAAAAATCTCAATGAATAGAGGCAATCAGACATTTAGAATTACAATTTCTATGAAAATGGACAGAACCACTGTTGTAGAATATATGCCCTGGATATGTTGGGTTTTTTTTTTGTTTGTTTGTTTGTTTGTTTTGTTTTGTTTTTTATTTTAAGGAATCCCATATGTTCTCATTAGGACACTGGGAAGAAAGAATAATAATGAACAACCAAACTGTCATCTCCATGTTTTATCTCCTTGGCCTGCCCATCCCCCCAGAGCACCAGCACCTGTTCTATGCCCTGTTCCTGATCATGTACCTCACCACCGTCCTGGGGAACCTCATCATCATCACCCTCATTCTTCTGGACTCCCATCTCCACACACCCATGTACTTGTTTCTCAGCAACTTGTCCTTCTCTGATCTCTGTTTTTCCTCTGTCACGATGCCCAAGTTGCTGCAGAACATGCAGAGCCAGGACACATCCATCTCCTATGCTGGCTGTCTGACACAAATGTACTTTTTCAATTTTTTTGGAGGCCTGGAAATCTTCCTCCTTCTGGTCATGGCCTATGACCGCTATGTGGCCATCTGCCTTCCTCTTTATTACACCATCATCATGAGTCCCAAGCTCTGTGTATGTCTGGTGCTGATGTCCTGGGTATTTCATGTGCTATATTCCATGTTGCACACCCTGCTAGTAGCTAGGTTGTCATTCTGTGAGGACCATGTGATTCATCACTTTTTCTGTGACTTATCTGCTCTGCTTAAGTTGGCCTGCTCTGACATTTATATCAATGAACTTATGATATTTATCTTAGGAGGACCCCTTATTGTGATCCCATTCTTACTCATTGTTGTGTCCTATGTACAAATTGTCTCCTCCATTCTAAAGGTTTCATCTACTCGGGTTATCCACAAGATCTTCTCTACCTGTGGCTCCCACCTGTCTGTGGTCTCACTGTTCTATGGGACAATTATTGGTCTCTACTTAAGTCCATCAGCTAATAACTTTACAGTGAATGAGGCTTCCATTGCTGTATTGTACACAGTGGTAACTCCCATGCTGAACCCTTTCATCTACAGCCTAAGGAACAGAGATATAAAGGAGGCCCTTCTAAAAGTTCTTACAAAGAAAATATCTTTATAATGGCAACACTGGGATTTTTACTTTAAATTTATCTAGTGAATACACTGATGTTAATATTATAAAATTTATTCTTACAAGGGAACCCACATATAAAACATACTACATAATATTCCCATTTACAAATAGGAGTGTTATAAAAAATTTCAATTGAAAAAAAAGACCTGGGAGATTCAGAGATGCCATCCTCTACCTTAAATGTGTTTTTCTAGATAATCATTAAGTAAAAGTCAATGTTTGTTGGATTCTAATCTTTATATTATTTTAGTTATTTTAGAAATAAATTTTTCACTTATACAATACATGCCATCCACAGATTCCTCTCTCTCCACAACTTCTGTCTCTTACCCAAATGCCCTCTCTCTTTCCTCTGCTGAAAAGAGCTGGCCTCCAAGAGAGAACAACTAAACAATACAAAACAAGATACAATAGGAAAATTGAGAAGCCCTTATATTAGGGATTATCAAGACAACACACTAAAAGGAAAAGGCTCTTATTATCAGACAAAAGATTCAGAGGTAAACCTAATACCTCTATTTGTAGTCCCCTGAAAACACCAAGCTAGCAACCCTAATAAACTGAAGACGTGGTTCTGCCATTAAAGACAAGACTCATATCCAAAAATATAAACATTACTGATGTTTGTGTAAATTTTTATTATATATGAAAGACTTTAAGTTATTTAAAATCACAGAAGTTTCTGATAATTGGGGATGGTGTGCTAAGAAAGTGAACTCTGCTCAAGTAGAAGCTGTGTATTTTTTGATATTGTGTGAGTTTGCATCTTTCCATGAGTTTTGGCTTTCCTATTGGTGCTAATTTTAATTAGTTTTGCTTGTTTTTATGGACTTTAAATTCTGCCTCCTCAATGTAAAACAAAACAACCCTAAGATTCTACCTCACACCAACCAGATGGCTAAGATCAAAAATTCAGATGACAGCAGATGCTGGCGAGGATGCAGAGAAAGAGGAACACTTCTCCACTGTTGGTGGGGTTGTAAACTGGTACAACCACTCTGGAAATCAGTCTGGCAATTCCTCAGAAAATTGGACATAGTACTACCTGAAGATCCAGCTATTCCACTTCTGGGCATATACCCCAGAGAAGCTCCAACATACAACAAAGACACATGCACCACAATGTTCATAGCAGCCCTATTTGTAATAGCCAGAAGCTGGAAAGAACCCAGATGTCCTTCAGTAGATGAATGGATACAAAAGTTGTGGTACATTTACACAATGGAGTACTACACAGCTATCAGAAACAATGACTTTATGAAATTCTTAAGAAAATCGATCCATCTAAAGAATATCATCCTGAGTGAGATAACCCAGTCACAAAAGAACAGACATAATATGTAGTCACTGATAATTGGATGCTAACCCCAGAAAGCTCTGAACACCCCCAGAAACAACTCACAGACTATATGAAGTTCAAGAAAAAGCAAAGGCCAAAAAAAAGAAAGAAAATGAAAAACCATTATGCTTAATCTTTACACACCAAAAAAACTTTGAATATTTCCAGGTTGCATCTTGTTTTACATGTACTTTATGCTCATTGTAACTAGTAAGATTTTAATGCATACTACCAAACCTTTAAAAAACTCCAAGTACTGGCAACAATGTATCCAAATACATTTATGCATAAATACTTAAAGTCTGTACATTTCTCTTTGTTTTTAAAATAAAGTTGTTCAATTTAAAAAAAATTCTTCGGCCTCTTAAGAATAAGAAATGGATATCGGTGGTCGTAATTGGCCTTCAGTAGAGATCCCTCTAGAAAATTGGTCTGAAAAACGGCCTAAGTAATTATGATGCCTTAATGAGGTATACAGGATCTGGACTCCTGGGATGCTGGACGCTTGAGGGATGGAAGGGGGATGTGTGCAGGGATGGTGCAGAGAGGTAATGAGTGCAGAGGCTGCTAGTTCTGTGTCTGCAAATAAAAAGAAGGTGGACAGGATCATCATCCAGAAACTAAGACTCAGCCTCAGAAGAGCTAGATTTAGTCAGGAAAATGAGCAGGTATGTGTCTGTGAATCCACACAGATTTCCAGCATAATGTAGGATGGTTTTTCAGGTAAGATAACATTCTACTTTTTCCTGACTTCCAAGACTGTATAAGTTTTTCTTTTGTGTTCCTCACGTAACCACCTTAATATTGGCAGACTCATTGTAGTTATTGATTATGTTTTTCTCTCAGTATCATATCATTTCATCACAAGAGGAACCCTGTAAGATGGAATTCACTGCTGTTGTGCTGAAGGGTTGTTCACTACACTTTATTCTGTGGGGTCTGAGCAAACTCTTCACAATGACCCCTCAGGATGATGATTAATTTCATCTTTTGAGTTCATGATCCTCTGTTTTACTGGTATTGTATGAGATTACTTCTAATTGTAGTCCATCAAAAATTACATTTATATTTTCTAGGTATTCGAGTACAATAAGAGGTACTCAATAAATCCTAGTGACTCTACAGAATACAGGATGATATACAGATGTAATAAATGTTAAAAACCTATCTCTTGGGATGTTTCTGAGATGTTTAATTTGAGATCTGGGGTTTTAACATCAAAAGAAGGTATGAAGTCCATCATCCCATCAGTAGTAACAGCTGATGTTGATTTCTCTGGAATCTGATCTTTGTACACATGCATACAAAACACAAAGACCCTTTTCATTTACAGGAGAAGCAGAAACTCAGCTTGGTGGCACAGTCCTGTCATTCCAGTGCTCAGAAAGGATATTCTGGAATGTTTCTTTTAATAATCCATCTGGAATATACAAAGAGAGCATCCTTTTAAATGTTACATGCCTTTTTTCCTAGATAGTTTTTCCTCTGTAATGTTTATCCACAATGCTTTAAGTATACAAGCTAGGAATACAGCTGGAATTAACACTTTCAGTCCGTGAAGATGCAAGCAGTGAGACTAGGTTGAAACATTTCAGAAAGCTTACGTAGATCTGTTGATTCTTCCCCTGAAATTTAAATTATACAGTGTTGTGAAGAATCACAGTGTGTGTGTGGGTGTGTGTGTGCATATGCATGTGTGTGTGTTGTGTCCCCATGCATATGACTTCTAATACATATTAAATTTAGAGAATGATCTGGCCAATATTTGAAGAACTGTCTAGAACATTGGAATCCCTGAGAAGAGTGGAGTTTAGAGACTTGTATCTAAGGCAGAAGATGTAAAGTTTTCTGTATTTTCCACCTGCATCCTTCATCTGATTGTATGAAGCTCATCATGTGATAGAGTGTTTATTTACTCAAAGTCCACACATTTCAATAAAATTTAGTGAATATGTGCATATTAAATAGGATTGTTTAAAAATTAGCATTGGGCTTAACCCGTAAGCTGCATAAATTAACCATTGCATATAGAATAAATGTCTTAGGAATAACTCAAGTGAGGACACAAAAGTAATCTTTATGCTTATTTTTATAATATTTAAATTTTTCACTTTCTCTGGGTTCAATTACACAATCAATTACATTTTGTAGATTAAATCACATGGAGTCATTAGAACTTCTGAGAAGTGAAACCAATGATTAACCCTAATGCTAAAATACTCACTATCCAGTGTAAAATTCAGTGTTAAGAAATCAAGTATTTATATTTCAATGGTAATGTTTCTACCTCTGAATTTAACCAAATCTGTATCAGGTTGAGCTGCAGGTAACAACACTTCACTGACCAAATTCATGCAACATCATAGGTACCAACCCCACTTAGAGATTATGAATGATTGTAAACAACCAAAGTGAATGAAAGCATATGTGGCCTTTTATGCACATATTTTACAACTAATGAGAAGATACTTTAAACCTATCATTAAAGTTCTAAGTCCAAGAGATATATGCATAGGATGCTATGAAGCATGGTTGAAGGTATCACTTAGGATGGGGGCACAGGGTAAGTTTAGCTGTGTATGTGATAAGCAATGCCACTTACATATGAGTGAGGGTGAACCAAACAAAAGGGAAAGGTAAGAGAGGGAGTGAAATGCAAATACAGGAGAACTCTAAAATATGGGAGTTGAAGAGATTTACCACAACACTGAATGACGAGAGAACAGCAAGTGGGAACATCTGGGATGTACAAATGGCTACTGTGAGATAATGTAAGAGTATTTGTGTCCATAATAATAGCTTTGTGCTTATCCTCAGAACAACAGTGGGAATCTGAAAATAAGTCAGAAAAGATGTGAACGGACTTCTCTGTTCAAATGCCATAGTGTAAATAAACCAAGTAGAAAGAGAAGAGAAGGGTCAAAAGATGTGAGTACACAGATGCCGAGTCTGCTTCTATATTCTAATAAAAACAAGATGTGGTCCTGATAAATGGATAAAATATCATAGAGAAAAATGGCTCAAATGAGAAGGAAAATAAGAAGAAATGTTGTAAAATGTATGATGTTAGTTAAAGTTATAGAAAAAATTAATGAATCTAAAAATCACAGATTTCTGACTAAAATCATATTGGCTTTTATGGTGCTGTGGGAGACTAGATTAGTAGGAGAACAAGGAATACTTTAGTAAAGTAAATGCATGAATTTCACTTTCTGCTTTTGACCTTGATGTCTGTCATATACGCAAATTAAGGGAAATGATTAGTTAATTATGAAGCAGAAATCTGTAAGTTACAGGGACATGCAAGTATAATTTTAAAAAACTGTAATATAACAATTGGGGTATATGAGATTTTTCTTTATATTTATATTAAATTGTGCTGACAAAGTTTATTGAAATTGATCAAGAGTATGAAAGTATAAAATTGCATGAAGCAAATTATAAACAACTATTGAGCAGGTAGCAAGAGAGAAAAACAATTAGTCTACTTTTTCACTCAGTACAAGTGCATAAAATTATTTAGACAAGAATTGGAGATTAAATTGGTTAAAGAAAAGATAAGAAAATTATTAATAATTTTACTGAGTATAAACATTTGGAGTTTTGATATTATAATTTGTAGGAAAATGGTCAGATCGATTGTTATAATTGATTGTCAATTATAGAATATAATCACTAGATATATGCTGGGTTTTCTTATTTTAAAGTATATGATTTTTCTCATTAGGACACTGGAGAGGAAGAATGATAATGAACAACCAAACTGTCTTGTCCCTGTTCTTCCTCCTGGGCCTGCTCATTCCCACAGAGCACCAGCACCTGTTCTATGCTCTGTTCCTAGTCATGTACCTCACCACCGTCCTGGGGAACCTCATGATCATTATCCTCATTGTTCTGGACTCCCATCTCCACACACCCATGTACTTTTTTCTCAGCAATTTGTCCTTCTCTGATCTCTGCTTTTCCTCTGTCACAATGCCCAAGTTGCTTCAAAACATGCAAAGTCAGGACACATCCATTACCTATGCAGGTTGTCTGACACAAATGTACTTTTTCATTTTTTTTGGATGCCTGGAAATCTTACTCCTTGTGGTCATGGCCTATGATCGGTATGTGGCCATTTGTCGTCCCCTTCACTACACCATCATCATGAGTTTTAAGCTGTGTGTCTGTCTGGTGCTGATGTCCTGGGTGTTTACCATGCTGTATTCCATGTTACACACTCTACTCTTGGCTAGGTTGTCATTCTGTGAAGACAATGTGATCCGCCACTTTTTCTGTGACATATCTGTTCTGCTCAAGTTGGCCTGCTCTGATGTTTATATAAATGAACTTATGATGTTTATCTTGGGAGGGCCTCTTATTGTCATCCCATTCTTACTTATTATTGCTTCCTATGTACAAATTGTCTCCTCCATTCTAAAGGGTTCATCTACTCGGGTTATCCACAAGATCTTTTCTACCTGTGGCTCCCACCTGTCTGTGGTCTCACTGTTCTATGGGACAATTATTGGTCTCTACTTATGTCCATCAGCTAATAACTTTACAGTGAATGAGGCTTCCATTGCTGTATTGTACACAGTGGTGACTCCCATGCTGAACCCTTTCATCTACAGCCTAAGGAACAGCGATATAAAGGCGGCCCTTCTAAAAGTTCTTATAAAGAAAATATCTTTATAATAGCAACACTGGGATTTCACTTAAATTTATCTAGTGAATACACTGATATTAATATTATAAAATTTATCCTTATAAAGAAAGCCACATACAAGAATATACTTCATAATAGTCCCATCTACAAGTGGGAGTTTTAAAAAGTAGTCAAATTGGGAAAAGAGACCTTGGAGTCTCAGTGATGCCATCCTCTGCCTTAAATGTGGTATTCTAGATAATCATTAAGTAAAAGCCAATGTTTTATTAGATTCTATTTCTTATATTCTGTTAATTATTATAGAAACAGATTCTTCTGTTATATAATACATGCCACCCACAGATTCCCCTCCCTCTACAACTCCTGTCTCTTCCTTAAATGTCCTCTCCCTTTCCTTTGCTGAAAAGAGCTGGCCTCCAAGAGAGAACAACTAAACACAACAAAACAAGATACAATAAGAAAATGGACAATCCCTCATACCAAGGATAGAAAAGACAACACACTAAGTGGAAACGAATCAAGATTGGGAAAAATCTCAGAGATAAATCTGATCCCACTATTTGTAGTACCACAAAAACACCAAGTTAACAGCCCTAACATATGGGTATAGGACCTGGGAGAAACCCCTGCAGTAAGATTGTTTATCTTTTCAGACTTTGGAACTTTATGTGAACCACTGCTTAGTTGATACTATATTACTGTTGTTCTTCTGGTGTGTTTCATTCTCTATGATTCCTACATTCTTACCTACCCTCCAGAGGGTTTTCCATTTCTGATTCAAGAAACTCAATAGAGACTTCCAATTTAAACTTTTTCTACATGGTTTTGGATATGGACCTTTGCATCTGCTTCCATCTGATGCCAGGATAATTCTATATAATAACACATGTAATGCTTCTCTAGCCCTTAGCCCTTCAGCATGGTCCTTAGGGATAGGCATAAGAAGCATATGATTCAATAACAGAGACTCTGGGAGCCAGGTGACTTGTTTATTATAGTTATAAGGAGTGTCTTTCCACTCTCTGCTCATATCCCCTTGGTCTGTAAGTATTTGTCCCATGTAGCTGGCACCAGCCTATTGGCTGTGCAGGTCACAAGCTCTATCTTTGATTATCACTGGGTATCAGGCAGGTTCTGAGGTTAGTAAATGTGGAAATCCCTGATTCACATATGTGATCCATTGCAAAACACTAGTTAGAAACTTCTGACTCTTTCTACAAATCCACCCTTTTTTTAAGTTGGTAGCTCAGTGGAAAGCAGAGTATATGCTCTGACCTTCTTCACACCACCTCACAGGCAACCAGCTTATTGAACCATGCCTGTCTTAGGTTACCCCAGCTACTGGTGTCTTTCTGGTCATTGACTACACAGACTCTAAAAGATCAGGCTCCATGAAGAACGTCTTGAGGTGGAGTAGGTCAGCCTATTGGGAGGCCTTTTCTTATCTCTGAGAACAATGTCTATAGCCCCAGGAAGGGAGCCCTGTTCAGGGTATAGGCATGGCAAATTCACAAGGTCCCACAACTGCTCTCACCCAGGAGAATGGAATGAAAAGAAGAGTCAGAGTGTCCCAACATCCATGGGGGAAAGGGGGTTTCTTGAGATCCTCCATGGCATGTTTTATATCTCTCACCTGCATCCATGTCTGTATAATAGATTTCTGAGGAAAAACACAATGTAACTTCACTCTTGTGTCATGAGAAAGTATGCTGCCATTATGAGGTAAGAGGATTTTCCCACCTAACCAGGAAAACAGGAACAAGACAGTTAGGCTCAGTGTTTATAAGCAGGGCTATAGCCCTTATCAAAGATAATAAAAATCATGTGGAAAGGGCTTCCACCAAGGCCAGATACAGGTCAGGCTTAGTCTCAGATGATGTGACCTTTGCCAGTAGGGCTTTTAGAGATCTGATGATCCTCTCCTCAATGGCCTGTCCTTGTGGGTTGCAGGGAATGCCAAAGGCATGATCAATTTTCCAGGAGGGCAGGAAATCAGCAAATTGTATAGAATCAGTAAGACCATTATCAGTTTCTAGGGCCCAAAGAATTCCCATTAGCTGCATGGCCAACTTAAGGGCCTTAATCACATGGGAAACTTTTTCTCCAGAAAGGGCCTGAGCATAGACATGAGAACAGCGTGTGCATTCTATTACTAGCACACAGTAGATATCCCCAAATGGAGAGTAGTGAGTAATGTTCATCTGCCATACTGTGTTGGGATTCACTCCCTGATGGTAAAAACAAAG